>NC_135806.1:147008326-147608326 GCF_964213995.1 Mustelus asterias | reverse complement strand
CCAACAGATTCATCAAGCATGATTTCCATTCCGTAAATCCATGCTAAATTATCCATAGAATCCCTAGAGTACAGAAGGAGGCCATTCAGCCCATCGAGTCTGTAACGGCCACAATCCCACCCAGGCCCTATTCCTGTAGCCCCGCATATTTACCCTGACACTAGGGTCAATTTAGCATGGCTAATCCACCTAACCTGCACATCTTTGGACTGTGGGAGGAAACCAGCGCATCCAAAGGAAACCCATGCAGACACGGGAAGAATGTGCAAACTCCAAACAGACAGTAACCCGAGGCTGGAATAGAACCTGGGTCCCTGGCGCTGTGAGGCAGCAGTGTTAACCACTGTGCCACCATGTCTGATTATACCACTGCTTTCCAAATGCTGTGCTATGAATGGACTCCAGCAACTTCCCCAATACCGACGTTAGGCCTACCCATCCATAGTTCCCTGTTTTCTCTCTACTTCCTGAGGCCTGTGACCAGCGGTGTGCCTCAGGGATCAGTGCTGGGCCCACTGTTATTTGTCATGTATATTAATGATTTGGATGAGAATATAGGGGGCATGGGTTAGTAAGTTTGCAGATGACACCAAGATTGGTGGCATAGTGGACAGTGAAGAAAGTTATCTCCAATTGCAACAGGATCTTGATCAATTGGGCCAGTGGGCCGACGAATGGCAGATGGAGTTTAATTTAGACAAATGCGAGGTGATGCATTTTGGTAGACTGAACCAGGGCAGGACTTAGTCAGTTAATGGTAGAGCGTTGGGGAGAGTTACAGAACAAAGAGATCTAGGGGTACATGTTCATAGCTCCTTGAAAGTGGAGTCACAAGTGGTCAGAGTGGTGAAGGTGGCATTCGGCATGTTTGGTTTCATCGGTCAGAGCATTGAATACAGGAGTTGGGATGTCTTGTTGAAGTTGTACACGATATTGGTAAGGCCACACTTGGAATACTGTGTGCAATTCTGGTCACCCTATGAAAGGAAGGATATTATTAAACTATAAAAAGAGTGCAGAAAAGATTTACTAGGATGCTACCGGGACTTGATGGATTGAGTTATAAGGAGAGGCTGAATAGACTGGGAGTTTTTTCTCTGGAGCGTAGAAGGCTGAGGGGTGACCTCATAGAGGTCTATAAAATCATGAGGGGCACAGATCAACTAGATAGTCAATATCTTTTCCCAAAGGTAGGGGAGTCTAAAACTAGGGGGCATCGGTTTAAGGTGAGGGGGGAGAGATACAAAAGTGTCCAGAGGGGCAATTTTTTCTCACAAAGTGCGGTGAGTTTTGGAATAAGCTGCCAGAGGTAGTAGTAGAGGCAGGTACAATTTTGTCTTTTAAAAAGCATTAAGATAGTTACATGGGTACGATGGGTATAGAGGGATATGGGCCAAATGCGGGCAATTGGGATTAGCTCAGCGTTTTAAAAAAAAAAAGGGTGGCATGGACAAGTTGGGCCGAAGGGCCTGTTTCCATGCCGTAAACCTCGGACTCCCTTTTTGAATAACGGGCTTACATTAGGTACCCTCCAATCTGTAGGAAGCATTCCAGAGTCCAAAAAATTTTGGAAAATGACCAGTGGATCTGCTATTTCCAGGGCCATTTCCTTAAGTACTCTGGGGTGAAGATTATCAGGCCTGGAGGCCTATGCACCTTCAATCTCAATAATTTCCCAAAGTAATTTCCCTATTAATATTGATTTCCTTCAGTTCCTCACTAAACCTTACCTGTCTCAGAACTTCTGGTACATTATTCAAGCCTTCGTTTGAGACTGTTCTGGCTTGATGACAGAAGACAGAGTGGTTGCAGAGGGTTGTTTTTCAAACTGGAGGCCTGTGACCAGTGGTGTGCCTCAGGGATCAGTGCTGGGTCCACTGCTTTTTGTCATTTATTTTAATGATTTAGATGAGAATTTGGGAGGCATGGTCAATTAGTTTGCAGATGACATCAAGATTGTGGCAGTGAAGGTTATCTCAGATTGCAATGGATCTTGATCAACTGGGCCAGTGGGTTGACGAATGGCAGCTAAGTTTAATTTAGATAAATGCAAGGTGATGCAATTTGGTAGACTGAACGAGGGCAGGACTTACTCAGTTAATGTTAGGGTGTTGGGGAAAGTTATAGAACAAAGATCTCAGAGTACAGGTTCATAGCTCCTTGAAAGTGGAGTCACAGGTGGACAGAGTGGTGAAGAAGCCACTCAACATTCTTGGTTTCATTGGTCAGAACATTGAATACAGGAGTTGGGACGTCTTGTTGAAGTTGTACAAGACATTGGTAAAGTTACATTTGGAATACTGTGTGCAGTTCCTGATCACCCTATTATAGAAAGGCTATTATTAAACTAGAAAGTGCAGAAAAGATATACTAGGATGCTACTGGGACTTGACAGTTTTTTGGGTTTTCAGAGGAGACTGGATAGACTGGGACTTTTTTCCCTGAGGTGTATGAGGCGTAGGGGTGATCTTATAGAGGTCTATAAAATAATGAGGGGCATAGATGAGGTAGATGGATAGTCAACATCTTTTCCCAAAGGTAGAAGAATCTAAAACTGGAGGGCATAGGTTTACAGTGAGAGGGGTGATATACAAAAGGGTCCAGAGGGGCAATTTCTTTACACAGAGGATGCGGTGTCTGGAACAAGCTGCCAGAGGTAGTAGTAGAGGCAGGTACAATTTTGTCTTTTAAAAAACATTTAGACAGTTACATGGGTAAGATGGGGATAGAGGGATATGGGCCAAATGCAGGTAATTGGGACTAACTTAATGGTAAAAACCGGACGGCGTGGACAAGTTGAGCCGAAGGGCCCGTTTCCATGCTGTAAACCTCTCTGAATCCACAACAGTTCATCAGAATAGAAGGATAAGTATTGACTAGGACTTCTTTGAAAAAGTGTCTTGGCACTTTTTATGTCCAGTCCAGAGGACAGAAAGGGCCTCCAAAACGCAGTACCCCAACAGTGCAGCATTCCCTCAGTGCTGCACTGGCATTCCTTGATTTGTGTCCTGAAATCTTGGAGTGGGACTTGAACAGGAACCTTCTGACTGAGCAAGAGTGCAATCAACTGAGACATAGCTGAACAAATTCCTGCAAATTGCATCAGATTTATTCATCTGCAGACACATTAAACACAGAAACCATAATTGATTATTTCCAATAACAGCACTTACAGCCGTCACTAGCTTGATGCCGCACAGCTGCAACTCACTAACGTTTTCCACAAAAAAGGGTGTAATTCCCATGGAAGAAACCTGGACATAAAAAAAGATAGTCAATGCATCATTCCAGGAAGACAGGCAGGACAGGGTATACATGGCCAAACAAATAGTCTGGCGCCAAATATTTATCATGTTATAACAAGTGTCCGATTTACTCCATTCTCATCAGTCCTTCCACTGAGGAAATATTACATACTATGGATGAACAAAAAAAAAGAAGAAACGTTGAAACTAAAGAAGACATACTTTAAGTATCAAAAACATAACTTTGCCTCATTATTTACCAGGGAAGTTAGCAACATGGTATATGACATTAGAAGAGGAGATGAAAAATCTCATTAAGGCAGAAGATGTTGATAAACTAATCAAAGTGAAGATATAAAACCCTTACTTCAAATGAATTTGTATCCGGACTTATTAAAAGCAGCTATTTCACAGTGCTACAATGCAGAAGATAATGAATCGTATTTGCCACTAACTGGATGTCGTCATCAAGCCAAAAAGACATTCACACAAATGAGTAATGAGGTACAAATACAGAACATGCTGGATTAATATAGCAAGTCTGGTAGAATCTGTCGGGAGAAAAACACACAACGTTGAGTCCAGAAGGGTCAATGGATTCAAAATGTTAACTGTGCTTCACTCTCCACAGATGCTGCCAGACCTGCTGAATTAATCCAGCATTTCTGTTTGAATTTGAGAAAGGTGGTATTTGAATTTCAGTGCCAGTGTGACGCTGGGGTGCAGGCTATACATCCCAAAGACTGGTTGATCATATCAAACAGCATGTTCCTTCTGCTGTTCCCAACAGGCAAGGTACAGGCCGTACCAGCCTGTGCTTACAAAACTCAAAACAGAGTCCAACATCAGAGCCCACATTTGACAACATTTGCGAAACAATCCCCAGTGTGCTAAAACTTACGCTGACAATGAACAAAGAACAAAGAACAATACAGCACAGGAACAGGCCCTTCGGCCCTCCAAGCCCGCTCCCCGGTCCAGGATTGAATCCTGAATCCAGGATCCCCGCCCAATTTTCCAGCCTATCTACATACCAATATCCTATCCACCGAGCTGTCCCTCACAGCTACGATGCTTTGTTCATTACAACCTATTAACTCACACCAACCCCCCCATTCCAGACCATGTGATCTCCAGGGAGAGGCGAAAACCCAGAGTGAAAAACCCCAGGGCCAATATGGGGAAAAAAAATCTGGGAAATTCCTCTCCGACCCCCTGAGGCGATCGAAACGAGTCCAGGAGATCACAATGGCCCCGATCGGAAAATGCTTCCCAACCCTAGTCGTTTCCACTTCCACGAACACCATATGAATTCCCTGCCCCCGAGACAGGTTCCCAACTATCCGCAGTCTCACTCTGTACTGGCCCAGCAAGATGATCATAGAATGAAGCCTTGAAACGAGAAACCAGGAACAATTAGCCCGCGCCGCTCCCTGGTCCAAACTAGACCACTCTTTTGTATCCCTCCATTCCCACTCCGTTCATATAGC
Source organism: Mustelus asterias (assembly GCF_964213995.1). Lineage (NCBI taxonomy): Eukaryota > Metazoa > Chordata > Chondrichthyes > Carcharhiniformes > Triakidae > Mustelus > Mustelus asterias. The sequence continues at coordinate 147,603,591 of NC_135806.1, read as the reverse complement.
TGTCTAGATAAGTCTTAAACGTTCCCAGTGTGTCCGCCTCCACCACCTTGCCCGGCAACACATTCCAGGCCCCCACGACCCTCTGTGTGAAATATGTCCTTCTGATATCTGTGTTAAACCTCCCCCCCTTCACCTTGAACCTATGACCCCTCGTGAACGTCACCACCGACCTGGGGAAAAGCTTCCCACCGTTCACCCTATCTATGCCTTTCATAATTTTATACACCTCTATTAAGTCTCCCCTCATCCTCCGTCTTTCCAAGGAGAACAACCCCAGTTTCCCCAATCTCTCCTCATAACCAAGCCCCTCCATACCAGGCAACATCCTGGTAAACCTCCTCTGTACTCTCTCCAAAGCCTCCACGTCCTTCTGGTAGTGTGGCGACCAGAACTGGACGCAGTATTCCAAATGCGGCCGAACCAACGTTCTATACATCTGCAACATCAGACCCCAACTTTTATACTCTATGCCCCGTCCTATAAAGGCAAGCATGCCATATGCCTTCTTCACCACCTTCTCCACCTGTGACGTCACCTTCAAAGATCTGTGGACTTGCACACCCAGGTCCCTCTGCGTCTCTACACCCTTTATGGTTCTTCCATTTATCGTGTAGCTCCTCCCTACATTATTCCCACCAAAATGCATCACTTCGCATTTATCAGGATTGAACTCCATCTGCCATTTCTTTGCCCAAATTTCCAGCCTATCTATATCCTTCTGTAGCCTCTGACAATGTTCCTCACTATCTGCAAGTCCTGCCAGTTTTGTGTCGTCCGCAAACTTACTGATCACCCCAGTTACTCCTTCTTCCAGATCATTTATATAAATCACAAACAGCAGAGGTCCCAATACAGAGCCCTGCGGTACACCAGATGAACTTCAGATCATTAGTCGGGCTGTGGTGTGGTGCACCTGCATGCACTGTAGGCTATATATATGAATGCACATTGCCCTGTTCTTTGCAGACAGAACAAACATGTACACACATTGCACCCATTTCACCTGAATAAAATAAGTGATAGCCATTCACTGGTTCATTCCTCAGGGTGATGCCTTGGCCTATTAGAGTTTATTTTATTCATTCAAAGGATATGGGTGCTGCTGGTAAGGCCAGCTTCTATTGCCCATCCCTAACTGCTCGAAAAGGTGGTGGTGGTGAGCTGCCTTCTTGAACTGCTGCAGGTTAAAGCAGCCAGCATAATCAAGAACCCCACACATCCCGGACATTCTCCCTTCTACCTTCTTCCGTTGGGAAAAAGATACAAAAGTCTGAGGTTACGTACCAACTAACTCAAGAACAGTTTCTTCCCTGCTGCTGTCAGACTTTTGAATGGATCTATCTCGCATTAATTTGATCTTTCTCTACACCCTAGCTATGACTGTAACACTACATTCTGCACTCTCTTGTTTCCTTCTCTATGAACCATATACTTTGTCTGTATAGTGCACAAGAAACAATACTTTTCACTGCAGAGTAATATATGTGACAAAATAAATTAAATAAAATCAAAATGTGGTCTAGGTACTGTGTTGTTAGGGAGGGGTTCCAGGATTTGGACCCAGAGACAGTGAAGGAACGTTGATATATTCCCAAGTCATGGAGGGGAACTTCCAGATGGTAGTGTTCCCGTGTATCGGCTGCCCTTGTCCTTTCAGATGAAAGTGGTCATGGGTTTGGAAGCTGCTGTCTAAGGAGCCTTGGTGAGTTCTTGTCAAGTTGACTGATTTCATTTCAAACAATGTTCGGCAGTTAACCGTCAGTCACCATTAACTAGTGCATTTTTCATGGCAATGCCTCTACCAATCAGAAGTTACTTGCCAACCAATCAGCCTCATCTCAAAATTGTTGTTTCCCGTGACATTGGTATTCTTGCGAGATGGAAGATTCAAAGTGTCATTTTTTTCAGCAACACGAGATCAATTAGTTTAATATTGGTAGCAGAAAAGGTATGTTATCCTGCTCAAAGTTGTAATAGAAAACCATCTAGAACCTGAAAATATGTATGCAGTCAGCGTGGATTTGAAAAGGGAAGGTTGTGTTTCACCAACCTTAATTCAAAGAATAAGACAAAAGTAATAAACCTTCAAAACAAGGCATCCCTTGGTTGACATGTCTAAAGTCAGAATATGCAGAGCCAGGGAACAAAGATGGATAACATGATGACCACAAAACAGAAAACAAAGAATGGGCAGATGATGTTAAAGGCAATTACACAGATTGGTAAATGGTGCAAAGTGATGTTTCACATGAATTAATGCTGGGACCACTGTTGTCCACCATTTATGAAAAATTTGGACTCTAATCAGAAGTACAATTTTAAAACTGGTGAAAGATGCCAAATTGAGGGATTTGGTTAAAAAAGGAGCACTGCAGGAAAATCTAAGTAGGCATCAATAAGTTTGCAGATGTGTGTGTAAATTTAAAACATCTTCAAGATAGTTAAGCATGATGGAAAGTAGAGGGTGCGCATAAACAAAGGTTTTCCAAGCTGACAGGCAGAGAATAGTACAGTGCCATAAGAATTCGTACTTGAGCCTCAGCTATTTCCAATCTACATTAATGACTTAGATGGAGAGATAGGAGTAATATATTAAAGTTTGACAATGATACAATGCGAGGTGGAAGTTGTAGGAAGGACACAAATAGGCTGGATGGCCTCTACTTTAACACCAGGAGAATTGCAGGTAAAACGGATGAGTTGAGGGCAATGATTGACACGTGGAAGTGTGATATTTTTGCCATCACAGAGACATGGTTGAAGGAAGGACACAATTGGCAACTCCATATTCTGGGATATAGAATCTTCAGGCGAGACAGAGGAGGAGGTAAAAGAGGAGGAGGCGTTGTATTATTAGGTAAGGAGTCAGTTACTGCAGGAAGGAGAGATGATATCTTGGAGGGGGCATCAAATGAAGCTTTGAGAATACAGCTTAGGAATAAGAAAGAGGCAGTCACACAGTCACGTGTTTATTACAGACCTTCAGATAGTCAGTGGGATATTCAGCAGCAAATATGTGCTCAGTTTGTGGAGATGTGTAAAAACAATAACAACAGGGTTATTATAGAGTCATAGGGGTTTAGGGCATGGAAACAGGCCCTTCGGCCCAACTTGTCCATGCTGCCCTTTTTTTTTAAAACCCCGAAGCTAACCCCTCACCCCTGGAGTGAGGTGGAGGATGAATGTGTGGCTGAGGGACTGGTGCAGGGGGCAGGGATTCAGGTTCCTGGACCATTGGGACCTCTTTAGGGGCAGGTGTGACCTGCACACAAAAAGCGGGTGGCACTTGAATCCCAGGGGGACCAATATCCTGGCGGGAAGGTTGGCTAAGGCTACTGGGGAGAGTTTAAACTAGATAGGTTGGAGGGGAGGGGATCAAGACGAGGTGACTGGGAGCGAGGAAGATAGCTCGCAAACAGAGAAGGGTTATAGACAGTGCAAGAGGGAGGATGGACGGGGGATAGAGAAGGGGAGAGCTCAGACCAAAGGATTGAGATGTGTTTACTTTAATGCCAGGAGTATAGTGAATAAAGGGGATGCGCTCAGAGCGTGGATCGATGCCTGGAAGTGTGATGTGGTGGCCATTACGGAGACTTGGATGTCTCAGGGACAGGACTGGATACTCCAGGTGCCGGGATTCAGATGTTTCAGGAAGGACAGGGAGGGAGGCAAGAGATGGGGTGGAGTGGCACTGCTGATCAGGGATAGTGTCACAGCTGCAGAGAAGGTGTATGCTGTGGAGGGATTGTCCACAGAGTCTCTGTGGGTGGAAGTTCGGAGTGGGAAGGGGTCGATCACTTTGCTGGGAGTTTTCTATAGGCCGCCCAATAGTAACAGGGAGGTGGAGGAGCAGATAGGGAAACAGATCCTGGAGAGATGCAATAATAGCAGAGTTGTTGTGATGGGAGACTTTAATTTCCCAAACATAAATTGGAATATCCCGAGGGTAAGGGGATTGGATGGGGAGGAGTTCATTAGGTGTGTTCAGGAGGGTTTCCTAACACAGCATGTGGACAAGCCTACAAGAGGAGAGGCTGTACTTGATCTGATACTGACGAATGAACCTGGACAGGTGTCAGATCTCTCAGTGGGAGAGCATCTTGGGGATAGCGATCATAACTCTATCTCCTTTATGCTTGCATTGGAAAAAGAGAGGATCAGGCAAGCTAGGAAAGCGTTTATATGGAGTAAGGGGAAATATGAAGACATAAGGCAGCAAATTTGACTGAATTTTTTGGGGAGGTGACCAGGTGTGTAGACGAGGGTAGTACAGTCGATGTAGTTTATATGGATTTCAGCAAAGCCTTTGACAAGGTCCCACATGGGAGACTTGTAAAAAAGGTAAATGCACGTGGGATACAGGGTAATTTGATAAAGTGGATTCAAAATTGGCTCAGTTGTAGGAGACAGAGAGTGATGACAGAAGGCTGCTTTAGTGACTGGAAGCCAGTGTCCAGCGGTGCACCACAGAGATCTGTGTTGCGCACCACAGGGATCTGTGTTGCGCTCCCTATTATTCGTCATTTATATATATGACATTGATGACTATGTGTGTGTGTGGGGGGGGGGTAGGATTAGTAAGTTTGCCAATGACACAAAGATGGGATGGGTGGTTAACAGTGAGGCAGTGTGTCTTGGGCTACAAGATATAGGCAGAATGGTCAAATGGGCGGACAAGTGGCAGATGGAATTTAACCCTGAAAAGTGTGAGGTGATGCACTTTGGAAGGAGTAATTTGACAAGGAAGTACTCAGAATGGTAGGACACTAGGAAGTTCTGTGGAACAAAAGGACCTTGGTGTGTTGGTCCAAAGATCTCTGAACGCAGAAGGGCATGTTGGTAGGGTGGTGAAAAAGACATATGGGACACTTGCCTTTATCAATCGAGGCATAGATTACAAAAGCAGGGAAGTCATGTTGGAGTTGTCTGGAACTTTGGTGAGTCCATAGCTGGAGTACTGTGTGCAGTTCTGGTCGCCACATTATAGGAAGGATGTGATTGCACTGGAGGGGTGCAGAGAAGATTCACCAGGATGCTGCCTGGGATGGAACATTTAAGTTAAGAGAGGTTGGATAAGTTTGGGTTGTTTTCGTTGGAGGGAAGACTGAGGGGCGACCTGATTGAGGTGTTCAAGATTATGAGGGACATGGACAGAGTGGATACGGAGCAGCTGTTCCCTTTAGTTGAAGGGTCAGTCACAAGGGGACATAGGTTCAAGGTGAGTACAGAAGGTTCAGGGGGATCAGAGGAAAACATTTTTTACCCAGAGGATGTGGCTGGTCTGGAATGCGCTGTCTGGAAGGTGGTAGAGGCAGGTTGCCTCACATCCTTTAAAAAAATACCTGGGTGAGTACGTGGCACATCACAACATTCAAGGATACGAGCCAAATGCTGGTAGATGGGATTGGGTGGGAGTTCAGCTGTTTCTAATGTGTCGGTGTGGACTCAATGGGCCGAAGCACCTCGTCTGCGTTATATGATTCCATGAAATAGGCTACAAAGAGATATAGGCAGGTTAATGAGTCGGCAACACGATGGCAGATAGAGTAGAATGTAGGGAAACATGATGCACTTTGGTTATAAGAATAGAAAGGCAGAATATTTTTTAAAACGTTCAGAACTTTAAGTGTTGACATTCAGAGAGAGTTGGGTGTGCTCATACAAAGAATGCAGAAAGTTTGCATGCAAGTGCAGCAAGTAATTAGGAAGGCAAATGGCATGTTGGCCTTTATGATAAGGGGATTGGAGGACAAGCATAAAGAAATATTGTTACAATTGTACAAAGTTTTGTTTGGTGAGATCACATCTGGAATACTGTATGCCTTTTTGGATTCCACATTTAAGAAAGGATACACTTGCTTTGGAGCCAATACAAGAAAGGTTCACTAAATTCATCTTTGGATGTAGGGATTCTCCTTTGACATGAGGCTGAGTAAATGGGGCTTGCGTTTTCAGGAGTTTCAAAGAATGATGGGCAATCTCATTGAAACATACAAATTTCTGAAGGGGCTTGAGTAAGGCAAGGAAGAAAATATCAAGGCAATAAATTTCAATTCCTCTCTGACCACAGGAGAGGTGCCCAAGGACCGGAGGGCAGCCAATGTGGTACCATTATTCAAGAAGGCATAAAGGCTAAACCAGAAAACTACAGGCCTGTCAATCTAACCTCAGTGGTAGGGAAACTATTGGAAGCAGTAGAGTCACAAAATTGATCTGCATTTGGCGATGCAGGGATTAATCACTCACAGTCAGCATTGTTTTGTTATGGGGTACTGAATATAGCCACATTATCCTCACTGTTGTCCAAGGTGACTTCATTAGTAAGTGTGTAGAAGACTTTTTGCCAAAGAAGCAAATCCGCGTGTTTCCCAACTGGAAACCATGGATGAACAGGGATATCCACTGCTTGCTGAAGTCCAGGTCTGCAGCATTCAAATCAGGCGACCCTGACATTTACAACAAAGCCAGATATGATCTAAGGAAATCCATCAAAGATGCCAAAAGACAGTATCAGACCAAGCTAGAGTTCCAGGCTAGCAAGACACAACACGCTACAAGATGAAGGCATGTAAAATCGCCGGCTCCAACGCACCCTTCCCTGAAGAGCTCAATGCATTCTACGCCCATTTCGAGCAAGAGGTCAGCGAGAGCATGTCCTCCACCCTGGAAGCCTCGGATGAACTTGTATCTGAGGTCACCATTGCAAATGTTAAAGCAGCCTTCTTGAAGGTCAACCACGGAATGGGGTACCCGGATGAGCACTAGGATCTTGCGCGGATCAGCTGTCGGGTGTATTCGCAGACATCTTTAACCTCTCTTTACAATAATCTGAGGTCCCTATCTGCTTCAAGGCGGCAATGATCATCCCAGTACCAAAGAAAAACAAAGCAGTGTGCCTTAATGACTATCGGCCGGTGGCTCTGATATCCATCATGATGAAGTACTTCGAAAGGTTAGTCATGGCACGAATCAATTCCAGCCTCCCGGACTGACTGGATCCACTACAGTTTGCCTATCGCCAAAACAGGTCCACAGCAGACGCTATCTCCCTGGCCCTGCACTCAACCCTGGAACAATTAGATAACAAAGACACCTATGTCAGACTCCTATATATTGACTACAGCTCAGTCTTCAACACTGTTATTCCTATGAAACTCATCTCCAAACTCCGTGGCCTGGGCCTCGGCTCCTCCCTCTCTGACTGGATCCTGAACTTCCTAACCCAAAGACCACAATCAGTAAGGATAGGCAACAACACCTCCTCCACGATCATCCTCAACATCGGTACCCCACAAGGCTGTGTTCTCAGCCCCTTACTATACTCCTTATACACCTATTTTGGATACAGTTTTAGATACTGTTGGGGGAGACGACTTACCAGGGGTAAGCCATGGAGTACAGGTCTCTGGCACAGAGTCTGCCCCTGTTGCTCAGGAGGGAAGGGGGGAGAGGAGTAGAGCATTAGTCATTCGGAACTCCATAGTTAGGGGGACAGATAGGAGATTCTGTGGGAATGAGAGGGACTCGCGGCTGGTGTGTTGCCTCCCAGGTGCCGGGGTCCGTGATGTCTCGGATCGTGTTTTCGGGATCCTTAAGGGGGAGGGGTAGCAGCCCCAAGTCGTGGTTCACATCTCCACCCAAGACATAGGTAGGAAAAGGGATGGGGATGTAAGGCAGAAATTCAGGGAGTTAGGGTGGAAGCTTAGAGCTTGTTACCCGTGCCACGTGCTAGCGAGGAGAGGAATAAGGAGAGAGAGCAGTTGAACACGTGGCTACAGGGATGGTGCATGAGGGAGGGATTCAGATACCTGGATAATTGAGGGTCATTCTGGGGTAGGTGGGACCTCTACAAACGGGATGGTCTACACCTGAACCAGAGGGGTACCAATATCCTGGGGGGGAAATTTGCTAATGCTCTTCGGGAGGGCTTAAACTAATTCAGCAGAGGGATGGGAAGCTGAATTGTAGCTCCAGTATACAGGAGGTTGAGAGTAGTGATGTCATGGATAAGGTTTCAATGTCGCGGGAGTGCAGGCAGGAACGTGGTTTGAAGTGTGTATACTTCAACGTCAGGAGCATCCGGAATAAGGTGGGTGAACTTGCAGCATGGGTTGGTACCTGGGACTTCGATGTTGTGGCCATTTTGGAGACATGGATAGAGCAGAGGCAGGAATGGTTGTTGCAGGTTCCAGGGTTTAGATGTTTCAGTAAGACCAGGGGAGGTGTGGCATTGTTAGTCAAGGACAGTATTACGGTGGCAGAAAGGACATTTGATGAGGACTCATCTACTGAAGTTGTATGGGCTGAGGTTAGAAACAGGAAAGGAGAGGTCACCCTGTTGGGGGTTTTCCATCGGCCTCCGAAAAGTTCCAGAGATGTAGAGGAAAGGATTGCAAAGATGATTCTCCAGTCCAACGCTGGCACCTCCACATCAGGAGCAAAAGTAACAGGGTAGTTGTTATGGGGGACTTTAACTTTACAAATATTGACTGGAAAAGCTATAGTTTGAGTACTTTAGATGGGTCAGTTTTTGTCCAAATGTGTGCAGGAGGGTTTCCTGACACAGTATGTAGATAGGCCAAGAGGGGAAGCCACATTGGATTTGGTACTGGGTAATGAACCAGGGCAGGTGTTAGATTTGGAGGGAGGCGAACACTTTGGTGATAGTGACCACAATTCGGTTACATTTACTTTGGCGATGGAAAAGGATAGTTATATACCGCAGGGCAAGAGTTATAGCTGGGGGAAAGGAAATTATGATGCGATTAGGCAAGATTTAGGATGCATAGGATGGGGAAGGAAACTGCAGGGGATGGGCACAATTGAAATGTGGAGCTTGTTCAAGGAACAGCTACTGCGTGTCCTTGATAAGTATGTACCTGTCAGGTAGGCAGCAAGTGGTCGAGAGAGGGAACCGTGGTTTACTAAAGAAGTTGAATCTCTTGTGAAGAGGAAGAAGGAGACTTATGTTAAGATGAAACGTGAAGGCTCAGTTAGGGCGCTTGAGAGTTACAAGTTAGCCAGGAAGGACCTAGAGAGAGCTAAGAGGAGCCAGGAGGGGACATGAGAAGTCTTTGGCAGGTAGGATCAAGGAAAACCCTAAAGCTTTCTATAGGTATGTCAGGAATAAAAGAATGACGAGGGTAAGATTAGGGTCAGTCAAGGACAGTAGTGGGAAGTTGTGCGTGGAGTCCGAAGAGATAGGAGAGGCGCCAAATGAATATTTTTCCATCAGTATTCACTCAGGAAAAAGACAATGTTGTCGAGGAGAATACTAAGATACAGGCTATTGGAGTAGACGGAATTGAGGTTCATGAGGAGGCGGCGTTAGCAATTCTGAAAAGTGTGAAAATAGATAAGTCTCCTGGGCCGGATGGGATTTATCCCAGGGTTCTCTGGGAGGCTAGGGAGGAGATTGCAGAGCCTTTGGCTTTGATCTTTGTGTCGTCATTGTCTACAGGAATAGTGCCAGAAGACTGGAGGATAGCAAATGTTGTCCCCTTGTTCAAGAAGGGGAGTAGAGACAACCCTGGTAATTACAGACCAGTGAGCCTTACTTCTGTTGTGGGCAAACTTTTGGAAAGGATTAAAAGAGAAAGGATTTATAATAATCTAGACAGGAATAATTTGATTAGGGATAGTCAACACGGTTTTGTGAAGGGTAGATCGTGCCTCACAAACCTTATTGAGTTGTTTGAGAAGGTGACCAAAGAGGTGGATGAGGGTAAAGCAGTTGATGTGGTGTATATGGATTTCAGTAAAGCGTTTGATAAGGTTCCCCACGGTAAGCTATTGCAGAAGATACGGAGGCATCGGATTGAGGGTGATTTAGCGGTTTGGATCAGGAATTGGCTAGCTGTAAGAAGACAGAGGGTGGTGGTTGATGGGAAATGTTCATCCTGGAGTTCAGTTACTAGTGATGTACCGCAAGGATCTGTTTTGGGGCCACTGCTGTTTGTCATTTTTATAAATTACCTGGATGAGGGCGTAGAAGGATGGGTTAGTAAATTTGCAGATGACACTAAAGTCGGTGGAGTTGTGGACAGTGCGGAAGGATGTTGCAGGTTACAGAGGGACATAGATAAGCTGCAGAGCTGGGCTGAGAGGTGGCAAATGGAGTTTAATGCGGAAAAGTGAGAGGTGATTCACTTTGGAAGGAATAGCAGGAATACAGAGTATTGGGCTAATGGTAAGATACTTGGTAGTGTGGATGAGCAGAGAGATCTGGGTGTCCATGTGCATTGATCCCTGAAAGTTGGCACCCAGGTTGATAGGGTTGTTAAGAAGGCGTACAGTGTATTAGCTTTTATTGGTAGAGGGATTGAGTTTCGGAGCCACGAGGTCATGTTGCAGCTGTACAAAACTCTGGTGCGGCCGCATTTGGAGTATTGCGTACAGTTCTGGTCGCCACATTATAGGAAGGATGTGGAAGCATTGGAAAGGGTGCAGAGGAGATTTACTAGGATGTTGCCTGGTATGGTGGGAAGGTCTTATGAGGAAAGACTGAGGGACTTGAGGCTGTTTTCGTTAGAGAGAAGGTGGTTAAGAGGTGACTTAATAGAGGAATATAAGATGATCGGAGGTTTAGATAGGGTGGACAGTGAGAGCCTTTTTCCTCGGATGGTGATGGCTAGCACGAGGGGACATAGCTTTAAATTGAGGGGTAATAGATATAGGACAGATGTTAGAGGTAGGTTCTTTACTCGGAGAGTAGTAAAGACGTGGAATGCCCTGCCTGCAACAGTAATGGACTCGCCAACATTAAGGGCATTTAAATGGTCATTGGATAAACATATGGATGATATTGGAATAGTGTAGGTTTGATGGGTTTTAGATTGGTTTCACAGGTTGGCACAACATCGAGGGCCAAAGGGCCTGTACTGCGCTGTAATGTTCTATGACTGTGTTGTCAAATTCCCCTCCAGCTCCATTTTCACGTTTGCTGACAACACAACCACAGTGGGTCAGATCCCAAACAATGATGAGACTGAGTACAGGAATGACAGAGAATCTGGTGAACTGGTGCGGCAATAATAATTTCTCCCTCAATGTCAACAAAACACAGGAGATTGTCATCGACTTCAGGAAGTGTAGTGGAGAACATGCCCGTCTACATCAACGGGGACAAAGTAGAAATGGTCGAAAGCTTCAAGTTTTTAAGTGTCCAGGTCACCAACAACCTTTCCTGGTTTCCCCAAGCTGACACGATAGTTAAGAGAGCCCACCAATGCTTCTACTTTCTCAGAAGACTAAGGAAATTTGGCATGTCAGCTATGACTCTCACCAACATTTACAGATGCACCATAGAAAGCATTCTTTCTGGCTGTATCACAGCTTGGTATGGCTCTTGCTCTGTCCAAGATCGCAAGGACCTACAAAAGGTTGTGAATGGAGCCCAATCCATAACGCAAACCAGCCTCCCATCCATTGACTCTGTCTACACTTCCCGCTGCCTCGACAAAGCAGCATAACTAAGGACGCCATGCACTCCACACATTCTCGCTTCCATCTTCTTCCGTCGGGAAAAAGATACAAAAGTCTGAGGTCACATACCAACCGACTCAATAACAGCTTCTTCCCTGCTGCCATCAGACTTTTGAATGGACCTACCTCGCATTAAGTTGATCTTTCTCTACACCCTAGCTATGACTGTAACACTACATTCTGGACTCTCATGTTTCCTTCTCTATGAATGGTATGCTTTGTCTGTAGAGCGCGCAAGAAACAATACTTTTCACTGTATGCTAATACATGTGACAATAATAAATCAAATGAGAACGGCTATTACAGAAAAGACCAAAAATCATGCCTGGAACCATATAATTGCGTACAGCTCAGTGCTGCATGGAACAAATGTGATGCCTTGACTAACTAACCATTTGAGCAAGGGGAGGGTTTTACCTAAACAAGTGCCCAAAAATTTACAATTCATGGTCTCGGTGAATTCCCCTCGCAACTGAAAATCATAACATCTGCTACAAAGAAAGTTTGATTCTGAAGTTGAGACAACACATTGAACAATCAGCATCAGTCCCCGCACAAGGTGGTTCTGGTTTGCAACATACCTGTAGGATTGTAGTGTCAGTGAGGAGCTGTATCTCCAACAGTTCTGCTATGTTGGAGACAATGTCACACACTCTGTTGTACAGCATGACAATCACTCTTTGTTTATGGCTGGAGTATTTTGCTCGCTTAGCTTTTGAACTGCCACCCCCTGGAAGGAAAAAAAACAGTAACCTGATTTACCATCAACACTGTAGTTAACAGGTGATGGTTTACAGCAAAACCATAAGACCAGAAGATGGAGCAGAAGTAGGCCATTCGGCCCATCAAGTCTGCTCGACCATTTAATAAGATCATGACTGATATGCTATAATCCTCAACCTCACTTTCCGATCTTATCCCCATAACCCTCAATTCCCTTACTAATTAAAAATTTGTCTATCTCAGCCTTAAATATATTTTAACGACCTTCTACAGCCCTTTGCAGTAAAGAATTCCACAGATTCATTATCCTTAGAAGAAATTCCTCCTCATCCGTCTTAAATGAGCAACCTCTTACTCAGATGATGCTTTCTGGCCCTAGACACTTCCACAAGGGAAAACAACATCTCAGCATCTACCCTGTCAATCTCCCTTAAAATCCTATACCTCTCAATAAGGTACCAATGAGTACAGGCACACCTGCTCAAACTCTCCTCAAAAGAAAATCCCTCCACAACTGGAATGAATCTTCTCAGGACTGCCTCAAATGCTAGTACATAGAACATTACAGCACAGTACAGGCCCTTCGGCCCTCGATGTTGCACCGACCTGTGAAACCAATCTAAAGCCCATCTAACCTACACTATTCCAATATCATCCATATGGATATCATCCTACATGGATTTTAGTAAGGCGTTTGATAAGGTCCCCCATGGTCGGCTTATGATGAAAGTAAGGAGGTGTGGGATAGAGGGAAAGTTGGCAGATTGGATAGGTAACTGTCTATCTGATCGAAGTAAGACGTTTAACAACACCGGGTTAAAGTCCAACAGGTTTATTTGGTAGCAAAAGCCACACAAGCTTTCGGAGCTCTAAGCCCCTTCTCCAGGTGAGTGGGAATTCTGTTCACAAACAGAGCATATAAAGACACAGACTCAATTTACATGAATAATGGTTGGAATGCTTCCAACCATTAGCATTCCAACCATTATTCATGTAAATTGAGTCTGTGTCTTTATAAGCTCTGTTTGTGAACAGAATTCCCACTCACCTGAAGAAGGGGCTTAGAGCTCTGAAAGCTTGTGTGGCTTTTGCTACCAAATAAACCTGTTGGACTTTAACCTGGTATTGTTAAACTTCTTACTGTGTTTACCCCAGTCCAACGCCGGCATCTCCACATCATATCTGATCGAAGACAGAGGGTGGTGGTGGATGGAAAATTTTCGGACTGGAGGCAGGTTGCTAGCAGAGTGCCACAGGGATCAGTGCTTGGTCCTAGAACATAGAACATAGAACAGTACAGCACAGAACAGGCCCTTCGGCCCACGATGTTGTGCCGAGCTTTATCTGAAACCAAGATCAAGCTATCCCACTCCCTATCATCCTGGTGTGCTCCATGTGCCTATCCAATAACCGCTTAAATGTTTCTAAAGTGTCTGACTCCACTATCACTGCAGGCAGTCCATTCCACACCCCAACCACTCTCTGCGTAAAGAACCTACCTCTGATATCCGTCCTGTATCTCCCACCACGAACCCTATAGTTATGCCCCCTTGTAATAGCTCCATCCACCCGAGGAAATAGTCTTTGAACGTTCACTCTATCTATCCCCTTCATCATTTTATACACCTCTGCTCTTTGTGATTTTTATTAATGACTTAGAGGAGGGGGCTGAAGGGTGGATCAGTAAATTTGCTGATGACACCAAGATTGGTGGAGTAGTGGATGAGGTGGAGGGCTGTTGTAGGCTGCAAAGAGACATAGATAGGATGCAAAGCTGGGCTGAAAAATGGCAAATGGAGTTTAACCCTGATAAATGTGAGGTGATTCATTTTGGCAGGACTAATTTAAATGTGGATTACAGGGTCAAAGGTAGGGCTCTGAAGACTGTGGAGGAACAGAGAGATCTTGAGGTCCATATCCACAGATCTCTGAAGGTTGCCACTCAAGTGGATAGAGCTGTGAAGAAGGCCTATAGTGTGTTAGCTTTTATTAACAGGGGGCTGGAGTTTAAGAGCCGTGGGGTTATGCTGCAACTGTACAGGACCTTGGTGAGACCACTTTTGGAATATTGCGTGCAGTTCTGGTCACCTCACTATAAGAAGGATGTGGAAGCGCTGGAAAGAGTGCAGAGGAGATTTACCAGGATGCTGCCTGGTTTGGAGGGTAGTCTTATGAGGAAAGGTTGAGGGAGCTAGGGCTGTTCTCTCTGGAGCGGAGGAGGTTGAGGGGAGACTTAATAGAGGATTATAAAATGATGAATGGGATAGATAGAGTGAACATTCAAAGACTATTTCCTCGGGTGGATGGAGCTATTACAAGGGGGCATAACTATAGGGTTCATGGTGGGAGATATAGGAAGGATATCAGAGGTAGGTTCTTTACGCAGAGAGTGGTTGGGGTGTGGAATGGACTGCCTGCAGTGATAGTGGAGTCAGACACTTTAGGAACATTTAAGCGGTTATTGGATAGGCACATGGAGCACACCAGGATGATAGGGAGTGGGATAGCTTGATCTTGGTTTCAGATAAAGCTCGGCACAACATCGTGGGCCGAAGGGCCTGTTCTGTGCTGTACTGTTCTATGTTCTATATGTTTATCCAATGACCATTTAAATGCCATTAATGTTGGCAAGTCCACTACTGTTGCAGGCAGGGCATTCCACGCCCTTACTACTCTGAGTAAAGAACCTACCTTTGACATCTGTCCTATATCTATCACCCCTCAATTTAAAGCTATTTAAAGGGCGGCACGGTAGCACAGCTGCTTCACAGCTCCAGGGACCTGGGTTCGATTCCCGGCTTGGGTCACTGTGTGTGGAGTTTGCACATTCTCGTGTCTGCGTGGGTTTCCTCCGGGTGCTCCGGTTTCCTCCCACAGTCCAAAGATGTGCAGGTTAGGTTGATTGGCCATGCTAAAATTGGCCTTGGGGTCCTGGGATGCGTAGGTTAGAGGAATTAGTGGGTAAAATATGTAGGGATATGGGGTGGGGTCTGGGAGGGATTGTGGTTGGTGCAGACTCGATGGGCTGAATGGCCTCTTTCGGTGCTGTAGGGTTTCTAAGATTTATATGTCCCCTCGTGCTAGCCATCACCATCCGAGGAAAAAGGCTCTCACTGTCCACCCTATCTAATCCTCGGAGCATCTTGTATGCCTCTATTAAGTCACCTCTTAACCACCTTCTCTCGAACAAAAACAGCCTCAAGTCCATCAGCGTTTCCTCATAATACCTTCCCACCATACCAGGCAACATCCTGGTAAATCTCCTCTGCACCCTTTCCAATGCTTCCACATCCTTCCTATAATGCGGCGACCAGAACTGTACGCAATACTCCAAATGCGGCCGCACCAGAGTTTTGTACAGCTGCAACATGACCTCATGGCTCCGAAACTCAATCCCTCTACCAATAAAAGCTAACACACTGTACGCCTTCTTAACAACCCTATCAACCTGGGTGCCAACTTTCAGGGATCAATGCACATGGACACCCAGATCTCTCTGCTCATCCACACTACCAAGTATCTTACCATTAGCCCAGTACTTTGTACTCCTGTTACTCCTTCCAAAGTGAATCACCTCACACTTTTCCACATTAAACTCCATTTGCCACCTCTCAGCCCAGCTCTGCAGCTTATCTATGTCCCTCTGTAACCTGCAACATCCTTCCGCACTGTCCACAACTCCACCGACTTTAGTGTCATCTGCAAATTTACTAACTCATCCTTCTACACCCTCATCCAGGTAATTTATAAAAATGACAAACAGCAGTGGCCCCAAAACAGATCCTTGCGGTACACCACGAGTAACTGAACTCCAGGATGAACATTTCCCATCAACCACCGCCCTCTGTTTTCTTACAGCTAGCCAATTTCTGATCCAAACCGCTAAATCACCCTCAATCCCATGCGTCCGTATTTTCTGCAATAGCTTACCGTGGGGAACCTTATCAAACGCTTTACTGAAATCCATATACACCACATCAACCGCTTTACCCTCATCCACCTCTTTGGTCACTTTCTCAAACAACTCAATAAGGTTTGTGAGGCACGACCTCCCCTTCACAAAACTGTGTTGACTATCCCTAATCAAATTATTCCTGTCTAGATTATTATAAATCCTATCTCTTATAATCCTTTCCAAAACTTTGCCCACAACAGAAGTAAGGCTCACTGGTCTGTAATTACCAGGATTGTCTCTACTCCTCTTCTTGAACAAGTGCACAACATTTGCTATCCTCCAGTCTTCTGGCACTATTCCTGTAGACAATGACGACATAAAGATCAAAGCCAAAGGCTCTACAATCTCCTCCCTAGCCTCCCAGAGAATCCTAGGATAAATCCCATCCGGCCCAGGGGACTTATCCATTTTCACACTTTCCAGAATTGCTAACACCTCCTCCTTATGAACCTCAATCCCGTCTAGTCTAATAGCCTGTGTCTCAGTATTCTCCTCGACAACATTGTCTTTTTCCTGAGTGAATACTGACGAAAAATATTCATTTAGCGCCTCTCCTATCTCTTCGGACTCCACGCACAACTTCCCACTACTGTCCCTGACTGGCCCTAATTTTATCCTCGTCATTCTTTTATTCCTGACATACCTATAGAAAGCTTTAGGGTTTTCCTTGATCCTACCTGCCAAAGACTTCTCATGTGCTCTCCTGGCTCCTCTTAGCTCTCTCTTTAGGTCCTTCCTGGCTAACTTGTAATTCTCAAGCACCCTAACTGAGCCTTCACATCTCATCTTTACATAAGTCTCCTTCTTCCTCTTCACAAGAGATTCAACTTCTTTAGGAAACCACGGTTCCCTCGCTCGACCACTTGCTGCCTGCCTGACAGGTACATACTTATCAAGGACACGTAGTAGCTGTTCCTTGAACAAGCTCCACATTTCAATTGTGCCCTTCCCCTGCAGTTTCCTTCCCCATCCTATGCATCCTAAATCTCGCCTAATCGCATCATAATTTCCTTTCCCCCAGCTATAACTCTTGCCCTGTGGTATATAACTATCCTTTTCCATCACCAAAGTAAATGTAACCGAATTGTGGTCACTATCACCAAAGTGCTCACCTACCTCCAAATCTAACACCTGGCCTGGTTCATTACCCAGTACCAAATCTAATCTTTCTTTAGATAATGAAATCAAAACCGTTCACAGTATTCCAGGTGTAGACTAACTAGTGCCTTGTATAGTTTTCACAAGACTTCACTTTTTTAAAAAATCTTCACCCAGAGAGTGGTAAGCCTGTGGAATTCACTACCAGAACAAGCAGTTGAGGCCAAAACATTGTATGTTTGACTCTGAGCTTAAGCTCCTCAAATGCAGACACTTACTGCAGGCATGTTTACCCTGGATAACACCAATATCCACAAGTTCCCACATGCTGCAGCCTTGACACGTCACCTGCCCTAGGAACCGCACAATCCATAAAATCCCTAGAGTGCAGAAGGAGGCCTTCGGCCCATTGAGTTTACACCAACTCTCTGAAAAGTTATTACAGTTAATCCACCTAACCTACACAACTTGGGACTGTGGGAAGAAACCAGAGCATCCGGAGGAAACCCACGCAGAGACGGGGCCATAGTTCGTGAATAATCATCATAGAGTCATAGAACCATATACTGCAGAAGAGGCCCTTCGGCCCATCAAGTCCACACCAACACATCAGAAACACCTAAACTCCCACCTAATCCCATCTGCCAGCACTGGCCCATAGCCCTGAATGTTATGACGTACCAAGCGTTCATCCAGATACGTTTTAGAGGATGTGAGGCAACCCGCCTCTACCGCTCTCCCAGACAGTGCATTCCAGACTGTCACCACCCTCTGGGTAAAAATGTGTTTCCTCACATCCCCCCTAAACCGCCTCCCCCTCACCTTGAACCTATGTCCCCTTGTGACTGACCCTTCAACCAAGGGGAACAGCTGCTCTTTATCCACTTTGTCCATGTCTCTCATCATCTTGTACACCTCAATCAGGTCGACCCCGAGTCTTCTCTGATCCAGAGAAAACAACCCAAGCCTATCCAACCTCTCTTCATAGCTTAAATTTTCCAATCCAGGCAGCATCCTGGTGAATCTCCTCTGCACCCTCTCCAGTGCAATCACATCCTTCTGATAATGTGGCGACCAGAACTGCACACAGCATTCCAGCTGTGGTCTCACCAAAGTTCTATACAACTCCAACATAACTTCCCTGCTTTTCGAACATAGAAAAGCTACAGCACAAACAGGCCCTTTGGCCCACAAGTGGCGCCCAACAGTTTCCTTACCTTCTAGGCTCATCTATAACCCTCTATCTTACTAACCTCCATGAACCTATCCAAAAGGCTCTTAAAAGACTCAATCGAATCCGCTTCCACCACCACTACCGGCAGCCGATTCCACGCACCCACCACTCTGAGTGAAAAACTTACCCCCAACATCTCCTCTGTACATACTCCCCAGCACCCTAAACCTGTGGCCTCTCGTGACAACCATTTCAGCCCTGGGTAAAAGCCTCTGAGAATCCACTCTATCAATACCTCTCAACATCTTATACACCTCTATCAGCTCATCCTTCGCCTCTCCAAGGAGAATAGACCTAGCTCTCTCAACCTATCCTCATAAGGCATACCACTTAATCCCGGCAACATCCTCGTAAATCTCCTCTGCACCCGTTCTATGGCTTCCACATCTTTTCTGTAATGAGGCGACCAGAACAGGGCACAGTATTCCAGGTGGGGTCCTATACAGCTGCAGCATTATCTCCCGATTTCTAAACTCAATTCCTCTATTGATGAAGGCCCCGTATTCCATACGCCTTCTTAACCACAGCCTCTACCTGCGGTGCCGCTTTGAGCGTCCTATGAACACGGACCCCAAGATCCCTCTGTTCTTCCACACTGCCAAGCGTCTTACCCCTAATATTATATTCTTCCATCCTATTCGACCTGCCAAAATGAACCACCACACACTTATCTGGGTTGAAGTCCATCTGCCACTTCTCTGCCCAGTCTTGCATCTTATCTATGTCTCGTTGCAACTGCTGACATCCCTCTACACTATCCACAATGCCTCTAACCTTTGTGTCATCAGCAAACTTGCCAACCCATCCTTCTACTTCCTCATCCAGGTCATTTATAAATATCACAAAGAGCAAGGGTCCCAGAACAGATCCCTGGGGCACTCCACTGGTGACCAACCTCCATGCTGAAAAAGACCCATCTACAACCACTCTTTGCCTTCTGTGGGCAAGCCAGTTCTGAATCCACAAAGCAACGTCCCCTTGTATCCCATGCCCCTTCACTTTCTCCATAAGCCTTGCATGGGGCCTCTTATCAAACGCCTTACTGAAATCCACATAAACCTCATCTACCGCTCTTCCCCCGTCTAAGTGTCTAGTCACATCTTCAAAAAACTCAACCAGACTCGTAAGGCATGATCTGCCTTGGACAAAGCCGTGCTGGCTATTTCTGATCATACTATTCCTTTCCAAATGTTCATAAATCCTGCCTCTCAGGATCTTCTCCATCAACTTACCTACCACTGAGGTTAGACTCACCGGTCTATAATTTCCCGGGCTATCTCTTCTCCCTTTCTTGAATAACGGAGCCACATCCACCATCCTCTAATCCTCCGGAACCTCTCCCGTCTCCATTGACGACGCAAAGATCATTGCCAGAGGATCAGCAACCTCTTCCCTCACCTCCCACAGTAACCTGGGGTACATCCGATCCGGTCCCGGCGATTTATCTAACTTGATGCTTTTCAACAGCTCCAACACATCCTCTTTCCTAATGCCCACATGCTCAATCTTCTCAGTCCACTGCAAGTCTGCTCTGCAACTACCAAGGTCCTTTCCACTGTGAATACTGAAGCAAAGTATTCATTGAGTACCTCTGCTATTTCAACCGGTTCAAGACAGACTTTCCCACCGTCACATTTGATAGGTCCTACTCCTTCCCATCTTATCCTCTTGCTCTTCACATACTTGTAGAATGCCTTGGGGTTTTCCTTTATCCTGTCTGCCAAGGCCTTCTCATGTCCCCTCCTGGCTCTTCTAATTTCCCTCTTTAGTTCCTTCCTACTAGTCCCTGCTTTTGTAATCTATGCCTCAATAGATAAAGTTCCATATGGTGTTAAGGGTAAGATCCTGGCATGGATTGGGGATTGGCTGACTGGCAGAAGGCAGAGAGTGGGGATAAAGGGTTTTTTTTGAGAATGGCAGCCAGTGACTAGCAGTGTGCCTCAAGAGTCAGTGCTAGGACCACAACTTTTCACAATATACATTAACGATTTGGAGGGAGGAACTGAAGGCACTGTTGCTAAGTTTGCAGATGATACAAAGATATGTAGAGGGACAGGTAGTGTTGAGGAAGCAGGGGGGCTGCAGAAGGACTTGGACAGGTTAGGAGAGTGGGCAAAGAAGTGGCAGATGGAATACAATGTGGAAAAGTGTGAGGTTATGCACTTTGGAAGGAGGAATGGAGGCATAGACTATTTTCCAAATGGAGAAATGCTTAGGAAATCAGAAACAGAAAGGAACTTGGGAGTCCTTGTTCAAGATTCTCTTAAGGTTAACGTGCAGGTTCAGTCGGCAGTTAGGAAGGCAAATGCAATGTTAACATTCATGTCGAGAGGGCTCGAATACAAGAGCAGGGATGTACTTCTGAGGCCGTATAAGGCTCTGGTCAGACCCCTTTGAAGTATTGAGCGCAGTTTTGGGCGGGGGTATTCGGAGGTATTGCCCTGGAACACCTGGAGGAAATCCACGCAGACACGGGGAGAAATTGCAAACTCCACACAGACAGTGACCCAAGCCAGGAATCGAACCTGGGTCCCTGGTGCTGTGAAGCAGCAGTGCTAACCACTGTGCTACCATGCCACCCCTGCTACCAAACCATTGGAGAGGTTGGAGAAACTTGGTTTGCTCTCACTGGAACGACAGAGGTTAGGGGCGACCTGATAGAAGTCTACAAGATTCTGAGGGGCATGGACAGAGTGGATAGTCAGAAGCTTTTTCCCCAGGGTGGAAGAGTCAATTATCATGGGGCACACGTTTAAGATGCGAGGGATAAGGTTTGACGGAGATTATAGAATCCCACAGTGCAGAAGGAGGCCATCATAAGAACATAAGAAATAGGAGCAGGAGTAGGCCATCTGGCCCTTCGAGCCTGCCCCGCCATTCAACAAGATCATGGCTGATCTGAAGCGTATCAGTTCCACTTACCCGCCTGCTCCCCATATCCCCTAATTCCCTTATCGATCAGAAAACTATCTACCCGTGATTTAAACATATTCAACAAGGAAGCCTCCACCACTTCAATGGGCAGAGAATTCCAGAGATTCACTACCCTCTGAGAGAAGAAGGTCCCCCTCAACTCTGTTCTGAACCGGCCCCCCCTTATTTTGAGGCTGTGCCCTCTCGTTCTGGTTTCCCTTCTAAGTGGAAAGAATCTCTCCACCTCTACCCTATCCAGCCCCTTCATTATCTTATATGTCTCTATAAGATCACCCCTCATCCTTCTAAACTCCAACGAGTACAGACCCAATCTGTTTAATCTCTCCTCATAAGCTACATCCCTCATCTCCGGTATCAACCTGGTGAACCTTCTCTGCACTCCCTCCAAGGCCAATATATCCTTTCGCAAATAAGGGGACCAAAACTGCACACAGTACTCCAGTTGCGGCCTCACCAGTACCTTGTACAGTTGCAGCAAGACCTCCCTGCTTTTATATTCTATCCCCCTCGCGATAAAGGCCAACATTCCATTCGCCTTCTTGATCACCTGCTGCACCTGCAGACTGAATTTTTGCGATTCGTGCACAAGGACCCCCAGGTCCCTCTGCACAGTCGCACGATCTAATTTTTCTCCATTTAAATAATATTCCAATTTACTATTATTTCTTCCAAAGTGGATAACCTCACATTTGCTAACGTTATATTCCATCTGCCAGATCCTCGCCCACTCGCTCAGCCTATCCAAATCTCTCTGCAGACTTTCCGCGTCCTCCACGCAATTCGCTTCCCCACTCACCTTCGTGTCATCAGCAAACTTGAATACCCTAGATTCAGTCCCCTCCTCCAGATCATCTATGTAAATGGTAAACAATTGAGGCCCCAGCACCGATCCCTGCGGCACGCCACTGGTCACCAACTGCCAACCAGAAAAGCACCCATTTATCCCAACTCTCTGCTTCCTGTTAGATAGCCAATCCCCAATCCACGCCAACACCTTACCCCTAACTCCGTGTACCCCAATCTTCTGCATCGAGTCTACACCAACCACAATCTCACCCAGATGTATGAGGCAAGTTTTTTTTACACAGTGGGTGCCTGGAACTCGCTGCCGGGGGAGGTAGTGGAAGCATATACGATAGAGACTTTAAGGGGTGTCTTGATAAATAAATGAATAAGATGGGAATAGAGGGATATGGTCCCCGGAAGGTTAGGGGGTTTTAGCTCAGATGGGCACCATGGTCGGTGCAGGCTTGGAGGGCCAAAGGGCCTATTCCTGTGCTGTAATTTTCTTTGTTCTTTGTATATTAAATCTTGAGAAAATAGACCTTGACCACTTATCAGATACTCACCAGTTGCTCACCTCTTCCCTTGTAGAACAGCAGAACCTATCCCTACAAGGTGAAAAGGTTAGAAAAGCAAAGTAGTAATTTCCTCCCTCTTCCCCAAACTACTTCTTCTCACCAAACATCCATACTTTGTCCGAAGCTGCACTCAATGCTGGTCGCACAGAGTATCTGGATTTCAATGCTCTGAACAAAGAGACTAGCTGAACTCGGGTACAGCAGAGACCAGTTCAAGCTTGTTTCCTTCATTAATTAACACTTTCAGCTGCTGCCCGTACATGGTTCCTCTGCCCCTTCTTAGGCCCCTGGATGAGGCTTACAAGTTAAACTATACTTGTGGTGAAATAATAAACACAAACAATATTACATTTTTAGAAGGATAGTTAAAATTTCCCTCCTCTCACCAAACTTCCACACTGCCCAAAGCCACACTTAAACAACCCATAGGTACCAAGCTGTGTGCCACCCACTAGCCAGAGGATGCCTACACTGCTTCCCAGCATCACCCAGTTATCTGTTGGGTTATAAAGATAACATGTCAGTGTTTGAATTTATAGCAAACCCCAACATCATACAGGGCTACCAATCAATACTAACTAGTGTAAGGTTCCCATCCACGCAGGTGCCTGACAGAACAGACATAAGATCTCTCTGATTCACGTTTCTGTCCTTTTGCCAGAGGTGAAAGAAACTCAGACAGGGCAGCCTATTGTGACAAAGTACTTCCAGTTTAAATAAGTGTCAAAGTTGCTCAGAAACTCAGTCTATGGTACAAAAACCATCACACTCGTGAAACAACAAATGGAACAAGATCGTGTATAAAAATGTTTCCACTTGCAAATCCGTGCCAATGAATATACTGCAACAATGTGACCTGCTCCAAAAGTAAACTGTGGTCAGAGTATGACTACTAGAATTGCTTAATTGCAAATCTATGAGGGTTGAGATCTTGCATTCTCCTCTCCCAACAGTGGACAACAGTCTGTCAAGTTGAGTTATGAGCAGTACCCTGCCTCTGATCTCCAATTACAATAGGGGCAGTACCCTGTACAATAGGGGCAGTACCCTGCCTCTGATCTCCAATTACAATGGGGCGGCACGGTAGCACAGTGGTTAGCACTGCTGCTTCACAGCTCCAGGGTCCCCGGTTCGATTCCCGGCTCGGGTCACTGTCTGTGTGGAGTTTGCACATTCTCCTCGTGTCTGCGTGGGTTTCCTCCGGGTGCTCTGGTTTCCTCCCACAGTCCAAAGATGTGCGAGTTAGGTTCATTGGCCAGGTTAAAAATTGTCCCTGAGATGTGTAGTTAGAGGGATTAGCGGGTAAATATGTGGGGGTAGGGCCTGGGTGGGATTGTGGTCGGTGCAGACTCGATGGGCCGAATGGCCTCCTTCTGCACTGTAGGGTTTCTATGATTTCTATGATTCTAATACTTTCTTGAGGTGCAGTGATTAGATTTCATATTGAAATCATTCGTAGGAATTATCCAATCTGGTCATTAAAACATTATCTTTTAAACAAGACGGAGTTGAACTGATAAGTGGGAAGTTCCTGCATTAGACCTTTACACAATGCATGATCACTTACGAACACAACCATCCCTCCTGAATGCAGCATTGTTTAAATTATACGATAGTGTTTTTCCCTATCTTCAAGGAGCACATCAGAGATATTGACATTCACTTACTTGAGTGAAAGCGATTCTCCTCATGGTGTTTAGACGTCACTGTAAGATAAGCAGATACAAGTTATCATGACATACATTATGACAGGTGGAATTGAGCATGCAATAGCAAAATGTCAGTCATGTTATTAGCTGAGATACAGTATTCTAGGTCATCTATATACAGGAAAACACAACTTTCAATGCCATTTCTCATTAATCTGACTAACGTGCACTCAGTCTCAGCAGCCCTCGCTGCCATCAACATGACAAAACTTTGATCAAGATTTTCATATTCTGACTATAACAAGCCCAAGGCTATGAACCAGGTTGCGAGAGAGTCAACAGAATAATTTAAACTGTGGACCAGCGATAGCATTCGTTTCTTTAAGTTAGAAAAAGTGGTCAAGGCCAAATAAAGACTTGGTCATATCATCTAGGCTGACATTCCTAGTGCAGTACTGAGGAGCACTGCACTCCTGGAATCACTGAAATTTCTACATCACATCGATGAATACAATTTAAAAATACTTACGAAACTACAGAGCACTTTGGGCTTCCTCACTATGTGAAAGATGCTCTAAAAATGCAAATCCTTTCAATTAGCCTCAGTGTTGCCTTTATCCATTTAAAGCTTGAGGGAGAACAGAGTAGATGCTATCTGAAGCAAACCTCTGCTTTGCTTCAGATAGAATCACTGCCATTCCTGGTCACACACTGGGGACATTCATTTTAAAAGGTGGCAACGCGATATCAATGAGGAACAGAAGCTCAGGTTGCTAATGAATTCAACTGAAGAGCTGCTGAGACTTCAGATTGCCCCCAATATTTAGCTAAGGACTTGCTTTATTTTATTATTAATTTACTGGAGGTGGACATCGCTAGCTAGGCCAGCATTTATTGCCCTACCCGAGCTGTCCTTGAGAAGGTGGTGGTGAGCTGCCTTCTTGAACCTCTACAATTCCAATGCTGTAGGTAGATCAACAGTGCTGTTAGAGAGGGGGTTGCTGCTGAAATAGAGATATTCAAGATAGCTGCTGACCTGGTCCATGCGGGTCAATTCTGTAGACGGGGTCATACTGTGGGTACAGTGTGTTTTGCAGGTGGAATTTGGTGAACTGGATCACCCTCTCGATCACATCATCGATATACACAGCTTTAGACATGTTGGGTGATGTCATAATATTCAGTGCAGTCAGGCAAGCATCAGCTGATTTTGTCACTCTCTCCAAGATCAGTTCTCTCCACAGCTTCTCCTCATCTTCAGTTTCATTATCCTGGAAAATAACAAGGATTTCAATGCTAATCTTTCTTCCATTTGCCTCAGATTTCTAGCTGTGCCTGGGGCCTGGGGCTTACATTGGACTTTTGCACATCTTGCAACATCACATTTGGGGCACGAGATGTGTCAAAGGCACAGTCTTGTAAGAGTGAAGATTTAATAAAGTGCTTTATTTTCTCTTCACCAAAAACACAGTAGAGTGACCCTGTGAATTGAGCCCATTTCCTTGGGAAGCTGCTATGAAGATGTTTCAGTGCATTTCCTACACTAGCACAATTGACAGCACAAACAAGCTGACCAAGGCACATAGGGTGACAATTATGATAACCACAAGCCATCACAGCAGTTGTGGATGCTTGAAGGGTGTAACCATGTACGGGTACCTTGTTAGCAATTCATCATTATAATTAGACAAGCATTTAGAGGTTATAGCTGGTTAACCACATTCACCTGACATAAATGAAGTAATCTGAACTATTAATTGTAATTGGATATCAATGACTTCAGAACAAATGTATACCTGTAACTGGTATGCTTGCAAGATAAGAAAATATATAATTGTGCATGCCATGTATCATCACTCAGGAAGTCTGTACGCCACCCTTGTGGGAGGCAGACTTCCTCACTCTAGCATGAATAAAGATTGATTTAGAATTCCCAAAGCTTTGTCTGGTCAACTGAGTGTGCGAAGTACGCATTTTGCTGGATACAGTAAGAAGGTGAGACTCACCCGATGAAGGAGCGGCGCTCCGAAAGCTCGTGATTCCAAATAAGCCTGTTGGACTTTAACCTGGTGCAGTGAGACTTCTTACTGTGCCCACCCCAGTCCAACGCCAGCATCTACACATCATGGCTTTCACTGGATAGCAGCGAAATGCCTTATCAGGATGTTTTCCCACACGGGTTGTGCCCCAACCAGAATGATGGGGCTCAATTTCAAAATAAGGGATTTCCCAATTAAGATGGAGAAGGAAGAATGTCTTCTCCCAGAGGGTCATTCTTCTTTGGAATTTCACAGAGGGCAGTGGGAGCTGGATAATTGAATATGCTCAAGGCCGAGTTAGATGTTTGACGAACAGACTTCAGGGTTATGGGGGACAGCAAGAAAGTGGCATTGAGATCAGTCATGATCTTACTGAATGGTGGGACGGGCTTGATGGACAAATGACCTATCCCTGCTCTTATTTCTTGTTATCCTTTAAATTTTTTAGAAATAAAAACAGAAAATACTGTAAAACTCAGACGAGGCAGCACTTGTAGAGAGAAAAGGAGAGATAATGGGCTGGATTTTATGGCCTCGCTCGACTTGAGACTGGAAAATCCTACCCAAAGGCAACAGATCCTCCCATTGTCCGTCCCTCGCCTGCTCTGATTCCAGTGGCAGGGCAGCAGAATTCTGGCAAATGCTTCAGCTCTGGACCTTTCATCAAAATTGTGGTGAACGGTTAATAACCTGCAAAGTTAATGGTTCTTCTCTCTCCACAGGTGCTGTCTGAATGCTGAGTATTTGCAGCATTTGCTGTTTTTATTTAGATTTCCAATCTCTGCAGTATATTGCTTTTGTAGCAATTTTGGTAAGCTACAAAATGCAATTCCTGTAACTGACACCAAAGGTAAAGGAATGATGCCTGCAGAATTGTACATAGACAGTAGAGGGAGCATTTGCCACAAAATTCAAAGCACCGTCCTGACAAGTTTAAAGAAGTTGGCTTAACTGAAGAGCCAAGACCAGCAATTTCATTGTTCAGATCTTCAGTGTTAGCTCTGCGAGGCGAAGAGGAGTTTCATGGTGGCGCTTGCTGGAGTTCATGGAAATGGCTGAGGAGGAACCCCCGAATGCAGAGGCTGGTAGGTTGGAAAGTAAGGACATGGGGATTCTATGATAGTTCTGGGTAGGAGGGGAAGGGGTGAGGCAGTGGTGCGGGAAATGGGTCCAACTCAGTTGAGTGACATGTCAACCACGGCGGGTGGGAGGGGTGGGGTACACCTCAGTCAGTGACAGTTCTGGAAACAATGTGATGTCTGATGGTGGGGTCATGGTCACCTCACCTCTCCCCGTCATCAGCATTCTGCACGAATCATTCTCTCCATGACATCCTGGTCCACTCCACTGGGGAGACGATGGCCTAGTGGTAATATCACTAGACTATTAATCCAGAAACGTAACTCATGTTCTGGGGACCTGAGTTCAAATCCCGCCATGGTAGATGGTAGAATTTGAATTCAATAAAAAATATCTGGAATTAAGAATCTACAAGTGACCATGAAACCATTGCCGACTGTCAGAAAAACCCATCTGGTTCACTAATGTTCATTAGGGAAGGAAATCTGCCGTCCTTACCTGGTCTGGCCTATATGTGGCTCCAGAGCCACAGCAATGTGGTTGACTCTCAACTGCCCTTCAAGGGCAACTAGGGACGGGCAATAAATGCTGGCCAGCCAGCGACGCCCATGGCCAGTGAATAAATTTTTTAAAAACTCCATCACCCCCAACTCCACATCCCCTTCCGACTGCACTTTCCCTTGCAATCACAGAAGATGCAAACCTGTCCCTTTACCTCCTCACCATTCAAGGACCCAAACACACCTTTCAGGTTAAGCAGCGTTTCACTTGCACCTCCTTCAATTTGGTCTATTGTATTCACTGCTCCCAATGCAACCACTTGTACATTAGGGAGATTATGCCGACTGGGTGACTGCTGCGTGTGGAACACCTTTGCTCAGACCGCCAGCATGACTCTAAGCTGTTACTTGCCATTTCACTCAGCATTTTGCCCTCATGCCCACTTCTGTCTTTGGCCTGTCGCAATGCTCCAGTGAAATCTAACGAAAACTGGACAAACAAGTTTATAGAGGAGGTGACGAAGATGATTGATGAGGGTAGGGCAGTGGATGTTGTCTACATGGACTTCAGTAAGGCCTTTGACAAGGTCCCTCATGACAGACTGGTGCAGAAGGTAAAGTCGCATGGATCAGAGGTGAGCTGGCAAGGTGGATACAGAACTGGCTTGATCATAGAAGACAAGAGGATAGCAGTGGAAGGGTGTGTTTCTGAATGGAGGGCCGTGACAAGTGGCGTTCCTCAGTGCTGGGACCTTTTGCTCTTTGTCATATATATATATATAATATATATATATATATAGATATATATATAAATAAATGATTTGGAAGAAAATGTAACTGGTTTGATTAGTAAGTTTGCAGACGACACAAAGGTTGGTGGATTTGCGGATAGCAATGAGGACCATCAGAGGATACAGCAGGATATAGATGGTTGGAGACTTGGGCGAAGAAATGGCAGATGGAGTTTAATCCGGACAAATGTGAGATAATGCATTTTGGAAGGTCTAATACAGATAGGAAATATACAGTAAATGGCAGAACCCTTAGGAGTATTGATAGGCAAAGGGATCTGAGGTGTACAGGTACACAGGTCACTGAAAGTGGCAACGCAGGTGGAGAAGGTAGTCAAGGCGGCATACAGCATGCTTGCCTTGGCCAGGGTATCGAGTTTAAAAATTGGCAAGTCATGTTGCAGCTTTATAGAACCTTAGTTAGGCCGTACTTGGAATATAGTGTTCAATTCTGGTCGCCACAGTAATAGAAGGATGTGGAGGCTTTGGAGAGGGTACAGAAAAGATTTACCAGGATGTTGCCTGGCATGGAGGGCATTAGCTATGAGGAGAAGCTATGGTGAAGAAGGCATATGGTATGCTTGCCTTTATAGGACGGGGTATAGAGTATAAAAGCTGGAGTCTGATGATGCAGCTGAATAGAACGCTGGTTAGGCCACATTTGGAGTACTGCGTCCAGTTCTGGTCGCCGCACTACCAGAAGGACGTGGAGGCGTTAGAGAGAGTGCAGAGAAGGTTTACCAGGATGTTGCCTGGTATGGAGGGTCTTAGCTATGAGGAGAGATTGGGTAAACTGGGGTTGTTCTCCCTGGAAAGACGGAGAATGAGGGGAGATCTAATAGAGGTGTACAAGATTATGAAGGGTATAGATAGGGTGAACAGTGGGAAGCTTTTTCCCAGGTCGGAGGTGACGATCACGAGGGGTCACGGGCTCAAGGTGAGAGGGGCGAAGTATAACTCAGATATCAGAGGGACGTTTTTTACACAGAGGGTGATGGGGGCTTGGAATGCGCTGCCAAGTAGGGTGGTGGAGGCAGGCACGCTGACATCGTTTACGACTTACCTGGATAGTCACATGAGCAGCCTGGGAATGGAGGGATACAAACGATTGGTCTAGTTGGACCAAGGAGCGGCACAGGCTTGGAGGGCCGAAGGGCCTGTTTCCTGTGCTGTACTGTTCTTTGTTCTTTGCTGTTGAGAGGTTGGAGAAACTTGGTTTGTTCTCACTGGAATGACGGAGGTTGAGGGGGGCGACCTGATAGAAGTCTACAAGGTTATGAGGGGCCTGGACAGAGTGGATAATCGGAAGCTTTTTCCCAGGTGGAAGAGTCAATTACTAGAACATAGAACATTACAGCGCAGTACAGGCCCTTCGGCCCTCGATGTTGCGCCGACCAGTGAAACCAATCTAAAGCCCCTCTAATCTACACTATTCCAATACCATCCATATGTTTATCCAATGACCATTTAAATGCCCTTGATGTTGGCAAGTCCACTACTGTTGCAGGCAGGACATTCCACGCCCTTACTACTCTCGGAGTAAAGAACCTACTTCTGACATCTGTCCTATATCTATCACCCCTCAATTTAAAGCTATGCCCGCTCGTGCTAGCCAACACCATCCGAGAAAAAAGGCTCTCACGAGGGGGGCATAGGTTTAAGATGTGAGGGGCAAGGTTTAAAGGAGATGTACGAGGCAAGTTTTTTTCCACAGAGAGTAGTGGGTGCCTGGAACTCGTTGCCGGGGGAGGTAGTGGAAGCGGATGCGGTAGTGACTTTTAAGGGGAGTCTTGACAAAATACATGAATACGATGGGAATAGAGGGATATGGTCCCCGGAAGGGTAGAGGGCTTTAGTTCAGTTGGGCAGCATGGTCGGTGGAGGCTTGGAGGGCCGAAGGGCCTGTTCCTGTGCTGTAATTTTCTTTGTTCATTACCTCATCTTCTGACAAGGCACATTACAGCCTTCAGACTGACTTCAATACCTTTAGACTGTGACCTTTCTCCTCCATCTTGACCCTTTTTTTATATCCTATACATTTTGCCAACCACCACCATCCCTCCCCCACTGGGCTGTCACTTGTTCATTAGTTTTGCTTTCACTGAGCACTGACCTTTGCTCTCCCATTAATAGATTTTGATATCTTACCTTTGTACCATGACCAGCACCTTCTATATGCCTTCACGCTGCAATTAATGCTTCCTGTCTCATGATCTACATCTTTGCTGCAATGTTTCCTAGCTCCCACTAAGCACTGACCTTCTACTCTGTTCCAGCTGCCCTACCCTCCTTCAAATAGTATATATTTTATAACGTTTCTCCTCTTTAGCTCTGAAGAATCAGATGGATTCAAAAACATTAACTTGATTTCTCTCTCCACAGAAGCTGCAAACTGGCTGAGTTTTTCAGCATTTCTGTTTCAGACCATAAATACCTCACTACCTTTTATAAACATTGAACCATTCCCACTGAACAAGGTGCACACACATGCTTTAAAACTTACATGGTTGAACAAAGTGGAAAGTTTGGACCCGTCCTGTATGTTCTTTTCCAAAATACTTAGCACCTTCACCACCTTGTCTGTTGGAAGCTATAAACAAGGAAGAAAATAAAACATTTTGGAAGAAACACACCTTCTAATAAAGTTAACGTTTATTTACTAGTCACAAGTAACGCTTACATTAACACCGCAATGAAGTTACTGTGAAATTCCCCTCGTCGCCACACTCCGGCGTCTTTTAGCAGTAACAAGAGGCAGGGGATCAGATTGTTGATTTGATTTATTGTCTCATCTATTAACATACAGTGAAAAGTATTGTTTCTTGCACGCTATACAGACAAAGCATACCGTTCATAGAGAAGGAAAGGAGAGAGTGCAGAATGTAGTGTTACAGTCATAGCTAGGGTGTAGAGAAAGATCAACTTAATGCAAGGTAGGTCCATTCAAAAGTCTGTTGGCAGCAGGGAAGAAGCTGTTCTTGAGTCAGTTGGTACGTGATCTCAGATTTTTGTATCTTTTTTCTAACGAAAGAAAGTGGCAGAGAGTATATCCGGGATGCATGCGGTCCTTAATTATGCTGGCTGCTTTTCCGAAGCAGCAGGAAGTGTAGACAATGGAAGGGAGGCCAGTTTGTGTGATGGACTGGGCTTCATTCATGACCCTTTGTAGTTACTTGCAGTCTTGGACAGAGCAGGAGCCATACCAAGCTGTGATACAACCAAAAATAATGCTTTTTGTGGTGCATCTGTGAAAGTTGGTGAGGGTCATGGCGGACATGCCAAATTTCCTTAGCCTCCTGAGAAAGTTGAGCCACTGGTGGGCTTTCTTAACTATAGCATCAACGTGGAGGGACCAGGACAGATTGTTGGTGATCTGGACGCCTAGAAGCTTGAACCTCTCGACCATTTCTACCTCATCCCCATTGATATAGACGGATATGTCCTCCACCATGCTTCCTGAAGTCGATGACTATCTCCTTTGCTATGCTGACATTGAGGGAGAGATTGTCATGGCCCTAGTTTACCAGATTCTCTAACTCATGTCTGCACTCCATCTCGTCATTGTTTGAGATCCGACACACTACGGTGGTGACATCAGCACACTTGAAAATTGAGTTGGAGGGAAATTTGGCCACACAGTCAGAGGTGTATAAGGAGTATAGTAAGGGGCTGAGGGCACGGCCTTGTGGGGAACTGGTGTTGAGGATGATCGTGGAGGAGATGTTGTTGCCTATCCTTACTGATTGATGTCTGTAGGTTAGGAAGTTCAGGATCCAGTCGTAGAGGGAGGAGCTGAGCCCCAGGCCATGGAGCTTGGAGATGAGTTTCATAGGAATAATGGTGTTGAAGGCTGAGCTGTAATCAATAAAGAGTCTGACATAGAAACATAGAAAACTACAGCACAAAACAGGCCCTTCGGCCCCACAAGTTGTGCCGAACATATCCCTATCTTTTAGGTCTATCTATAACCCTCCATCCTATTAAGTCCCATGTACTCATCCAGGAGTCTCTTAAAAGACCCTATTGAATTCGCCTCCACCACCCCTGACGGCAGCCGATTCCACTCGCCCACCACCCTCTGTGTGAAAAACTTCCCCCTAACATCTCCCTTGTACCTACACCCCAGCACCTTAAACCTGTGTCCTCTCAGAGCAGCCATTTCCACCCTGGGAAAAAGCCTCCGAAAGTCCACCCGATCTATGCCTCTCAACATCTTATATACCTCTATTAGGTCTCCTCTCATCGTACGTCTCTCCAAGGAGAAAAGACTGAGCTCCCTCAGCCTATCATCATAAGGCATGCCACTCAATCCAGGCAACATCCTTGGAAATCGCCTCTGCACCCTTTCAATCTTTTCCACATCCTTCCTGAAATGAGGCGACCAGAATTGAGCACAGTACTCCAAGTGGGGTCTGACGAGGGTCTTATATAGCTGCATCATTATCCCCGGACTCCTAAACTCAATCCCTCGATTGATAAAGGTCAGCGCACCATACGCCTTCTTAACCACCTCCTCCACCTGCGGGGCCGATTTCAGAGTCCTGTGGTGGATCAGAAGGACCCCAAGGTCCTTCTGATCCTCCACAGTACTAAGAGTCTTTCCCTTTATATTGTACTCCTTCATCCCATTTGACCTGCCAAAATGGACCACTACGCATTTATCTGGGTTGAAGTCCATCTGCCACTTCTCCGCCCAGTCTTGCATCCTATCTATGTCCCTCTGTAACTTCTGACATCCCTCCAGACTATCCACAACCCCACCAACCTTCGTGTCATCGGCAAACTTACCAACCCATCCCTCCACTTCCTCATCCAGGTCATTTATGAAAATGACAAACAGCAAGGGTCCCAGAACAGATCCCTGGGGCACACCACTGGTGATCGACCTCCATTTAGAAAAAGACCCATCTATACACACTCTCTGCCTCCTTTGGGCAAGCCAGTTCTGGATCTACAGGGCAGCAGCCCCTTGGATCCCATGCCTTCTCACTTTTTCTAGAAGCCTTGCATGGGGGACCTTATCGAGCGCCTTGCTAAAATCCATATAAACCACATCTACCGCCTTCCCTTCGTCAATGTGTTTAGTCACATAGGTGTCCTTGTTATCAAAGTATTCCAGAGTTGAATGTAGGGCCAGGGAGTTGGCATCTACTCTGGACCTGTTGCAGTGATAGATGAACTGTAGTGGATCCAGGCAATCTGGGAGGCCAGAATTGATTCCATGACTGATTCCAGGGAGTTGCCATGACTAACCTTTCAAAGCACTTCATAATGATGGATATCAGAGCCACCAGACGATACTCATTAAGGCACGCTGCTTGGCTTTTCTTTGCTACAGGGATGTTGGTTGTTTTCTTGAAGCAGATAGGGACCTCAGATTGGTGTACAGAGAGGTTGCATATGTCTGTGAATACAGACATCTGCCAGCTGATCCACGCAGGATCTGAGTGCTCATCCGGGTACCCTATCTGGGCCAGTCGCTTTCCATGGGTTGACGTTCGAGATGGCTGATCTGACATCTGCGATGGTGACCTCGGATACGAGTTCAGTCAAGGCCTCTGGGGTGGAGGGCATGCTCTCGCTGACCTTTCGCTCAAAACGAGCATAGCATGCGTCGAACTCATCGGGGAGAGGTACGTTGGAGCCGACGATTTTACATGCCTTCATGTCATAGCCTGTTATGTCTTGCAGACCTTGCCATTGTCAACGGGGGTAAGCGTGGCTAGCCTGGGACTCTAGTTTGGTCTGGTACTGTCTTGTGTCATCTTTGATGGACCTCCATAGATCATATCTGGATTTCTTGAAAGATCAGGTTCCTACCTGCTTCAAGAGGACGACCATCATCCCGGTACCAAAGAAAAGCCAGGCAGCGTGCCTTAATTACTATTGCCCGGTGGCTCTGACATCCATCATTATGAAGTGCTTCAAAACGTTAGTCATGGAACAAATCAATTCCTGCCTCCCAGACTGCCTGGATATACTACAGTTCGCCGATCATCTCCTTGGCCCTACACTCAACCCTGGAACACCTAGATAACAAAGACACCTATGTCAGAGTCCTATTCATAGACTACAGCTCAGCCTTTAACACCATTATTCTTACTCATCTCCAAACTTCATGGCGTGGGCCTCGGCACCTCCCTCTGCGACTGGATCCTGAACTTGCTAACCCACAGACCACAATAAGTAAGGATAGGCAACAACACCTCCTCCACGGTCATCCTCAACACCGGTGCCCCACAAGGCTGTGTCCTCAGCCCCTTACTATACTTATACACGTATTACTGCATGGC
Organism: Mustelus asterias; assembly: GCF_964213995.1. Taxonomy (NCBI): domain Eukaryota; kingdom Metazoa; phylum Chordata; class Chondrichthyes; order Carcharhiniformes; family Triakidae; genus Mustelus; species Mustelus asterias. The sequence goes on along the minus strand of NC_135806.1, from coordinate 147,568,450 downwards.
CAAATTCCCCTCCAACTCGATTTTCAAGTTTGCTGATGACACCACCGTAGTGGGTTGGATCTCAAACAATGACGAGACAGAGTACAGGAATGAGATAGAGAATCTGGTGAACTGGTGCGGCAACAAGAATCTCTCACTCACTGTCAACAAAACGAAGGAGATTGTCATCAACTTCAGGCAGCGTTGTGGAGGGCATGTCCCTGTATACATCAACGGGGATGAAGTAAAAATGGTCGAGAGCTTCAAGTTTCTCCAGATCACCAAGAACCTGTCCTGGTCCCTCCATGTGGATGCTATAGTTAAGAAAGCCCACCAATGCCTTTACTTTTTCAGGAGACTAAGGAAATTTGGCATGTTTGCTACAACTCTCACCAACCTCTACAGATGCACCATAGAAAGCATTCCTTCTGATTGTAACACAGCTTGGTATGGCTCCTGCTCTGTTCAAGACCACAAGAAACTCCAAAGGGTCATGTATGAAGCCCAGTCCATCACTCAAACCAGCCTCCCACCCATTGACACTGTCTACACTTCTTGCTGCCTCGACAAAGCAGCCAGCATAATCAAGGACCCCACGCACCCTAGACGTACTCTATTCCACTGTCTTCCACTGGAAAAAAGATACAAAAGTCTGAAGTCACGTACCAACCGACACAAGAACAACTTCTTCACTGCTGCCATCAGACTTTTGAATGGACCTACTTTGCATTAACTTGATCTTTCTCTGCAACCTCGTTATGACTGTAAAATTCTGCACTCACTCCTTTCCTTCCTATGTATGGTATGCTTTGTCTGTATAGCATGCAATAAACAATACTTTTCACTGTATCCTAATACATATAACAATAATAAATCAAATCATTAACTGGTGTACAAAAATCACCCCACTAACAAACTTACCTGCATACAGCACAACTATAGGCAATGCTCGTCAGTGCAACAGGCAGTGAAGACGGCAAATGGTATGCTGACCTACACAGCGAGTGTGGTAAGCAGTGACGCCAAAACATAGAAACAGGAGTGGACCATTCAGCTCCTCAAGCCTGCTGTGCCGTTCAAGAAGAATATGGCTGATCTGTAGCTTAATTCCATGTACCTGCCTTATGCCCATATCCCTTGATACCCCTGCTCAATAAAAAAAACTGTATCTCAGGCTTAAACCTAACGATTGAGCCAGCATCCAGCACTGTTTGAGGGACAGAGTTCCAAACCTCCACCACTCTGCGTGTAGAAGTGTTTTCTAACATCCCTCCTGAACCGCTTGGCCCTAATCTTTAGATTATGGCCCCTGGTTCTAGAGCCTTCAAATCATGTGAACAGTTCATCCTTATCCACCCTGTCCTTCTCTGTAAATATTTTATAGACTTCTATCAGATCACCCCTCATCCTTTTGAATTTGAGAATAAAGGACTAATTTGTCTAATCTCTCCTCCTAACTTAACCCCTGAAGTCCAGGTATCATTCTTGTAAACTTGCATTGAACTCCTTCCAGGGCGAAAACATCCCTCTAAGGTGTGGTACCTGCTCACAGTACTCTCAAGTGGGGTCTAACGAGAGTTTTGTACACCTACAGCATAACTTCTATGCCCCTATACTCAGGCCCTTTAGATATGAAGGTCAGATTTTATTGGCCTTCTTGACTATTTTAGAACATAGAACAGTACAGCACAGAACAGGCCCTTCGGCCCATGATGTTGTGCCGAACTTTATCTGAAGCCTAGATCAAGCTATCCCACTCCCTATCATCCTGGTGTGCTCCATGTGCCTATCCAATAACCGCTTAAATGTTCCTAAAGTGTCTGACTCTACTATCACTGCAGGCAGTCCATTCCACACCCCAACCACTCTCTGAGTAAAGAACCTACCTCGGACATCCTTCCTATATCTCCCACCATGAACCCTATAGTTATGCCCCCTTGTAATAGCTCCATCCACCCGAGGAAATAGTCTTTGAACGTTCACTCTATCTATCCCCTTCATCATTTTATAAACCTCTATTATGTCTCTCCTCAACCTCCTCCGCTCCAGAGAGAACAGCCCTAGCTCCCTCAACCTTTCCTCATAAGACCTACCCTCCAAACCAGGCAGCATCCTGGTAAATCTCCTTTGCACTCTGACCTTTACTATACTGATCTTTATGTCCCCAAAGGGATCCCGCGACAGGTTTGCATTTGGGAAAATTTAGTGAGGTGGATGCATAATTATAAATTTATGGAAATGTATTAAAATCAAGTTCACACCCATAATTACATGGCTGGTGGGAGGTAGGGAAAATCAGAGACCACAATCTTGTCAGTGAGATTTGCGATTTCCAGTGTTTGCCAGATTTTGAGACTCTTCTGAAAATCTCACACACAAATTCCTGCTCTGTTTTCAAGGAGGAATCAGATATAATTCAAGGTTAAAGGGGTCAAAGTATATGTGGGGGAGGAAGCAGGAACAGGTTATCGAGTTGGATGATGAGCCATCATCATAATGAATGGCGGAGCAGGTTCGAAAGGCCAACACCTGCTAGTATTTTCTATGTTAAAGAACAGGCATCTGCAGTGATACCACTTCTCTTCTTCTGAGCACTTTTGCACTATAGATCACATCAGAAATGATAGCATAAAGTTCCAAGTATTAACAAAAGAAGTAATGCCCAATTAATTGAGTGCATAAGCTAATGCCAGACTCGAGGTTGGCCACTGGGTGCATGCCTACTGTGGGAAGAGTGCAGGATTCTGAATCTGCATAGAATCAACATGGGCCACCTTCCCCTTGGAAGTGACCTTCAATGAATAACAAAACCTGTGTGCCATGCATAATTAGAACCTTCCTTGCTTGAGCATGAATCTGAGACATTCCTGGGGCACTATGATTTTGCTACAGTGCCACTTTTGTGAAGGAACAAACAATGGTGTAGGCACAGGGGTAAAATATCATTAACAGGTACATAGCAGTCCTATTCGACATGCATTTTCAGATACGGATATCAACAAGCAAAAACATAAAGTCAGTCTGCTGTCCGATTTACAGAAATGATGGTATTAAGCTTTTCCTTGCAATCAAAGCAATTTAGGGTTAATACATACCCGGTCCATGATGCCCATAGCTTTGATCTTGGCAGATTCACTGCTCAATTCATTCAGCTGTTGCTTGCCGAGTAATAACTCCTGAGGTAACTCATCATCTTCACCTGTGTAGAGAATGGCAATGATCATGTTGACCTGAAGCAATTGTTGGATATACACTTACAAAAACCAGAACCAATTTCCACAAGTGCTTTGGCCAACACACGCTCTTTATCTGATTCTTCTCCAGCTTGTCACTGGGTGTCTCTCTCCATAGCAGACTGGTGGCTGCTTCTAACTGGCCACAAATGTCGATAAACAGGATTTCATTCTATTACTACCTGCTACCTTCAGTTTTCCATTTTTGCATTGATTCCTTCTCACCCCTACACTAAACATAGAAACATAGAAACCCTACAGTGCAGAAGGAGGCCATTCGGCCCATCGAGTCTGCACCGACCACAATCCCACCCAGGCCCTACCCCCACATATTTACCCGCTAATCCCTCTAACCTACGCATCTCAGGACTCTAAGGGGCAATTTTTAACCTGGCCAATCAACCTAACCTGCACATCTTTGGACTGTGGGAGGAAACCGGAGCACCCGGAGGAAACCCACGCAGACACGAGGAGAATGTGCAAACTCCACACAGACAGTGACCCGAGCCGGGAATCGAACCCAGGACCCTGGAGCTGTGAAGCAGCAGTGCTAACCACTGTGCTACCGTGCCGCCCATACTGTGCTACCGTGCCGCCCATACTGTGCTACCGTGCCGCCTACTCTCGACATAGCTTCTTCCTTTATGATTTGATTTATTATTGTCCATTTGCTTCAAAGCAGTTAAGTCAGCATTCTCCAGTTCTCAGCTCAGTCTCCACCCTATCAAGTTAGCCAGATTGATTGGCATCTAGGTACCTGCGGCCTTAAACACTGACAAAACTAGTCAGGATATAAAAAGTAATTGCAAGAGTTTTTACAAGTATACAACAAGGAGAGCAGCTAAAAGGATAGTAGCTAAAGTGAACATTGCCTCCTCAGAATCAGAGGCATGAGAAATTGTCATGCTGAATGAGGAACTTGATTTTTATCTACATATACACTGAGAAAATCAAATGGGCAAAAATAGCCGAGATGCAGAATTCATTGAATGCTTACTGAATAGTTTCCTAGAGCAGCATGTTCTGGAGTCAACCAAAGAGCAGGTTATACGAGGCCTGTTACTGGGCAACACAATAGGATTAATTGATAACTTCAGCAAAGGTGCCCCTCGGCTCCTCTCTCTGCAACTGGATACTTGACGTCCTCACTCACAGACCGCATTCAGTAAGGACAGGCAACGATACCTATTCCATGATCATCCTCAATACCAGTGCCCCGCAAGGCTGTGTTCTCAGCCCGTTACTATACTCCTATGACTGTGTGGCCAAATTCCCCACCAACTCAATTTTCAAATTTGCTGATGACACCACCGTAGTGGGTCGGATCCCAAACAATGATGAGACAGAGTACAGGAATGAGATAGAGAATCTGGTGAACTGGTGCAGCATCTCTCCCTCAATGTCAGCAAAATGAAGGAGATAGTCATAGACTTGAGAAAGCGTAAAGGAGAACATGCCTCTTGTCTACATCAACAGGGATGAAGTGGAGCTGCTAGAGCTTCAAGTTTCTAGGTATACAGATCACCAACAACCTGTCCTGGTCCCTCCACACCGACACTATAGTTAAGAAAGCTCACCAATGCCTCTACTTTCTCAGGAGGCTTAGGAAAATCGGCATGCTCGCTACAACTCCAATTTTTACAGATGCACCATAGAAAGCATTCTTTCTGGATGTATTACAGCTTGGTATGGCTCCTGCTCTGACCAAGACCACAAAAAACTACAAAGAGTTGTGAACAAAGCCCAGTCCCATCACGCAAACCAGCCTCCCACCCATCGACTCAGTCCACACTTCCCACTGTCTCGGAAAAGCAGCCAGCACAATTAAGGACCCCATGCACCCCGGACATTCTCTCTTCCACTTTCTTCTGTTGGGAAAAAGATACAAAAGTCTGAGAACATGGACCAACCATCTCAAGAACAACTTCTTCCCTGCTGCAATCTGACTTTTGAATGCACCTACCATGTATTAAGCTAATCTCTCTCTACATCCTAAGACTGTAACATATATTCTGCATCCTCTCCTTTCTTTCTCCCCATGTACTCTATGAATGGTATGTTTTGTCTGTATAGCGCGCAAGAAACAATACATTGTATCCCAATATATGCGACAATAATAAATCAAATCAGGTAGAATCAATTATAATATTAATTTAATGTTCAGTTTGAGGGAGAGAAGAATGGATCCAAGACTAGTATCTTAAATTTAACTAATGGCAATGATGAGGGCATGAAAGCACAGATAGTTGAAGTAAGGTGGCAAATGAAGTTAAGGTCAATAAACATGCAGCAGCAGGGTACATTTCAGAATACACGGAAAAGATATAATCCAACAAGAAAATACAAGAAAATACACTAGCATTGGAAAGAGATAGGATCAGGCAAGCTAGGAAAGTGTTTATCTGGAGTAACAAAGAACAAAGAACAGTACAGCACAGGAAACAGGCCCTTCGGCCCTCCAAGCCTATGCTGCTCCTTGGTCCAACTAGACCAATCGTTTGTATCCCTCCATTCCCAGGCTGCTCATGTGACTATCCAGGTAAGTCTTAAACGATGTCAGCGTGCCTGCCTCCACCACCCTACTTGGCAGCGCATTCCAGGCCCCCACCATCCTCTGTGTAAAAAACATCCCTCTGATATCTGAGTTATACTTCGCCCCTCTCACCTTGAGCCCGTGACCCCTCGTGATCGTCACCTCCGACCTGGGAAAAAGCTTCCCACTGTTCACCCTATCTATCCCCTTCATAATCTTGTACACCTCTATTCGATCTCCCCTCATTCTCCGTCTTTCCAGGGAGAACAACCCCAGTTTACCCAATCTCTCCTCCATACCAGGCAACATCCTGGTAAACCTTCTCTGCACTCTCTCTAACGCCTCCACGTCCTTCTGGTAGTGCGGCGAGCAGAACTGGACGCAGTACTCCAAATGTGGCCTAACCAGCGTTCTATACAGCTGCATCATCAGACTCCAGCTTTTATACTCTATACCCCGTCCTATAAAGGCAAGCACACCATATGCCTTCTTCACCACCTTCTCCACCTGTGTTGCCACCTTCAAGGATTTGTGGACTTGCACACCTAGGTCCCTCTGTGTTTCTATACTCCTGATGACTCTGCCATTTATTGTATAACACCTCCCGACGTTATTTCTTCCAAAATGCATCACTTCGCATTTATCCGGATTAAATTCCATCTGCCACCTCTCCGCCCAATTTTCCAGCCTATCTATATCCTGCTGTATTGCCCGACAATGCTCTTCGCTTTCCGCAAGTCCAGCCATCTTCGTGTCATCTGCAAACTTGCTGATTACACCAGTTACACCTTCTTCCAAATCATTTATATATGTCCCAAATAGCAGAGGCCCCAGTACAGAGCCCTGTGGAACACCACTGGTCACAGACCTCCAGCCGGAAAAAGACCCTTCGACCACTACCCTCTGTCTCCTATGGCCAAGCCAGTTCTCCACCCATCTAGCCACTTCTCCTTGTATCCCATGAGCCTTAACCTTCTTAACCAACCTGCCATGTGGGACTTTGTCAAATGCCTTACTGAAATCCATATAGACGACGAGTAAGGGGAAACATGAAGCCATCAGGCAGGAGATTAGAGGCGTAAATTGGAAGGAGGCATTCTCAAGGAAAAGTACTGAAGTAAGGTGGCAGATTTTCAAGGAATGTTTGTCTGGAGTTCTGCATGACAACGTTCCGATGAGACAGGGAGGTGTTGGTAGGTTACGGGAACCGTGGTGCACGAAAGCTGCGCTGAACCTAGTGAGAAAGAAAAGGAAAGCGTACAAAAGGTTCAGAGAGCTAGGCGATGATAGGGATCTAGATGAGTATACGGCTTGTAGGAAGGGACTTGAGAAAGAAATTAGGAGAGCCAGAAGGGGTCACGAGAAGGCCTTGGCAGGTAAGATTAAGGAGAACCCGAAGGCGTTCTATAAATATGTGAAGAGTAAAAGGATGAGATGTGAAGGAATAGGACCTATAAAAGGGGAAGGTGAGAAAGTCTGTACAGAACCGGAAGAAATAGCAGAGGTGCTTAATGAATATTTTACCTCGGTATTCACGGTGAAAAAAGACCTGGGTGTTTGTTCTACAGGATTGAGGCGGACTGAAAAGATTCGAGTATGTGGACATTATGATGATGTGTTGGAAACTTTGAATAGCATCATGATAGATAAGTCGCTGGGACCGGATGGGATGTACCCCATTTTACTGTGGGAGGCGAGGGAAGAGATTGCAGAGCCTCTGGCGATGATCTTTGCGTCGTCGATGGAGACAGAAGAGGTTCCGGAGGATTGCGGATGTGGTTCCTATATTCAAGAAAGGGAATAGGGATAGCCCAGGAAATTACCGATCGGTGAGTCTAACCTCAGAGGTTGGTAAGTTGATGGAGAAGATCCTGAGGGTCAGGATTTATGAACATTTAGAGAAGTTTAGTATGCTCAAACGTAGTCAGCACGGCTTTGTCAAAGGCAAATCGTGCCTTACGAGCCTGGTAGAGTTCTTTGGAAATGTGACTAAACACATTGACAAAGGAAAAGCAGTAGATGTGGTTTACATGGACTTCAGCAAGGCGTTCGATAAGATCCCCCATGCAAGACTTCTCGAGAAAGTGAGAGGGCATGGGATCCAAGGGGTTGTTGCCTTGTGGATCCAGAACTGGCTTGCCTGCAGAAGGCAGAGAGTGGTTGTAGATGGGTCTTTTTCTGAATGGAGGTCGGTCACCAGTGGAGCGCCCAGGGATCTGTTCTGGGACCCTTGCTGTTTGTCATTTTCATAAGTGACCTGGATGAGGAAGTGGAGGGATGGGTTGGTAAGTTTGCTGACGACACGAAGGTTGGTGGTGTTGTGGATAGGTTGGAGGGATGTCAGAAGCTGCAGCGTTACATAGATAGGATGCAAGACTGGGCGGAGAAGTGGCAGATGGACTTCAACCCAGATAAATGTGTAGTGGTCCATTTTGGCAGGTCAAATGGGATGAAGGAGTATAATATCAAGGGTAAGACTCTTAGCAGTGTAGAGGATCAGAAGGACCTTGGGGTCCGGGTCCATAGGACTCATAAATCGGCCTCGCAGGTAGAGGAGGTGGTTAAGGCGGCGTATGGTGTGCTGGCCTTCATCAACCGAGGGATTGAGTTTAGGAGTTGGGGGATAATGATGCAGCTTTATAAGACCCTCGTCAGACCCCAGTTGGAGTACTGTGCTCAGTTCTGGTCGCCTCATTACAGGAGGGATGTGGAAATGATTGAAAGGGTGCAGAGAAGATTTACAAGGATGTTGCCTGGATTGGTTGGCATGCCTTATGAGGATAGGTTGAGGGAGCTCGGTCTTTTCTCCTTGGAGAGACGAAGGATGAGAGGTGACCTGATAGAGGTGTACAAGATGTTGAGAGGTATAGATCGGGTGGATTTTCGGAGGCTTTTTCCCAGGGCTGAAATGGCTGCTACGAGAGGACACAGCTTCAAGGTGCTGGGGAGTAGGTACAGAGGAGATGTCAGGGGGAGTTTTTTTTTTACACAGAGGGTGGTGGGTGAGTGGAATCGGCTGCCATCAGTGGTGGTGGAGGCAAACTCGATAGGGTCTTTTAAGAGACTTCTGGATGAGCACATAGGACTTAATAGGATTGAGGGTTATAGGTAAGCCTATATATAAGCCTAGGTAGGTAGGGACATGACTGGCGCAACTTGTGGGCCAAAGGGCCTGTTTGTGCTGTATTTTTTCTATGTTCTAAAGAAAATACAAGGGATGGCGCCCTATCTGTGTGCTGATAGTGATTAATGAGATAGCTGATGAATTGGTTTTAATTTTCCAAAATTCCCTCAATTCTGGTAAGGTTCTATTCGATTGGAAAACAGCAAATGTAACTTTGTTTAAAAAGGAAAGGAAAAAGAAAGTAGAAAAATACGAATCAGCTTGCTTAACGCCTGTCACAGGGAAAATGGCAGAAGCCATTATTCATAGAAGGACACTTGGAAAAATTCAAGGCACTATGGCAGAGGCCATGTGGTTTTGTGAAAGGGAAATCAGGTTTAACCAATTTATTGGAATTTGTTGAAGGAGTCACATATACTGTGGATAAAGAGGAACTGGTGTAAGTACTGTACTTAGATTTCCAGAAGACATTTGATAAAATGCCAGATCAAAGTTTATTGCTTAAACTAAAATGTCATGGTGTAAGGAGGTAACATAGAATCATAGAATACTACAATGCAGAAAGAGGCCATTCGGCCCATCGAGTGTGCACCGACCACAATCCCGCCCAGGCCCTATCCCCAAAACTCCATGTATTTACCCTAGTTAGTCCCCCTGACACTAAGGGGCAATTCAGCATTGCCAATCCACTTAATCTGCACATCTTTGGACTGTGGGAGGAAACCGGAGCACCCGGAGGAAACTCACGCAGACACGGGAGAATTTTCAGACTCCGCACAGACAGTGACCCAAGCCGGGAATCGAACCCGGCTCCCTGGCGCCATGAGGCAGTAGTGCTATCCACTGTGCCACTGTACCATGGCATGAATTGAAGATTGGGTAGCCAACAAGACACAGTTGGCATAAATGATTCTTTTTCTAGATGTCAGGATGTGACGAGTGGTGTGCCACAGGGATCAGTGCTTGGATGAAGGGACCGAAGGTATGGTTGCTAAATTTAATTATGATACAAAGATAGGTAGGAATGTGAATTTTGAAGAGACCATAAGGAGGCTACAAAGGGACATAGATAGGTTAAGCAAGTGGGCAAATGGAGTGGGGAAAATGAGAAAATATTCATCTTGGCAGGAATCCATAGAATCCTTACAGTGCAGGAGGAGGCCATTCGGCCCATCAAAATTGCACCAACTATCTGCCAGAGCATCTTACCCAGGCTCAACCCTGTCCTATCCCCATAACCCCATGAATTTAGCCTGCTAATCCCGCTAACCTACACGTCTTTGGACACTAAGGGACAATTTAGCATGGCCAATCCACCTAACCTGCACATCCCAGAGTATTGGACAGTGGGAGGAAACTAGAGGAAACCCACGTAAACATGGGGAGAATGTGCCAACTTCACACAGACAAGGGTTGGAATCAAACCCAGGACACTGGCGTAGTGAGGCAGCTGTGCTAACCACTGCCCCATGGCATATCTAAATGGTGAGCAATTTTAGAGCTCCAAGATGCAGAACCATGTGGGTGTACTCAAGCCTGAATCGCAAAAGGTTAGTACATAGCTACAGTAAGTAATTTGGAAAGCTAACAGAATGATTCCGGAGTTGAGAGGGTTGGCTTATGAGGAGAGACCGAGTAGCCTGGAGCTATTCTCATTGGAATTTAGACGAATGAGGGAAGATCTTATAGAAACATATTAGGTTATGAAGGGAATAGATAAGATAGAAGCAGGGAAGTTGTTTCCACTGGCGGGTGAAACTAGAACTAGGGGGCATAGCCTCAAAATAAGGGAGAGCAGATTTAGGACCGAGTTGAGGAGGAACTTCTTCACACAAAGGGTTGTGAATCTGTGGAATTCCCTGCCCAGTGAAGCAGTTGAGGCTACCTCATTGAATGTTTTTAAGGCAAGGATAGATAAGTTTTTGAACAGTAAATGAATTAAGGGTTATGGTGAGCGGGCGGGTAAGTGGAGCTGAGTCCACAAAAAGATCAGCCATGATGTTATTGAATGGCGGAACAGGCTCGAGGGGCCAGATGGTCTACTCCTGCTCCTAGTTGTTATGTTTCTTATGTTTCCATTTATTGACAAGAAAGTTAAAGACAAAAATGGGGGGTAATATTTCAGTTATACAGGACAGTGGTAAGACCACATCTGGTGTACTGTACTGGTACCTTTTTTTAAGGAAGGACGAGTTGGAAGCAGTTCAGAGATGGTTGACTAGACTAAAACCTGGAATGGACAGTTTGCTCAGAAGGCCGTGAGTCTTTGGAACTCTCTTCCTCAAAAGGCGATGGAATAATCTGAATATTTTTCAGAAAGTAGTACTAGATTCTTGACAAGTGAGTGAAAGGCTATTGGTAATGTGGAGTTAAAGTTACATTCAGATCAGCCATGATCTCATTGAGTGGCGCAGCAGGCTCGAGGGGTTGAGTGGCCTACTCCTAATATGTATGTTTTAAAAGTTATTGCGCATTCCACTTGTATCATTTTTTGGGAGGGCACACTGTGTATATAAAAAAGTCCAACCTCTTCCATCATTCATCTGTTATCAATGACAGAGTTATCAACTCACCAACAAGTGGAAATAGACCTGAAGAGGAACGTTAACACTTACCTAATGTAGTAAAATCCATATCCTCCAAATTTTCGAGAATATTTTCCACTGTGGCTGTGAATCGTTTGAATGTTGACGAGTCCATCATTTCTGTAATTCAGATACAGACATTGTTTGAAGAGGAGCAGGGCAACTATTCTAATGTCTGGTCAACTTTTATCCCTCAGCCATCACATCAAGCAGGTAATCTGATCATTATCACATTTTAGGGTAAAAGCAAAATACTGTGGATGCTGGAATCTGAAACAAAAACAGAAAATGCTAGAAAATCTCAGTGGGTCTGACAGCATGCTGTCAGATCTGCTGAGGTTTTCCAACATTTTCTGTTTTTATCACATTTTAGGGCTTTGTTGTATGCAACACGACTGTCTTATTTCCTACAACAGTTGATTAAATTTCAAATATTTTTATTCGTTATGAATACTTTGGAATGCTCTGAAGGCGTGTTGTATTAGAACATAGAACATAGAACATTACAGCGCAGAACAGGCCCTTCGGCCCACGATGTTGCACCGACCAGTTTAAAAAAAAAACTGTGACCCTCCAACCTAAACCAATTTCTTTTCGTCCATGAACCTATCTACGGATCTCTTAAACGCCCCCAAACTAGGCGCATTTACTACTGATGCTGGCAGGGCATTCCAATCCCTCACCACCCTCTGGGTAAAGAACCTACCCCTGACATCGGTTCTATAACTACCCCCCCTCAATTTAAAGCCATGCCCCCTCGTGCTGGATTTCTCCATCAGAGGAAAAAGGCTATCACTATCCACCCTATCTAAACCTCTAATCATCTTATATGTTTCAATAAGATCCCCTCTTAGCCGCCGCCTTTCCAGCGAAAACAATCCCAAATCCCTCAGCCTCTCCTCATAGGATCTCCCCTCCATACCAGGCAACATCCTGGTAAACCTCCTCTGCACCCTCTCCAAAGCCTCCACATCCTTCCTGTAATGTGGGGACCAGAACTGCACACAGTACTCCAAGTGCGGCCGCACCAGAGTTGTGTACAGTTGCAACATAACGCTACGACTCCTAAATTCAATCCCCCTACCAATAAACGCCAAGACACCATATGCCTTCTTAACAACCTTATCTACTTGATTCCCAACTTTCAGGGATCTATGCACACATACACCTAGATCCCTCTGCTCCTCCACACTATTCAAAGTCCTCCCGTTAGCCCTATACTCAACACATCTGTTATTCCTACCAAAGTGAATTACCTCACACTTCTCCGCATTAAACTCCATCCGCCACCTCTCGGCCCAACTTTGCAACCTGTCTAAGTCTTCCTGCAAACTACGACACCCTTCCTCACTGTCTACCACACCACCGACTTTGGTGTCATCAGCAAATTTGCTAATCCACCCAACTATACCCTCATCCAGATCATTAATAAATATTACAAACAGCAGTGGCCCCAAAACAGATCCCTGAGGTACACCACTTGTAACCGCACTCCATGATGAATATTTACTATCAACCACCACCCTCTGTTTCCTATCCGCTAGCCAATTCCTGATCCAATTTCCTAGATCACCCCCAATCCCATACATCTGCATTTTCTGCAGAAGCCTACCATGGTGAACCTTATCAAACGCCTTACTAAAATCCATATATACCACGTCCACTGCCTTGCCCCCATCCACCTCCTTGGTCACTTTCTCAAAAAACTCAATAAGGTTAGTAAGGCACGACCTACCTGCCACAAAACCATGCTGACTATCACCTATCAATTCATTACTCTCCAAATAACTATAAATCCTATCCCTTATAATTTTTTCCAACATCTTGCCGACAACAGAAGTGAGACTCACCGGTCTATAATTCCCGGGGAAGTCTCTGTTCCCCTTCTTAAACAATGGGACAACATTCGCTAACCTCCAATCTTCTGGTACTATACCAGAGGCCAACGACGACCTGAAGATCAGAGCCAGAGGCTCTGCAATCACTTCTCTTGCCTCCCAGAGAATCCTTGGATAAATCCCATCCGGACCAGGGGATTTATCTATTTTCAGACCCTCCAGAATATCCTGCACATCCTCCTTATCAACTGTAATACTGTCTATTCTACTCCCTTGCAACCCAGTGTCCTCCTCAGCTATATTCATGTCCCCTTGCGTGAACACCGAAGAGAAATATTGGTTCAATGCTTCACCAATCTCCTCCGGTTCCACACATAACTTCCCTCTGCCATCTATAACTGGCCCTAAACTTGCCCTAACCAACCTTCTATTCTTGACATACCTATAGAACGCCTTAGGATTCACTTTAACCCTATCCGCCAAAGTCTTCTCATGTCCCCTTTTAGCCCTTCTAAGCTCGCTCTTCAACTCCCTCTTAGCCAATCTAAAGCTTTCTAGTGCACTACCCGAGTGCTCACGTCTCATCCGAACATAAGCCTCCTTTTTCTTTTTAACCAACAAAGAAACTTTTTTGGTGCACCACGGTTCCCTAGCCCTACCAATTCCTCCTTGCCTGACAGGGACATACCTATCACAGACTCGCAGTAGCTGCTCCTTGAAAAAACTCCACATGTCGGACGTTCCCAGTCCCTGTAATCTCCTAGTCCAACCTATGTTTCCTAATTCTCTCCTAATAGCCTCATTATTACCCTTCCCCCAGCTAAAACCACTGGCCCGAGGTTCATGCCTATCCCTTTCCATCACTAAGGTGAACGTAACCGAATTGTGGTCACTATCACCAAAATGCACACCAACTTCCAAGTCTAGCACCTGGTCTGGCTCATTTCCCAGCACCAGATCCAATATAGCCTCACCTCTAGTTGGCCTGTCTACATACTGAGTCAAAAAACCTTCCTGCACGCTTTGAACAAAAACTGACCCCTCTAATGAGCTAGAGCTATAACAATTCCAGTCAATATTAGTCAAGTTAAAATCCCCCATAACAATTGCCCTATTACTTTCACTCCTAAGCAGGATTGACTCCGCAATCCTTTCCTCAACCTCTCTAGAACTTTTAGGAGGTCTATAAAAGACTCCCAACAGGGTGACCTCTCCTCTCCTATTTCTAATCTCCGCCCATACTACCTCAACAGATAAGTCCTCATCAAACCTCCTCTCTGACACTGTGATACAATCTCTGACCAATAATGCTACCCCTCCCCCTCTTCTACCTCCTTCCCTACTTCGACTAAAACATTTGAACCCCGGGACCTGCAGCATCCATTCCTGCCCCTGCTCTATCCATGTCTCTGAAATAGCCACAACATCGAAGTCCCAGGTACTGATCCACGCTGCAAGTTCACCCACTTTATTGCGAATACTCCTGGCATTGAAGTATACACATTTCAAACCCTGCTCCACCCCACCTCTGCAATGCCGTGCATTGCAGTCCCCATCCATGCATCCCTCACTTTCAGCCCCACTACTCAGGATCCCTCCCCCCCCCCGAATCAGTTTAAACCTCCCTGCATGGCCTTAGCAAATTTACCCCCCAGGATATTGGTCCCCTTCTGATTAAGGTGTAGACCATCCTTCTCATAGAGGTCACACCTTCCCCAGTACGAGCCCCAATTGCTTAAGTACCTGAACCCCTCCCTCCTGCACCATCCCCTCAGCCATGAATTCAAACCTTCCCTCTCCCTATTCCTCTCTAAACTATCCCGTGGTACAGGCAAGAGTCCAGAGATAACCACTCTGTCAGTCTTGGCCTTTAGTTTCCACCCCAACTCCATAAATCCCTGCCTAATATCCCCTTCCCCTATCCTCCCTATGTCGTGTGTCCCCACGACATAGGGAGGATATTAGAACTATAAAAGTTTGTTACATCTTGTCTTTTAGATTCTATACTTGTTTCCACTCAGCATTGGGAGTTGTTTTATGGTCGTACATATTTAAGATGTGGAGATGCCAGCGTTGGACTGGGGTGAACACAGTAAGAAGTCTCACAACACCAGGTTAAAGTCCAACAGGTTTATTTGGTAGCAAATACCATAAGCTTTCGGAGCGCTGCTCCTTCATCAGATGGAGTGGAAATGTGCTCTCAAACAGGGCACAGACACAAAATCAAGTTACAGAATACTGATTAGAATGCGAATCCCTAAAGCCAGCCAGGTCTTAAAGGTACAGACAATGTGGGTGGAGGGAGCATTAAACACAGGTTAAAGAGATGTGTATTGTCTCCAGACAGAACAGCTAGTGGGATTCTGCAAGCCCAGGAGGCAAGCTGTGGGGGTTACTGATAATGTGACATAAATCTAACATCCCGGTTTAGGCCGTCCTCATGTGTGCGGAACTTGGCTATCAGTTTCTGCTCAGCGACTCTGCGCTGTCGTGTGTCGTGAAGGCCGCCTTGGAGAACGCTTACCTGAAGATCCAAGGCTGAATGCCCGTGACTGTTGAAGTGCTCCCCCACAGGAAGAGAACAGTCTTGCCTGGTGATTGTCGAGTGGTGTTCATTCATCCGTTGTCGTAGCGTCTGCATGGTTTCCCCAATGTACCATGCCTCGGGACATCCTTTCCTGCAGCGTATCAGGTAGACAATGTTGGCCGAGTTGCAAGAGTAGGTACCGTGTACCTGGTAGATGGTGTTCTCACGTGAGATGATGGCATCCGTGTCGATGATCCGGCACGTCTTGCAGAGGTTGCTGTGGCAGGGTTGTGTGGTGTCGTGGTCACTGTTCTCCTGAAGGCTGGGTAGTTTGCTGCGGACAATGGTCTGTTTGAGGTTGCGTGGTTGTTTGAAGGCAAGAAGTGGGGGTGTGGGGGTGGCCTTGGCGAGATGTTCGTCTTCATCAATGACATGTTGAAGGCTCCGGAGGAGATGCTGTAGCTTCTCCGCTCCGGGGAAGTACTGGACGGCGAAGGGTACTCTGTCCACCGTGTCCCGTGTTTGTCTTCTGAGGAGGTCGGTGCGGTTTTTCGCTGTGGCGCGTCGGAACTGTTGATCGATGAGTCGAGCGCCATATCCTGTTCTTATGAGGGCATCTTTCAGCGTCTGGAGGTGGGCATTCAGCCTTGGATCTTGAAGTAAGCGTTCTCCAAGGTGGCCTTCACGACACACGACAGCGCAGAGTCGCTGAGCAGAAACTGATAGCCAAGTTCCGCACACATGAGGACAGCCTAAACCAGGATGTTGGATTTATGTCACATTATCAGTAACCCCCACAGCTTGCCTCCTGGGCTTGCAGAATCTCACTAGCTGTTCTGTCTGGAGACAATACACATCTCTTTAACCTGTGTTTAATGCTCCCTCCACCCACATTGTCTGTACAATGTTCACTGAAAAGTGAATCGTGTGGAGGACGGAGAAGATCTGCAGAGAGATTTGGACAGGCTGAGTGAGTGGGCGAGGATATGGCAAATGGAGTATAACGTTGAGAAATGCGAGGTTATACACTTTGGAGGAAATAATAACAAATGGGATTACTATCTCAATGGAAACAAATTAAAACATGCTACCGTGCAAAGGGACCTGGGGGTCCTTGTGCATGAGACGCAAAAGCCCAGTCTGCAGGTACAACAGGTGATCAAGAAGGCAAATGGGATGTTGGCCTATATTGCGAGGGGGATAGAATATAAAAGCAGGGATGTCTTGATGCACCTGTACAGGGCATTGGTGAGGCCGCAGCTGGAATACTGTGTGCAGTATTGGTCCCCTTATATGAGGAAGGATATATTGGCATTGGAGGGAGTGCAGAGAAGGTTCACCAGGTTGATACCGGAGATGAGGGGTTTGGATTATGAGGAGAGGCTGAGGAGATTGGGTTTGTACTCGTTGGAGTTTAGAAGGATGAGGGGGGATCTTATGGAGACTTATAAGATAATGCGGGGGCTGGATAGGGTGGAGGCGGAGAGATTCTTTCCACTTAGTAAGGAAGTTAAAACTAGAGGACACAGCCTCAAAATAAAGGGGGGTCGGTTTAAAACAGAGTTGAGGAGGAACTTCTTCTCCCAGAGGGTGGTGAATCTCTGGAATTCTCTGCCCACTGAGGTGGTGGAGGCTACCTCGCTGAATATGTTTAAAGCGCGGATGGATGGATTCCTGATCGGTAAGGGAATTAAGGGTTATGGGGATCAGGCGGGTAAGTGGTACTGATCCACGTCAGATCAGCCATGATCTTATTGAATGGCGGGGCAGGCTCGAGGGGCTAGATGGCCTACTCCTGCTCCTATTTCTTATGTTCTTAAACACCTGGCTGGCTTTAGGGATTCGTATTCTAATCAGTATTCTGTAACTTGATTTTGTGTCTGTGCCCTGTTTGAGAGCACATTTCCACTCCATCTGACGAAGGAGCAGCGCTCCGAAAGCTTATGGTATTTGCTACCAAATAAACCTGTTGGACTTTAACCTGGTGCTGTGAGACTTCTTACTGCGTACATATTTAAGGCATTGCTTTTAATGTGTCGTGAATCTCTGGCTCCCAACAGCTCAATATGACCATGTTCCAACAAATGTAGTATCTGACTTCACATCAAATGAAAGTAAATACTAGGCACAGTTAGTTTTTTATTCTGGTGGTACCCGATTTCAAATTCATATGCAATGTAAACATTGAATGCACTGCTTCCATCTATACTGAAACAGAAACGACACACTGAG
Source organism: Mustelus asterias (assembly GCF_964213995.1). Taxonomy (NCBI): domain Eukaryota; kingdom Metazoa; phylum Chordata; class Chondrichthyes; order Carcharhiniformes; family Triakidae; genus Mustelus; species Mustelus asterias. The sequence continues at coordinate 147,550,399 of NC_135806.1, read as the reverse complement.
CAGCAGTGAAGAAGCAGGCCTTCAGTTAAAGTGGAGGTGGATAAATAGTAGATAGATCAAGGAATAGGGGGTTATGGGGAAATGGCACAGAAAAGGAGCTGAGGCTGGCATAGATCAGCCATGGCCGTACTGAATGGCAGGACAGGCTTAAGGAGCCTACTGCTTCTATTTCTAGCGGTGTTTTTGTGGTAGACCCTAACCAGGAATCCCAACAGTTAAATGTTCAACATCATTAAAATTGCAGTCCAAGGCACTCTAACTCCATGCCCAAAATGTTTGAGGCGGTGGATTTACCTTCAGGTGTAAGTTTAGGTTCATATGCTTTCCTTTTCTTTTGTTTTTCTCTTTTCCTCATCTTTCTGGCAACTGTAAATTAGAATTGAATAAAGTTTAATACTTTGTACTGTTAATTATAGATTTTTAAACTAATCAAGGTTGCTGCACTGAACAGAAACAAAATCTCGCGAAAATGACACATTGCATATACAATCCCAAGTGAAGCAATCATAATATGGAATGATCAGAAAAGCACAACACCCAGGGAGCAAAGCACACAACTACCAAACAGGACTGAAATGTATGCAAAATCACAAAAATGTTATAGTGCAAGAGGTCACATTTGGCCCACTGTGCCTGCCCCCTTGTGATAGTCATTTCTGCCCTGGGAGCCCAGGCAGTGCATTCCATATCGTCACCAGCCTCACATCCTTTAAAAAGTACCTGGACTTCAATTTGTATTCAAATAGAACTTATTCTTTTGATTTCATGTCCCCATTCATTAATTAAGGTTCCGATTCTTCTTTGAAAACAACCCAGAAGTTGTCTGTTTCGCCTGTAATTACATCCCCAAAAGATTCTTAAACGGATGTCTCAAGAACACTTGCCCTTTCATAGCTCAATATGGGACCATAACCCCCTCCCCCCACACCAACACTTCTCCTTAGGCCAACAGTTTCATTCCAGAATTCCATCTAGTGAATCTGCATTACATCCAATCCAAAGTTTATTCCAAGTACCTTTGCCAGGTCTGCTAAAAAAAACCGGACAAATCGAACACACTTCCATCAAGGAAAAGCACGAGATGGGAGGAGTAATTTGACAAGGAAGTATCCAATGAATGGCATGACACTAGGAAGTTCCAGGAACAAAGGGACCTTGGCATGTTTGTCCACACATCTCAAAGCGGAGGGACATGTTAGGAGGGTGGTGAAAAAGGCATATGGGACACTTGTCTTTATCAATCGAGGCATAGATTCCAAAAGCAGGGAAGTCATGTTGGAGTTGCATAGAACTTTTGTAAGGCCACAGCTAGAATAGTGTGTACAGTTCTGGTCGTCACATTATCGGAAAGATGTGATCGCACGGCAAGGGGTGTAGAGCAGATTCATCAGGATGCTGCCTGGGATGGAACATGTAAGTTATGGAGAGAGGTTGGGTAGGCTTCGGTTGTTTGCATTGGAGCAGAGAAGACTGAGGGGTGATCTGATTGAGGTGTACAAGATTGAGAGACATGGACAGGTGGATAAGGAGTAGCTGTTCCCCTAAGTTTAAGGGTCAGTCACAAGGGGCCATGGGCTCAAGGTGAGGAGCAGGAGGTTTAGAGGGGACGTGAGGATACACTTTTTTACCCAGAGGGAGGTCTGGAATGTGCTGTCTGGGAGGGTGGTGGAGACGGGTTGCCTCACATCCTTTTAAAAGTATCTGGATGAGCACTTGGCACATCATAACATTCAGGGTTATGGGGCCAAGCGCTGGTAAATGGGATTAGGTGAGAGGTCAGGTGTTTCTCGTGTGCCGGTGCAGACTCGATAGGTCAAAGGGCCTCTTCTGCACTCTGATTCTATGGCAATTCTGCATGTTAAATTTCAATTATGCAATCGTAGTCAACTTCTCTTATTAGTCAATAAAGCTAAGCAGCTTTATAGACTACAGGGATTAGGGCACAAGTTGAGGAAAAGTCCACCTGCTATCACTTTATAACCAAGAAAACAAGGTTGGCAGTCAAAAGATCAGCAAAATAGTTTCCCAGGAGAGGGGGGAGCGGAGGTAGAGAGAGAGAGATAGAGATAGAGAGAGAGAGGGAGGGGAGAGGCATGGGGAGAGGCAGAGGGAGAGAGAAGAGGGGCGAGGGGGGGTTGGGGTGGGCCGGGGGGCGAGGGGGGGGTGGGGGGTTGGGGTGGGCCGGGGGGGGCGGGGGGGTTTGGGGTGGGCCGGGGGTTGGGGGGGGGGGGGGGGGGGGGGGGGGAGGGGATGTGAGGGGGGGAGGGATGTGAGGGGGGGAGGGATGTGAGGGGGGGAGGGATGTGAGGGGGGGGGAGGGATGTGAGGGGGGGGGAGGGATGTGAGGGGGGGGGAGGGATGTGAGGGGGGGGGAGGGATGTGAGGGGGGGGGGGAGGGATGTGAGGGGGGGAGGGATGTGAGGGGGGGAGGGATGTGAGGGGGTGAGGGATGTGAGGGGGGGAGGGATGTGAGGGGGGGAGGGATGGGAAGGTGGATAAGTCGTCTCACAACACCTGGTTGAAGTCCAGCTGGTTTATTTGGTAGCATGAGCTTTCGGAGCGCTGCTCCTTCATCAGGTGAGTGCCTGAGAGAGAGGTGGAGGGAGAGAGAGAGAGAGAGAGAGAGAGAGGTAGAGGGGGAGAGAGATTCATGTGTTGAATTCACATGTCACCATCTGCTGTGCTGAGATTCGAACTCAGGTCCCCAAAACATTACCCTGGGTCTCTGGATGACGAGTCCAGTCATAATACCACTCCGCCACTGCCTCCTGCCACATTCAATAAGAAAGATTGCACAGGCAGCAAGGGCAAGTTGACTGCATGAATGCACACCACCACCCACCCTCCCCTCCCGGCAGGTTCAATAGCAAGTCTGTACCATGTACAGACCATTGGCTGTACTGAGGGGAAGCAACGGCCTAGTTGCGTTTGGAAGCTAAGCTCCATTGTGTTTTTTAAAATTGTCTGAAGTGCAATATATATCAAATGCACGTCTGTAGAGATGGAGGTCACAAAAGGACCACGATCCCAAAGTCAGAATCATCCTTTTAATTTGATTTGTCACATGTATTAATATACAATGAAAAGTCTTGTTTCTTGTGCATTATACAGACAAAATATACCATAATCAGAGGAAGAGAGTGTGCAGAATGTAGTGTTGCAGTCATAGCAAAGGTTTAGAGAAAGATCAACTTAATAGGAGGTAGGTTCATTCAAAAGTCTGACGGTAGCAAGGAAGAATCTGTTCTTGCTTCTGTTGGTGCATGTCCTCAGACTTTTCTATCTCTTTCCCAATGGAACGTGGTGGAAGAGAGCATGTCTGGGATGCGTGAGGTTCTTGATTATGCTGGCTGCTTTACCAAGGCAGCGGGAAGTGTAGACGGAGTCAATGGATGGGAGGCTGGTTTTGTGTGATGGACTGGGCTTCGTTCACGACTCTTTGGAGTTTAGTGTGGTGTTGGGCAGAGCAGGAGCCATACCAAGCTGTGACACAACCAGAAAGAATGCGTTCTATCGTACATCTGTAAAAGTTGGAGTGTGTCGTAGCTGGCATGCCAAATTTCCTTCGCATTGGTGGGCTTTGACTATAGCGTTGCCATTGAGGGTCCAGGACAGGTTGTTGGTGGTCTGGACACAAAAACCTGGAGCTCTCGACCATTTCCACTTCGTCCCCATTAATGTAGACAGGGGCATGTCCTCCACTGAGCTTCCTGAAGTCGATGACCATCGCCTTCGTATTATTGACATTGAAGGAGAGATCACTGTCATCACACCAGTTCACCAGATTCTCTACTTCTTTCCTATACTCCGTCTCATCATTGCTTGAGATTCGACCAACTACGGTTGTGTCATCAGCAAACTTGAAAATTGAGCTGGAGGGGTATTTGGCTACACAGTCGTACGTGTATAAAGATTATATTAAGGGGCTGAGGATACAGCCTTACGGAGCACTAGTGTCAAGGATGATCATGGAGGAGTTGTTGTTGCCTGTCCTTACTGGTTGCGGTCTGTGGGTTAGGAAGTCTAGGATCCAATCACAGAGGGAGGAGCCCAGCCCCAGGCCACGAAGTTGGGAGATGAGTTTTGTGGGAATAATGGTGCTGAAGGCTGAGCTGTAGTCAATAAATAAGAGTCTGACATAGGTGTCTTTGTTAACTAGGTGTTCCAGGATTGAGTGTAGGGCCAGGGAGATGGCGTCTGCCGTGGACTTGTTGCGGCGACAGGTGAACTGTAGTGTATCCAGGTAATCTGGGAGACCAGATTTGATTTGTTCCATGACTAACCTTTCGAAGTACTTCATAATGATGGATGCCAGAGCCACCGGACGACAGTCATTAAGGCACGCTGCCTGGCGTTTCTTTGGTACCTGGATGATGGTCGTCTTCTTGAAGCAGATAGGGACCTCAGATTGTTATAAATAGAGGTTAAAGATCCTGTATCTTCAGGACTACTCTGCCTTCTTTTCCATTTCCCCTGGAATGTTTAGTTTGCATTTTTGGTTGCCATGCAATCATGTTTCTTTAATTCATCTATTTTGCTACACATGCGTTTTTACATTCAGCCCTTTACAAGGGCAATTAGAGATGGCAACGAATGCAGTCCAGCCAGTGGCACCCGCATCTCATGAATGAATAAATAAAAAAATTCAGAGAACCCATCTTTAATATTAACTTGTCACAATTATCCAATTTATTAATGGAACCACGTTACCATTACACATTTTGCTCCTCCCTGTTGCAACCTGCATAACTTTACCCCAAAATATACTGTTTTATTGCCTTGACTTTTTCCTTTAGATTGATTAATTTCCCTACTCCCTGGTACCAACTTTTCAATCACTGGCTCTGGTCATATGATTTGCTAGGGCCTAGTCTCGGTTGGTTCAAGTAAATTCTACTCCAACAGAACAGCTCCCTCTTTCCCCTTCTCCATGACAGCAAATGTTTGAAAGCTCAAAAGGTGATAGGTAAGTGGTGAAAAGTTTTGAAAGAAATTTGCTCCAAACAGACTTTCTGGCAGTAACTGTCCATTAACTCTGCACTATTTTAAGTTACCCCATGCATCTCAGGCAATAAAACTCAAAAATGTGACTTCATATTCTTATCAGCAAAACATCTGCATGACCCCAAATTAAACTCCAGGGCAACAAATGCACTTCATGGTGACATATACTGCATTGTAATAAAGTTAAAGTCAGGCCATTTCCAGAAAATCTGATTTATTCTATTGACAAAAATGCATTCTTACTATCAATGAGGCTGGGAGGGGGTGAATCCTCCTCAGATCCAGGGCTCCGCTCCCGATATCTGCTTCCTGAGCTCCGCCTGCCTTCAATAGAATAGCTGCCTCTTCTTAATTCATTTAGAATCCGGCGGTCACGTTCTTCACACTCCCAGGCTTTATCTGCCCCTCCTCGATCCTTCTTGTGCCTCTTCCTGGAAGCTGTAAAAATCAGATTGTTTGTATTATAGAAGTGAACCCCTTTGCATGGATTACTTTGCACTCTTTTTTTTAAACCATCACAACCAAGCGTCTCAAGCATCAACTCGTTTTACCTCAATACAACTAACTGACTTTGATCTTAACGGATTTTAAAATATTTGTTCTGGCTAGTCCAGCATTTATTGCCCACGAGAAGATGGTGATGAGCCACCTTTTGAACTGCTGCAGTGTAGGTACACCTACAATGCTATTAGGATTTTCACCCAGCAACAATTTGAGTTAAGGAGAGGCTGGATAGACTGGGACTTTTTTCTCAGGAGTGTAGAAGGCTGAGGGGTGATCTTATAGAGGTCTATAAAATAATAAGGGGCATAGATCAGCTTGATCGTCAATATCTTTTCCCAAAGGTAGGGGAGTCTAAAACTAGGGGGCATAGGTATAAGGTGAGAGGGAAGAGATACAAAAGTGTCCAGAAGGGCAATTTTTTCACACAGAGGGTGGTGAGTGTCTGGAACAAGCTGTCAGAGGTAGTAGTAGAGGCAGGTACAATTTTGTCTTTTAAAAAGAATTTAGACAGTTACATGGTTAAGATGGGTATAGAGGGATATGGGTCAAATGCGGGCAATTTGGATTAGTTTAGGGGTTTAAAAAAAAGGACGGCATCGACAAGTTAGGCCGAAGGGCCTGTTTCTATGCTGTAAACCTCTATGACTCTATTAACAGTAAAGAAACAGCAATGTATTTCCAAGTCAGGATGGTGAGTGGCTTGGAAGAGTTTCCAAATGGGGAGTTCAGTGATGTTAATTCCATTGAATGTCATAGGGCATAGACCCTGCTGATCTTACTGTGCCTACCCCAGATCAACGCCAACATCTACACATCATCACTATTTAAAAGGGAGAGAGAGAAAACGGAGAATGACAGACCTATTTGTTGCTTTTTTAAATCTTCCACGAAATGTGGGCATTGCTGGTTAGGTCAACTTTTTTATTGCCCATACTTAGTCGTAAGAACATAAGAAATAGGAGGAGTAGGCCATCTAGCCCCTCGAGCCTGCCCCGCCATTCAATAAGATCATGGCTGATCTGACGTGGATCAGTACCACTTACCCGCCTGATCCCCATAACCCTTAATTCCCTTACCGATCAGGAATCCATCCATCCGCGCTTTAAACATATTCAGCGAGGTAGCCTCCACCACCTCAGTGGGCAGAGAATTCCAGAGATTCACCACCCTCTGGGAGAAGAAGTTCCTCCTCAACTCTGTCTTAAACCGACCCCCCTTTATTTTGAGGCTGTGTCCTCTAGTTTTAACTTCCTTACTAAGTGGAAAGAATCTCTCCGCCTCCACCCTATCCAGCCCCCGCATTATCTTATAAGTCTCCATAAGATCCCCCCTCATCCTTCTAAACTCCAACGAGTACAAACCCAATCTCCTCAGCCTCTCCTCATAATCCAAACCCCTCATCTCCAGTATCAACCTGGTGAACCTTCTCTGCACTCCCTCCAATGCCAATATATCCTTCCTCATATAAGGGGACCAATACTGCACACAGTATTCCAGCTGCGGCCTCACCAATGCCCTGTACAGGTGCATCAAGACATCCCTGCTTTTATATTCTATCCCCCTCGCAATATAGGCCAACATCCCATTTGCCTTCTTGATCACCTGTTGTACCTGCAGACTGGGCTTTTGCGTCTCATGCACAAGGACCCCCAGGTCCCTTTGCACGGTAGCATGTTTTAATTTGTTTCCATTGAGATAGGAATCCCATTTGTTATTATTTCCTCCAAAGTGTATAACCTCGCATTTATCAACGTTATACTCCATTTGCCATATCCTCGCCCACTCACTCAGCCTGTCCAAATCTCTCTGCAGATCTTCTCCGTCCTCCACACGATTCACTTTTCCACTTATCTTTGTGTCGTCTGCAAACTTCGTTACCCTACACTCCGTCCCCTCCTCCAGATCATCTATATAAATGGTAAATAGTTGCGGCCCGAGTACCGATCCCTGCGGCACGCCACTAGTTACCTTCCTCCAACCGGAAAAACACCCATTTATTCCGACTCTTTGCTTCCTGTCGGATAGCCAGTCCCCAATCCACTTTAGCACACTACCCCCAACTCCGTGTGCCCTAATCTTCTTCAGCAGCCTTTTATGGGGCACCTTATCAAACGCCTTTTGGAAATCCAAAAACACCGCATCCACCGGTTCTCCTCCATCAACCGCCCTAGTCACATCTTCATAAAAATCCAACATGTTCGTCAAGCACGACTTTCCCCTCATGAATCCATGCTGCGTCTGATTGATCGAACCATTTCTATCCAGATGCCCTGCTATCTCCTCTTTAATAATGGATTCCAGCATTTTCCCTACTACAGACGTTAAGCTGACCGGCCTATAGTTACCCGCCTTTTGTCTCCTTCCTTTTTTAAACAGCGGCGTAACATTAGCCGTTTTCCAATCAACCGGCACTACCCCAGAATGCAACGAGTTTTGATAAATAATCACTAACGCATCCACTATTACCTCTGACATTTCTTTCAATACCCTGGGATGCATTCCATCCGGACCCGGGGACTTGTCCACCTTCAGTCCCATTAGTCTACCCAGCACTGCCTCTCTGGTAACATTAATTGTATTAAGTATTTCTCCTGCTGCCAACCCTCTATCGTTAATATTTGGCAAACTATTTGTGTCCTCCACCGTGAAGACCGACACAAAAAACTTATTTAAAGACTCAGCCATATCCTCATTTCCCACTATTAACTCCCCCCTCTCGTCCTCCAAGGGTCCAACATTCACTCTAGCCACTCTATTCCTTTTTATATATTTATAAAAACTTTTACTATCATTTTTTATATTAATTGCTAGCCTAGCTTCATAGTCTATCCTTCCTTTCTTTATCGCTTTCTTAGTCTCTCTTTGTTGTTTCTTAAATTTTTCCCAATCACTTGTTTCTCCACTATTTTTGGCCACTCTGTACGCAGCTGTTTTTATTTTAATACTCTCCTTTATTTCCTTCGTTATCCACGGCTGGTTCTCCCTTTTCTTACAATCCTTGTTTTTTGCTGGAATATATTTTTGCTGAGAACTGAAAAGGATCTCCTTAAAAATCCTCCACTGTTCCTCAGCTATCCTACCTGCCAGCCTGCTCTCCCAGTCTACCTTAGCCAATTCATCCCTCATCCTATCATATTTCCCTCTGTTCAAACAGAGGACACTGGTTTGGGACCAAACTTTCTCCTCTTCCATCTGAATCAGAAATTCGACCATATTGTGGTCACTAGACCCAAGAGGGTCCTTCACAATAAGTTCCTTAATTCTACCTACCTCGTTACACAATACCAGATCCAAAATAGCTCGTTCCCTCGTCGGTTCCGTAACATGCTGTTCAAGGAAACTATCCCGACAGCATTCTAAGAACTCTTCCTCCATTCCACCCTTACCGACTTGAGTCTGCCAGTCAATGTGCATGTTGAAGTCCCCCATGATTATTGCCGTTCCGTTTTTACACGCATCCCTTATCTGCTTGTTTATAGCCCTCCCTACCTCAACATTATTATTTGGGGGCCTATATACCACACCTACTAGTGTCTTTCTCCCTCTACTATTCCTCATCTCTACCCATAATGATTCCACGTTTTGTTCCTCAGAGCCTATGTCATCCCTCAGTACTACCCTGATATTATCTCTTATTAATAGTCAGACTCATACAGGACAAAAAGGCCCTTCAGCCCACTGAATCTGCACTGACAAAACTACACTAATCCCTCTTTCCAGCACCTGGCCCATAGCCTTGAATGTTATGATATTTCAAGTGCTCACCAGGTACTTTTTAAAGGTTGTGAGGTTTCCCGCCTCTAATACCCTCCCAGGCACTGGGTTCCAGACTCTCACCACCTTCTGGGTGAAAAAATGTTTCCTCAAATCCCCTTTAAATCGCCCCTCGCCTTAAAACTATGCCCCCTCATTATTGACCCTTCAACTAAGGGGAACACCTGCTTCCTATCTATCCTGTTCATACCCTTCATAATGTTATACAAAGAACAAAGAACAGTACAGCACAGGAAACAGACCCTTCGGCCCTCCACGCCTCTGCCGCCCCTTGGTCCAACTAGACCAATCGTTTGTATCCCTCCATTCCCAGGCTGCTCATGTGACTATCCAGGTAGGTCTTAAACGATGTCAGCGTGTCTGCCTCCACCACCCTACTTGGCAGCGCATTCCAGGCCCCCACCACCCTCTGTGTAAAAAACGTCCCTCTGATATCTGAGTTATACTTCGCCCCTCTCACCTTGAGCCCGTGACCCCTCGTGATCGTCACCTCCGACCTGGGAAAAAGCTTCCCACTGTTCACCCTATCTATCCCCTTCATAATCTTGTACACCTCTATTAGATCTCCCCATATTCTCCGTCTTTCCAGGGAGAACAACCCCAGTTTACCCAATCTCTCCTCATAGCTAAGACCCTCCATACCAGGCAACATCCTGGTAAACCTTCTCTGCACTCTCTCTAACGCCTCCACGTCCTTCTGGTAGTGCGGCGACCAGAACTGGACGCAGTACTCCAAATGTGGCCTAACCAGCGTTCTATACAGCTGCATCATCAGACTCCAGCTTTTATACTCTATACCCCGTCCTATAAAGGCAAGCATACCATATGCCTTCTTCACCACCTTCTCCACCTGTGTTGCCACCTTCAAAGATTTGTGGACTTGCACACCTAGGTCCCTCTGTGTTTCTATACTCCTGATGACTCTGCCATTTATTGTATAACTCCTCCCTACATTATTTCTTCCAAAATGCATCACTTCGCATTTATCCGGATTAAACTCCATCTGCCACCTCTCCGCCCAATTTTCCAGCCTATCTATATCCTGCTGTATTGCCCGACAATGCTCTTCGCTATCCGCAAGTCCAGCAATCCAGCAAAGTACACCTCAATTAGGTCCCTCATCAGCTTCCTCTGCTCTGAAGAAAACAACCTGAGCCTACGCAGCCTCTCTTCACAGTTCAAATGCTCCATTCCAGGTAGCATCCTGGGGAATCCCTACTGCCCCCTCTCTAGTGCAATTTTTCCTTCCTATAGTGAGGCACTAGAACTGAACACAGTACTACAGCCATGGCCTAAGCAAAGATTTGTACAAATCCAACATAATCACGATGCTCTTATAACCTTTGCAATGACTGATAAAGACAAGTATCCTGTATGTCTTCTTAACTATTCTATTAACCCGTCATATCACCTTCAGGGATCTGCGGACAAGCACCCCAAGTTCTGTTGTTTGTAGTATATATAAATGATCTGGAGGAAAATGTGGGTGGTCTGATTTGTAAGTTTGCGGATGACACAAAGATTGGTGCAGTTGCTGATAGTGCCAGGATTGATAGAGAATACAACAAGATATAGATTGGAGAATTGAGTACAGAAATGGCAGATGGAGTTTAATCTGGGCGAATTTGAGGTGATGCATTTTGGAGGATCAAATTTAGGTGTGAATTATACTGTAAATGGCAGAACCCTAAGGAACATTAACATAGAGGGATCAGGGCGTGCAGGTCCACAGTTCCTAAAAGTGGCAACACAGGTGGCCAAGGTGATTAAGAAGACATATGGCATGCTTGCCTTCATCAGCATCGAGTACAAGAGTTAAGAAATCATTGCAGCTATATAAAACAACGGTTAGGCCGCATTTGGAGTTCTGCGTGCAGTTCTGGTCACCACACTACCAAAAGGATGTGGAAGCTTTGGAGAGGGCAAAGAAGGTTCACCAGGATGTTGCCTGGTCTCGAGGGTGTTGACAATGAGGAGAGGTTGAATAAACTAGGATTGTTTTCACTGGAAAAGGGGAGGCTGAGAGGAGACCTGATAGAGGTCTACAAAATTATGAGAGGCACGGACAGGGTGGATAGTCAGAGGCTTTTTCCAAGAGTGGAAGTGTCAATTACAGGGGACACAGGTTCAAGGTAAGATGGGGATGTTTAAGAGTGATGTGTGAGGGAAGTTTTTCATACAGAGACTGGTGGGTACCTGGAACGTCCTGCCAGAGATGGTGGTGGAAGCAGACACATTAACAATATTTAAGAGGCATCTGGATGGGTACATGAATAGGGAGGAAATAGAGGGATACGGATTGAATAAGACCAGAAGGTTTGTTTACAGTTAGGGCATCATGATTAGCACAGGCTTGGAGGGCCGATGGGTCTGTTCCCATGCTGTACTTTTCTTTGTTCCCCCATTCCTGTCCATACTTGACTTCACAGAAGAATCCCTATGGTGCAAGAGGCCACTCGGCCCATCGAGTCTGCACTGATGCTTACCCAAGCCCTATCCTCGTAACCTCATATTTACCCTGCTAAATCCCCTAACCTACACATCTTGGGAACACTAAGGGGTATTTTAGCATGACCAATCCACCTAACCTGCACAGCTTTTGGAGTGTGGGAGGAAATTGGAGCACTCAGAGGAAACCCACGCTGACACAGGGAAAACATGCAAACTCTACACAGATACTTACCTGAAGTTGGAATTGAACCCGGGTCTCTGGTGCTGTGAGGCAGCAATGCTAATCACTGTGCCGCCATGCCCTCAGAACAAGACTGAAGACACAAATGTCTAACTTGTAAAAGAAAACTTAGCAAACATCAAGCAGCAAAAAGCAAACTAGAAGGGGAAAGGGAGGAGATTGCAGGGTCTCTGACCCAAATTCTAAATTCCTCCTCTGGCCAGGGGACTGGGGAATTGCTAGTGTGGTTCTGCCATTTAAGAAAGGTTGTAGCGATAAGCCAGGGAGCTAGAGACCAGCGAGTGACACGTCAGTGGTAGGGGAACTATTGGAGAAGATTCTGAAAGAGATAAAAACTCTACTTGGAAAGCCAAAGCTTGAACAGGGATAGTCAGTGGATAAAAGCTTTGACAAAGGGTCACCTGGACTCCAAACGTCAGCTCTTTTCTATCCTTAAAGATGCTGCCAGACCTGCGTAGATTTTCCAACATTTTCTCTTTTAATTTCAGGCTTTGTCAGAGGGAGGTCATGCCTAACTAATTTGACTTGAGGTGGTGACCAGGTGCATAGGCGAGGGTAGTGCAATCGATGTATTTTATATGGATTTCAGCAAAGCCTTTGACAAGGTTCCAAAAGAAAGACTCAGAAAGGCGGCAAATTCACATGGGATAGAGGGTAATTTGATAAAGTGGATTCAAAATTGGTTCAGTTGTAGGGGAGGGTAATGACAGGAGGCTACTTTAGTGACTGAAAGGCAGTGTCCAATGGCGTACCAATGTATAGTGTTGGGCCAACAATTATTTGACATTTATATAAATGACACAGATGATTATGTGGGGAGTAGGATTAGTGAGTTTGCAGATGGAACAAAGATTGACCAGGTGTTTTTCTTAATTCAATCGTGGGACATAGATGTCGCTGGCTGGCCAGCACCCATTGCCCTTGAGAAGGTGGTGGTGAACTGCCTTCTTGAATCGCTGCAGTCCACATGCTGTGGGTAGACCCACAATGCCATTAGAGACAGAATGCCAAGATTTTGATCCAGCAACTGCAAAGAAAAAGCAATATATTTCCAACTGAAACCTGGGAAGTTTTTCTTTCCTTAAAAGGTACTTACCTTAGAGGGTTCGACCTCATTATTCCAGAGGAGCAGCTAGAGTGGTGGTTCAAGTGAGGAGAGCTCGTAGGTAAGAGGTATTTTTAACTTACTCTTTTTTTCTGAGTTTTTTTCTCTCCAAGGCAGCCGGGAGTGTTAAACCGGAAGTAGGTCCCAGTGAATTTTTTGAGTCGGAGCAAGGGAGGCAGCGAGTGGAACGCGAGACTGCGCAGGCGCCTGACGTCAGCCAGTAGCGCGCGGAAGGTTTAAAAACCAGGCCGCTCTATCCAGCGGGCAGCATTGTGAGCGGGCGGTGGAGTGAGAGGGAGCAGAGTGGGACGGCTTTGGCTCAAACAGGCTTCGGCGTGAACAGGCAGAGGCGAGGGTAAGTTCCAGTAAGTTGTTTTTGTTTCTTCAGAGTAGAAAGAATGCCAGGCAGGATGTTGGAATGCTTCTCTTGCAGGATGTGGGAAGTCAGGGACACCCACAACGACACCTGCAGGAGGTGCATCCAGCTGCAGCTCCTAACAAACCGCGTTAGGGAACTGGAGCGGGAGCTGGATGACCTCCGGATCATTCAGGAGAATGAGGCGTTTATAGATAGTAGCTTCAGGGAGGCAGTTACGCCAAAGACACAGAGCACAGGTAATTGGGTTACCATCAAGCAAGGGAAAGGGAAAGGGCAGGCAGAGCAGGGTTCCCCTGTGGCCATTCCCCTCCACAACAGGTATACCGATTTGGATACTTTTGTAGGGGATGCCTTACCTGGGGCAAGCAGCGGCAGTCGGATCTCTGGCACTGAGTCTGGTTCTGCAGCACAGAAGGGAGGGTGGAAGAGGAGGAGAGCGGTAGTGATAGGGGACTCGATAGTCAGAGGTACAGACAGGAGGTTCTGTCATCGTGACAGAGACTCCCGGATGGTTTGTTGCCTCCCGGGTGCCAGGGTCAGGGATGTCTCTGATCGCATGCAAAGCATTCTGAAGTGGAAGGGTGATCAGCCAGATGTCATGGTACACATTGGTACCAATGACGGAGGAAGGAAGAGTGAGGAGGTCCTGAAGAGTGAGTATAGAGAGCTTGGTAGGAAGTTCAAAAGCAAGACCCCGAGGGTAGTAATCTCAGGATTGCTACCTGTGCCACGTGCCAGTGAGGGTAAGAGTAGGATGCTCGGGCGGATGAACACGTGGCAGAGGAACTGGTGGAGGGGGCAGGGTTTCAGATTTCTAGACCATTGGGACCTCTTCTGGGGCAGGTGGGACCTGTACAAGAGAGACGGGTTACACCTGAACTGCAAGGGGACCAATATACTTGCAGGGAGGTTTGCTAGTGTTATTGGGGAGGGTTTAAACTAGATTTGCAGGGGGATGGGAACCAGAGTGCCAGAGCAGATAGTGGAGCGGGGGTGAAAATAAATGATGTCAATAGTTCATGCAAAATCACAAATAGAAGGGTTGTGTGTGGTGGTAATAATCTTCCGAGGTGTGTCTATTTCAATGCCAGGAGTATTGTGGGGAAGGCAAACGAGCTGAGGGCGTGGATTGACACATGGAATTATGACATTATAGCCATTCAAAGACTATTTCCTCGGGTGGATGGAGCTATTACAAGGGGGCATAACTATAGGGTTCGTGGTGGGAGATATAGGAAGGATATCAGAGGTAGGTTCTTTACGCAGAGAGTGGTTGGGGTGTGGAATGGACTGCCTGCAGTGATAGTGGAGTCAGACATTTTAGGAACATTTAAGCGGTTATTGGATAGGCACATGGAGCACACCAGGATGATAGGGAGTGGGATAGCTTGCTCTTGGTTTCAGATAAAGCTCGGCACAACATCGTGGGCCGAAGGGCCTGTTCTGTGCTGTAAAGAAAACATTTTTTCTTAAATTAGTGAAACTTGGCTACAGGAGGGGCAGGACTGGCAGCTCAATGTTCCAGGGTTCCGATGTTTCAGATGTGATAGAGGCAGAGGGATGAAGCATGGGGGGGTGACATTGCTAGTCAGGGAAAATGTTACAGCAGTGCTCAGGCAGGACAAATTAGAGGGCTTGTCTACAGAGGCCATATGGGTGGAGCAGAGAAACAGGAAAGGTATGACCACATTAATGGGGTTGTATTATAGACCACCCAATAGTCAGCGAGAATTGGAGGAGCAAATCTGCAGAGAGATAGCAGACAACTGCAGGAAACATAAAGTTGTGATAGTAGGGGATTTTAATTTTCCACATATAGATTGGGACTCCCATACTGTTCAAGGTCTAGACGGGTTAGAGTTTGGAAAATGTGTTCAGGAAAATTTTCTAAATCAATATATAGAGGTACCAACTAGACAGGATGCAATATTAGATCTCCTATTAGGAAACAAGTTAGGACAAGTGACGGAAGTGTGTGTAGGGGAACACTTTGGTTCCAGTGATCATAACGCCATTAGTTTCAAGTTGATCACGGATAAAGATAGATCTGGTCCTCGGGTTGAGGTTCTAAACTGGAAAAAGGCCAAATTTGAAGAAATGAGAAAGGATCTAAAAAGCGTGGATTGGGACAGGCTGTTCTCTGGCAAGGATGTGATTGGTAAGTGGGAGGCCTTCAAAGGAGAAATTTTTAGCGTGCAGAGTTTGTATGTTCCTGTCAGGATTAAAGGCAAAGTGGAATGAGGAACCTTGGTTCTCGAGGGATATTGGAACTCTGATAAAGAAGGAGAGAGAGATGTATGACATGTATAGGCAACAGGGAACAAATAAGATGTTTGAGGAGTATAAAAAGTGCAAGAAACTACTTAAGAAATCAGGAGGGCAACAAGAAAACAGGAGGTTGCTTTGGCAGATAAGGTGAAGGATAATCCTAAGAGCTTCTACAGGTATATTAAGAGCAAAAGGATAGTAAGGGATAAAATTGGTCCTCTTGAAGATCAGAGTGGTAGACTGTGTATGGAACCAAAAGAAATGGGGGAGATATGAAATGGGTTTTTTGCATCCGTATTTACTAAGGAAACTGGCATGAAGTCTATGGAAATAAGGCAAACAAGTATGGAACCTATACAGATTAAAGGGGAGGAGGTGCTTGCTGTCTTGAGGCAAATCAGAGTTGATAAATCCCCAGGACCGGACAGGGTATTCCCTTGGACCGTGAAGGAGACTAGTGTTGAAATTGCAGGGGCCCTGGCAGATATATTTAAGATGTCGGTATCCACGGGTGAGGTGCCGGATGATTGGAGGATAGCTCATGTTGTTCCATTGTTTAAAAAAGGGTCAAAAAGTAATGCGGGAAATTATAGGGCGGTAAGTTTGACGTCAGTAGTAGGTAAATTATTGGAAGGAGTACTAAGAGATAGGATCGACAAATATTTAGATAGACAGGGAATTATGTATCTGTATTCCCAGATCCCTCTGTTCTACTGCACTCTTAGGGAGAGTCAACATGGCTTTGTGCGTGGTAAGTCATGTTTAACCAATCTATTAGTGTTTTTCGAGGAAGTTACCAGGAAAGTGGATGAAGGGAAGGCAGTGGATGTTGTCTACATGGACTTCAGTAAGGCCTTTGACAAGGTCCCGCATGGGAGGTTAGTTAGGAAGGTTCAGTCGCTAGGTATACATGGAGAGGTAGTAAATTGGATTAAACATTGGCTCAATGGAATGGAAGAAGCCAGAGAGAGTGGTAGTGGAGGATTGCTTATCTGAGTGGAGGCCTGTGACTAGTGGTGTGCCACAGGGATCAGTGTTGGGTCCATTGTTGTTTGTCATCTATATCAATGATCTGGATGATAACGTGGTAAATTGGATCAGCAAATTTGCTGATGATACAAAGATTGGAGGTGTAGTGGACAGTGAGGAAGGTTTTCAAAGCTTGCAGAGGGATTTGGACCAGCTAGAAAAATGGGCTGAAAAATGGCAGATGGAGCTTAATGCAGACAAGTGTGAGGTATTGCACTTTGGAAGGACAAACCAAGGTAGAACATACAAGGTAAATGGTAGGACACTGAAGAGTGCAGTAGAACAGAGGGATCTGGGAATACAGATACATAATTCCCTAAAAGTGGCGTCACAGGTAGATAGGGTCGCAAAGAGTGCTTTTGGTACATTGGCCTTTATAAATCAAAGGTATTGAGTATGAGAGTTGGAATGTTATGGTGAGGTTGTATAAGACATTGGTGAGGCCGAATTTAGAATATTGTGTGTAGTTTTGGTCGCCTAATTACAGAAAGGATATTAATTAGGTTGAAAGAGTGCAGAGAAGGTTTACAAGGATGTTGCCGGGACTTGAGAAACTGAGTTACAGAGAAAGGTTGAATAGAACCATAGAACCATAGAAAATTACAGCTCAGAAACAGGCCTTTTGGCCCTTCTTGTCTGTGCCGAACCATTTTATGCCTAGTCCCACTGACCTGCACTTGGACCATATCCCTCCACACCCCTCTCATCCATGAACCCGTCCAAGTTTTTCTTAAATGTTAAAAGTGACCCCGCATTTACCACTTTATCCGGCAGCTCATTCCACACTCCCACCACTCTCTGCGTGAAGAAGCCCCCCCTAATATTCCCTTTAAACTTTTCTCCTTTCACCCTTAACCCATGCCCTCTGGTCTTTTTCTCCCCTAGCCTCAGCGGAAAAAGCCTGCTTGCATTCACTCTATCTATACCCATCAAAATCTTATACACCTCTATCAAATCAAATCTCCCCTCAATCTTCTACGCTCCAGGGAATAAAGTCCCAACCTATTCAATCTCTCTCTGTAACTCAGCTTCTCAAGTCCCGACAACATCCTTGTGAACCTTCTCTGCACTCTTTCAATCTTATTTACATCCTTCCTGTAACTCGGTGACCAAAACTGTACACAATACTCCAAATTCGGCCTCACCAATGCCTTATATAACCTTGATGTGGAGATGCCGGCGTTGGACTGGGGTAAACACAGTAAGAAGTTTAACAACACCAGGTTAAAGTCCAACAGGTCCAACAAATAAACCTGTTGGACTTTAACCTGGTGTTGTTAAACTTCTTATTATATAACCTTACCATAACACTCCAACTTTTATACTCGATACTCCGATTTATAAAGGCCAATGTCCCAAAGGCACTCTTTACGACCCTATCCACCTGTGACGTCACTTTTAGGGAACTCTGTACCTGTATTCCCAGATCCCTCTGTTCAACTGCACTCTTCAGAGTCCTACCATTTACCCTGTACATTCTTCTTTGGTTTGTCCTTCCAAAGTGCAATATCTCACACTTGTCTGCGTTAAATTCCATTTGCCATTTTTCAGCCCATTTTCCTACTTGGTCCAAATCCCTCTGCAAGCTTTGAAAACCTTCCTCACTGTCCACTACACCTCCAATCTTTGTATCATCAGCAAATTTGCTGATCCAATTGACCACATTATCATCCAGATCATTGATATAGATGACAAACAACAATGGACCCAACACCGATCCCTGTGGCACACCACTAGTCACAGGCCTCCACTCAGAGAAGCAATCCTCCACAACCACTCTCTGGCTTCTTCCATTGATGTGGAGATGCCAACGTTGTCTACCTGATACGCTGCAAGAAAGGATGTCCCGAGGCATGGTACATTGGGGAAACTATGCAGACGCTGCGACAACGGATGAATGAACACCGCTCGACAATCACCAGGCAAGACTGTTCTCTTCCTGTTGGGGAGCACTTCAGCGGTCACGGGCATTCGGCCTCTGATATTCGGGTAAGCGTTCTCCAAGGCGGCCTTCGCGACACACGACAGCGCAGAGTCGCGGAGCAGAAACTGATAGCCAGGTTCCGCACACACAAGGACGGCCTCAACCGGGATATTGGGTTTATGTCACACTATTTCACATAAATATTTCTGCTTTTTTCCTCCTGAGTCTTTATCATGCGATCCTAGAATCAGAATTTATGTCACACTATTTGTAACTCCCACAGTTGCGTGGACCTGCAGAGTTTCACTGGCTGTCTTGTCTGGAGACAATACACATCTTTTTAGCCTGTCTTGATGCTCTCTCCACTCCCATTGTTTTGTTTCTTAAAGACTGGATTAGTTGTAAGTATTCGCATTCCAACCATTATTCATGTAAATTGAGTCTGTGTCTTATAAGTTCTGTTTGTGAACAGAATTCCCACTCACCTGAAGAAGGGGCTCAGAGCCTCGAAAGCTTGTGTGGCTTTTGCTACCAAATAAACCTGTTGGACTTTAACCTGGTGTTGTTAAACTTCTTACTGTGTTCTTCCATTGAGCCAGTGTCTTATCCAATTTACTACCTCCCCATGTATACCCAGCGACTGAACCTTCCTAACTAACCTCCCATGAGGGACCTTGTCAAAGGCCTTGCTGAAATCCAGGTAGACAACATCCACCACCTTCCCTTCATCCACTTTCCTGGTAACCTCCTCGAAAAACTCTAATAGATTGGTCAAACATGACCTACCACGCACAAAGCCATGTTGACTCTCCCTAATAAGTCCCTGTCTATCCAAATATTTGTAGATCCTATCCCTTATCACACCTTCCAATAACTTGCCCACCACCGACGTCAGGTTAGGACTTTATTCCCTGGAGCGTAGAAGAATGAGTGGAGATTTGATACAGGTGTATAAAATTATGATGGGTATAGATAGAGTGAAAGCAAGCAGGCTTTTTCCACTGAGGCTAGGGGAGAAAAAAAACTAGAGGACATGGGTTAAGGGTGAAGGGGGAAAAGTTTAAAGGGAATATTAGAGGGGGCTTCTTCACACAGAGTGGTGGGAGTGTGGAATGAGCTGCCAGATGAAGTGGTGAATGCGGGCTCACTTTTAACATTTAAGAAAAACTTGGACAGGTACATGGATGAGAGGGGTGTGGAGGGATATGGTCCAGGTGCAGGTCAGTGGGACTAGGTAGAAAAATGGTTCGGCACAGCCATGAAGGGCCAAAAGGCCTGTTTCTGTGCTGTAATGTTCTATGGTTCTAAGTCAAGATGGTGAGTGCCTTGGAGGGGAACTTGCAGGTGGTCTTATGTGTCTGTTGATCTTGTCCTTCCAGATGGAAGTGGTTGTGGGTTTGGAAGGTGCTATCTAAGGATCATAGATTCATAGAATCCCTGCAGTGCAAATGAGGCCGTTTGGCCCATCGAGTCTGCACCGACACCAATCCCACACAGACCCTATCCCCGCTTAGTTACCCTGCTGATCCCTCTAACCCATCACATCCCGGGACATTAAGGGACAATTTAGCATGTCCAATCAACCTAATCTGCACATCTTTGGACTGTGGAAGGAAACCGGAGCACCCGGGAGGAAACCCACGCAAACACGGGGAGAATGTGCAAACTCCACACAGACAGAGACCCAAGCCGGGAATCGAACCCGGGTCCCTGGCACTGTGAGGCAGCAGTGCCTACCACAGTGCCACCATGCCGCACATCTTTGGTAAATTGCTGCAGTGCATCTTGTTTATAGTACACACAGTTGCTAATAGCGCCGATGGTAGAAGGGGCAGATGTAGTGCCAATCAAGCAGGCTGCTTTGTCCTGGATGATGTCGAACTTCTTGATAGTTGTTGGAGCTGCAATCATCCAGGCAAGTGGGGAGCAATCCATCATGCTCCTGACTTAAAGAACAGTACAGCACAGGAACACGACCGTTGGCCCTCCAAGCCTGTGCCGATCATGATGCCCTAACCGAACTAAAGAAAAATCTGTCCGCCCTTACTCTGTCCGTATCCCTCTATTTCCTCCCTATTCATATACCCATCCAGATGCCTCTTAAATGTTGCTAGTGTGCTTGCTTCCACCGCCTCCAATTCGATTTTCAAGTTTGCTGACAACACCACCGTAGTGGGTCGGATCTCAAACAATGACGAGACAGAGTACAAGAATGAGATAGAGAATCTGGTGAACTGGTGCTGCAACAATAATCTCTCCCTCATTGTCAACAAAACGAAGGACATTGTCATTGACTTCAGGAAGTGTAAAGGAGACCATGCCCCTGTCTACAGGGTCAAGAGCTTCAAGCTTTTAGGTGTCCAGATCATCAACAACCTGTCCTGGTCCCCCCATGCCGACACTATAGTTAAGAAAGCCCACCAACACCTCTACTTTCTCAGAAGACTAAGGAAATTTGGCATGTCAACTATGACGCTCACCAATTTTTACAGATGCACCATAGAAAGCATTCTTTCTGGTTGTATCACAGATTGGTATGGCTCCTGCTCTGCCCCAGACCGCAAGGAACTACAAAAGGTCGCGAATGTAGCCCAATCCATCACGCAAACCAGCCTCCCATCCATGGACTCCGTCTGCACTTGCCTCGGAAAAGCAGCCAGCATAATTAAGGACCCCACACACCCTGGACATTCTCTCTTCCACCTTCTTCAGTCGGGAAGAAGATACAAAGGTCTGCAGTCACATACCAACCGGCTTCTTCCCTGATGTCAGACTTTTGAATGGACTTACCTTGCACTAAGTTGATTTTACTCTCCACCCTAGCTATGACTGTAACACTACATTCTGTACGCTCTCGTTTCCTTCTCTATGAACGGTATGCTTTGTCTGTACAGGGCTCAAGAAACAATGCTTTTCATTGCATGTTAATACATGTGACAATAAATCAAATCAAATCAAATCGTGCATCATAGAGTCAAGAGGTTTACAGCATGGAAACAGGCCCTTCGGCCCAACTTGTCCATGCCGCCCTTTCTTTTTTAAAACCCTAAGCTAATCCCAATTGCTCGCATTTGGCACATATCCCTCTATACCCATCATACTCATGTAACTATCAAAATTCTTTTTGAAAGACAAAATTGTACTCACCTCTACTACTACCTCTGGCAGCTTGTTCCAGACACTCACCACCCTGTGTGGGGAAAAAATTGCCCCTCTGGACACTTTTGTATCTCTCCTCTCTCACCTAAAACCTATGCCCTCTAGTTTTAGACTCCCCTACCTTTGGGAAAAGATATTGACTATCCAGCTGATCTGTGCCCCTCATTATTTTATAGACCTCTATAAGATCACCCCTCAGCCTCCTACACTCCAGAGAAAAAAGTCCCAGTCTATCCAGCCTCTCCTTATAACTCAAACCATCAAGAACCGTTGGCATCCTAGTAAATCTCTTCTGCACTCTTTCTAGTTTAATAATATCCTTTCTATAATAGGGTGACTAGAATTGCACACAGTATTCCAAGTGTGGCCTTACCAATGGAAGTTGGAAGTTGGTGTGCATTTTGGTGATAGTGACCACAATTCGGTTACGTTCACCTTAGTGATGGAAAGGGATAGGCATGAACCTCGGGCCAGTGGTTTTAGCTGGGGGAAGGGTAATTATGAGGCTATTAGGAGAGAATTAGGAAACATAGGTTGGACTAGGAGATTACAGGGACTGGGAACGTCCGACATGTGGAGTTTTTTCAAGGAGCAGCTACTGCGAGTCTGTGATAGGTATGTCCCTGTCAGGCAAGGAGGAATTGGTAGGGCTAGGGAACCGTGGTGCACCAAAAAAGTTTCTTTGTTGGTTAAAAAGAAAAAGGAGGCTTATGTTCGGATGAGACGTGAGCACTCGGGTAGTGCACTAGAAAGCTTTAGATTGGCTAAGAGGGAGTTGAAGAGCGAGCTTAGAAGGTCTAAAAGGGGACATGAGAAGACTTTGGCGGATAGGGTTAAAGAGAATCCTAAGGCGTTCTATAGGTATGTCAAGAACAGAAGGTTGGTTAGGGCAAGTTTAGGGCCAGTTATAGATGGCAGAGGGAAGTTATGTGTGGAACCGGAGGAGATTGGTGAAGCATTGAACCAATATTTCTCTTCGGTGTTCACGCAAGGGGACATGAATATAGCTGAGGAGGACACTGGGTTGCAAGGGAGTAGAATAGACAGTATTACAGTTGATAAGGAGGATGTGCAGGATATTCTGGAGGGTCTGAAAATAGATAAATCCCCTGGTCCGGATGGGATTTATCCAAGGATTCTCTGGGAGGCAAGAGAAGTGACTGCAGAGCCTCTGGCTCTGATCTTCAGGTCGTCGTTGGCCTCTGGTATAGTACCAGAAGATTGGAGGTTAGCGAATGTTGTCCCATTGTTTAAGAAGGGGAACAGAGACTTCCCCGGGAATTATAGACCGGTGAGTCTCACTTCTGTTGTCGGCAAGATGTTGGAAAAAATTATAAGGGATAGGATTTATAGTTATTTGGAGAGTAATGAATTGATAGGTGATAGTCAGCATGGTTTTGTGGCAGGTAGGTCGTGCCTTACTAACCTTATTGAGTTTTTTGAGAAAGTGACCAAGGAGGTGGATGGGGGCAAGGCAGTGGACGTGGTATATATGGATTTTAGTAAGGCGTTTGATAAGGTTCACCATGGTAGGCTTCTGCAGAAAATGCAGATGTATGGGATTGGGGGTGATCTAGGAAATTGGATCAGGAATTGGCTAGCGGATAGGAAACAGAGGGTGGTGGTTGATAGTAAATATTCATCATGGAGTGCGGTTACAAGTGGTGTACCTCAGGGATCTGTTTTGGGGCCACTGCTGTTTGTAATATTTATTAATGATCTGGATGAGGGTATAGTTGGGTGGATTAGCAAATTTGCTGATGACACCAAAGTCGGTGGTGTGGTAGACAGTGAGGAAGGGTGTCGTAGTTTGCAGGAAGACTTAGACAGGTTGCAAAGTTGGGCCGAGAGGTGGCGGATGGAGTTTAATGCGGAGAAGTGTGAGGTAATTCACTTTGGTAGGAATAACAGATGTGTTGAGTATAGGGCTAACGGGAGGACTTTGAATAGTGTGGAGGAGCAGAGGGATCTAGGTGTATGTGTGCATAGATCCCTGAAAGTTGGGAATCAAGTAGATAAGGTTGTTAAGAAGGCATATGGTGTCTTGGCGTTTATTGGTAGGGGGATTGAATTTAGGAGTCGTAGCGTTATGTTGCAACTGTACACAACTCTGGTGCGGCCGCACTTGGAGTACTGTGTGCAGTTCTGGTCCCCACATTACAGGAAGGATGTGGAGGCTTTGGAGAGGGTGCAGAGGAGGTTTACCAGGATGTTGCCTGGTATGGAGGGGAGATCCTATGAGGAGAGGCTGAGGGATTTGGGATTGTTTTCGCTGGAAAGGCGGCAGCTAAGAGGGGATCTTATTGAAACATATAAGATGATTAGAGGTTTAGATAGGGTGGATAGTGATAGCCTTTTTCCTCTGATGGAGAAATCCAGCACGAGGGGGCATGGCTTTAAATTGAGGGGGGGTAGTTATAGAACCGATGTCAGGGGTAGGTTCTTTACCCAGAGGGTGGTGAGGGATTGGAATGCCCTGCCAGCATCAGTAGTAAATGCGCCTAGTTTGGGGGCGTTTAAGAGATCCGTAGATAGGTTCATGGACGAAAAGAAATTGGTTTAGGTTGGAGGGTCACAGTTTTTTTTTAACTGGTCGGTGCAACATCGTGGGCCGAAGGGCCTGTTCTGCGCTGTAATGTTCTATGTTCTATGTTCTAATGTCTTGTACAACTTCAACAAGACATCCCAACTCCTGTATTCAATGGTCTGACCGATGAAACCAAGCATGTCGAATGCCTTCTTCACCACTCTATCCACCTGTGACTCCACTTTCAAGGAGCTATGAACATGTACCCCTAGATCTCTTTGTTCTGTTACTCTCCCTAACGCCCTACCATTAACTGAGTAAGTCCTGCCCTGGTTCAATCTACCAAAATGCATCACCTCGCATTTGTCTAAATTAAACTCCATCTGCCATTCGTCAGCCCACTGGCCCAATTGATCAAGATCCCGTAGCAATTGGAGATAACTTTCTTCACTGTCCACTATGTCACCAACTTAGTGTCATCTGCAAACTTACTAACCATTCCTTCTATATTCTCATCCAGTCGCTGAAAGTAAGCACGCAGTTACAGCCAGCACTAAAGGCGGCAAATGGAATGTTGGCATTCATAGCGAGAGGATGTGTATAGAAATAGTGATGAGGCCACACCTGCACATCAGTATTTGTGTGCAGTTTTGGTGTCCTTACCAGAGGAAGGACGTTCTTGCTATAGACAGAGTACAGCGAAAGTTTACCAGGCTGATTCCTGGAATGGCAGGTCTGACATCTGAGGAGAGACTAAGTCGGTTAGGATTATATTCAGTAGAGTTTAGAAGAGCGAGAGGAGATCTCATAGAAACTGATATAATTCTAACAGGGTTAGACAGGGTGGATTCAGAAAGAATGTTCCCAATGTGGGGGAGTCTAGAACTAGGGGCCATAGTTTGAGGATAAGGTAGACCTTTTAGAACTGTGAGGAGAAATTTCTTCACCCAGAGGGTGGCGAATGTGTGGAATTCACTACCACAGAAAGTAGTGGAGGCCAAAACGTTGTTTGATTTCAAGAAGAAATTAGATATAGCTTTTGGGGCTAAAGGGATCAAGGGATATGCGGATCCAGGATATTGAACTCAAAATGAATGACAGAGCAGGCTCGAAGGGCCAAATGGCTTGCTCCTGCTTCTAGTTTCTGCGTTTCTATTATGAGGAACATGGACAGGGTGGGACGGGAGCAGCCGTGCCCCTTATTTGAAGTATCAGTCATGAGGGGACACAAGTCCAAAGATGTGCGGGTTAGGTTGATTGGCCATGCTAAAAAATTGCCCCTTAGTGTCTTGAGATGCGTAGGTTAGAGAGATTAGCGGGTAAATATATAGGGATATGGGGGTAGGACCTGGGTGGGATTGTGGTCGGTGCAGACTCGATGGGCCAGATGGCTTCTTTCTGCACTGTAGGGTTTCTATGATCTATTCTAAGTTCAAGGTAAGGGGCAGGCGGTTTATAAGGGACGTGAGGAAAATCTTTTTTTACCCAGAGGGTGGTGACAGATTAGGAGAGTGGGCAAAGAAGTGGCAGACGGAATACAACGTGGAAAAGTGTGAGGTTATGCACTTTGGAAGGAGGAATGGAAGCATTTTTCTAAATGGGAAAATGCTTTGGAAATCTGAAACACAAAGGGACTCGGGAGTCATTGTTCAAGATTCTCTGAAGGTTAATGTGCAGGTTCAGTCGGCAGTTAGGAAGGCAAGTGCAATGTTAGCATTCATGTCGAGAGGGCTAGAACACAAGAGCAGGGATCTATTTCTGAGGCTGTATAAGGCTCTGGTCAGACCCCATTTGGAGTACTGTGAGCAATTTTGGGCCCCATATCTAAGCAAGGATATGCTAGCCTTGGAAATGGGTCCAGAATAGGTTCACAAGAATGATCCCTGGAAATGAAAAGCTTGTCGAATGAGGAACGGTTGAGGATTCTGGGTCTGTACTCGTTGGAATTCAGAAGGATGAGGAGGGGGGATCTTATTGAAACTTACAGGATACTGCGAACCTGGATACAGTGGACGTGGAGAGAATGTTTCCACGAGTAGGAAAAACTATAACCAAAGGGCACAGCCTCAGACTAAAGGGACGATCCTTTAAAACAGAGATGAGGAGGAATTTCTTCAGCCAGAGAGTGGTGAATCTGTGGAACTCTTTGCCGCAGAAGGCTGTGAAGGCCAGATCATTGAGTGTCTTTAAGACAGGAGATAGAGAGGTTCTTGATTAACAAGGGGGTCAGGGGTTATGGGGAAAAGGCAGGAGAATGGGGATGAGGAAAAATATCAGCCATGATTGAATGGTGGAGCAGATGCAATGGCCAAACAAAGAACAATAAAGAACAAAGAACAATACAGCACAGGAACAGGCCCTTCGGCCCTCCAAGCCTGCACCAATCATGTGTTCCTAACTAGACCATCCGTTTGTATCTCTCTATTCCCAGTCTGTTCATGTGGCTATCTAGATAAGTCTTAAATGATCCTAGTGTGTCTGCCTCAATCACCTTGCTTGGTAGTGCATTCCAGGCCCCCACCACCCTCTGTGTAAAATAAGTCCCCCACATATCTGTATTGAACCTCGCCCCCCCGAATTAGGCCAAGTGGCCTAATTCTGCTGCTATGTCTTATGGTCTTATGGATAGTCTGAAATACGCTGCCTGGTAGGGTGGTAGGTCAGTCTGTGTCTACCAGTCAATGAAGGAAGACGTTATAAACTCTAGTAGGAAATCTTGCAGGACTGCTGGGGAACTGATCTGTTCGCTCTGGAGTGACGTTGAGAAAAGGCAAATTAGTCTCGAAACCCTGTAGATTTTATCTCCATCTGATCAAATCCTGAATAATCAAATGTTTATTTGCTTGGAAAATTCTAAACCATTACTTGCATTTTGTAACAAAGTATTTTTCCACCCTGCAGATCCTGGATACCTGCTCAGAACATAGTTTCACAAAAAAAAACAAAAACTGATGGACAAACTCAGCAGGTCCGACAGCAGCTGTGGAGAAAGAAACGGAGTTAGTGTTATAAGTCCAGTATGACTTGTTTTTAGAAGTTCCAAAAAAGAATGATATTGGACTCAAAACTACTATTGTTCTCTCTTTCCTCTGATACTGCCAGACCTGCCAAGTTTTTCCAGCATTTTCTGTTTTTATTTTCAGGTTTCCAACAGTATTTTGCTTTCATTATGCTTTCACAAATCTTCATTTGTCCTTTGTTCTGCTTTTTCAGCTTACTCAAACAATAACAGCAGTGCTACTTACATTCAAAGTCACTGTCATTATCACCCTCATCTGAGCTGATTTCTGCATAGTTTGGCTTCTCCTTCACGGTACTGCGTTTTCGTTTGTTCATCTTGACGCGCTCGCAGAGTGGCATTGTCGATTCAATCTCAGCAAGGAGATCAGGTGGAAGCTCCTTCAACACCGATTGGTCAATACCACCTACCGCAAAAAAATAAAAATAACTGCAAATATCTGAAAATGTACGATTAACAAGATTTTACAGCACAGAAGATCACTTGATCCATCTGTCTATGGCCAAGTTTATAGTGAGCCATGAGCCGCCTCTGATCCGGCTTAAATCATTTACTGTCATTTAATTCTGGATTCCAAACTAGAAATAAGTAATTACATCAAAATAAGGGTGACTGTGCATCTATGTGAATGTATAGAGTCTAATAAATAAGTTTGGGGTGTTACAGACACAGATTGCATTGTGGAAATATGATGCCGTTGCGATAACCAAGACCTGGCTCAAGGAACGGCAGGACTGGCTGTAAAACTTTCCTGGACACGAGGTGTTCAGAAAAGATAGATCATAAAGTAATACAGCATGGAGACAGGCCCTTTGGCCCAACCTGTCCATGCCTACCAATGATAGGAAAGGAAAGAAAGGGAGGAGTGGCAGTATTGGTTAGGGGGAGCATTAATGTGCTGGAGAACGAGGATGCCCAAGGATTCAAGAACAGAATCCTTACAGTTAAGGAACAAAAAGGATGCAATTACATTGCTCAGTGCAGTCTGCAGACTGCTTAAGAACATAGAACATAGAACATAGAACATTACAGCGCAGAACAGGCCCTTCGGCCCACGATGTTGCACCGACCAGTTAAAAAAAAACTGTGACCCTCCAACCTAAACCAATTTCTTTTCGTCCATGAACCTATCTACGGATCTCTTAAACGCCCCCAAACTAGGCGCATTTACTACTGATGCTGGCAGGGCATTCCAATCCCTCACCACCCTCTGGGTAAAGAACCTACCCCTGACATCGGTTCTATAACTACCCCCCCTCAATTTAAAGCCATGCCCCCTCGTGCTGGATTTCTCCATCAGAGGAAAAAGGCTATCACTATCCACCCTATCTAAACCTCTAATCATCTTATATGTTTCAATAAGATCCCCTCTTAGCCGCCGCCTTTCCAGCGAAAACAATCCCAAATCCCTCAGCCTCTCCTCATAGGATCTCCCCTCCATACCAGGCAACATCCTGGTAAACCTCCTCTGCACCCTCTCCAAAGCCTCCACATCCTTCCTGTAATGTGGGGACCAGAACTGCACACAGTACTCCAAGTGCGGCCGCACCAGAGTTGTGTACAGTTGCAACATAACGCTACGACTCCTAAATTCAATCCCCCTACCAATAAACGCCAAGACACCATATGCCTTCTTAACAACCTTATCTACTTGATTCCCAACTTTCAGGGATCTATGCACACATACACCTAGATCCCTCTGCTCCTCCACACTATTCAAAGTCCTCCCGTTAGCCCTATACTCAACACATCTGTTATTCCTACCAAAGTGAATTACCTCACACTTCTCCGCATTAAACTCCATCCGCCACCTCTCGGCCCAACTTTGCAACCTGTCTAAGTCTTCCTGCAAACTACGACACCCTTCCTCACTGTCTACCACACCACCGACTTTGGTGTCATCAGCAAATTTGCTAATCCACCCAACTATACCCTCATCCAGATCATTAATAAATATTACAAACAGCAGTGGCCCCAAAACAGATCCCTGAGGTACACCACTTGTAACCGCACTCCATGATGAATATTTACTATCAACCACCACCCTCTGTTTCCTATCCGCTAGCCACTTATAACAAGTGTCAGGTAGAAAATACAGTTTAAAAACCAAGAGAAATACAGAAGGTGCAGAGGGGAGGTGAAAAACATATTGGAGAAGCAAAGAATTATGGGAAAAGGCTGGCAGCCAACATGCAGGGAAATCCAAAAGTTTTCTGTGGCACAAAAAATAAATTCAAGTTTATTTATTAGTGTCACAAGTGCCCCGGTCTCCTCCCACTGTCCGAAAGACATGCTGGTTGGGTGCACTGACAATGCTAAATTCTCCCTCGGTGTACCCAAACAGACGCCAGAGTGTGGCGACTGAGGCATTTTCACAGTAACTTCATTGCAGTGTTAATGTTTCTGTGAAAATTCCTTAGTCGCCACACTCCAGCGCCTGCTCGGATACGAAAGTCTGAGGGCACGTACCAACCAACCGAAGAACAGCTTCTTCCCTGCTGCCATCAGACTTTTGAACAGACTTACCTTGCATTAAGTTGATCTTTCTCTACACCCTAGCTATGACTGTAACACTACATTCTGCACTCTCTCATTTCCTTCTCTACATACAGTATGCTTTGTCTGTATAGTGCGCAAGAAACAATACTTTTCACTGGATGTTAGTACACGTGACAATAATAAAGCAAATCAAGAGTATACCAAGGGAGAATTTAGCATGGCCAATGCACCTAACCAATACGCCTTTCGGACTGAGGGGGGAAACCGGAGCATCCGGAGGAAACCCAAGGAGACACAGGGCGAACACACAGGGCGAACACGCAGACTCCACACCGACAGCGACCCAATACATTATTAGTTAAGGAGTCCATTCCTGCAGTAAGGAGATATGATATCCTGGATGGGGCATTGAATGAAGCTTTGTTATGGACAGGAAATAGACAACTTGCAAAACAAAAAAATGATTTTGAATTGGGGAAGAGTAGAGTTCAGTAAAATAAAGCAGGATCTGGCCAAGGTAGACTTGGAACAGCTACTAATGGGGATATCTGTTGAAAGCAGTGGGGTTTGGGCTTTTAGGGTTATAGGAAGGAGTAACAAGGCCAGAGAACCATGGATGAACAGAGATATTCAGGATACAATGAAAAGGAAAAGAAAGCCTTTTAAGAAGTACAAGGGGAGCAAAATCAGCAGAGGGAATAGTGAAGTATAGAAAGTACAGGGTGGAGTTTAAGATAGCAATTAGGAAAGCATAGAGGGGATATGAGAAAGCTCTGGCATGGGAAGAGGATATGATGTGGAGATGCCGGCGTTGGACTGGGGTAAACACAGTAAGAGTTTTAACAACACCAGGTTAAAGTCCAACAGGTTTATTTGGTAGCAAATGCCATTAGCTTTCGGAGCGCTGCTCCTTCGTCAGATGGAGTGGAAATCTGCTCTCAAACAGGGGACAGAGACACAAAATCAAGTTACAGAATACTGATTAGAATGCGAATCTCTACAACCAACCAGGTCTTAAAGATACAGACAATGTGAGTGGAGGATAACCACTCTGCATTAGAGGATAACCAAGGAAAGAGTAGGGCCCATTAGGGACCGAGGGGCTAATCTGTGGGTGGAGCCAGGGGACAGTGGTAGAGTGTTAAATGAATACTTCACATGCGTCTTCACCCAAGAGAATGAGGACGATGGTATGGAATTCAGGAAGAGACTGTGAGGCTTTTGAGCAAATTGACATAGGGAAGGACAAGGTATTGGAAACAAGGTACAGCAGCCTTAAGTGGATAAATCTGCAGGTCCGGATGAATTGTGCCCGAGGCTGCTGTGGGAGGGAAGGGAGGATTTGCAGGGGCTCTGACCTAAATTGTCAATTCCTGTCTGGCCACGGGGGAGGTGCCAGACGACTGGAGAACAGCAAATGTGGTTCCGATATTTAAGAAGGGTTCAGAGATAAACCAGGGAACTACAGACCAGTGAGTCTCTCAGCAGCAGTAGGGAAACTATAGTAGAAACTTCTGAAGGAGAGCATCTATCTTGACTAGGAGAGGCAAGGCTTGATCAGGGATATGTCATGCCTAACAAATTTGATTGAATTTTTTGTGGTGGTGACAAGGTGTGTAGAGTCACAGACGTAGGGCATGGAAACAGGCCCTTCGGCCCAACTTGTCCAAGCCACCCTTTTTTCCAACTAACAATGTATAGACCAGTAAGCTTAACATCAGTAGAGGGGAAAATTCTCAAATCCATTATCGAGGACGTTATAGCGGAGCATTCAGAAAGCAGTGGCAGGATCAGACAGAGTCAGCATGGATTTATGAAGGGGAAATTATGCTTGGCAAATCTGTTGGAATTCTTTGAAGATGTAACTAGTAGAGTTGACAAGGGGAACCAGTAGATGTGGTATATTTGGACTTTCAGAAAGCGTTTGACAAAGTCCCGCATCAGAGATTATCGTGCAAGATTAAAATGAATGGGATGGGGAAGTGCATTGAGATGGATAGAAAACTGGTTGGCAGAGAGGAAACAAAGAGTAGGAATTAATGGGTGCTTTTCAAATTGGCAGGCAGTAACTAGTGGGGTGCCACAGGGATCAGTGCTGGGACCTCAGCTATTCACAATATATATTAATGATTTGGATGAGGGAACAAAATGTAACATCTCAAAGTTTGCAGATGATACCAAGTTGGGTGGGAGGGTGAACTGTGACGAGGATGCAGAGATCCTTCAGAATGATCTGGACAGGTTTGGTGAGTGGGCAAATCAATGGCAGATGCAGTATGATTTGGATAAATGTGAGGTTATTCACTTTGGAAGCAAAAACAAGGCGGCAGATTACTACCTGAATGGCTGTAAATTGGGAGAGGGGAGTGTGCAGCGGGATGGACCTGGGTGTCCTTGTGCACCAGTCGCTGAAGGTAAGCATGCAGGTGCAGCAGGCGGTAACGAAGGCAAATGGTATGTTGGCCTTCATTGCGAGAGGTTTCGAGTACAGGAGCAGGGATGTGTTGTTGCAATTATTCAAGGCCTTGGTGAGGCCACACCTAGAGTATTGTGTGCAGTTTTGGTCTTCTTTTCTGAGGAAGGGTGTTCTTGCTCTCGAGGGAGTGCAGCGAAGGTTTACCAGGCTAATTCCGGGGATGGCGGGACTGATGTATGAGGACAGATTGACTAGGTTGGGATTGTTTTCGCTGGAGTTCAGACAAATGAGGGGGCTCTCAAGAGACTTATAAAATTCTAACAGGACTATACAGGGTAGATGCAGGGACGATGTTCCCAATGGTAGGGGTGTCCAGAACCAGGGATCACAGTCTGAAGATTTAGGGTAGGCCATTTAGGACGGAGATGAGGAGACATTTCGTCAACCAAAGAGTGGTGAGCCTGTGGAATTCCTTACCACAGGAAGTAGCTGATGCCAAAACATTGAAGGTATTCAAGAGGCGGTTGGATACAGCACTTGGGGCGAATGGGATCAAAGGTTATGGGGAAAAAGCAGGATTAGGCTATTGAGTTGGATGATCGTAAGCATGTTGTGCCGAGCTTTCAGATAAAGCTTGGCACAACATCGTGGGCCGAAGGGCCTGTTCTGTGCTGTACTGTTCTATGTTCTATCAGCCATGATTGTAATGAATGGTGGAGCAGGCTCGAAGGGCCGAATGGCTTCCTCCTGCTCCTATCTTCTATGTTTACCATATTTTTTTCAACCAATAAGCTAGTCCCAATTGCCTGCATTTGGCCCATAGCCCTCTATACCCATCTTATCCACGTAACTGTCTAAATGCTTTTTAAAAGACAAAATTGTATCCACCTCTACTCTAATCTCTAACAGCTTGTTCCAGACACTCGCCACCCTGTGTGGAAAAATTGTCCCTCTGGACCCTCTCCCCTCACCTTAAACCTACGCCCTCTAGTTTTAGACTCCCCTACCTTTGGGAAAAAATGTTGACTATCCACTTGATTTATGCCTTTCATTCGGGTGGCACAACCGTTAGCACTGCTGCCTCACAGCGCAAGGGACCCAGGTTCAATTCTGGCCTCAGGTAACGGTCTGTACGGAGTTTGCACTTTCTCCACGTGTTTGCGTGGGTTTCCTCCAGGTGCTCCATTTCCTCCCACAGTCCAAAGGGTGGGTTAGGTTGATTGGCCATGCTAAATTGACCCGTGTCAGAGGGATTAGCAGGATAAATGTGTGTGGTTGCAGGAATAGGGCCTGGATGGGATTGTGCTCGGTGCAGACTTGATGGGCCAAATGGCCTTTTTTCTGTGTTGTAGGGATTCTATTATTTTATAGACCTCTATAAGATCACCCCTAAGCCTCCTACACTCCGGAGAAAAAAGTCCCAGTCTATCCAGTCTCTCCTTACAACTCAAACCATCAAGTCCAGGTAGCATCCTAGTAAATCTTTTCTGCACTCTTTCTAGTTTAATAATATCCTTTCTATAATAGGGTGACCATAATTGCACACAGTATTCCAAGTGTGACCTTACCAAAGCTTCTCGGCCTTTTGGCTAAGATCAAGTGTAGTATGGTCGGCAGCACTTGGTCGGCCGCACTTGGTCGAGGTCATTAGGTTATACTGAAGCTTCATATGTTTCATATGAAGCAATTTTTAAAAGCGGCATCTCGGCCTTTTGGCTAAGATGCAAATGAGCTCAAGTCTTGGAGGAGGAACCTCCCCCTTCTCCAATCAGCTTGGCTCATGTAGATCAGGCCCAGGACAGGGTGGTTTGGTCGCTCGCCCTGTCTTGTCAGCCTGGATCTGAAATGTCTCAACTTGTTGAGACTCTGAATTGGATTTGATTTGATTGAATTGGAAAAGTATTTTTAAAAAAATGTCTCGTACAATTTCAACAAATCGTCCCAACTCCTGCATTCAATGTTCTGACCAATGAAATCAAGCATGCTGAATGCCTTCTTCACCACCCTGTCCACCTGTGATTCCACTTTCAAGGAGCCATCAACCTGTACTCCTAGATCTCTTTGTTGTATAACTCTCCCCAACGCCCTACTATTAACTAAGTCCTGCCCTGGCTCGTCCCAACTCCTGTATTCAATGTTCTGACCAATGAAACCAAAACATGCTGAATGCCTTCTTCACCACTCTGTCCACCTGTGACTCCACTTTCAAGGAGCTATGAACCTGTACCCCTAGATCTCTTTGGTCTGTAACTCTCAACAATGCCCTGCCATTAATTAAGTCCTGCCCTGGTTCAATCTGCCAAAATGCATCACCTCGCATTCATCTGAATTAAACTCCATCTGCCATTCATCAGCCCAATTAGAAACATAGAACATAAGAACATAAGAAATAGGAGCAGGAGTAGGCCATCTAGCCCCTCGAGCCTGCCCCGCCATTCAATAAGATCATGGCTGATCTGACGTGGATCAGTACCACTTACCCGCCTGATCCCCATAACCCTTAATTCCCTTACCGATCAGGAATCCATCCATCCGCGCTTTAAACATATTCAGCGAGGTAGCCTCCACTACCTCAGTGGGCAGAGAATTCCAGAGATTCACCACCCTCTGGGAGAAGAAGTTCCTCCTCAACTCTGTCTTAAACCGACCCCCCTTTATTTTGAGGCTGTGTCCTCTAGTTTTATCTTCCTTACTAAGTGGAAAGAATCTCTCCGCCTCCACCCTATCCAGCCCCCGCATTATCTTATAAGTCTCCATAAGATCCCCCCTCATCCTTCTAAACTCCAACGAGTACAAACCCAATCTCCTCAGCCTCTCCTCATAATCCAAACCCCTCATCTCCGGTATCAACCTGGTGAACCTTCTCTGCACTCCCTCCAATGCCAATATATCCTTCCTCATATAAGGGGACCAATACTGCACACAGTATTCCAGCTGCGGCCTCACCAATGCCCTGTACAGGTGCATCAAGACATCCCTGCTTTTATATTCTATCCCCCTCGCAATATAGGCCAACATCCCATTTGCCTTCTTGATCACCTGTTGTACCTGCAGACTGGGCTTTTGCGTCTCATGCACAAGGACCCCCAGGTCCCTTTGCACGGTAGCATGTTTTAAGTTGTTTCCATTGAGATAGGAATCCCATTTGTTATTATTTCCTCCAAAGTGTATAACCTCGCATTTCTCAACGTTATACTCCATTTGCCATATCCTCGCCCACTCACTCAGCCTGTCCAAATCTCTCTGCAGATCTTCTCCGTCCTCCACACGATTCACTTTTCCACTTATCTTTGTGTCGTCTGCAAACTTCGTTACCCTACACTCCGTCCCCTCCTCCAGATCATCTATATAAATGGTAAATAGTTGCGGCCCGAGTACCGATCCCTGCGGCACGCCACTAGTTACCTTCCTCCAACCGGAAAAACACCCATTTATTCCGACTCTTTGCTTCCTGTCGGATAGCCAGTCCCCAATCCACTTTAACACACTACCCCCAACTCCGTGTGCCCTAATCTTCTTCAGCAGCCTTTTATGGGGCACCTTATCAAACGCCTTTTGGAAATCCAAAAACACCGCATCCACCGGTTCTCCTCCATCAACCGCCCTAGTCACATCTTCATAAAAATTCAACATGTTCGTCAAGCACGACTTTCCCCTCATGAATCCATGCTGCGTCTGATTGATCGAACCATTTCTATCCAGATGCCCTGCTATCTCCTCTTTAATAATGGATTCCAGCATTTTCCCTACTACAGACGTTAAGCTGACCGGCCTATAGTTACCCGCCTTTTGTCTCCTTCCTTTTTTAAACAGCGGCGTAACATTAGCCGTAGAAACCTAGAAAAACTACAGCACAAACAGGCCCTTCAGTCCACAAGTTCTGCCGAACACATCCCTACCTTCTAGACCTACCTATAACCCTCCATCCTATTAAGCTCCATGTACTCATCCAGGAGTCTCTTAAAAGACCCTATTGAATTCGCCTCCACCACCACTGACGGCAGCCGATTCCACTTGCCCACCACCATGTGTGTGAAAAACTTACCCCTAACGTCTCCCCTGTACCTACCCCCCAGCACCCTAAACCTGTGTCCTCTCGTAGCAGACATTTCCACCCTGGGAAAAAGCCTTTGAGAGTCCACCCGATCTATGCCTCTCAACATCTTGTACACCTCTATTAGGTCTCCTCTCATCCATCGTCTCTCCAAGGAGAAAAGACCGAGCTCCCTCAGCCTATCCTCATAAGGCATGCCACTCAATCCAGGCAACATCCTTGTAAATCTCCTCTGCACCCTTTCAATCTTTTCCACATCCTTCCTATAGTGAGGCGACCAGAACTGAGCACAGTACTCCAAGTGAGGTCTGACGAGGGTCTTATATAGCTGCATCATTATCCCCGGACTCCTAAACTCAATCCCTCGATTGATAAAGGCCAGCACACCTTCTTAACCACCTCCTCCACCTGCGGGGCCGATTTCAGAGTCCTATGGACCCAGACCCCAAGGTCCTTCTGATCCTCTACAGTACTAAGAGTCTTTCCCTTTATATTAGAACATAGAACAGTACAGCACAGAAAAGGCCCTTCGGCCCACGATGTTGTGCCGAGCTTTATCTGAAACCAAGATCAAGCTATCCCACTCCCTATCATCCTGGTGTGCTCCATGTGCCTATCCAATAACCGCTTAGATGTTCCTAAATTGTCTGACTCCACTATCACTGCAGGCAATCCATTCCACACCCCAACCACTCTCTGCGTAAAAAACCTACCTCTGACATCCTTCCTATATCTCCCACCATGAACCCTATAGTTATGCCCCCTTGTAATAGCTCCATCCACCCGAGGAAATAGTCTTTGAACGTTCACTCTATCTATCCCCTTCATCATTTTATAAACCTCTATTAAGTCTCCCCTCAGCCTCCTCCGCTACAGAGAGAACAGCCCTAGCTCCCTCAACCTTTCCTCATAAGACCTACCCTCCAAACCAGGCAGCATCCTGGTAAATCTCCTCTGCACTCTTTCCAGCGCTTCCACATCCTTCTTATAGTGAGGTGACCTTCTAATAGTGAGGTGACCAGAACTGCACACAATATTCCAAATGTGGTCCTTCATCCCATTTGACCTACCAAAATGGACCACGATGCATTTAGCTGGGTTGAAGTCCATCTGCCAATTCTCCGCCCAGTCTTGCATCCTATCTATGTCCCTCTGTAACTTCTGACATCCCTCCAGACTATCCACAACCCCACCAACCTTCGTGTCGTCGGCAAACTTACCAACCCATCCCTCCGCTTCCTCATCCAGCTCATTTATGAAAATGACAAACAGCAAGGGTCCCAGAACAGATCCCTGGGGCACACCACTGGTGACCGACCTCCATTTAGAAAAAGACCCATCTATACCCACTTTCTGCCTCCTTTGGGCAAGCCAGTTCTGGATCCACCGGGCAGCAGCCCCTTGGATCCCATGCCCTCTCACTTTTTCTAGAAGCCTTGCATGGGGGACCTTATTGAACGCCTTGCTAAAATCCATCTCAACCACATCTACCGCTTTCCCTTCGTCAATGTGTTTAGTCACATTTTCGAAGAACTCCACCAGGCTCATAAGGCATGATCTGCCCTTGACAAAGCCATGCTGAGTATTCTTGAGCATACTAACCTCTCTAAATGCTCATATATCCTGTCCCTCAG
Source organism: Mustelus asterias (assembly GCF_964213995.1). Taxonomy (NCBI): domain Eukaryota; kingdom Metazoa; phylum Chordata; class Chondrichthyes; order Carcharhiniformes; family Triakidae; genus Mustelus; species Mustelus asterias. Next base: position 147,512,412 of record NC_135806.1, on the reverse strand, counting down.
GATCTTCTCCATCAGTTTACCAACCCTGAGGTTAGACTCACCGATCGGTAATTACCTGGGCTATCCCTATTCCCCTTCTTGAAAATAGGAACCACATCCGCAATCCTCCAGCGCCTCTCCCATCTCTATTGACGATGCAAAGATCATCGCCAAAGGCTCTGCAATCTCTTCCCTCGCCTCCCACAGTAACCTGGGGTACATCCCATCCGGACCCGGCGACTTATCTATCTTGATGTCATTCAAAGATTCCAGCACAACCTCTTTCTTAAAGTCCACATACTCAATCCTTTCACAGTCCACCGCAAGCCCGCAGTACATCCACCCAGGTCCTTCTCCTCTGTGAAAACCGAGGTAAAATACTCATTAAGCACCTCTGCCATTTCTACTGGTTCCGTACAGACTTTCCCGCCTTCACCTTTTATAGGCCCTATTCCTTCACATCTCATCCTTTTACTCTTCACATATTTATAGAACGCCTTAGGGTTCTCCTTAATCCTACCTGCCAGGGCCTTCTCGTGACCCCTTCTGGCTCTCCTAATTTCCTTCTTTAGTCCCTTCCTACAAGCCGTATACTCTTCTAAATCCCTATCTTCGCCAAGCTCTCTGAGCCTTTTGTACGCTTTCTTTTCTTCTCGACTAGGTCCCACACAGCTTTCGTGCACCACGGTTCCTTTAACCGACCAACACCACCTCTGCTCGGAACGTTGTCCTGTCGAACTCTAGACAGACATTCCTTGAAAAACTGCCACCTCTCTTCAGTACATTTCCCCGAGAATACCTCCTTTCAATTTACTCCTCTAATTTGCTGTCTAATGTCTTCATATTTCCCCTTACTCCATATAAACACTTTCCTAGCTTGCCTGATTCTCTCTTTTTCCAATGCAAGCATAAAGGAGATAGAGTTATGATCGCTATCCCCAAGATGCTCTCCCACTGAGAGATCGGACACCTGTCCAGGTTCATTGGTCAGTATCAGATCAAGTACAGCCTCTCCTCTTGTCGGCTTGTCCACATGCTGTGTCAGGAAACCCTCCTGAACACACCTAACGAACTCTTCCCCATCCAATCCCCTTACCCTAGGGATCAAGATCCCGTTGTAATCCTACATAACCTTCTTCAATCTTGGTGTCATCTGCAAACTTACTAACCATGCCTCCTAAATCCTCATCCAAATCATTAATATAAATAACAAATAACAGTGGACCCAGCACCGATCCCTGAGGCACAGGCCTCCAGTTTGAAAAACAGTTCATATGGATTCCAGCAAAGCCTTTGACAAGGTCCCACATGGGAGACTTGTAAAGAAGGTCATGGACATGGGATACAGGGGAAGTTGATAAAAATGGATTCAGCATTGGCTCAGTTATAGGAGACAGAGGGTGATGACAGAAGGCTGCTTTAGTGACTGGAAGCCACTGTCCACAGGGATCCATGTTGGGCCCCCTATTATTCGTCATTTATATAAATGACTAGATGACTGTGTTGAGGGTAGAATTAGTAAGTTTGCGAATGACACAAAGATTGGAAGAGTGGTTAACAGTGAGGCAGTGTCTTGGGCTACAAGATGATATAGAAGGAATGGTCAAATGGGCAGATAAGTGACAGATGGAATTTAACACCGAAAAGTGAGAGGTGATATACTTTGGAAGGAGTAATTTGACAAGGAATTACTCAATGATTGGCATGACACTAGGAAGTTCTGTGGGCGGCACGGTGGCACAGTGGTTAGCACTGCCGCCTCACAGTTCCAGAGACCCAGGTTCCATTCTCGGCTTGGGTCGCTGTCTGTGCAGAGTCCTGTGTCTGCGTGGGTTTCCTCAGGTGCTCCAGTTTCCTCCCAGTCTGAAAGAAGTGCTGGTTAGGTGCATTGGCCATGATAAATTCTCTGTGTATCTGAACAGGTGCCAGATAAGGGGATAGGGGCAAACCTGTTAAAACCGAAGGGAGGAGAAATTTTTTCACCCAGAGGGTGGTGAATGTATGGAATTCACCACCACAGTAAGCAGTTGACGCCAAAACTAAAACGGGTGGCACAGTGGCTAGCATTGCTGCCTCACAGCACTAGGAATCCGGATTCAATTCCCATCATGGGTCAATGTCTGCACAGAGTCTGCACGTTCTCCCCGTGTCTACGTGGGTTTCCTCCAGGCGCTCCGTTTTCCTCCCACAGTTCGAAAGCCGTGCTGGTTAGGCACATTGGCCATGCTAAATCTCCCTCAGTGTCTCTGAACAGGCGCCGGAGTTTGACGACTACAGGATTTTCACAGTAACTTCATTGCAGTGTTCATGTAAGCCCACTTGTGACACTAATAAATAAACTGTAAATGATAAACGTCTGGGTGGGTGGGGGTGGGGAGGGTGATGGGGGGGGGGGGGATGGGTAGGATTAGTAAGTTTGCAGATAACACAAAGATTGGACGGGTGGTTAATCGTGAGGCATAGTATCTTGGTCTACAAGATATAGACAGAATGGTCAAATGGGCAGATAAGTGGCAGATGAAATATGAATCTGAAAAGTGTGAGGTGAAGTACTCAAGTGGTAGGACACCAGGAAGTTCTGTGGAACAAAGGGACTTTGGCTTGTTTGTTCACAGGTCTCTGAAGGCATGTTAGTAGGGTGGTGAAAAAGGCATATGGCACACTTGCCTTTAGCAGTCAAGCAGAGGTTACAAAAGCAGGGAAGTTATGTTGGAGTTGTATAGAACTTTCGTGAGGCCACAGCCACAGCTAGTGTAGTGTGTGCAGTTCTGGTCACCACATTATCCTAAAATGGGAGGGAAAATCAGACAGATGCCATTGTCCACATTGGTACCAATGACGTAGGTAGAAAGAATAGCGAGGTCCTGCAATAGCAATTTAGGGGGTTAAGTAGATAATTAAAAAGGAGGACCTCTAGGGTAGCAATCTCACGATTACTCTCCGTGCCACTTGTTAGTGAGGCTAGGCATGATGTGGAGATGCTGGCGTTGGAATGGGGTAAACACAGTAAGAGTTTTAACACCAGGTTAAAGTCGAACAGGTTTATTTAATGGCATTTGCTTCCAAATAAATCTGTTGGACTTTAACCTGGAGTTGTTAAAACTCTTACTGTGAGGCTAGGAACAGGGAGATAGTGCAGCTGAATACGTGGCTGGTGTAGAATACGTGGCTGGTGGGGCGGCACAGTAGCACAGTGGTTAGCACTGCTGCTTCACAGCTCCAGGGACCTGGGTTCGATTCCAGGCTTGGGTCACTGTCTGTGTGGAGTTTGCACATTCTCCTCGTGTCTGCGTGGGTTTCCTCCGGGTGCTCCGGTTTCTTCCCACAGTCCAAAGATGTGCGGGTTAGGTTGATTGGCCGTGCTAAATTGCCCCTTAGTGTCTTGAATGCGTGGGTTAGAGGGATTAGCGGGTAAATGTGTAGGGATATGGGGGTAGGGCCTGGGTGGGATTGTGGTCGGTTGATGGGCCGAATGGCCTGTTTCTGCATTGTAGGGTTTCTATGATTTCTACGAGAAGGGAGGCTTTCAGATTTGCGGATCATTGGGATGTCCTCCAGGGAAAGTGGGGCCTATACAAGAAGGACAGGTTACTCCTGAACTGGAGGAGCACAAATATCCTGGCTGGGAGTTTCAGAGTGTGGTTCAGGTGGGTTTAAACTAGTATGGCAGGGGGGTGGGAACCAGAACAGAAAGTCAGCAGTAGAGGCTGGAGGTGAGCATGAGATCAAAGCCAGGCTAGCTAAAAGGAAGTGCAAGCTGGGGGAGGTTGAACTCAGTGGGCCAGACCTCTGGCATGCATCTGCTTCAATGCAAGGACTATAACAGGCAAGACAGATGAACTTAGAGCCTTGATTCTTGCGCAGAACTTGAATGGAATAACGGAGGCTTGGTTAAAAGAGGGACAGGTCCAAAGATGTGCGGGTTAGGTTGATTGGCCATGCTAAAATTGTCCCTTAGTGTCCTGAGATGCGTAGATTAGCAGGTAAAATATATGGAGGCAGGGCCTGGGTGGGATTGTGGTCAGTGCAGACTTGATGGGCCAAATGGCCTCTTTCTGCACTGTAGGGTTTCTATGATTCTATGAGGACTGGCAGCTAAACATTCTGGAATACAAGTGTTTCAGGCGAGACAGAAGGGAAGGTAAAAAAGAGGTGTGGGAGTTGCAATACTAGTTATAGAACATATATTACAGCTGTAGAGAGGGAGGACACCTTGGAAGAATCATGTAACAAGACACTGTGGGTCGAGCTCAGAAACAGGAAGGGGGCACTCCATAAGACCATAAGACATAGGAGCAGAATTAGGCCATTCAATCCATCGAGTCTGCTCCGCCATTCAAACATGGCTGATATTTTTCTCATCCCCATTCTCCTGCCTTTTCCTCACAATCCCTGATCCCCTTATTAATCAAGAACCTATCTATCTTTATCTTAAAGCCACTCAATGACCTGGCCTCCACAGCCTTCGGCAGCAATGAGTTCCACAGATTCACCACTCTCTGGCCAATCACATTACTCCCTCTCAGCTTGCTCCAGTTCTCATACAACAAGCTCTTCATTCCAGGGATCATTCTTGTGAACCTCCTCTGGACCCTTTCCAAGGCCAACACATCCTTCCTTAGATACGGGGCCCAAAACTGCTCACAATACTCCAAATGGGGTCTGACCAGAGCCTTATACAGCCTCACAAGTACATCCCTGCTCTTGTATTCTTGCCCTCTCGACATGAATGCTAACATTTGCCTTCCTAACTGCTGACTGAACCTGCACGTTAACCTTAAGAGAATCTTGAACAAGGACTCCCAAGTCCCTTCATGCTTCTGACTTCCTAAGCATTTCCCCATTTGGAAAATAGTCTATGCCTCCATTCTTCCTTCCAAAGTTCATAACCTCACACTTTTCCACATTGTATTCCATCTGCCACTTCTTTGCCCACTCTCCTAACCTGTCCAAGTCCTTCTGCAGACCCCCTGCTTCCTCAATACTATCTGTCCCTCTACATATCTTTGTATCACCTGCAAACTTAGCAACAGTGCCTTCAGTTCCTTCTTCCAAATCATTAATGTATATTGTGAGAAGTTGTGGTCCCAGCACCGACCCCTGAGGTACACCACTAGTCACCGGCTACCATCCTGAAAAAGACCCCTTTATCTCCACTCTCTGCCTTCTGTCAGTCAGCCAATCCTCTATCCATGCCAGGGTCTTACCCTTAACACTATGGGCTCTTAACTTATTTAACACTATGATGGGGGTGTACTACAGGCCGCACAACAGCCCACGGGAAGTTGAAGAACGGATAGGTAAGCAGATTTTGGACAGAGGTAGAAATAATAGGGTTGTTGTAGTGGAAGATTTTAATTTTCCTCATCTCGACTGGAAATCCCCTAAAGCAAGGGGGGGTTTGGATAGTGAGGAATTTGTTAAGTGTGTCCAGGAAGGTTTTTGGAACAATATGTGGATAGTCCGAGTAGAGAGGGGGGCTATACTGGACCTGGTACTAGGGAACGAGCACGGCCAGGTCATCAAAATTGCAGTGGGGGAACATATGGTGAACAGTGACCACAATTCCGTAAGCTTTCAGATACTCATGGAAAAGGACGAGTGTTGTCCTAGGGTTAAGGTGCTAAATTGGGGGAAGGCTAACTACAACCAGATTAGGCAGGATTTGGAGGCTGTTGTTTGGGAGAGGCTATTTGAGGGTAAATCCACAACTGGCATTTGGGAGTCTTTAAAGGAGCAGTTGATCGGAGTGCAGGACAGGCATGTGCCTGTGAAAAGGAAGGACAGGAAAGGCAGGATTCGGAGACCGTGGATGACCAAGGAAATTGTGAGGCTAATCAAAAAAGAAAAAGGATGCAGAAATGAGGTCCAGGCAACTAAAAACAGATGAAGCACTGGAGGAATACAGGGAAAATAGAAAAGAACTCAAACAAGCAGTTAGGAGGGCAAAAAGGGGTCACAAAATGTCCTTGGCAGACAGGATTAAGGAGACTCCCAAGGCATTTTATACAAATACTAGGAACAAAAGGGTAGCTGGAGAAAGAGTCCGACCACTTTAGGAAAAGGGAGGAAAATTATGCGCAGAAACAAAGGAAGTGGTCTTATGGTCTATGGTCTAAGTGAGCGAGGTCCTTAATGAGTACTTTGCATCGGTATTCACAGAGAGGACACGTTGATTGATTGTGTCTTAGAGGGATATCGAAGCCCTTTAGAACAAGTCACCATTACGAGGGAAGAATTGTTAGGTGTATTAAAAAGCATCAAGTTGAAAAATCCCCACGGCTAGATGGCAGCTATCTCAGATTCCTGAGGGAGACAAGAGATGAAATTGCCGGGCCTCTAACAGAAATCTTTGTTTCCTCGTTACCCACAGGTGAGGACCCAGAGGATTGGAGGATAGCCAATTATGTCCTGTTATTTAAGAAGGGTAGCAAGGATAAGCTGGGTAATTATAGGCCAGTGAGCTTGACGTCTCGGATATTGAAATTGTTGGAGAAGATTCTTAGAGATAGGATTTATACACATTTGCAACAGACAGCATGGTCCTGTACAAGGGAGGTCACGTCTAACTAATTTAACCGAGTTTTATTTGAGAAAGTGACAAAAATGATTGACGAGAGAACGGCTGTGGATGTTGTTTACATGGACTTTAGTAAAGCATTTGACAAGGTCCCTTGTGGCAGGCTGGTGCAAACGGTTAAATCACAGGATCAGGGGTGAACTAGTTAGATGGATTCAGAACTGGCTTAGCCATAGAAGACAGAGGGTAGCAGTGAAAGGGTGTTTTTCTGAATGGAGGTCTGTACCTAGTGGTGTTCACAGTATCACAGCATCTCCACATCATGCCTCGTGGTGTTCCACAGGGATCAGTGCTGGGCAGGGGAATGGCACCAATTCATAATAATTATTTGGAGAGTTGGTGCAGATATGATGGGTCAAGTGGCCTCCTCCTGCACCATAATATTTCAGTCATATTATTTTGGTCGACAGTAGGTACACAGTTATTAGAAGGGAATATCAAAGGGAAACATGGATGACAGATATAATGGACTGGATTCAGCTGACTTGTGGAAAACATGCAAGGGCAACACGGAACAGATGATGTTTCACAGGGTTAATTAACCTTCTGGGAAGGTGATGAAACCAACAAACTAATCGTAACAAGATGCCTTGGACGCACCCTTGTTCTACGCATTGGCATCTAATCAACTCTGCCTCACCCGGCAGAGGGACAGGCAGGCTGCGCATGCACAATAATACCAGGGATGATCATTTGAAGCTCCGTAAACAGGCTTTTTCCGAAATTAAACGAGAGTTACCGTCATCTAACTCAGTGGCTCATTTCAACCCTAAAAGAACTTGTATTAACTTGTGATGCTTCCCCATGCAGTGCTGTCACATCTCTGGAAAGACGGGATGGAGAGGCCAACCGCGTTTGCCTCCTCGGAGCTCTGTCTGGTGCCCAGTATTGACTCTCTTATCACGGACTTGCTGAAGCAATGTGACCTGTGCCAGGAAAATCAAAACCTCCCACCCTCAGCCTCTCTACACCACTTGCAGTGGCTTGGCAGGCCATGGGTGCATGTGCATGTCAACCTTTTGGGCCTCTTCATAGGTTCCATGTTTTTAATGACAAAAACACATTCCCCAAGTGGTTGGAGGTGCATTGCATGGACTTGAGCGACTTCTCAGGCTAGGATCTAGAAATTATGACAAAGCTCCAGTATTCAGAATACCAGAAGTCCTAGTTTCCAAGACAGCACGGTCTTTACTAGTGGTGATTTCCAGACCTTCACATGTGCCAATGGTATCCAACACGTCCGAATAGCACCTCATCACCAGTCATCAAATGGACTGGCAGAAAGAGCGGCTCAAACTGGCAAAAATGGCATGAAGAAACAACAGTATCCATGCAGACTAAACTGGCATGAATTTTGTTCAATTACAGTTCCACACCACATGCAACCACAGGTGTTGCTCCAGCGGCGTTGTTAATGGGACAACGGCTTTGTACCAGATTGAGCCCGCTATTCTCAAACCTGACAGAGTCCCAACAAGAAAACCAACAAAGAAACTACATTCTGCAAAGACAAAGACAAAGACTTTTGCAAATTGTGATCTGGTTCATGTGAGGAACTTTGGGGATGGTTCCGGGTGGGCCCCTGGGGTCACTAAAGAGAAAACAAGACCAAAGGTCAAATTTCAGGGCAAAACCTTAATGAAGCACATCTCAGAACCAGGAAGTTCCTGAAAGAGCATGCTTCACCACCAGCTATGGAGAGAGCGGCTGCCAGTGCCAGCCATCAGCTCAAAGCCTACTCCATGCTGGCCCCTCCAGATAGGGAAGGTAAGGGCTCAGTGATGGAGGCTGCAGACATGGGCCTCTGGGCTGAAGCAGAACCAGAAGAAGCACCCACATTGGTAACCCTGCAATGCTCCCTGTGGAAAAGGTGGTCTCCTGTTCGGTTTACGCGCCTGACCCTGCCATATCATAGACAGACTCCAACTGAGTGCCAAGCGACAGAAAGGACCGTGTGCATGCGCACATGTGGGGAGGGGGGGGTAATCACGGGGGAATCATTAATAGATCTCCCCATGGGCTTCGTGAAGTACGAGCTGCCTTACTGAGCGAACAGAGGTTTGCCCAGGGGGAAATGGTCAAGAGGAGTTTTTAAACCTGTTACTCTACCCAGACCATTATAGCAGGTCCCAAGGTGAAGACGACCTGACTGCAAGCCATAGGCATGGTCCTTTACTTTGGTGCACAATAAAGCGTGCTGGTGACGGGAAACTGACATTTGGCTGAATTACGACAGAAGGTAATGGAGAAATTGAGACATCCTCAGGAAACCATCACAATGGTTCAACACTTCCGTAACAGCATAATCACAGGAGTCCTGGATGGTATTGAGTCATGATGTGGAGATGCTGGCGTTGGACTGGGGTAAACACAGTAAGAAGTTTAACAACACCAGGTTAAAGTCCAACGGGTTTATTTGGTAGCAAAAGCCACACAAGCTTTCGGAGCTCCAAGCCCCTTCTTCAGGTGAGTGGGAATTCTGTTCACAAACAGGGCATATAAAGACACAAACTCAATTTACAATTGAGTTTGTCTTTGGTAAATTGAGTTTGTGTCTTTATATGCCCTGTTTGTGAACAGAATTCCCACTCACCTGAAGAAGGGGCTTGGAGCTCCGAAAGCTTGTGTGGTTTTTGCTACCAAATAAACCTGTTGGACTTTAACCTGGTGTTGTTAAACTTCTTACTGGTATTGAGTCTTCAGACTCATTCCCAGTCTAATGAAGCTAAACAGGGTCACATGCTCACACCATCCTCCTCAGCATGTTTTATACCACCTTCAACCATGATGATCCTAGCATCATTAAGTGTTTGAACTAAATAAAGAGAACTGGTTTCCAATGGCTGTATTGCCAATAACCAAAGCACAGAAACCTAAGGAGATTAGAAGAACTAAAGCTGACAGGAGTAGAACTTCTTTTAAACAATGAGTTGCGATGTGCTATCTAATCGGGCAGTGAATACAAGTTCAACATACCTTTCAAAGGGGAAACTGAACAATAGTTGGAGGGATAAAAAAAAATCATAGATACTTGGAAAAGCAGGGGCTAGGACTTGGATATTATACAACATTGTGTGTGTTTTTGGGGTGAGGGTTGGGGAGGTGACAACCCTACAGAAAATATATTTAAGCCCACGGTAAAGCACTGAACTAAAGCAAATGTTCTGCCAGGTTTTCCCATATGCTGTACCAATATTCTGCCACTGGAGGGTGTTCCTACAAAGCTGAATGATATGATTCACCAGGAGCCCAAATATATCCTTGCAGACACATGACCAAGGAAATAAACTACAAGTTATACATGAAACTTGAAAAGCTCTCGTCAACTCTGCAATGATAAAAAGTAAGATTCATACCTTTACTTGACTTGGTGGGCAATCTGCTCTTAGATTTGCTGGAACTCCTTGATGCATTTTTGTCTTCAGTGTCCTTGATAAATTTCTGCACTTCATCAAAGGGCAGCTTATGAAGAACCACAACAGGTTTGATCACTTTCTTCAGATCCTCTACTAGATCCATTTTTTCCACTTTTAATTTTACTTCATTTTTATCCATCGACTTCCTCAATTCCTTCTGCTCATTGCAAACATTACCATCCTTATCCCGCTTGATTTTTGGAATTACAAAGTTTTTTAGTGCATTGGACCTTCCACCCCCCAGCAGGTAGCTGGGAAATTTCTCTTTATCAGAAAGAGGGTTGGGAGCCTCTATTTTCACTTTGCTCCCCTCCGATCTGCGGTCGTCCCTTTCTTTACTGCTCAGTGATCCTGATGGAATGTCTGATCTTCTACTCTGCTTCAATGCATTTCGATCTTTCACTTCAGGTTTCATTTTCCCAGGCTCTCTGTTATCTTGTTTGACTCTGGGACTTTCTGATCGCAACCGTTGTTCTTCTGGTGAACGCCGCTCACTTCGGTCACCACGATCTCCTTTGTCACCCGAATCAGCACGCACTTTCTTTTCCACCTTCACAGGTTTTGAACAGTCTGTCTGGTTATTTTTTGGAGTCTCATTGCGAGTAGGTTTAGAATCAGACTCACTTTTGATTAATTTTGGGGTATCTGGTCTTCTGACCTTTGATGGGTCCACTTTTCCTCTTTCAGAATCATTTTTCTCATCTGATTTCTGTTTCTGGGTTTCCTGATGCAGATCTCGTTTATCTTTGGGAGCCTCTGAACTCTGTCGTCCTTCATGGCGTGGCTTTGGTGTTTCTGATCTACTCTCAACTTTCATTTTTGTATGTTCAGTTTTGCCCTCATGTTTGTGTTTAGATGTTTCCAGTCTCTTCTCTGGTGTTAGTTTAGCCACATCTCGCCTGTTGTCATGCTTTCCCTTCGGTGTCTCTGGTCGGCTCTCACTCTTCTGTTTCGGAGTTTCGGGCCGAGGTTTGATCACATCAGGCCGGCTGTTGTCCTTTTGCCCCTCGTTTTCAGATTTCCTCCTGGGGACCTCTGGGTGATTTTCTGGTTTAGGTTTTAACACTCCCGTTGTATCTTCTTGCCGTGTTAAAGACACATCGGAACTCTGTCGTACCAACTCCACAGACTTCTTTACATTTTCTGAATCTGGAGGAGGGACTGCTTGTCCATCAGTTCTTCCTGCATGCTGTAGATCAATACTGACCAACAATGCAGGTCTATTTGCACCACCTCCACTTGCAGGACCTCCACCTCCTGCAGCGATCTCTTGTGGGAATGAGTCTTGTTTCCGTTTCTTTAAAGGTTTGTCTGAAACAAAGAAACATTTGAATGTTACTGTCATATACTTACACAACATAATGCAATATTACAATACAGTGCAATGCAGAGAATGAATTTACTCCAGGTATGACCTAACAAGTCACCTCACATTTGAAGTACTGTGTTCTATTCCAATCACCATGTTATAAAGAATCAAACTGGTGATGGAAAAAATATTAGAAAAGTTATCTGTGATGGGCTCAATATTGTTTTATCATTTTACAACTCATCACTCTTTGGTGGTGAGACAACTTACAATCATAATAGTCTAACCATTAACCAGGCAAATTCAGCCTTTGTTGTAAATATGATTTTGATCCCTATGTAATATCTTTTAGGTAGTAATAATGAAGGAAAATACCGTTTGTGTACAAGTATAAAACACAGCATATGGTTGCACAATAGGGCATAAACCTGTAAAAATGTTAATATGTGCATCATTCTTTAAACTAATTCAGTAGGGGGAGGGGACACGCACTGTTAGCAGGATGGGAACACAACATCATACAGTAAAGCAATCAAATCAGAAGGAGTACAATTGTATTACGTTTTAAGGGAGAAGGCAAGGTTGGATGGCCTCTACTTGAATGCCAGGTGTATTGGTTAAGGACATGGATTGACATGCATGTGGAATAGTGAATGAGTAGACATCACAGAGACATTGTTGACAGAGGGGCAGGATTGGCAACTCAACATTCTGGGATAAATAATCTTCCGGCGACACAGGGGAGGGAGCAAAAGAGGAGGAAACATTCCATTATTAGTGAAGAGTTAGTTACAGCAGTTAGAAGAGATAATATCTTGGAGGGAGCATCTAGAAGGGTTTTAGGGTAGAGACTAGGAATAAAAAAGGAACATTGCTAGGTGTTTATTATAGACCCCCAGATAGTCAGCGGGATATTGAGAAGCAAATATGTGCACAATTCGGAGGTGTGTAAAAGCAGTAACAATAGGATAATTATAAGGATGTGCGGGTTAGGTTGAATGGCCATGCTAAATTGCCTCAGTGTCGGGGCACTAGCAGGGTAAATACATGCGATTATGGGGATAGGGCCTGGGTGGCGGTGCAGGTTCGATGGGCCAAATGGCCTCCTTCTGTACTGTAGGGATTCTGTAATTCTGTGATATTAGGTGATTTCAATTTTCCCAACATTAACCAGAAAGTGTGTGTTAAGGGCTTGGATGAAGTGGATTTCTTGGAGTATGGGCCAATAAGAGAGGATCCAACAAGGGAAGGCATAGTGCTGGTTGAGGTGGCAGTGGGGGAGCATTTTATTGGTAGTGATCACAACATGGCACAATTTCAGCTTGTTACGAGCAAAGAAATAAACAAGATGCAAAAAAAGTGTCTTGGAATGGAGTAGAGCAGAGTTCTGTAAAATAAGGTAGGATCTGGCCACGGTAGACTGGGAAATTGGGTGGTGGGTGGAACTCGCTGTCAGGGGAGGTAGTGGAAGCAGATACGATAGTGGGTTTTAAGGGGAGTCTTGACAAATACATGAATAGGATGGGAATATAGGGATATGATCCCCGGGAGTGTAGGGGGTTTTTAGTTCACATGGTCGGTGCAGGCTTCGGGGGCCAAAGGGCCTGTTCCTGTGCTGTAACTTTCTTTGAAATCTACAGAACAGTGGTGGGTGGGGGGACATTCAAAAAGGAGAGAGAGAGGTTGGAGGCCCAACATGTTTCCCCTAGGGTGATAGGAACGAGTAACAAGCCCAGAGAACCATGGATGACCAGAAATGTTAAGGATGCAATGAGTAGGAAAAGAGAGGCTTTTAACAAGTACAAGGGGAGCAAATCAGCAGAGACAATAGTGAAGTGCAGGGTGGAGCTTAAAAAAAGCAATTAGGACAGCAAACCGCTGCTGTGGAGGCGATTGCAGGGGCTCTGACCCGAATTTTTAATTCTTCTCTAGCTACATGGGAGATGCAAGAGGACCGGAAAACAGCTAATGTGGTTCCACTATTTAAGAAATATAAAAATAAGCCAGGGAAACACAAGCCAATGAGTCTCATGTCAATGGTAGGGAAACTGTTGGTAAAAATTCTGAAGGAGCGAATCTATCGCCACTTGGAAAGGCAAGGGTTGATCAGGGATAGGCTTTTTCAGAGGGAGGTCATGCCTAACAAATTTGATCAAATTTTTTCAGGTGAGTAGATGAGGATAGTGCAATCGATGTAGTCCATATGGATTTCAGCAAAGCCTTTGACAAGATCCCACATGGGAGACTTGTAAAAAGATAATTTCACATGGGATACAGGGTAATTGGATAAAGTGGGTTCAAAATTGGCTCATTAATGGGTTTGTATTATAGACCACCCAATAGTCAGCGAGAATTGGAGGAGCAAATCAGCGGAGAGATAGCTGACAACTGCAAGAAACACAAAGTTGTGATAGTAGGGGATTTTAATTTTCCACATATAGATTGGGACTCGCATACTGTTAAAGGTTTAGACGGGGTAGAGTTTGTAAAATGTGTTCAGGAGAATTTTCTACATCAGTATATAGAGGTGCCAACTGGAGAGGATGCGATATTGGATCTCCTATTGGGAAATGAGTTAGGGCAGGTGATGGATGTGAGTGTGAGGGAACACTTTAGATCCAGTGATCATAATGCCATTAGTTTCAACCTGATCGTGGATAAGGATAGATCTGGTCCTCGGGTTGAAGTTCTGAACTGGAAAAGGGCCAAATTTGATGGAATGAGAAGGGATGAGGGAAGTGTGAATTGGCACAGGCTGTTCTCTGGTAAGGATGTAAATGGAAAGTGGGAGGCCTTCAAAGGAGAAATTTTGAGAGTGCAGAGTTTGTATGTTCCTGTCAGGATTAAAGGCAAAGTAAATAGGAATAAGGAACCTTGGTTCTCGAGGGAGATTGTAACACTGATTAAGAGGAAGAGAGAGTTGTATGAAATGTACAGGCAGCAAGGAACACATCAGATGCTCGAGGAGTATAAAAAGTGCAAGAAGCTACTTAAGAGGGAAATCAGGAGGGCTAAAAGAAGACATGAGGTTGCTTTGGCAGACAGAGTGAAGGAAAATCCAAAGAGCTTCTATAGGTATGTTAGGAGCAAAAGGATAGTGAGGGATAAAATTGGTCCTCTTGAAGACCAGAGTGGTAGACTGTGTATGGAACCAAAAGAGATGGGGGAGATACTAAATGGTTTTTTTGCATCCGTATTTACTGAGGAAACGGGCATGGAGTCTACGGAAATGGGGCAAACTGGTAGGGAGGCCATGGAACCGTTACAGATTAAAGGGGAGGAGGTGCTCGCTGTCTTGAGGCAAATCAGAGTGGATAAATCCCCAGGACCGGACAGGGTATTCCCACGGACCTTGAGGGAAGCTAGTGTTGAACTTGCAGGGACCCTGGCAGACATATTTAAAATGTCAGTATTCACGGGGGAGGTGCCGGATGATTGGAGGGTGGCTCATGTTGTTCCGTTGTTTAAAAAAGGTTCCAAAAGAAATCCGGGAAATTATCGGCCAGTAAGTTTGACGTCGGTGGTGGGCAAGTTATTGGAAGGTGTGATAAGGGATAGGATCTACAAATATTTGGATAGACAGGGACTTATTAGGGAGAGTCGACATGGCTTTGTGCGTGGTAGGTCATGTTTGACCAATCTATTAGAGTTTTTCGAGGAGGTTACCAGGAAAGTGGATGAAGGGAAGGTGGTGGATGTTGTCTACCTGGATTTCAGCAAGGCCTTTGACAAGGTCCCTCATGGGAGGTTAGTTAGGAAGGTTCAGTCGCTGGGTATACATGGGGAGGTAGTAAATTGGATAAGACACTGGCTCAATGGAAGAAGCCAGAGAGTGGTTGTGGAGGATTGCTTCTCTGAGTGGAGGCCTGTGACTAGTGGTGTGCCGCAGGGATCGGTGTTGGGTCCATTGTTGTTTGTCATCTATATCAATGATCTGGATGATAATGTGGTCAATTGGATCAGCAAGTTTGCTGATGATACAAAGATTGGAGGTGTAGTGGACAGTGAGGAAGGTTTTCAAAGCTTGCAAAGGGATTTGGACCAACTAGAAAAATGGGCTGAAAAATGGCAAATGGAATTTAACGCAGACAAGTGTGAGATATTGCACTTTGGAAGGACAAACCAAAGAAGAACGTACAGGGTAAATGGTAGGACTCTGAAGAGTGCAGTTGAACAGAGGGATCTGGGAATACAGGTTCAGAGTTCCCTAAAAGTGACGTCACAGGTGGATAGGGTCGTAAAGAGTGCCTTTGGTACATTGGCCTTTATAAATCGGAGTATCGAGTATAAAAGTTGGAGTGTTATGGTAAGGTTATATAAGGCATTGGTGAGGCCGAATTTGGAGTATTGTGTACAGTTTTGGTCACCTAGTTACAGGAAGGATGTAAATAAGATTGAAAGAGTGCAGAGAAGGTTCACAAGGATGTTGCCGGGACTTGAGAAGCTGAGTTACAGAGAGAGATTGAATAGGTTGGGACTTTATTCCCTGGAGCGTAGAAGATTGAGGGGAGATTTGATTTGATAGAGGTGTATAAAATTTTGATGGGTATAGATAGAGTGAATGCAAGCAGGCTTTTTCCGCTGAGGCTAGGGGAGAAAAAGACCAGAGGGCATGGGTTAAGGGTGAAAGGAGAAAAGTTTAAAGGGAATATTAGGGGGGCCTTCTTCACGCAGAGAGTAGTGGGAGTGTGGAATGAGCTGCCGGATAAAGTGGTAAATGCGGGGTCACTTTTAACATTTAAGAAAAACTTGGACGGGTTCATGGATGAGAGGGGTGTGGAGGGATATGGTCCAAGTGCAGGTCAGTGGGACTAGGCATAAAATGGTTCGGCACAGACAAGGAGGGCCAAAAGGCCTGTTTCTGAGCTGTAATTTTCTATGGTTCTAGTTCTAAGATGTGGAGATGCCCGCTCACCTGAAGAAGGGGCTTGGAGCTCCGAAAGCTTGTGTGGCTTTTGCCACCAAATAAACCTGTTGGACTTTAACCTGGTGTTGTTAAACTTCTTACTCAGTTCTAAGAGACAGAGGGTGATGACAGAAGGCTGCTTTAGTGACAGGAAGCCAGTGCCCAGTGGCAGACTACAGGAACCTGTGCTGGATCCCCTATTATTCGTAATTTATATAAATGGCATAGATGACTATGTGGGGGGGGGTAGGATTAGTAAGTTTGTGGATGACACAAAAATTGACTGGGTGGTTAAGTGATGTTGAATGCCTTGGATTTCAGGAAGATATAGACAGAATGGTCAAATGGGCAGATAAGTGGCAGATGGAACTTAACCCTGAAAAGTGAGAGGTGACAGGTTTTGGAAGGAGTAATTTGACAAGGAGGTATTCAATGAATGGCAGAACACCAGGAAGTTCTGTGGAACAAAGGGACCTTGGCGTTTTTGTCCACAGATCTCTGAAAATGGAAGCACATGTAGGATGGTGAAAAAGGTGTGTGAGACATTTGCCTTCATCCATCGAGGCATAGATTACAAAAGCAGAGCAGTCATGTTGAAGTTGTATTGAACTTGTGAGGCCACAGCTAGAGTACTGTGTGCAGTTCTGATCGCCATTTATAGGAAGGATGTGATTGCATTGGAGGTGGTGCAGAAGTGATTCATCAAGAAGTTGTCTGGAATGGAACATTTAAGTTATGAAGAGAGGTTGGATAGGCATAGGTTGTTTTCATTGGAACAGAAGACTGAAGGGCGAACTGATCAAGGTGTACAAGATAATGAGGGGCATGGACAAAATGGATAGGGAGCAGCTGTTCCTCTTAGTTGAAAGGTCAGTCACGAAAGGACACAAGTTCAAGGTGAGGGACAGGAGGTTTAGGGGAGATGTGAGGAAAAACCTTTTTACCCGTAGGATGGTAATGGTCCGAGATGCACTGCCTGGGAGGGTGGTAGAGGTGGGTTGCTTCACATCAATTAAAAAGGATGAGCACTTGGCATGTCATCTCATCAGATGCATCATAAAAAGCATCCTTTCTGAAAGTTTCACATTTGGTATGGTTCCTGCTGTGACCAAGACCGCAAGAAACTACAACAGGTCATGAATGTCGCCCAATCCATCACGCAAACCAGCCTCTCACCCACTGACACTGTCTACACTTTCCACTGCCTTGGAAAAGCAGCCAGCATAATCAAAGACCCCATGCAACCCAGACATACTCTCTTCCATCTTCTTCCATGGGGAAAAAGATACAAAAGTCTGAGGTCATGTACCAACTGACTCAAGAACTGCTTCTTCCCTGCCGCCATCAGACTTTTGAATGGATTTACCTCGCATTAAGCTGATCTTTCTCTACATCCTTGTTATGACTGTAACACTACAATTCTGCACCCTCTCCTTTCCTTCTCTATGAATGGTATGCTTTGTCTGTATAGCGCGTAAGAAACAATACTTTTCATGGTATGCCAATACATTTGACAATAATAAATCAAATCAAATAACATTCAAGGCTATGGGCCAAGTGCTGGTAAATGGATTAGGTAGCTAAGTAGGTTAGTTGTTTCTCATGTCAGTGCAGACTCGATGGGCTGATGAGCCTCTTCTGCACTTTGATTCTGTGCTTCGCTCTCAAAATTAAGATTGCACAATGAGACATCAAGACCAAACACTGCCCAGACTATAGCCCTAAAATTAACATGGCTATAACTATCACCTACTTCTTTACTGCATCCTGCATGTTCAGTTGTCAGCTCCAGGGACTCCATGGCCAGCTGAACCACAGCAGCGACATTCTAAGGCTGGAATTCTCATGACAATGACTGGTGCTATGATTTCACAAAGTAGAACAGCCAGCATGTCCAAGTTTCACACTCGTACTATGGTCTTTAACAAAGGGGTTTCAGTAAATCCTTTTATTCTTTATTTTTCATTCTTTATGTATTGTAACTACATATTCAGCCTAGGACCTAAAATCTGCAAAATCCCCACATCTGGCCCCAAGTTTCCCTCACATAGGTTCTGGCACCTGTAGTCCTTTGGTAGTTTTCAGCAATAATGAAGTGTATTTGTGGTCAGAGTGAAAGCACCCAAGCAAAACAAGAGCAATATAGATTTAGTCACTAAACTCATGGAGCCAGTATTTTGAACTGAATATCATGCAAGTTAAGGTCAGTGACTGGTGTGGGAGTAAAGAGAGGTGATGCTCATCAATGTTAAAATAGCTTGACTGAAATACAACATTTCCCAAAGTTTATTGATGTTCATACAGAAACTGCATACATTGGTTGATTGCTCCTGGTTTTGGTCTGATGGCCAATGTTCAAAAAAGACAGCAGCTAATTTGCATACAAACTTTTATAAACAGCAATGCGAGAATTAAATGATCTGTTATTGAACCTGAAACCTTGTGACCCAAAGGTGAGTGTGCTACCTATGAGCCATTATTGACATGATTAATATCAAGCACCGTTCCGGCCTATAGCACTTGACAAATCAGGTACAACATCTGAATTAACTCAAAATAGGGTAGACTCTTCAGCCCCTCAAGCCCGCACCACCATTCAATACAATCATGACAGATCTTCTGCCCCAATTCCACTTTGCCGCTCACTCCCAGTATTCCATGATTGATGGAACATCCAGTACCCCTGGGATAAAGAATTCCAAAGGTTCACAACCTTTTCAGTAAAGAGATTTCTCAATTCAGTCCTAATCGACCCCAATCCCAGCACTGTGCCTGTGCTCTAGATTCTCCAGCCAGGGCAAACAAGCTGTCAAGACACTTCAGGATCTTGTATGTTGCAATAAGATCACCTCTTACTTTTCTAATCTCCAGAGAATCAGACCCAATTTACTCAGTCTCTCGGCAGAGGACAACTCTTTCATCCAAGCGATCACACTTAACAAAATTACCATTATACACGTAATTCATGATCTATCAAGATGTAAAGTAAAGCCTCAAACTAAAAGTAATGTTCTTTAAACAATTCATGAAAACACATGTTCAGTTTCATCAATGTAACTTTCGATAGGATAGACAGCCACTGAAGCTCAAGTCTGAATCTCACCTATTTATGTTCAAGCTAAGACATCAACCAGTTGAACTTTCAGCATTATTTTGGCTTCACAATGCCAAGTGCAAATTGAGAAAATTCAGAGCAGAGTTTTAGAACGTGATCCATTAGCTGTCACTGGACTTTAAATTAGGCTAACTGAAAATCAGAGGTTTGAAGCCAGTCCAAAGAAGAGTTAAGTGACTTTTCTTTATATAACTGTCAACTTATGCAATGAAAATCATCAACATGCACATCCACCAGATGTACACATTAGGATTACATTGTTTCAGAGACTAGAAATTCAAATTTCGATAGAATAAAACATTAACATTGCACTGAACAGGGGGGATTGGGTTCAAAACAAGCTTCACTGTCCAGATCCAAATAATCATGACTGCACAGCAGAAATGCTCATTCCCTATTAAATCTAAGAATAAAAATGAAACACCAAACATCAGAATGCCCAACCATGTGAACCAGTATTTGCATAAAGGTTTTATTAATTCATTTCAAAATATGTCCAGCTTTTGTGCAAATGGAAACATCAGAATTTAACATTCACTCTAAAGAATGGACAAGAACCAAGAACAAAGCCAACAGGCAAGTTCTGAATCGAGTTACAATCGTCTACCTCCCCCAACAATGTCATTGGTGTTCTGCATGCGTCAAATCCTAGGTACTCGGCACTGTTGCACCATGTCACTAGCTCTATTACCCTTCAGCAAATAGCACAGGTATATGCAGGAATGCATAAAGTAATAGATTCTTTTGTCTCGTGTGATGCGCTTGCTGTGTGACTGTACAGAACAGGCCAAGACACTCTTTCCATCATGTGTTTGAATTATGCCCCAAAACTTTCTGGAAACGAGAAGAACTTCTCAAAATTTGCTCCAGATGCCTATAAAATATGACTCAAAAGCAAGCGTGCAGTTCTGTACTGAAGAGGAATAGGCATTTGGCAATGTTTAGTATAAATTTCAATTGCCTCCATGAAACCGTACACTTTACTTTGAAACAAAGAAATTCTGCTACTTATGTCTCAAAAAATCCCAGCGATTTAGTAAGGATATTGCATCTCAGAGTTAAATTCAAATTCTGCATTTCTTAATTATTGCTAGTCCAATTCAAAAAGATTGAACATCAGTCTGCCAATGGGGGCTTCCCAAAGCAACCAGAACCTGCAGTCACTCTCAAAAGCAGAAGTAGGACTTCCAAGCAGATGCTTATGTAGCAACAACAACTTCCTTGCCAGGCTCCTCCATAATTGGTTAGTGGAAGTTTGTTGCGAAAGATGAGAAATGGAAGGAGGGCAGAGGAACTTTAAAACTATTTTTCCTTATAAATTTCACAAGATTCTCTTTCACATATCAAAATCTCACCTTTATCCTGTACCTCCTTGGAACATCTCTCTCTCTCCATGGCAGACTCTCGTTCTATCCGTTCAATCTCTGCTAAAGCATCCAATTCTACCTCATCGTATGGTGTCATAGTCTGTTGTTGTGATTGCTGCTGTAGTGGCTGTGACTGTGATGTTTTCACTGTTCCAACTGCATTATTCTGTTGCAAGACAGTGACCTGCTGTGCTTGAAGGAAAGCCTGCTCCTGTTGAGGCACACACTGAGCAGAAACATTCATTGAGCCATGGATATCATTAGGAGTCCCTGGCTGTTTTGCAGTCTGTTCTGGGAACTGCATACTGTTCAATTCTGCCTCATTTTCTGTACTGCTGTCCATGTTTGGGAGCATATCATCCTGCTGATCTCGAACTCGAGTCAGCCTCAAAGTGAGCTTTGTACAGTCCTTAGATGGAGAGCTGACAATGTCATACATAGCAGTCTTATCTGCCTGTTCTTTGTCATCCTTGGTGAGCTTAGCCTTTTTATTTTTCTTCTTGCTTCCCATCCTGTCTGGGGAGTCCAGCAGAATATCAGGTGGGGCATCTCTGGGAGAGGTGTAAGGAGGCGGCGACTGCAAGATCAGAGGCGGCCTGGATGCTGTCAGCACAAAAAAGGTAGAGTTCAAATCTAGTGCATGGACTGCAGGGTACAAAACTTCTAAATAGCATTTTAACTTGTATGAAATATTGTCACTGCACCATCCAATAGCTTTACAAGCATAATTCTGAAAACTCCCAGTGATAAATATTCTAAGATTTAAAAAATGTTCACCCCAGTTACAAATCTCAGCTCAGCTGGCAATCTGAACACCTATCCTATTAAACACCAAAGTCATGGCAAGGACAATAACTATGGAAAACAAAATGGGTGAAAGAAAGGGTTATTCTTCAAAATAACCTTTCATACAGACATGCATGGGTTTTGTGCCTGACCAGCTGAACCAGGACAAATCTGAAGATATACCCTGTCAGTGGATGCTCCCTTCCAATATTAATCACAATATGAATAGGAATTCTAAAAAGTAAACAAGAGTCATCTATCTCTGACTAGCTGGCCTGAATAATCCATTTGCAACATCCTGCTCCTCAAAGAAATCTTTACCAAGAATACTGGCAAAATTCACCATGCGAAAGTGGTCCTGTGAAGCAGTAACATGAGTGAAAACAGCGGAAGAGGACACGCAAAGAAAATGATCAAGAGAAGTGAAAGTAGTTGTGACTAATAGGTCGAACGTGTGAAGAAATACATTTAATGCCATCCTTTTCAGTAGTAAAGATAAGAATTTCCAAACTGGGGCAAGGATAGGTTTTAATGAAGGTAAGTTGCTGAATCGGGGTTAAATTAGATTTCCGTCATGCTATTATGTATACCAAATTATTAAAGTACAGGTGTAGTTCTAGTCGAGGTCCGATCTTGTAAAACTTCTCCCTCAATTCTCAGCTGTGTGGAGCTCAAATATCTAAGTACAAGGCAAACGTGTATCCTTACACATCAGAAGAGTATTAACCAACAGGCATTATACGCATACCAAAGAGTCAGTATAAGGTGCTAAATCAAAGGAAAGTACTTTCAACTGAATGGACTTACCACTAAAAGTAAGGATTTCACTATGATTTTGTTGAGAGTAAAAAATGTATCCTTTAGATAGATATAAGTGCCAACAAATCATTTCATTTAGCCCATGAAGATCACTTAGAATAAACTTGCAGCTCTCAGGTCAAACACTTGGTGCTTTCAGCACTAAACTGCACAAGTATAGAAATATTTATTCCTGCCCAGTTACTGAGAAACATGATACCTGTAAAGAAAGGAACACTGCTATTCCCAGAGCCTCAGGATCTGAGACAATAGCAGTCCATTACCCAAAAATTAGTCAGTGGGGATGCTATGATAGGGAAAGTAGAAAGTGCAAAGTGGCAATGACTGCAGGACTCCACTGGATAAAACAGTTCACCATGCTGCATACCAGCAGTTGATCTGGATCAATTGATGCAATTGCCTTTGAAAATGAGGCAATACATTTAAACTCTTAAAACTTTCCGATGGATTTAGGGCTGTCACCTGAAAAGGACACGGCCTGCTCCTGGTTGAAGCACAAGTTTTAACTGTCCTTCAGAAAAGGAAGCAAATCCAACTTCCTTGACAGGAAACATACTGGTTTGAAATCCAGCAGAAAGCTGTACAGTATATGATTTATGAATGATCAGAAAGAAAACAAGGCCTGAACACTATCACCCCACCCTGGGATTATAACAATGACAATCTCTCATCAAAATGGATTGTTACTAAGTTCCTGGATACAATAAGAAATACGAATGGAGGACGAGTTTATCCCACAAATAGGTGTCATAAGCATGCAAGCAAACTCATTACTTCCTGGCAAACTGCAGTTCACACCTTAGGAAAAATAACCATAAGTAGAAAAAACAGGGTAGGACATTATGCCCATTGATTCTGCTCTGCCAAATAAGATGATCATGTCTGCTCCAATTGTGGCCTTAACTTCACCTTCCTGTTTTGTCCCATAACCCTCAACTCCCTTGATCAAAAATCTAACAGGTTTGAGCCTACTGCACAATTCATTTTGATCAAGGCTGATCACCAAATTCATTATCCTGATCTCCCCTTCCCCATATCCCTTGATCCCTCTAGCCCCGATAGAAACATAGAAACACATCCTTGCATACTTTCAATTATCCAGCCTCAATGATCCCTGGGGAAAATAATTCCAAAGACTAAAACCGAAGACCCTCAGAAGATATCCCTCTTAATCTGCACCTTAAACGGGAGGCCCCTTATTCTGAAACAGTGCCCAACTCTTGATCCTCTCAGGAGAGGAGACATCCTCCCAGCAGATACCCTCTCAAAGCCCTGTCAAAATCTTGAATGTTCCAATACAATCACCTCTCTGAGTACAGAGCCAACCTGCTCAGCCTCATAAGACAGAGCTTCATCCCAGGAATCAGCAGCGTCTCACTATTTAAATATTCTACTTTTCTATCCTTGCTCTCGTAGTTGACAACTTCACATTTTCCCACATTGTATTCCATCTGCCAAATATTTGCCCGTTCACTTATAACCTAGTGAAACATCTCTCCAGTGCTTCCAATGACAGCATATTCTTTAAGAAAGGAGAACAAAATTATACACAGTACTCCTGGTGCTGCCTCACCAATGCTCCAAAAATTTGTCCCAAATCTTCT
This sequence comes from Mustelus asterias, assembly GCF_964213995.1. Lineage (NCBI taxonomy): Eukaryota > Metazoa > Chordata > Chondrichthyes > Carcharhiniformes > Triakidae > Mustelus > Mustelus asterias. The sequence goes on along the minus strand of NC_135806.1, from coordinate 147,488,531 downwards.
CTACTTCCATGCTTCACCCTCCCTGTAACTAAGGCCAACATCCCATTTGTCTTCCTGATTGCTCGCTATACCTGCATGCTATTTGTTGTGGTTCAGGTTCAAGGAAAGCCAGATCCCTCTATATGAAGTAATTAACATTGTGTCTAAATTTAAATAATATTCTGCTTTTCTATCCTTGCTCTCAGAGTTGACAGCCTCACACTTTCTCACTTATGCTCCATTTGCCTAATGTTTGCCTGTTTACGTATAACACTTTCCAGGCTATTTTCTATGCTCAACTTGCTTTTCCCATCTATTTTGGAGATCACTAAATTTGTCGACAATATATCTGGTCTCTTCATCCAAGTAATTAATATAGATCACAAATAGTTGAGGCTCCAACACTGACTCCTGCAGCACTTCCTGACTCCAAAATGCCGCCCCCACTACCTTCCACAGGAGTTCACCTCCGTTATCCCGATGGCAGTTTAATCCCACCCCAGGCGGACGTGAAGATCGCGCTGGACGAAATATTTACTACTACAAGGCCTCGAGACGAAAGACCCCGAAGCCTTGTTCATCGTGCCCGGGGACTTCAATCAGGCCAAGCTCAAAAGCGAACTACCAAGTTACCACCAATACATCTCCTGTTCCACCAGAGGACCAAACATCCTCGACCACTGCTATACAAATATCAAACATGCCTACCGCTCTATCGCCTGCCCACACTTTGACAAATCAGACCACAAGGCTGTGCTCCTGCTCCCGGCTTACAAGCAAAAACTGAAGCAGGAGAATCCATCAAAGAAAGTCGTGCAATATTGGTCTGAGGAATCGGATAATCTCTTACTGGGCTGCGTGGAGTCAGTGGACTGGTCAGTATTTAAAAACTCTGCGACCAGCCTGAACAAGTACATCATGACAGTAACTGACTCCATTAGTAAGTGTGTAAAAAACTGTGTGCCAAAGAAGCAAATTTGTGTGTTCCCCAATTGGAAACCATGGATGAACAGGGATATCCACTGCTTGCTGAAGTCCAGGTCTGAGGCATTCAGTAACATTTTAAATATGTCTGCCAGGGCCCCTGCAAGTTCATCACTAGCTTCCCTCAAGATCCGTGGGAATACCCTGTCCGGTCCTGGGGATTTATCCACTCTGATTTGCCTCAAGACAGCAAGCACCTCCTCCCCTTTAATCTGTAAAGGTTCCATGACCTCCCTACCTGTTTGCCCTATTTCCGTAGACTCCATGCCCGTTTCCTCAGTAAATACGGATGCAAAAACACCATTTAGTATCTCCCCCATCTCTTTTGGTTCCATACACAATCTACCACTCTGGTCTTCAAGAGGACCAATTTTATCCTTCACTATCCTTTTGCTCCTAACATACCTATAGAAGCTCTTTGGATTTTCCTTCACTCTGTCTTCCAAAGCAACCTCATGTCTTCTTTTAGCCCTCCTGATTTCCCTCTTAAGTAGCTTCTTGCACTTTTTATACTCCTCGAGCATCTGATCCGTTTCTTGCTGCCTATACATTTCATACAACTCTATCTTCCTCTTAATCAGTGTTACAATCTCCCTCGAGAACCAAGGTTCCTTATTCCTATTTACTTTGCCTTTAATCCTGACAGGAACATACAAACTCTGCACTCTCAAAATTTCTCCTTTGAAGGCCTCCCACTTTCCATTTACATCCTTACCAGAGAACAGCCTGTGCCAATCCACACTTCCCAGATCCCTTCTCATTTCATCAAATTTGGCCTTTTTCCAGTTCAGAACTTCAACCCGAGGACCAGATCTATCCTTATCCATGATCAGGTTGAAACTAATGGCATTATGATCACTGGATCCAAAGTGTTCCCTCACACTCACATCCATCACCTGCCCTAACTCATTTCCCAATAGGAGATCCAATATCGCATCCTCTCTCGTTGGCACCTCTATATACTGATGTAGAAAATTCTCCTGAACACATTTTACAAACTCTATCCCGTCTAAACCTTTAACAGTATGCGAGTCCCAATTTATATATGGACAATTAAAATCCCCTACTATCACAACTTTGTGTTTCTTGTAGTTGTCAGCTATCTCTCTGCTGATTTGCTCTTCCAATTCTCGCTGACTATTGGGTGGTCTATAATACAACCCCATTAATGTGGTCATACCTTTCCTGTTTCTCAGCTCCACCCATAGGGCCTCTGTAGACAAGCTAGTACCGCTGTAACATTTTCCCTGACCAACAATGCCACCCCCCCACCTTTTATCCCTCTGCCTCTATCCCGTCTGAAACATTGGAACCCTGGAACATTGAGCTGCCAGTCCTGCCCCTCCTGTAGCCAAGTTTCACTAATGGCTATAATGTCATATTTCCATGTGTCTATCCACGCCTTCAGCCCACAATACTCCTGGCATTGAAATAGACACACCTCAAAAGGTTATTTCCACCACACTCAACCCTTCCATTTGTGATTTTGCTTGAACTAACCTGTCTTTTTACCCCTGCTCCACTATCTGCTCTGGCACTCTGGTTCCCATCCCCCTGCAAATCTAGTTTAAACGTTCCCCAATAACACTAGCAAACCTCCCTGCAAGTATATTGGTCCCCTTGTAGTTCCCTGATGAGCTCAATGCATTCTACGCCCGTTTTGAGCAAGAGGTCAGCAAGAGCACGCCCTCCATCCTGGAAGCCTTGGATGAACCTGTATCTGGGGTCACCATTGCAGGTGTCAGAGCAGCTTGCTCGAAGGTCAACCCATGGAAAGCAACTGGCCCGGATGGGGACCTGGACGAGCACTCAGATCCTGCGCGGATCAGCTGGCAGGGGTATTCACAGACATCTTCAACCTCTCTTTACAACAACCTGAGGTTCCTATCTGCTTTAAGACGACGACCATCATCCCGGTACCCAAGAAAAACCAAGCAGTGTGCCGTAATGACCATCAGCCGGTGGCTCTGACATCCAACCTTAGGAAGTGCTTCGAAAGGTTAGTCATGGCACGAATCAATTCCAGCCTCCCGGACTACCTGGATCCACTACAGTTTGCCTACCGCCGCAACAGGTCCACAGCAGACGCCATTTCCCTGGCCCTGCACTAAACCCTGGAACACCTAGATAACAAGGACACCTATGTCAAACTCCTATTTATTGACTACAGCTCAGTCTTCAACACGGTCATTCCCACAAAACTCATCTCCAAACTCCGTGGCCTGGGCCTTGGTACCTCCCTCTGCGACTGGATCCTGAACTTCCTAACTCACAGACCACAATCAGTGAGGATAGGCAACGACACCTCCTCCACGATCATCCTCAACACCAGTGCCCCACAAGGCTGTGCTCTCAGCCTCCTACTATACTCCTTATACACCGATGACTGTGGCGCCAAATTCCCCCCCACCCCGGGGGGGGATTTTCAAGTTTGCTGACGACACTACCGTAGTAGGTTGGATCTCAAACAATGACGAGACAGAGTACAGGAATGAGATACAGAATCTGGTGCGGCAACAATAATCTCTCCCTCAAAGTCAACAAAACAAAGGAGACTGTCATCGACTTCAGGAAGCATAAAGGAGAACATGCCCCCGACTTCAGGAAGCATAAAGGAGAACATGCCCCCGACTTCAGGAAGCATAAAGGAGAACATGCCCCTGTCTACATTAACGTGGGCGAAGTCGAAAGGGTCGAGAGCTTCAAGTTCTTAAGTGTCCAGATCACCAACAACCTGTCCTGGTCCCCCCATGCCGACACTATTGTTAAGAAAGCCCACCAACGCCTCTTCTTTCTCAGAAGACTAAGGAAATTTGGCATGTCAGTTGCGACTCTCACCAACTTTTTCGGATGCACCATAGAAAGCATTCTTTCTGGTTGTATCACAGCTTGGTATGGGCTGCTGCTCTGCCCAAGACCGCAAGTAACTACAAAAGGTCGTGAACAAAGCCCAATCCATCTCGCAAACCAGCCTCCCATCCATTGACTCTGTCTACATTTCCTGCTGCCTCGGCAAAGAAACCAGCATAATTAAGGACTCATGCACCCCAGATATTCCCTTTTCCACCTTCTTCTGTCGGGAAAAAGATGCAGAAGTCTGAGGTCACATACCAACGACTCAAGAACAGCTTCTTCCCTGCTGCCATCAGACGTTTGAATGGACCTCCCTTGCATTAAGTTGATCTTTTTCTACACCCTAGCTATGATTGTAACACTACATTCTGCACTCTATCCTTTCCTTCTCTATGAACGGTATGCTTGGTCTGTATGGCGCGCAAGAAACAATTCTTTTCACTGTATATTGATACGTGACAGTAATAAATCAAATCAAACTTCACTAATTGCAGCTTTCCAACCTGTAAGGGACCAATTATACGAACTCTCTATCTCCTGTTAGTTAGCCAATCCTCTATCCATGCATATCCATATCACCCCCAACATCATGTGCTATGACATTTATAATCTCATGTCATGCCTTATCAAATGTCTTTTGGAAATCTAAATACACTACAACAACTGATTCCCCTTAACCACCCTGCTTGTTACATCCTTAAAGAACTCTCAATAAATCTGTCAAATATGATTCCACTTTCACAAAACCATGTTGACTCTGCCCGATTGTATTATGATTTTTTTTAAATGTCCTTCACTCCCTCCCTCAAACATTTTCCGGACGACAGATGTTAGATGAACTGGCCTATGATTTCCACCTTCCCAATTATCTCCTTTTCTTGAATCGTGGTGCTACATTTTTGGCTTTCCAATGCAGAATCTAGGATATTTTGGAAAGAAATAACTTTTGCACCCACTAACTCTGCAGCCAATTAGAATGCAGGTTGTCAGTTCAGCTTTTAGTCTCATTAGTTTTCCCTCTACCTTTTCTCTAGTAATAACGGTTGTTTTAAGTTCCTCCCTCCCTTTCGCCTCGAGTTCTTCTATTCTTGGGAAACTTTAACTTTTACTGTGAAGACAGATTCAAAGCACTTGTTTGAAGTCTTGATTATTTCCTTGTATACCATTATTAATTGCCCAGTCTCACGTTCTAAGAGACTAATGCTTAATTTAGCTTCTTTCCTCTTCTTTATGTAATTGTCAAAGCTTTGACTGTCTTTTTGATAGTTCTTGCCAATTTTTTCTCATACTCCAATTTCTCCCCTTTTGTTTTAAGCCATTTGTTGATTTCAAAAGTTTCCCACCTTCTGGCCTATCACTAATCTTTGAAACATCCTTAATTAACAGCGCTACCACCCACCCCCCTCACCACTCATATAATCCTCGCTCGATTTTTCTTTCAATTTGGTTATTATCCTTAACTCCCTTAGTCAAGGATGGTGCATCTTTCTCACTTTGTCCTTCTTTCTCAATATTATATGTCCCTGTTGAGAGTTTTAAATATCTCATTAAATGCCTTCTATTGCATTTCCACCGTCTTGTCTTTTAACCCAATTTCCAATTCCGCTCTAGCCAAATCTAGCTTCATAGCCTTGTATTTGTCTTCAAGTTTAAGGCACCAGCTTCAGACACAAAACTTATCCTAAAACTGAATGAAAAATTCCATCTGATGATCTCTCATACCTAAAGGATCCCTTATTGATCTCGTCCGTTGCATTACACACAGGACTCTAAAATCGGCCCCGCAGGTGGAGGGGGTGGTTAAGAAGGCGTATGGTGTGCTGGCCTTTATCAATCGAGGGATTGAGTTTAGGAGTCCGGGGATAATGATGCAGCTATATAAGACCCTCGTCAGACCCCACTTGGAGTACTGTGCTCAGTTCTGGTCACCTCATTATAGGAAGGATGTGGAAAAGATTGAAAGGGTGCAGAGGAGATTTACAAGGATGTTGCCTGGATTGAGTGGCATGCCTTATGAGGATAGGCTGAGGGAGCTCGGTCTTTTCTCCTTGGAGAGACGTAGGATGAGAGGAGACCTAATAGAGGTATATAAGATGTTGAGAGGCATAGATCGGGTGGACTCTCAGAGGCTTTTTCCAGAGTGGAAATGTCTGCTACGAGAGGACACAGGTTTTAGGTGCTGAGGGGTAGGTACAGGGGAAATGTTAGGGGGAAGTTTTTCACAGAGGGTGGTGGATGAGTGGAATCGGCTGCTGTCAGTGGTGGTGGAGGCGAACTCAATAGCGTCTTTTAAGAGACTCCTGGATGAGTACATGGGACTTAATAGGATGGAGGGTTATAGGTAGGCCTAAAAGGTAGGGATATGTTCGACACAACTTGTGGGGCCGAAGGGCCTGTTTTGTGCTGTAGTTTTCTATGTTTCCATAACCAGTTCGTAAACAGCCTGCTTTCTGGTTCTTTTCAAAACCTACCGTTCTAAGAAACTATTACGAACACACTATGAACTCATCCTCAAGGCTACTTCTGTAATTTGATTTATCCAACTGAAATGATCAAAATCTCAACTATTGTTACAGTACGCCTATTACAGACTCCCATTGTTTTGGTTTATAAAGTCTGCCCTACAGTGTAACCACTCACCAATTATTTCTTCCCCTTGCTTTTTCTTAGTTCCACCAAAACGGATTCTACATTTTGGCCTGAATCAAGAAAACTTTCTCACAACTGTACTGATTTTATATTTTAATAAGAGCCACCCACCTCTCTTTCCTTTCTTTGGGCCCTCCTGAAATGTCAAGTATTCAAGTCCCAGCTGGTACCACTTTGAGATCATGTTTCTGTCATAGCTATTGTGTAAAATCAATTACAAACATCGGAACAGGAATAGACTTTTCAGGCTTTAAACCTGCTCTGCCATTCAATAAGATCATGGCTGATCTGGTTACGATCCCAACTCCACTTACCCTCTGCCCTCATAACATTCCCTTGTCTATCATACAGCTGTGCCACGGGAAAGTGAGGACAGAAATGGAGTGAGGTGGAGGATGAATGTGTGGCTGAGGGACTGGTGCAGGGACCATTGGGACCTCTTCAGGGGCAGGTGTGACCTGTACACAAAAAATGGGTGGCACTTGAATCCAAGGGGGACCAATGTTCTGGCAGGAAGGTTGGCAAAGGCTACTGGGGAGAATTTAAACCAGATAGATTGGGGGGAGGGGATCGAGACGAGGTGACTGGGAGTGAGGAAGTTAGCTCACAAACAGAGCAGGGTTATAGACAGTGTAAGAGGGAGGAGGTTAATAACATTTCAACAATTCGGGTCCAGATAAAAGCTGGAATAAGGACACTTTGCCTGAATGCACAAAGCATTCGGAACAAAGTAAATGAGTTGATGGCACAAATGGGTATGATCTAGTGGCCATTACAGAAACGTGGTTACAGGGTGACCAGGAATGGGAAATGAATATCATGGGGTATCAGGCATCGAGAAAGGATAGACAGGATGGAAAAAGGGGTGGGGTAGCTCTGTTAATAAAGGATAATATCAGGGTAGTAGTGAGGGACGACATAGGTTCTAAGGAGCAAAACGTGGAAACATTATGGGTGGAGATAAGGAATAGTAGGGGGAGAAAGACACTAGTAGGCGTGGTCAATGGGCCCCCAAATAATAATGTTGAGGTGGGGAGGGCTATAAACAAGCAAATAATGGATGCGTGCAAAAACGGAACGGCAATAATCATGGGGGATTTTAACCTGCATATTGATTGGCTGACTCAAGTTGGACGTGGTGTGATGGAGGAAGAGTTCTTAGAATGCTGTCGGGATAGTTACCTTGAACAGTATGTTACAGAACCTACGAGGGAACAAGTTAGCTTAGATCTGGTAATGTGTAACGTGACAGGTAGAATTAAGGATCTTCTTGTGAAGGACCCTCTTGGGTCGAGTGATCACAATATGGTCGAATTTCTGGTGCAGATGGAGGGGGAGAAAGTAGGGTCCCAAACCAATGTCCTCTGCTTGAACAAAGGGGAGTACGATAGGATGAGGGCTGAATTGGCGAGGGTGGACTGGGAGAGCAGACTGGTAGGTAGGACAGCTGAGGAACAATGGAGGATTTTTAAGGAGATCTTTTTCAGTACTCAGCAAAAATATAGTCCGATGATAAAGAAGGACTGTAAGAAAAGGGATAGCCAGCCGTGGATAACAAAGGAAATAAAGGAGTGTATTAAATTAAAAACCGATGCGTACAGAGTGGCCAAAAATAGTGGAGACTTAGAAGATTGGGAAAGCTTTAAAAAACAACAAACAATGACTAAGAAAACGATAAAGAAAGGAAAGATAGATTATGAAACTAAACTAGCTCTAAACATAAAAAATACTAGTAAAAGTTTTTACAAATATATAAAAAGGAATAGAGTGGCGAGAGTGAATGTTGGACCCTTGGAGGACGAGAGGGGGGATTTAATAGTGGAAAACGAGGAAATGGCGGAGACTTGAAATAGGTTTTGTGTGTCGGTCTTCACGGTGGAAGACACAAATAGTTTACCGAATATTAACGATCGAGTGTTGGTAGGAGGAGAGGTACTCAATACAATTATTGTTACTAGAGAGGCAGTGCTTGGTAGACTAACGGGACTGAAGGTGGACAAGTCCCCGGGCCCGGATGGAATGCATCCCAGGGTACTGAAAGAAATGTCACAGGTAATAGCGGATGCGTTAGTGGTTATTTATCAAAATTCACTGGACTCTGGGGTAGTGCCAGCTGATTGGAAAACGGCTACTGTTACGCCGCTGTTTAAAAAAGGAAGTAGACAAAAGGCGGGTAACTACAGGCCGGTTAGCTTAACGTCTGTAGTTGGGAAAATGCTGGAATCCATCATTAAAGAAGAAATAGTGGGCCATCTGGATAGGAATGGTTCGATCAAGCAGACGCAGCATGGATTCATGAGAGGAAAGTCGTGTTTGACGAACTTACTGGATTTTTATGAAGATGTGACTAGTGCGGTTGACGAAGGGGAACCTGTAGATGTGGTGTTTTTGGATTTCCAAAAGGCATTCCATAAGGTGCCTCACAAAAGGTTTCTGCAGAAGATTGGGGCACACGGAGTTGGAGGTAGGGTGTTAGCGTGGATTGGGGATTGGCTATCCAACAGGAAGCAGAGAGTTGGAATAAATGGGTGCTTTTCAGGTTGGCAGATGGTGACTAGTGGCGTGCCGCAGGGATCGGTACTGGGGCCTCAACTGTTTACTATTTACACAGATGATCTGGAGGAGGGGACTGAGGATAGGGTAACAAAGTTTGCTGACGACACGAAGATAAGTAGGAAAGTGAATTGCATAGAGATTTGGATAGGTTGAGTGAGTGGGCGAGGATCTGACAGATGGAGTATAACGTTGACAAATGCGAGGTTATTCACTTTGGAAGAAATAATAGCAAATTGGATTATTATTTAAATGGAAAAAAATTACAACATGCTACTGGGCAAAGGGACCTGGGGGTCCTTGTGCATGAGTCGCAAAAACTCAGTCTGCAAGTACAACAGGTGATCAAGAGGCAAATGGGATGTTGGCATTTATCACGAGGGGGATAGAATATAAAAGCAGGGAGGTCTTGCTGCATCTGTACAAGGCATTGGTGAGGCCGCAGCTGGAATACTGTGTGCAGTATTGGTCTCCATACTTGCGAAAGGATATATTGGCCTTGGAGGGAGTGCAGAGAAGGGTCACTAGGTTGATACCAGAGATGAGGGGTGTAGATTATGAGGGGAGATTGAGCAGATTAGGTTTGTACTCATTGAAGTTTAGGAGGCTGAGGGGTGATCTTATAGAGGCATATAAGATAATGAAGGGGCTGGATAAGGTAGAAGTGGAGAGATTCTTTCCATTTAGAAAGGAAATCAGAACTCGAGGGTACAGCCTCAAAATGAAGGGGGGTCAGTTTAGGACAGAGTTGAGGAGGAACTTCTTCTCTCAAAGGGTGGTGAATCTCTGGAATTCTCTGCCCACTGAAGTGGTGGAGGCTACCTCGTTGAATATGTTTAATGAACATAGAACACAGAACAGGCCCTTCGGCCCACGATGTTGTGCCGAGCTTTATCTGAAACCAAGATCAAGCTATCCCACTCCCTATCATCCTGGTGTGCTCCATGTGCCTATCCAATAACCGCTTAAATGTTCCTAAAGTGTCTGACTCCACTATCACTGCAGGCAGTCCATTCCACACCCCAACCACTCTCTGCGTAAAGAACCTACCTCTGATATCCTTCCTATATCTCCCACCATGAACCCTATAGTTATGCCCCCTTGTAATAGCTCCATCTACCCGAGGAAATAGTCTTTGAACGTTCACTCTATCTATCCCCTTCATCATTTTATAAACCTCTATCAAGTCTCCCCTCAGCCTCCTCCGCTCCAGAGAGAACAGCCCTAGCTCCCTCAACCTTTCCTCATAAGACCGACCCTCCAAATCAGGCAGCATCCTGGTAAATCTCCTCTGCACTCTTTCCAGCACTTCCACATCCTTCTTATAGTGAGGTGACCAGAACTGCACACAATATTCCAAATGTGGTCTCACCAAGGTCCTGCCATTATTCATGTAAATTGAGTCTGTGTCTTTATAAGCTCTGTTTGTGAACAGAATTCCCACTCACCTGAAGAAGGGGCTTAGAGCTTCGAAAGCTTGTGTGGCTTTTGCTACCAAATAAACCTGTTGGACTTTAACCTGGTGTTGTTAAACTTCTTACTGTGTTTACCCCAGTCCAACACCGGCATCTCCACATCATTCGATCAGACAGCCAGTTACCTATCCAATCGGCCAACTTTCCCTCTATCCCACACCTCCTTACTTTCATCATAAGCCGACCATGGGGGACCTTATCAAACGCCTTACTAAAATCCATGTATATGACATCAACTGCCCTACCTTCATCAACACACTTGGTTACCTCGTCAAAAAATTCAATCAAATTTGTGAGGCACGACTTGCCCTTCACGAATCCGTGCTGACGATCCTGGATTAATCCGCATCTTTCTAAATGGTCGTAAATCCCATCTCGAAGGACCTTTTCCATCAATTTACCAACCACCGAAGTAAGACTAACCGGTCTATAATTACCAGGGTCATTTCTATTCCCTTTCTTAAACAGAGGAACAACATTCGCCATTCTCCAGTCCTCTGGCACCATCCCCGTGGACAGCGAGGACCCAATGATCAAAGCCAAAGGCTCTGCAATCTCATCCCTTGCCTCCCAAAGAATCCTCGGATATATTTCATCAGGCCCAGGGGACTTATCGACCTTCAGTTTATTCAAATCTGCCAGGACATCCTCCCTCCGAACATCTATTTCCTCCAGCCTATTAGCCTGTAACACCTTCACTTCCTCAAAAACATGGCCCCTCTCCTTGGTGAACACTGAAGAAAAGTATTCATTCATCACCTCGCCTATCTCTACTGACTTCATACACAAAGAACAAAGAACAGTACAGCACAGGAAACAGGCCCTTCGGCCCTCCAAGCCTGTGCCGCTCCTTGGTCCATCTGGACCAATCCTTTGTATCCCTCCATTCCCAGGCTGCTCATGTGACTAGCCAGGTAAGTCTTAAACGATGTCAGCGTGCCTGCCTCCACCACCCTACTTGGCAGCGCATTCCAGGCCCCCACCATCCTCTGTGTAAAAAACATCCCTCTCATATCTGAGTTATACTTCGCCCCTCTCACCTTGAGCCCGTGACCCCTCGTGAACGTCACTTCTGATCTGGGAAAAAGCTTCCCACCGTTCACCCTATCTATCCCCTTCATAATTTTGTACACCTCTATTCGATCTCCCCTCATTCTCCGTCTTTCCAGGGAGAACAACCCCAGTTTACCCAATCTCTCCTCATAGCTAAGACCCTCCATACCAGGCAACATCCTGGTAAACTTTCTCTGCACTCTCTCTAACGCCTCCACGTCCTTCTGGTAGTGCGGCGACCAGAACTGGACGCAGTACTCCAAATGTGGCCTAACCAGCGTTCTATACAGCTGCATCATCAGACTCCAGCTTTTATACTCTATACCCCGTCCGATAAAGGCAAGCATACCATATGCCTTCTTCATCACCTTCTCCACCTGTGTTGCCACCTTCAAGGATTTGTGGACTTGCACACCTAGGTCCCTCTGTGTTTCTATACTCCTGATGACTCTGCCATTTATTGTATAACTCCTGCCTACATTATTTCTTCCAAAATGCATCACTTCACATTTATCCGGATTAAACTCTGCCACCTCTCCGCCCAATTTTCCAGCCTATCAATATCCTGCTGTATTGCCCGACAATGCTCTTCGCGATCCGCAAGTTCTCACTCCTGTCCTTGACCGGCCCTAACCTCACCCTGGTCATTCTTTTATTCCTCACATAAGAGTAAAAAGCCTTGGGGTTTTCCTTGATCCGACCCGCCAAGGACTTCTCATGTCCCCTCCTAGCTCTCCTAAGCCCCTTTTTCAGCTCGTTCCTTGCTAACTTGTAACCCTCAATCGAGCCATCTGAACCTTGTTTCCTCATCCCTACATAAGCTTCCCTCTTCCTTTTCACAAGACATTCCACCTCTTTCGTGAACCATGGTTCCCTCACTCGGCCATTTCCTCCCTGCCTGACAGGGACAGGGACATACCCATCTTTCAAAAGTCACTGGAGTCAGGGAAAGTCCCAGAGGATTGGAAAATCGCTGTTGTAACCCCACTGTTCAAGAAGGGAACAAGAAAAAAGATGGAAAATTATAGGCCAATTAGCCTAACCTCAGTTGTTGGCAAAATTCTAGAATCCATCGTTAAGGATGAGATTTCTAAATTCTTGGAAGTGCAGGGTCGGATTAAGACAAGTCAGCATGGATTTAGTAAGCGGAGGTCGTGCCTGACAAACCTGTTAGAGTTCTTTGAAGAGATAACAAATAGGTTAGACCAAGGAGAGCCAATGGATGTTATCTATCTTGACTTCCAAAAGGCCTTTGACAAGGTGCCTCACGGGAGACTGCTGAGTAAAATAAGGGCCCATGGTATTCGAGGCAAGGTACTAACATGGATTGACGATTGGCTGTCAGACAGAAGGCAGAGAGTTGGGATAAAAGGTTCTTTCTCAGAATGGCAACCGGTGACAAGTGGTGTCCCGCAGGGTTCAGTGTTGGGGCCACAGCTGTTCTCTTTATATATTAACGATCTAGATGACGGGACTGGGAGCATTCTGGCCAAGTTTGCCGATGATACAAAGATAGGTGGAGGGGCAGGTAGTATTGAGGAGGTGGGGAGGCTGCAGAAAGATTTAGACAGTTTAGGAGAGTGGTCCAAGAAGTGGCTGATGAAATTCAACGTGGGCAAGTGCGAGGTCGTACACTTTGGAAAAAAGAATAGAGGCATGGACTATTTTCTAAACGGTGACAAAATTCATAATGCTAAAGTGCAAAGGGACTTGGGAGTCCTAGTCCAGGATTCTCTAAAGGTAAACTTGCAGGTTGAGTCCGTAATTAAGAAAGCAAATGTAATGTTGTCATTTATCTCAAGAGGCTTGGAATACAAAAGCAGGGATGTACTTCTGAGGCTTTATAAAGCACTGGTTAGGCCCCATTTGGAGTACTGTGAGCAATCTTGGGCCCCACACCTCAGGAAGGACATACTGGCACTGGAGCGGGTCCAGCGGAGATTCACACGGATGATCCCAGGAATGGTAGGCCTGACATACGATGAACGTCTGAGGATCGTGGGATTATATTCATTGGAGTTTAGGAGGTTGAGGGGAGATCTGATAGAAACTTACAAGGTAATGAACGGCTTAGATAGGATGGACGTAGGGAAGTTGTTTCCATTAACAGGGGAGACTAGGACGCGGGGGCACAGCCTTAGAATAAAAGGGAGTCACTTTAGAACAGAGATGAGGAGAAATTTCTTCAGCCAGAGAGTGGTGGGTCTGTGGAATTCATTGCCACAGAGGGCTGTGGAGGCCGAGACGTTGAGCGTCTTCAAGACAGAAATTGATAAATTCTTGATTTCTCGAGGAATTAAGGGCTATGGGGAGAGAGCGGGTAAATGGAGTTGAAATCAACCATGATTGAATGGTGGAGTGGACTCGATGGGCCGAATGGCCTTACTTCCGCTCCTATGTCTTATGGTCTTATGGTCTTAAGGACACCCAGTCTTTGTTCCTTGAAAAAGTTCCACTTTTCATTCGTTCCTTTCCCTGACAGTTTCTGTTCCCAACTCATGCCCCCTAATTCTTGCCTAATCGCATCATAATTACCTCTCCCCCAATTGTAAACCTTGCCCTGCCGTACGGCCCTACCCCTCTCCATTGCAATAACAAAAGACACCGAATTGTGGTCACTATCTCCAAAGTGCTCTCCCACAACCAAATCTAACACTTGGCCCGGTTCATTTCCCTGTACCAAATCCAATGTGGCCTCACCTCTTGTCGGCCTATCCACATATTGTGTCAGGAAACCCTCCTGCACACACTGCACAAAAACTGCCCCATCCGAACTATTTGACCTACAAAGGTTCCAATCAATATTTGGAAAGTTAAAGTCCCCCATGACAACTACCCTGTGACCCCCACACATATCCATAATCTGCTTAGCAATTTCTTCCTCCACATCTCTATTACTATTTGGGGGCCTATAGTAAACTCCTAACAACGTGCCCGCTCCTTTCCTATTTCTAACCTCAGCCCATATTATCTCAGTGTGCAGATCCCCCTCGAAGTGCCTTTCCGCAGCCGTTAAACTATCCTTGATTAACAATGCTACTCCTCCACCTCTTTTACCAGCTTCCCTACACTTACTGAAACATCTATACCCCAGAACGTCCAACAACCATTCCTGTCCTTGTTCTACCCACGTCTCCGTAATGGCCACAACATCGTAGTCCCAAGTACCAATCCACGCCCCAAGTTCATCTACCTTGTTCCCGATGCTCCTTGCATTGAAGTAGACACACTTCAACACACCTTCCTGTCTACCGGTACCCACCCTTGACCCTGATACCTTCCCCAATACCTCACCACCCTCAACACTGGCTTCTGGACTACAACTCCTTTTCCCACTCCCCTGACAAATTAGTTTAAACCCCCCTGAAGAGCCATTTCAAATTTCCCTCCCAGGATATTGGTGCCCCTCTGGTTCAGGTGCACCCTGTCCTGTTTGTAGAGGTCCCACCTTCCCCAGGATGTGTTCCAATTATCCACATATCTGAAACCCTCCCTCCTACACCATCCCTGCAACCACATGTTTAACTGCACTCTCTCCCTGTTCCTCAACTCGCTATCACGTGGCACCGGCAACGTACCAGAGATGACCACATGTTTTGGCTTGGCTCTCAGCTTCCAGTTTAAGTCATGGCTCTCAGCTTCCGTTTAAGTCACGGATAGATGGATTTCTGATCGGTAGGGGAATTAAGGGTTATGGGGAGCAGACAGGTAAGTGGAACTGATTCACTTCAGATCAGCCATGATCTTATTGAATGGCGGGGCAGGCTCGAGGGGCTAGATGGCCTTCTCCTGCTCCTATTTCTTATGTTCTTATGTCTTAATTCTGCCTCGAGTAAATTCAATCACCATTGCTTTCTGGAGAACAGAATTCCACATATTAACGGTCTGCAGAAAATATTTTTCCTTTATCTCCATTTTAAAATGGAGACCTCTTATTCTTAAACTATGTCCCCTAGTTTTAGACCTCCCACAAATGGAAACTGCCTCTCCGCGTCTATCCCATTTAGAAACATAGAAAATGGTTGCAGGAGTAGGCCATTCGGTCATTTGAGCCTGCTCCACTATTCAATATCATGGCTGATCATGTACTTCCAGTATCCCACTCCCTCTCTATTCCCCTTGATCCCTTTGGCCACATGGCCAAGCCCAACTCCCTCTTGAATGTATCTAATGAACTGGCCCCAACAGCTTTCTGTGGTAGGCAATTCCACAGATTCACAACTCAGTGAAGAAGTTCTTCCTCATCTCAGTCCTGAATGGTCTATTCCTTATTGTTAGACCTTGACCCCTAGTTCTGGACTCCCCCAACAGCGGGAATATTCCAGTCCCATCAGGAGTTTATATGTTTCTATGAGATCTCCCCTCATTCTAAATTCCAATGAGTACAAGCACAGTCGATCCAGTCTCTCTTCATATGTCAGTTCTGCCGTTCCAGGAATCAGTCTGGCAGTCTCTTCTTAAAGGTTTCAATAAGATCATCTCACATTCTTCTAAACTCCAAAGAATATAGGTATATAGCGCGTTTAACCTTTCTTCACAAGATAACTACATCTGTAGTGGGTAAGTTGTTGGAAGGTATTCGGAAAGACAGGCATTTTAGGAGGGCAAGGACAGATTAGGGACAGTCAGCATGACTTTGCGAGTGGAAAATCATGTCTCTCAAATTTGATTGAGTTTGTTGAAGGGGTAACCAAGAAGGTAGATGAGGGCAGCGTAGTTGATGTTCTCTACATGGACTTTAGCAAGGCCTTTGACAAGGTACCAAGTAAAAGTTTATTAGTCACAAGTAAGACTTACATTAACACTGCAATGAAGATACTGTGAAATTCCCCTAGTCGCCACAGCCCGGCGCCTGTTCGGGTCAATGCACCTAACCAGCACGTCGTTCAGACTGTGGGAGGAAACCGGAGCACCCGGAGAACATGTAAACTCCACACAGACAGTAACCCAAGTCAGGAATCAAACCCGGGTCCCTGGTGCTGAGGCGCAGCAGTGCTAACCACTGTGCCGTGCCACCAAATGATAGGCTGTTGCATGAGATT
Organism: Mustelus asterias; assembly: GCF_964213995.1. Classification (NCBI taxonomy): domain Eukaryota; kingdom Metazoa; phylum Chordata; class Chondrichthyes; order Carcharhiniformes; family Triakidae; genus Mustelus; species Mustelus asterias. Next base: position 147,471,943 of record NC_135806.1, on the reverse strand, counting down.
AAATCTCATGGGATCCAAGGGGAGATGGCCAATTGAACACAGAATTGGCTTGATGACAGAAGACAAAGGGTGGTTGTGGAGGGTTGTTTTTCAAACTGGAGGCCTGTAACCAGCGGTGTGCCTCAGGGATCAGTGCTGGGCCCACTGTTATTTCTCATTTATATTAATGATTTGGATGAGAATTTAGGAGGCACGGTTAGTAACTTTGCAGATGACACCAAGATTGGTGGCATAGTGTACAGTGAAGAAAGTTATCTCCGATTGCAAGAGGTCCTTGATGATTTGGGCCAGTGGGCTGACAAATGGCAGATGGAGTTTAATTTCGATAAGTGCGAGGTGATGCATTTTGATAGATCAAACCAGGGCAGGACTTACTCAGTTAATAGTAGGGTTTTGGGGACAGATAGAACAAAGAGATCTGGGAGTACAGGTTCATAGCTCCTTGAAAGTGGAGTCACAGGTGGACAGAGTGGTGAAGGCGTCATTCGGCATGCTTGGTTTCATTGGTCAGAACATTGAATACAGGAGCTGGGACGTCTTGTTGAAGTTGTACAAAACATTGGTAAGATCACATTTGGAATACTGTGTACAGTTCTGGTCACCCTATTATAGAAAGGATATTATTAAACTAGAAAGCGTGCAGAAAAGATTTACTTGGATGCTACCGGGACTTGATGGTTTGAGTTATAAGGAGAGGCTGGATAGACTGGGACTTTTTTCCCTGGAGTGTAGGAGAATTAGGGGTGATCTTATAGAAGTCTATAAAATAATGAGGGGCATATATCAACCAGAGTCAATATCTTTTCCCAAAGGTAGAGAAGTCTAAAGCTAGAGGGCATAGGAGATTTACTAGGATGTTGCCTGGTATGGTGGGAAGGTCTTATGAGGAAAGGCTGAGGGACTGGAGGTTGTTTTCGTTAGAGAAGAAGGTGGTTAAGAGGTGACTTAATAGAGGCATACAAGGTGATCAGAGGATTATATAGGGTGGATAGTGAGAGCCTTTTTCCTCGGATGGTGATAGCTAGCACGAGGGGACATAGCTTTAAATTGAGGGGTGATAGATATAGGACAGATGTCAGAGGTAGGTTCTTCACTCAGAGAGTAGTAAGGGCGTGGAATGCCCAGCCTGCAACAGTAGTGGACTCGCCAACATTAAGGGCATTTAAATGGTCATTGGATAAACATATGGATGATATTGGAATAGGGTAGGTTAGATGGCTTTAGATTGGTTTCACTGTTTGGTACAACATCGAGGGCTGAAGGGCCTGTACTGCACTGTAATGGCATCAAGGTTGGTAAGTCGCCGGGACCGGATGGGATGTACCCCAGGTTACTGTGGGAGGCGAGGGAGGAGATTGCGGAGCCTTTGGCGATGATCTTTGCATCGTCGATGGAGACGGGAGAGGTTCCGGAGGATTGGAGGATTGCAGATGTGGTCCCTATATTCAAGAAAGGGAACAGGGACAGCCCGGGAAATTACCGACCGGTGAGTCTAACCTCAGTGGTTGGTAAGTTGATGGAGAGGATCCTGAGAGACAGGATTTATGATCATCTAGAGAAGTTTAGTATGATCAAAAGTAGTCAGCACGGCTTTGTCAAGGGCAGTTCGTGCCTTACGAGCCTGGTTGAGTTCTTTGAAAATGTGACCAAACACATTGACGAAGGAAGAGCGGTGGATGTGGTCTATATGGACTTCAGCAAGGCGTTCGATAAGGTCCCCCATGCAAGACTTCTTGAGAAAGTGAGAGGGCATGGGATCCAAGGGGCTGTTGCCTTGTGGATCCAGAACTGGCTTGCCTGCAGAAGGCAGAGAGTGGCTGTGGAGGGGTCTTTCTCTGCATGGAGGTCAGTGACCAGTGGAGTGCCCCAGGGATCTGTTCTGGGACCCTTGCTGTTTGTCATTTTCATAAATGACCTGGATGAGGAAGTGGAGGGATGGGTTGGTAAGTTTGCTGACGACACCAAGGTAGGTGGTGTTGTGGATAGTTTGGAGGGATGTCAGAAGTTGCAGCGAGACATAGATAGAATGCAAGACTGGGCGGAGAAGTGGCAGATGGACTTCAACCCGGATAAGTGTGTGGTGATCCATTTTGGCAGATCCAATGGGATGAAGCAGCAGTATAATATGAAGGGTACCTTTCTTAGCAGTGTAGAGGATCAGAAGGACCTTGGGGTCCGGGTCCATAGGACTCTTAAATCGGCCTCGCAAGTGGAGGATGCGGTCAAGAAGGCGTACGGCGTACTGGCCTTCATTAATCGAGGGATTGAGTTTAGGAGTCGGGAGATAATGCTGCAGCTTTATAGGACCCTGGTTAGACCCCACTTGGAGTACTGCGCGCAGTTCTGGTCACCTCATTACAGGAAAGATGTTGAAACCATTGAAAGGGTGCAGAGGAGATTTACAAGGATGTTGCCTGGATTGGGGGGCATGCCTTATGAGGATAGGTTGAGGGAGCTTGGTCTCTTCTCCCTGGAGAGACGAAGGATGAGAGGTGACCTGATAGAGGTTTACAAGATGTTGAGAGGTCTGGATAGGGTAGACTCTGAGGCTATTTCCAAGGGCTGAAATGGTTGCTACGAGAGGACACAGGTTTAAGGTGCTGGGGGGTAGGTACAGAGGAGATGTCAGGGGTAAGTTTTTCACTCAGAGGGTGGTGGGTGAGTGGAATCGGCTGACGTCGGTGGTGGTGGAGGCAAACTCGTTGGGGTCTTTTAAGAGACTTCTGGATGAGTACATGGGATTTAATGGGATTGAGGGCTATAGATAGGCCTAGAGGTGGGGATGTGATCGGCGCAACTTGTGGGCCGAAGGGCCTGTTTGTGCTGTGGCTTTCTATGTTCTATGTAATGTTCTATGTTTAAGGAGAGGGGGAGAGATACAGAAGTGTCCAGAGGGACAATTTTTTCAGAGGGTGGTGAGTGTCTGGAACAAGCTGCCAGAGGCAGTAGTAGAGGCAGGTACAATTTTGTCTTTTACAAAGCATTTAGACAGTTACGTGGGTAAGATGGGTTTACAGGGATATGGGCCAAATGTGGGTAATTGGGACTAGCTTAGGGGTTAAAAAGGGCAACATAGACAAGTTGGGCCGAAGGGCCCGTTTCCATGCTGTAAACATTCTCCCTGTGTCTGCATTGGTTTCCTCCGGGTGCTCCAGTTTCCTCCCACAGTCCAAAGGTGTGCAGGTTAGGTGAATTGGCCATGCTAAATTGCTCCTTAGTGTCAGGGGGACTAGCTAGGGTAGATGCATGGGGTTATGGGTATAGGGTCTGGGTGCATTGTGGTTGGTGGAGACTCGATGGGCCGAATAGCCTCCTTCTGCACTGTAAGATTCCATGATTGGATTCTATGATAACTTGAGAATGAAGTATTTATGCCAATTCTGTTGTATGATAGTTAGTAAAACATCTATCATTGCTGATAACATGATCCCCTACACCAGAGGCTCTCACATAGAATCATGGCATGGTGATAACACAAAAGACAGCCTTCCAGCCAGTCATGCCTGTGTCAGTATACTAAACAGCAGTTTCCACTCCACTGCCTTTTCCCTTTTCAGAAAATGATCCAATTCCCCTTTAAAGCCTCACCCATAATGTAGGTTCATTTTATGTGGCACCTTATTGAATGTCTTCTGAAAATCCAAATACACTACACCCACTGGTTCCCATTTATCTACCCTGTTTGTAACATGATGAGAAGTATGTATGTGAATGTGCAGCATATGCTAAATAAGGTTGCTCAGCTGTAGGTTCTGTTAGCCACATAGAAATATGATGCTGTGGCTACAACAGAGCTATTTCAATGAAGATTAGGCCTGAGAATTAAATATTTCTGGATCCAGGGAGTTCAGCAAAGATAGGAAAGGAGAAAAGGGGGAGGGAATGGCATACTGATTAAAAGGACATTGCAGTTCTGGAAAGGGAGGATGCCCCAGGGTGATGGACAGAATTTATTAGGCTACATCTAAGAAACAACATAGGTACCTTTACTCAGTATAGTCTATGGGTTACCAACTAGTGGGCAAAATATTGAGGAACAAATGCGTATGGAAATTGAAGTCGTCAAGGAAGGGAAGTGTCAAAGTTGGGCCATGTGGTGGTGAGAGAAAGGTGGAAATTGGAAGCAAAGTTGATGCAGTTTTCAGTTTCTGGGCCTCCATTCATTCACGCACCCCCCCCCCCCCCCCCAAACGGTCTGAGGGCTCTTCATTTCTTCCTTGAGGTCCAACTAGCCCCCATCCACCAGCACCCTCCTACGCTTTGTTGCCTCATTGTTGGCCTGTGAAAAAAGGAATTAGAAAATTGAAGAATTTCCCCTTTAATTCATTTCACTTTCCCCAAGGAAAGTTGTTACAGGCATCCGTAAGGTGCTGTCTTTTTGTACATGTGGAATATTCCTTCTTCCATCCAACTCTGCCTTTTCCTGCTCATAAGTTTAAAGTTAAGTTTATTTATTAGTCACAAATAGGTATAGTAACCTACTTCTTCACACCCTGCTTCCTGTAATAATTCTATTCCATTCTTCCAGTTTCTCAGTCTCTGTCACATCTGCTCTGATGATGCACTTCCATAACTGTGTTTCTAGTTACCCCCGACTGTGGTGGACTGGATCCTCAACCCTGTCTGACCTATTTCCTGCATTTCTATTCTCATGCATCCCCCTCCCTTCCCTAAGCTGCAATAGGGTTCCCCTTTTCCTCATTTTCCACTTCACCAGCCTTCACATTCAAAGGGTCATCGTCCATCATTTCTGTCACCTTCAGCATGACTTCACTACCGAACATATCTTCCCTTCGTCTCCTGTCCAGTTTCTCCATGCCACACTGGTCTACTCCTCCTTTGCGGATGACACTAAAGTCGGTGGAGTTGTAGACAGTGCGGAGGGAAGTGGCAGGTTACAGAGGGACATAGATAAGCTGCAGAGCTAGGCTGAGAGGTGGCAAATGGAGTTTAATGCGGACAAGTGTGAAGTGATTCACTTTGGAAGGAGTAACAGGAATACAGGGTACTGGGCTAATGGTAAGATACTCGGTAGTGTGGATGAACAGAGGGATCTGGGTGTCCATGTGCATAGATCCCTGAAAGTTGGCACCCAGGTTGACAGGGTTGTTAAGAAGGCGTACGGTGTGTTAGCTATTATTGGTAGAGGGATTGAGTTTCGGAGGTCATGCTGCAACTGTACAAAACTCTGGTGCGGCCGCATTTGGAGTATTGCGTACAGTTCTGGTCGCCCTATTATAGGAAAGATGTGGAAGTGTTGGAAAGGGTGCAGTGGAGATTTACCAGGATGTTGCCTGGTATGGTGGGAAAATCGTATGAGGAAAGGCTGAGGGGCTTGAGGCTGTTTTTGTTAGAGAGAAGGTTAAGAGGTGACTTAATAGAGGCATACAAGATGATCAGAGGATTAGATCGGGTGGATAGTGAGAGCCTTTTTCCTCGGATAGTGATGGTTCGCACGAGGGGACATAGCTTTAAATTGAGGGGTGATAGATATAGGACAGATGTTAGAGGTGGGTTCTTCACTCAGAGAGTAGCAAGGGCGTGGAATGCCCTGCCTGCAGCAGTAGTGGACTCGTCAACATTAAGAGCATTCAAATGGTTATTGGATAAACATATGGATGATATTGGAATAGTGTAGATTCGAGGGGCTTTAGATTGGTTCCACTGGTCGGCACAACATCGAGGGCCGAAGGGCCTGTACTGCGCTGTAATGTTCTATGTTCCTTAACTCCCAACATCTTGTCCCCTTACCGCAGCACTTTCCCATGCAATTGCAGTAGGTGCATAGGTAAGGAATAGCTAAGAAAGAAGCAGTGAGGTTGTTTCCACTGGCAGGTGAAACTAGAACTAGGGGGCATGGCCTTAGAATAACAGGGAGCAGATGTAGAACTGAGTTGAGGGGGAACTTCTTCACCCAAAGGGTTGTGAACCTGTGGAATTCCCTGCCCAGTGAAGCAGTTGAGGCTACCTCATTGAATGTTTTTAATGCAAGGATAGATAAATTTTTGAACAGTAAAGTAATTAAGGGTTATGGTGAGCAGGCGGGTAAGTGGAGCCGAGTCCACAAAAAGATCAGCCATGATCTTATTGAATGTCAGAGCAGGCTCGAGGGGTCAGATGGCCTACTTCTGCTTCTAGTTCTTATGTTCTTATGTAACACCTGCCCCTTTACCTCCTCACCATCCCAGGCCCCAAACACTCATTCCAGGGGAGGCAGCAATTTACTTGTGCTTCTTTCAGTTTCATATACTGTATTCACTGCTCTACACTGGAGACCTAACGCAGAATGGGTAACTATTTGACGGTACAACTTCAAGCACCACCTGAGCTTCTAGTTCCTTGCCATTGTAAGTCACCACCTTGCTCTCACATACTAATTGCTGTCTCCAGCCTGCTGCAGTATACCCTTTGACAGCACCTAACCCATTACGTTTCTGAAAAGTCATACTCCACTCGAAATGTTAACTGTTTCTCTCTCCATAAATACAGCGAGACCCGAGTACTACCATAATTTTCTACAACAGTATGTTTTCAGTCCAATAAGGGAGGATGCACTGCTAAATCTGGTTCTTGGGAATGAAGAACCAGATGTCAGTCGGAAATGATTTAGGGAACAGTGGTCATTGCATCATCAGGTTTAATTTGGCTATAGAAATGGGCAAGGAACAATCTAGAGAAATAATTATTAGGGGAAGGCCAACTTCAATGGGGTAAGAATGGGGAAAAATTTCATCAGAATGGTTACATGGATGAGGAACTTCAATTATGTGCTCAGATTGGAGAAATTGACTGTTCTCCTTGGAGAAGAGAAGCTTGAGTGGAGGTCACGAGATATCTACACAGTGCAGATTGACAGAAACCATTGCTGAAAGGACTGAGAACCAGAGGACACAGATTTATGGTGACTGACAAAAGCAGCAACTGTGACATGAGGAATTTTTTTTGACAAGTAGCAGGTGCTTACAATTGGAATACACTGCCTTAGTGTGGCATAGAATCCTACAGTGCAGAAGAGGTCCTTCAACTCATCAAATCTGCAGAGCCAGGTTCAAATCAACACATTCACGGGGGATTTGGATTAATATTTGAAAACAGATTATGCACAGCTAGAGAGAAGGCAAGGGAGAGGCACTAGGTGAACTGCTCCTTCAGAAAACCAGTATAGATGCAACAAGCCAAAATAGCCTTCTCCTGTGCTGCAGCCATTCTATGATTCTAGTCATGCATCAGAGTACAATCTTCCAGTCAGCTGAACAGGTAAAAATGAAACCCATAAATGTCTGCATTGATAACTTAATCTGAATCAGAACATGCCAGCAGTTTCTGTGATTTCATCAAAAAAGTGTTTAGCCCATATTCTGAGGAAATGCTTCCTCTAATTTCCCTCACTGTGCGTGGGTTGTTTGGTGCACCATGCAGTCCTTGTCGCAAGGTCACACATGTATGTTAAGGAGACCGTTCTTATGTATGGCCTGTGTTTATCCCCTGTGCAGCATGTTCTGGTCCGCTGCGTGGTCAGGCACTCACGCAACTTAAGGCAAACACTGTTCTCAGGGTCAGTGCAATGGTTTAATTCAGAGGCTCTTAATGTAACTGATAGAAATCAGAATTGAGCTAGCAATCTACTTTATACAAAATAACTTTCATCAATCTGATTAAACAAAGGCTTGTAACAAAAAAGTGCTCATTAGTTCTTTGTTGACATTTAAGTGAGATAAAATCATCTCAAATTAAATAAATTATGCTAATGAGCTACGATCTAAAATCTTTGCATATATAATTGTCTTAAATTTTAACGCACACTAAACAAATCCAAACCTTATTTAGAGTCAAACCAGATACCAACAATAATGCTGCAATAATAAGAAAGCAAAGTAGAAAGGACTGCTTTCACTGTAAGTAGGCCGTCACCCTGTAACTCCCAATCAGTATAATTTCAGAAATGTATATCGCTACCTATAGAAAATGCTTCAATTTTACTTTAGCTTCTTCCGTGCCCTGTCATAAGTTAGTTCACCCCTCCCTCAATGTAAGTCTTACTTCAGTGAGAACTAGTTCTTGAAACTGTCCTAGTTGTGACATAACTAAACCAGGAAAAACATTGGGTCACCATTATAAGCATCACTCAAAGAGGGGGGCCGGAATTTTACCGCCCCACCTGCCACATGAATCGAAGTGGGCAAGGGACAGACCATGGAAAGGTGTGTTGACCTCAGGTGGGATTTTATGGTATTGGGACGAGTGAGGCTGTAAAATCTCGCCCAGGGACTGCGGCCATGGGCCAAAAAGAATATGAAACAGAACTTTCAAATAATCTCAATATCATTGTCCAATTGTGGAAATCAAGTAGCTTGAAAGCCAAGAAACAATTACCCTTCATGCCCATATCGTCCAGTTCTTCAATTAGCATGCTTCTTTGCAAACAGTCTCAAATATTAATTATATTACACACAGTATTAAGGATAGGTTCAGTACATGCAACTTTATAAATTTACCCTTTGGAGTTCCATCGCTGCTCGCAGGAGAACACACTGCTTGTGGGGATCTTAAAGGGAAGGAAGCAGCATTCCTCAATGAAGAATCACCATCCTATGATAAAAAAAGAAAAAACATTAGCCTAGAAAATTTACCACAAATAAGCAAAATCAAATACAATATCTACAAAGTACAAGGAAAGAAAACCTTGTTTAAAGAATGACAGTAGCATAGTGGTATAATCTTACTAGGCTAATGATCCAGAAACCCAGATACAGGAGTTGAGACGTCTTGTTGCAGTTGTACAAAACATTGGTACAGCCACATTTGGAATACTGTGTACAGTTCTGGTCGCATTATAGAAAGAATATTATTCAACTAGAAAGAGTGCAGAAAAGATCAACTCGGATGCTACCGGGACTTGATGGTTTGAGTTATAAGGAGAGGCTGGATAGACCGGGACTTTTTTCCTCTGGACCGTAGGAGGCTGAGGAATGATCTTATAGAGATCTATAAAATAATGAGGGGCACAGATCAGCTAGATAGTCAACACCTTTTCCCAAAGGTAGGGGAGTCTAAAACTAGAGGGCATAGGTTTAAGGTGAGGGGAGAGATACAAAAGTGTCCAGACGGGCAATTTTTTCACATAGAGGGTGGTGAGTGTCTGGGACGAGCTGCCAGAGGCAGTAGTAGAGGCGGGTACAATTTTGTCTTTTAAAAAGCATTTGGATAGTTACATTGGTAAGATGGGTATAGAGGGATATGGGCCAAATGCGGGCAATTGGGACTAGCTTAGTGGCTAAATAAACAGGCGGCATGGACAAGTTGGGCCGAAGAGCTTGTTTCCATGCTGTAAACCTCTGGCTCTAGAGGTTCCTCATCCTAGGAATGAGTCAAGTGAATCTTTTCTGAACTGCTTCTAATGCACTTTCTTTTTCAAATAAGGAAGGCAAAACTGTACATATTCCAGATGTGGTCTCAGCAGTTGGGACTAGCTTACTGGTTAAAAAAAGGACAGCACAGGCAAGCTGGGCTTAAGGGCCTGTTTCCATGCTGTAAACCTCTATGACTACGACTCTATGTAGCCAAGGCCCAGAGACACAAGTTCAAATTCAATCACGGCAGCTGGGGGAATTGAAATTCAAATAATAATTCCAGAATAAAATACTAGGCTCAGTAATGATGAAATCATGAAAATATCAGGTTGTCATAGAATCTCATTTGGTTCACTAATGCTTCCACGAAATCGATGTTCTTCCTGGTTGGCCTAAATATCACACACAGAGCATTGCAGTGGACTCTTAACTGCTCTCTGAAATGGCCTAGCAAGCCAATCAGTTGAATCAAACTGCTACAGTAAAGCTGAAGAATAAGACATCACAAACTAACCAGCATCGATCTAGGCACCAGAAACAATGAGGTTTATCCAGCTCAGTCAATCCTGCAAAGTCCACCCCATTGTGATCTGGGCAGATTTGCCAAATTGAAACACATTAAAAAATTTGAAGTGGGTGGACAGGGTAGATGCTAAGAAAGCATCTCAGACTCAGGGGTCAGGCATTTAAAATAGGATTAAGAAAAATGGCTATACTCAACGTTTGTGAATCTTTAGAATTCTGTTCATCAGAGTTGTGAATGCGCAGTCATTAAGCATATTTAAGACAGAGCTCAATAGGTTTATGGATTCTCAATAGATTCTTTGAGAACATTACATGTACAGTGGACAATGGGGAACCTGTGGATGTGGTGTATCTGGATTTTCAGAAGGCATTTGACAAGGTGCCGCACCAAGGACTGCTACATAAGATAAAGGTGCACGGTGTTACAGGTAATGTATTAGCATGGATAGAGGATTGGTTAACTAACAGAAAGCAAAGAGTGGGGGTAAATGGGTGTTTTTCTGGTTGGCGATCAGTGACTAGTGGTGTGCCTCAGGGATCAGTGTTGGGACCGCAATTGTTTATGATTTACATAGATGATTTGGAGTTGGGGACCAAGTGTAGTGTGTCAAAATTCGCAGATGACACTAAGATGACACAAAGTGTGCAGAGGACGCTGAAAGTCTGCAAAGGGATAATCTAAGTGAGTGGGCGAGGGTCTGGCAGATGGAGTACAATGCTGGTAAATGTGAGGTCATCCATTTTGGTAGGAATAACAGCAAAATGGACTATTATTTAAATTGTAAAAAATTGCAGCATGCTGCTGTGCAGAAGGACCTGGGTGTCCTTGTGCAGGAATCTCAAGAAGTTGGTTTGCAGGTGCAGCAGGTAATTAAGAAGGCAAATGGAATTTTGACCTTCATTGCGAGAGGGATGGAGTTTAAAAACAGCGAGGTTATGTTGCAGCTGTATAAGGTGCTGGTGAGGCCACACCTGGAATACTGTGTACAGTTTTGGTCTCCTTACTTGAGAAAGGATATACTGGCACTGGAGGGGATGCAGAGGAGATTCACTCGGGTGATTCCGGAGTTGAGAGGGTTGGCTTACGAGGAGAGACTGAATAGACTGGGGCTATACTCATTGGAATTCAGAAGAATGAGGGGAGATCTTATAGAAACATATAAGATTATGAAGGGAATAGATAAGATAGAAGCAGGGAAGTTGTTTCCACTGGCGGGTGAAACTAGAACTAGGGGGCATAGCCTCAAAATAAGGGGAAGCAGATTTAGGACTGAGTTGAGGAGGAACTTCTTCACCCAAAGGGTTGTGAATCTGTGGAATTCCCTGCCCAGTGAAGCAGTTGAGGCTACCTTCATTGAATGTTTTTAAGGCAAGGATAGATAAATTTTTGAACAGTAAAGGAATTAAGGGTTATGGTGAGCAGGCGGGTAAGTGGAGCTGAGTCCACAAAAAGATCAGCCATGATCTTATTGAATGGCGGAGCAGGCTTGACGGGCCAGATGGCCGACTCCTGCTCCTAGTTCTTATATGAAATATTAAAAGAAATAAATACAGTGCAGGAAGGCAGAACAAAGACAGAAATCAACCATAACCTTGTTGAATAGCAGAACAGTCTCAAAGGTCAAAACAGTTTATTCCAGTTCCGAGCTCTTAAGCTCTCCTGGAACTGCACCTGAATCATCTCCTCATTAAGATCAGCCCCTTGGTTAATTAAATTTTTACCTGAACAAATCCATTTTCATCCCACTGAAATTAACCCTCCACCAATTTAAGTATTTTTAATTCAGGCTCTCCTTGAGCTCTTTCCACAATTAATCTAAATCTATGATACAATGATGAGCAGAAAAAAAAGGACTCCGAGGAAGTCAGCAGCTCCAAGGAGAGGTGAAAGGAGAACCCAGTGGCAGTCAGCAGCAGCTATCTAATCGAGTCCAATCGATTGGCTCCAGAGAGGAGCAGCCACATTGAGAGAAATGTGGCATCACAGAAACGTGACATCACAAATAGATGTATATATTGGTTGTGTTTATTTATCTTCAAAGATCTTCAGGGAAGAGGAGACCATGCCAGAGCAGTAGATTAGCCAGTGAAATGACCGAGGAGTTAGAGACTAAGGCCAGTACGGCCAAGAGGAAGAACAGACAGGAGAGGTTACTGAACACAATGGGTCTTGCAGTCTAAAGTATACTTGTTTTAATGCAAGGAGTATAACAGTAAAGGCAGATGAATTTAGAGCTCGGATTAGCACATGTAACTATGATGTTGTAGCTATTCCAGAGACTTGGTTGAGAAAGAAACAAGACTGGTAGCTAAACGTTCCAGGGTTTAGATGTTTCGGACGTGATAGAGGGATGTAAAAGGGGTGGGAGAGTTGTATAACTAATTCGGCAGAATATTACAGCTGTATTGATGGAGGTCAGCTTGGAGATCTCATCCAGCGAGGCCATATGGGTAAAGCTCAGAAATGGGCAGCACGGTGGCACAGTAGTTAGCACTGCTGCCTCACAGCACCAGGGACCCGAGTTCAATTCCTGGCTTGATTCACTGTCTGTGCGGAGTATGCACGTTCTCCACGTGTCTGCATGGGTTTCCTCCAGGTGCTCCGGTTGCCTCCCAGGGTCCAAAAGACATGCTCGTTAGGTGAATTGGCCATGCTGAATTCTCCCTCAGTGAACCCGAACAGGCGCTGGAGTATGGTGACTAGGGGATTTTCACAGCAACTACATTGCAGTTTTAATAAAAGCCCACTTGTGACTAATGAATAAATAAACTTTGAATAGGAAGGATGGGGTTGCACTACAGGCCTCCCAACAGCGAGTGGGAGATAGAGGAACAGATATGTGGACAGATTATGGAAAAATGTAAAAACAACAGGACTGTTCTGGTGGGTGATTTTAACTTCCCCTATATTGACTCGGACTCTCTTAAAACCAGGGTTTGGATTGGGATGGGAGACTTATTAGGTGCGTCCAGGAGGATTTCTTGAAGCAATATGTAAATAGTCCCAATAGGGAAGGATATGATACTGTACCTGGTATTGGGAAATGAGTCTGGCCAGGTGATCGAACATTCAATGTGGGAGCATTTCAGGAACAATGATCATAATTCTGACAGTTTTAAGTTATTTATAGACAAGGATAAGAGTAGCCCTCAAGTGAAAGTATTAAATCGGGGGAAGGCTAACTACAATAGTATTAGGCAGGAACTGGGAAATTTAAATTGAGTGTGGCTATTTGAGGCGAAATCCACATCTCTCATGTGGGAATCTTTTAAAGGTCAGTTGTTAGTCAATGTAGAAACAGCAGGATACAATGGATGAATACGTGGCTAAAAAGATGGTGCGAGGGGAAGGGTTTCAGATTCCTAAGGCATTAGGACTGGTTCGGGGGGAGGTGGGACCCGTTTCAAAAAAAAACCGCACGGGTTACATGGGCAGGATCCGGACTTGCTGGAGTAGTTGTGGAGGTTTTAAACTGATATGGCAGGGGGGTGGGAACCTTTGCAAGGATTCAAAGCAGGGGGAATTAACAACATGAGGAAAAGACAGCAAAGAGAATTTAAAAAGTGATAGGTAGAGAAATCAAATGCCCGAGTCAGATAAAGACCGAGTAAAATATAGTAGGAAAGGAAAAAGAAACGTTAAAAGTGCCCACCTTAATGTTTTGTACCTGAATCCTCGGAGCATTCGGAACAAAATGGATGAATTAGTTGCTCAGATAGATGTAAAGGGATGTGATATAGTTGGCATTACGGCGACTTGGCTCCAAGATGAGCAAGGATGGGAACCAAATAATGAGGGCTATTCAGTGTTTAGGAAGGACAGACAGAAAGGAAAAGCTGGTGGAGTTGCATTGTTTATCAAAGATGATATTGATGTGGAATTTGTATGGGTTAAGAAACAACAAGGGGCAAAAACATTGGTGGGGGTGGTATACAGACCACCAAACTGTAGTGGTAATGTTGGGAAAAGCATTCGACAGGAAATCAGAGGTGGATGTGTTAAAGGAACAACTGTGATTATGGGCGACTTCAATCTGCACTTAGATTGGGGGGAGTCAAATTAGTCACAGTACAATAGAGGAAGAATTTCTGGAGTTCGAATGTCTTGAAGTTGTACATTGAATACAGGAATTGGGACGTCTTGTTGAAGTTGTACAAGACATTGGTAAGGCCAGACTTGGAATACTGTGTCCAATTTTGGTCACCCTATTATAGAAAGGATATTATTAAACTAGGAAGAGTGCAGAAAAGATTTACTAGGATGCTACCAGGACTTGATGGATTGAGTTATAAGGAGAGGCTGAATAGACTGGGACTTTTCTCTCTGGAGCGTAGGAGGCTGAGGGGTGACCTTATAGAGGTCTATAAAATAATGAGGGGCACAGACAAGGTAGATAGTCATTATCTTTTTCCCCAAAGGTAAGGGAGTCTAAAACTAGAGGGCATAGGTTTAAGGTGAGAGGGGAGAGATATAAAAGTGCCCAGAGGGGCAATTTTTTCAGAGGGTGGTGAGTGACTGGAACAAGCTGTCAGAGGTAGTAGTAGAGGTGGGTACAATTTTGTCTTTTAAAAAGCATTTAGATAGTTACATGGGTACAATGGGTGGAGAGGGACATGGGCCAAATGCGGGCAATTGGGATTAGCTTCGGGGTTTAAAAAAAGGGTGGCATGGACAAGTTGGGCCGAAGGGCCTGTTTCCATGCTGTAAACGTGTATGACTAGAGGGGCGGCACGGTAGCACAGTGGTTAGCACTGCTGCTTCACAGCTCCAGGGACCTGGGTTCGATTCCCGGCTTGGGTCACTGTCTGTGTGGAGTTTGCACATTCTCCTCGTGTCTGCGTGGGTTTCCTCCGGGTGCTCCGGTTTCCTCCCACAGTCCAAAGATGTGTGAGTTAGGTTGATTGGCCATGCTAAAAATTGCTCCTTAGTGTCCTGAGATGCGTAGGTTACAGGGATTAGTGGGTAAAATATGTAGGGATATGGGGGTAGGGCCTGGGTGGGATTGTGGTCGGTGCAGACTCGATGGGCCGAATGGCCTCCTTCTGCACTGTAGGGTTTCTATGATTTCTATGACTATGTATATGGAATGGTTTTCGGGAGCAATACATTGAGGAAACAACAAGAGAGCAGGCCATCTTGGACTGGGTGTTGTGCACTGATGAAGAATTAGCTGGCAATCTAGTTATGAGAGAACCCTTGGGGACGAGTGACCACAATATGGTAGAATTCTTTGTCAAGGTGGATAATGATGTAGAACCATAGAAAATTACAGCTCAGAAACAGGCCCTTTGGCCCTTCTTGGCTGTGCCAAACCATTTTTCTGCCGAGTCCCACTGACCTGCACTTGGACCATATCCCTCCACACTCCTCTCATCCATGAACCCGTCCAAGTTTTTCTTAAATGTTAAATTTACCACTTTATCCGGCAGCTCATTCCACACTCCCACCACTCTCTGCATGAAGAAGCCCCCCGCTAATATTCCCTTTAAACTTTTCTCCTTTCACCCTTAACCCATGTCCTCTGGTTTTCTTTCTCCCCCAGCCTCAGTGGAAAAAGCCTGCTTGCATTCCACTCTATCTATACCCATCAAAATCTTATACACCTCTACCAAGTCTCCCCTCATTCTTCTACGCTCCAGGGAATAAAGTCCCAAAGACTATTTCCTCGGGTGGATGGAGCTATTACAAGGGGGCATAACTATAGGGTTCGTGGTGGGAGATACAGGACGGATATCAGAGGTAGGTTCTTTACGCAGAGAGTGGTTGGGGTGTGGAATGGACTGCCTGCAGTGATAGTGGAGTCAGACACTTTAGAAACATTTAAGCGGTTATTGGATAGGCACATGGAGCACACCAGGATGATAGGGAGTGGGATAGCTTGATCTTGGTTTCAGATAAAGCTCGGCACAACATCGTGGGCCGAAGGGCCTGTTCTGTGCTGTACTGTTCTATGTTCTATTCAATCTCTCTCTGTAACTCAGCTTCTCAAGTCCCGGCAACATCCTTGTGAACCTTCTCTGCGCTCTTTCAACCTTATTTACATCCTTCCTGTAACTAGGTGACCAAAACTGTACACAATACTCCAAATTCGGCCTCACCAATGTCTTACATAACCTTACCATAACACTCCAACTTTTATACTCGATACTCCGATTTATAAGGGCCAATGTCCCAAAGGCACTCTTTACGACCCTAACCACCTGTGACGGCACTTTTAGGGAATTCTGTAGCTGTATTCCCAGATCCCTCTGTTCAACTGCACTCTTCAGAGTCCTACCATTTACCCTGTACGTTCTACTTTGGTTTGTCCTTCCAAAGTGCAATATCTCACACTTGTCTGCGTTAAATCCCATTTGCCATTTTTCAGCCCATTTTTCTAGTTGGTCCAAATCCCTCTGCAAGCTTTGAAAACCTTCCTCACTGTCAGTTGATTCTGAGACCAGGGTCCTGAATCTCAATAAAGATAATTATGATGGTATGAGGCATGAATTGGCCATGATGAACTGGGAAACATTCCTGAAAGGAAAGACGGTGGACAAGCAATGGCAGGCATTTAAAAAACAAGTAGATCTATTCTGTGCAGTTCTGGTCAATTGTGTGCAGTTCTGGTCACCTCACTATAAGAAGGATGTGGAAGCACTGGAAAGAGTGCAGAGGAGATTTACCAGGGTGCTGCCTGGTTTGGAGGGTAGGTCTTATGAGGAAAGGTTGAGGGAGCTAGGGCTGTTCTCTCTGGAGCGGAGGAAGCTGAGGGGAGACTTAATAGAGGTGTATAAAATGATGAAGGGGATAGATAGAGTGAACGTTCAAAGACTATTTCCTCGGTGGATGGAGCTATTACAAGGGGGCATAACTATAGGGTTCGTGGTGGGAGATATAGGAAGGATATCAGAGGTAGGTTCTTTATGCAGAGAGTGGTTGGGGTGTGGAATGGACTGCCTGCAGTGATAGTGGAGTCAGACACTTTAGGAACATTTAAGCGGTTATTGGATAGGCACATGGAGCGCACCAGGATGATAGGGAGTGGGATAGCTTGATCTTGGTTTCAGATAAAGCTCGGCACAACATCGTGGGCCGAAGGGCCTGTTCTGTGCTGTACTGTTCTATGAACTCCAGAAGTTGTTTATTCCTGTCTGGCGCAAGAGTGGCAAGGGAATTGTGGCCAAACCATGGTTTAAAAGGGAAATTAGAGATAATATCTGATTCAAGGAACAAGCAAACCAATTGACAAGAAAAAGCAATAGGCATGAGGAGTGGAAGCAGTTTAAAATTCAGCAAAGGAGGACCAAGGGATTGATTAAGAAGGCCCTGGAAATAGTAGATCCACTGGTGGTTATTTTCCAAAATTCTTTAAACTCTGGAATAGTTCCTACAGATTGGAGGGTAGCTAATGAAAGCCCGCTATTCAAATAGGGAGGTAGAGAAAACAGGGAACTATAGACCAGTGAGCCTAATGTCGGTACTGGGGAAGTTGCTAAAGTTGCTAGAGTCCATTATCAAGGATTTAATAACTTGGCATCTGGAAGGCAGTGGTACAATCTGAAAGTCAGCATGGATTTACAAAAGGGAAATCATGCTTGAAGAAACTATTGGAATTTTTTGAGGATGTAACTAGTAGAGTTGACTGAGGAAAACCAGTAGATGTGGTTTATTTAGACTTTCAGAAGGCTTTTGACAAGGTCTCGCATAACAGACCACGATGTAAAGTAAAAGCACATGGGATTGCAGGTAATGTCTTGAGATGGATAGAGAGCTGGTTAGCAAATAGGAAGCAGAGTGTTGGCATAAATGGGTCTTTTTCTGATTGGCAAGCAATGACTTGTGGGGTTCCACAGGGATCCGTGCTAGGACCCCAAATGTTCACATTATATATTAATGATTTGGAAGAGGGAACTGGATGTATTATCTCCAAATTTGCAGATGATACAAAGTTGGGTGCGGGGGGATGAGCTGTGAGGAGGATGCAGAGATGCTTCAGCATGATTTTGACAGGCTGAGTGTGTGGGCATATGCATGGCAGATGCAATATAATGTGGATATATGTGAGGTTATCCACTTTGGTAGCAATAATAGGAAGACACATTATTACTTGAATGGGTGTAAATTGAGAGAGGTGGATACTCAATGAGACCTTGGAGTCCTCGTGCATCCGTCGCTGAAAATAAGCGCCTGGGTACAGCAGGCAATAAAGATGGCAAATGGTATGTTGGCCTTCATAGCGAGACGATTTGAGTATAGGGATAGGGATGCTTTGCTGCAATTATATAGGGTATCAGTGAGGCCACACCTGGGGTACTGTGTGCAGTTTTGATATCCTTATCTGAGGAAGGATGTCCTTGCTATAGAGGGAGTACAGTGAAGGTTTACAAGGCTGATTCCTGGAATGGCAGGTCTGTCACATGAGGAGAGACCAGGTCGGTTAGGATTATACTCACTGGAATTTAGCAGAGTGAGAAGGATCGCATCGAAACTTATAAAATTCTAACAGGGTTGAACAGGGTAGATTCAGAAAGAATGTTCCCAATGGTGGGGGAGTCCAGAACTATAGGGGTCATAGTTTGAGGATAAGGGATGAACCTTTTAGAACTGAGATGAGGAGAAATTTCTTCACCCAGAGAGTGGTGAATGTATAGAACAAAGAGATCTAGGGTACATGTTCGTAGTTCCTTGAAAGTGGAGTCACAGGTGGACAGAGTGATGAAGGCGGCATTGGGAATGCTTGATTTCATCGGTCAGAACACTGAATACAGGAGTTGGGACATCTTGTTGAAATTGTACAAGATATTGGTACGGCCATACTTGGAATACTGTGTGCAGTTCTGGTCACCCTATTATAGAAAGGATATTAAACTAGAAAGAGTGCAGAAAAGATTTACTAGGATGCTACCAGGACTTGATGGTTTGAGTTATAAGGAGTCGCTGGATAGAGTGGGACTTTTTTTTCTGGAGTGTAGTAGGCTGAGGGGTGACCTTATAGAGGTCTATAAAATAATGAGGGGCATAGACAAGGTAGATAGTCAATATCTTTTCCCAAAGGTAGGTGAGTCTAAAACTAGAGGGCATAGGTTTAAGGTGAGAGGGAAGAGATATAAAAGTGTCCAGAGGGGCAGTTTTTTCACACAGAAGATGGTGAGTGTCTGGAACAAGCTGCCAGAGGTAGTAGTAGAGACGGGTACAATTTAGTCTTTTAAAAAGCATTTAGATAGTTACATGGGTACGATGGGTATAGAGGGATATGGGCCAAATGTGAGCAATTGGGATTAGTTTAGGGGTTTAAAAAAAAAGAGCGGCATGGACAAGTTGGGCCGAAGGGCCTGTTTCCATGATGTAAACAGGGGCGGCACGGTAGCACAGTGGTTAGCACTGCTGCTTCACAGCTCCAGGGTCCCGGGTTCGATTCCCGGCTCGGGTCACTGTCTGTGTGGAGTTTGCACATTCTCCTCGTGTCTGCGTGGGTTTCCTCCCACAGTCCAAAGATGTGCAGGTTAGGTTGATTGGCCAGGTTAAAAGTTGCCCCTTAGAATCCTGAGATGCGTAGGTTAGAGGGATTAGCGGGTAAATGTGTGGGGGTAGGGCCTGGGTGGGATTGTGGTCGGTGCAGACTCGATGGGCCGAATGGCCTCCTTCTGCACTGTAGGGTTTCTATGATTCTATGATTCTTCTAAACCTCTATGTCTCTAATTCACTACCACAGAATGTAATTGAGGCCAAAACATTGTTTGATTTCAAGAAGAAATTTCACATAGCTCTTGGGGCTCAAAGGATCAAGGGATATGGGGTGGGTGGGTGGGTGGGTGGGTGGGTGGGTGGGTGGGTGGGGGGTCCAGGATATTAGAAACATAGAAACATAGAAAAACTACAGCACAAACAGGCCCTTCAGCCCACAAGTTGTGCCGAACACATCCCTACCTTCTAGACCTACCTATAACACTCCAATCTATTAAGCTCCATGTACTCATCCAGGAGTTTCTTAAAAGACCCTATTGAGTTTGCCTCCACCACCACTGACGGCAGCCGATTCCACTCGCCCACCACCCTCTGTGAAAAACTTACCCCTAACATCTCCCCTGTACCTACCCCCCAGCACCTTAAACCTGTGTCCTCTCGTAGCAGACATTTCCACCCTGGGAAAAAGCCTCTGAGAGTCCACCCGATCTATGCCTCTCAACATCTTGTACACCTCTATTAGGTCTCCTCTCATCCTTCGTCTCTCCAAGGGGAAAAGACCGAGCTCCCTCAGCCTATCCTCATAAGGCATGCCACTCAATGCAGGCAACATCCTTGTAAATCTCCTCTGCACCCTTTCAATCTTTTCCACATCCTTCCTATAGTGAGGCGACCAGAGCTGAGCACAGTACTCCAAGTGGGGTCTGACGAGGGTCTTATATAGCTGCATCATTATCCCCGGACTCCTAAACTCAGTCCCTCGATTGATAAAGGCCAGCACACCATACGCCTTCTGAACCACCTCCTCCACCTGCGGGACCGATTTCAGAGTCCTCTGGACCCGGACCCCAAGGTCCTTCTGATCCTCATAGAAACCCTACAGTGCAGAAGGAGGCCATTCGGCCCATCGAGTCTGCACCGACCACAATCCTACCCAGGCCCTACCCCCACATATTTACCCGCTAAGCCCTCTAACCTACGCATCTCAGGATTCTAAGGGGCAATTTTTAACCTGGCCAATCAACCTAACCCACACATCTTTGGACTGTGGGAGGAAACCGGAGTACCCGGAGGAAACCCACGCAGACACAAGGAGAATGTGCAAACTCCACAGACAGTGACCCAAGCCGGGAGTCAAACCAGGGACCCTGGAGCTGTGAAGCAGCAGTGCTAACCACTGCGCTACCGTACCGTCCTCTACAGTACTAAGAGTCTTTCCCTTTATATTGTACTCCTTCATCCTATTTGACCTACCAAAATGGACCACGACGCATTTATCTGGGTTGAAGTCCATCTGCCACTTGTCCGCCCAGTCTTGCATCCTATCTATGTCCCTCTGTAACTTCTGACATCCCTCCAGACTATCCACAACCCCACCAACCTTCGTGTCGTCAGCAAACTTACCAACCCATCCCTCCACTTCCTCATCCAGGTCATTTATGAAAATGACAAACAGCAAGGGTCCCAGAACAGATCCCTGGGGCACACCACTGGTGACCGACCTCCATTTCGAAAAAGACCCATCTATACCCACTCTCTGCCTTCTTTGGGCAAGCCAGTTCTGGATCCACCGGGCAGCAGCCCCTTGGATCCCATGCCCTCTCACTTTTTCTAGAAGCCTTGCATGGGGGACCTTATCGAACGCCTTGCTAAAATCCATATAAACCACATCTACTGCCTTCCCTTCGTCAATGTGTTTAGTCACATTTTCGAAGAACTCCACCAGGCTCGTAAGGCACGATCTGCCCTTGACAAAGCCATGCTGAGTATTCTTGAGCATACTAAACCTCTATAAATGCTCATATATCCTGTCCCTCAGGATCTTCTCCATCAGTTTACCAACCACTGAGGTTAGACTCACCGGTCAGTAATTACCTGGGCTATCCCTATTCCCCTTCTTGAAAATAGGAACCATATTGAATTTGATGATCAGCCATTATCAAAATGAATGGCAGAGCAGGCTCAAAGGGCCGAATGGCCTACTCCTGCTTTTAGCTTCAATGTTTCTATTAACATACAGGGGGATCTAGGCATACATATCCACACTTCCCTGAAAGTGGCAACACAAGCCGATAAGGTGGTCAAGAAGGCTTATGGCATGCTTGCCTTCATCAGTCAGGGCATAGAGTATAAAAACTGGCAAGGCCTATTGCAGCTGTAAAGAACTTTAGCTGGGCCACATTCGGAATATTACATATACTTCTGGTCGCTACACTAGCAGAAGGATGTGGAGGCTAGGTACAGAAAATATAGATTGGGATATTGCCTGGTTTGGAAGGTACTACCTATGGGAAGAGACTGGGAAAAATTGGTTTGTTTTCACTTGAACGTTGGAGGCTGAGGAGCGACCTGACAGAAGTTTAGAAAATTACAAGAGGCCTGGATAGAGTGGATAGCCAGTCTTTTTCCCAGGATAGAATTGTCAGTTACTAGGGGTAAAAGGGAGAAAGTTGAAAGGAGATGTGAGAGACAAGATTTTTTTTTTTACACAGAGGGTGGCAAGTGCTTGGAATGCGCTGCCAGTGGAGGTGGTAGAAGCAGATATAAAGCAACGTTTAAGAGGCATCTTGACAGATACATGAATAGGCAGGGAATAAAGGGATACGGACCACGTAGAAGCAAAAAGTCTTTCGTTTAGAAAGGAACATAGAACATAGAACAGTACAGCACAGAACAGGCCCTTCGGCCCACGATGTTGTGCCGAGCTTTATCTGAAACCAAGATCAAGCTATCCCACTCCCTATCATCCTGGTGTGCTCCATGTGCCTATCCAATAACCGCTTAAATGTTTCTAAAGTGTCTGACTCCACTATCACTGCAGGCAGTCCATTCCACACCCCAACCACTCTCTGCGTAAAGAACCTACCTCTGATATCCGTCCTGTATCTCCCACCACGAACCCTATAGTTATGCCCCCTTGTAATAGCTCCATCCACCCGAGGAAATAGTCTTTGAACGTTCACTCTATCTATCCCCTTCATCATTTTATACACCTCTATTAAGTCTCCCCTCAGCCTCCTCCGCTCCAGAGAGAACAGCCCTAGCTCCCTCAACCTTTCCTCATATGACCTACCCTCCAAACCAGGCAGCATCCTGGTAAATCTCCTCTGCACTCTTTCCAGCGCTTCCACATCCTTCTTATAGTGAGGTGACCAGAACTGCACACAATATTCCAAATGTGGTCTCACCAAGGTCCTGTACAGTTGCAGCATAACCCCACGGCTCTTAAACTCCAACCCCCTGTTAATAAAAGCTAACACACTATAGGCCTTCTTCACAGCTCTATCCACTTGACTGGCAACCTTTAGAGATCTGTGGATATGGACCCCAAGATCTCTCTGTTCCTCCACAGTCTTCAGAACCCTACCTTTGACCCTGTAATCCACATTTAAATTTGTCCTACCAAAATGAATCACCTCACATTTATCAGGGTTAAACTCCATTTGCCATTTTTCAGCCCAGCTTTGCATCCTATCTATGTCTCTTTGCAGCCTACAACAGCCCTCCACCTCATCCACTACTCCACCAATCTTGGTGTCATCAGCAAATTTACTGATCCACCCTTCAGCCCCCTCCTCTAAGTCATTAATAAAAATTACAAAGAGCAGAGGACCAAGCACTGATCCCTGCGGCACACCGCTAGCAACCTGCCTCCAATCCGAAAATTTTCCATCGACCACCACCCTCTGTCTTCAGTCAGACAGCCAGTTACCTATCCAATCGGCCAACTTTCCCTCTATCCCACACCTCCTCACTTTCATCATAAGCCGACCATGGGGGACCTTATCAAACGCCTTACTAAAATCCATGTATATGACATCAACTGCCCTACCTTCATCAACACACTTAGTTACCTCCTCAAAAAATTCTATCAAATTTGTGAGGCACGACTTGCCCTTCACGAATCCGTGCTGACTATCTCGGATTAATCCGCATCTTTCTAAATGGTCGTAAATCCCATCCCTAAGGACCCTTTCCATCAATTTACCAACCACCGAAGTAAGACTAACCGGTCTATAATTACCAGGGTCATTTCTATTCCCTTTCTTAAACAGAGGAACAACATTCGCCATTCTCCAGTCCTCTGGCACCATCCCCGTGGACAGTGAGGACCCAAAGATCAACGCCAAAGGCTCTGCAATCTCATCCCTTGCCTCCCACAGAATCCTAGGATACATTTCATCAGGCCCAGGGGACTTATCGACCTTCAGTTTATTCAAAACTGCCAAGACATCCTCCCTCCGAACATCTATTTCCTCCAGCCTATTAGCCTGTAACACCTTCTCTTCCTCAAAAACATGGCCCCTCTCCTTGGTGAACACTGAAGAAAAGTATTCATTCATCACCTCGCCTATCTCTACTGACTCCATACACAAGTTCCCACTACTGTCCTTGACCGGCCCTAACCTCACCCTGGTCATTCTTTTATTCCTCACATAAGAGTAAAAAGCCTTGGGGTTTTCCTTGATCCGACCCGCCAAGGACTTCTCATGTCCCCTCCTAGCTCTCCTAAGCCCCTTTTTCAGCTCATTCCTCGCTAACTTGTAACCCTCAATCGAGCCATCTGAACCTTGTTTCCTCATCCCTACATAAGCTTCCCTCTTCCTTTTCACAAGACATTCCACCTCTTTTGTGAACCATGGTTCCCTCACTCGGCCATTTCCTCCCTGCCTGACAGGAACATACCTATCAAGGACATCCAGTATTTGTTCCTTGAAAAAGTTCCACTTTTCATTCGTTCCTTTCTCTGACAGTTTCTGTTCCCAACTTATGCCCCCTAATTCTTGCCTAATCGCATCATAATTACCCCTCCCCCAATTGTAAGCCTTGCCCTGCCGTCCGGCCCTATCCCTCTCCATTGCAATAACAAAAGACACCGAATTGTGGTCACTATCTCCAAAGTGCTCTCCCACAAGCAAATCTAACACTTGGCCCGGTTCATTTCCCTGTACCAAATCCAATGTGGCCTCACCTCTAGTCGGCCCATCCACATATTGTGTCAGGAAACCCTCCTGCACACACTGCACAAAAACTGCCCCATCCGAACTATTTGACCTACAAAGGTTCCAATCAATATTTGGAAAGTTAAAGTCCCCCATGACAACTACCCTGTGACCCCCACACGTATCCATAATCTGCTTAGCAATTTCTTCCTCCACATCTCCATCACTATTTGGGGGCCTGTAGTAAACTCCTAGCAACGTGACCGCTCCTTTCCTATTTCTAAAGGAGTCATATGTTTGCGCAGACTTGGTGGGCCGAAAGGCCGGTTCCTGTGCTGTACTGTTCTTTGTTCTCCTTTAATAGGAGAAAAAGAGAAAGTTCAGGGAGGATCTTGAGATAAACTATGGTCCTGTGGATTTATGGAAGGGAGGAATGGCTGAAGCAGCTGAGCAGCGGCCCCTTTCCTCGTGACAAAGGAGTCCAAAAGCTCCTCGAACTTATTGTTGGTGATGGCAGTATAGGAGGCAAGGGAAGAGGGGTCGCAGAAAACTGTTTGCAGAAGAGAAAAGAAGCCGAGAGTTCCAGAATCGTCCTCCTTTAGTAGAACCTGATAACAGTGCTTCATGGTAAACATTTTAGGACCGAGGCGCAGAGTGGCGAATGGGTGGAATTCACTACCACAGGTAGTTGTTGAGGTCAAAACATTGTCTGATTTCAAGCAGAAATTAGATATACCTCTTGGGACTAAATGGACCAAGGGATATGGGGGAAAGTGGGGGGGAAATCAGGATATTGATTTTAATGATCAGCCACAATCAAAATGAATGGTGGAGCAGGCTCAAAGGACCAAATAGCCCACACCTGCTTCTAGTTTCCATGTTTCTATGTGGTCCAGACTGATCTGACAGTGGATGGCAAGACAAGTTGTCCAGCCCATCCACTGAAATCTGAGTCTCAAGACTTAAAGAGATCAAAAAGGAGGTGGTATTGGGGTTCTTGAGAAACATTAAGGTAGACAAGTCCCCAGAGCCTGGTGGGATATACCGCAGAATACTGAGAGAGGCAAGGGAGGAAATTGCTGGGGCCTCGAGAGAAATCTTTGTATCCTCACTGGCTACAGGAGAGGTACAGTAAGAGTTTTAACAACACCAGGTTAAAGTCCAACAGGTTTATTTGGTAGCAAATGCCATTAGCTTTCAGAGCGCTGCTCCTTCATCAGACGGAGTGGAAATCTGCTTCAAACAGGGCATACAGAGACACAAAATAAAGTTACAGAATACTGATTAGAATACGAATCTCTACAGCCAACCAGGTCTTAAAGATACAGACAATGTGAGTGGAGGGAGTGCATGGGATCAGAGGTGAGCTGGCAAGGTGCATACAAAACTGGCTCGGTCAAAGAAGACAGAGGGTAGCAATGTAAGGGTGCGTTTCTGAATGGAGGGCTGGGACAAGTGGCATTCCTCAGGGATCAGTGCTGGGATCTTTGCTGTTTGTAATTTATTTAAATGATTTGAAGGAAAATGTAACTGGTTTGATTAGCAAGTTTGCGGATGACACAAAGGTTGGTGGATTTGCGGATAGCGATGAGGACCATCAGAGGATACAGCATAGAACATTACCGCGCAGTACAGGCCCTTCGGCCCTCGATGTTGCGTCGACCAGTGGTACCAATATAAAGCCCCTCTAATCTACACTATTCCTATATCATCCATATGTTTATCCAATAACCACTTGAACGCTCTCAACGTTGACGAGTCCACCACTGCTGCAGGCAGGGCATTCCACACCCTTACTACTCTGAGTAAAGAACCTACCTCTAACATCTGTCCTATATCTCTCACCCCTCAATTTAAGCAGGATATAGATCAGTTGGAGACTTGGGCGGAGAGATGGCAGATGCAGTTTAATCCGGACAAATGTGAGATAATGCAGTTTGGAAGGCCTAATACAGATAGGAAATATGCAGTAAATAACCCTCAAGAGTATTGATAGGCAAAGGGATCTGGGTGTACAGGTACACAGGTCACTGAAAGTGGCAATGCAGATGGAGAAGATAGTCAAGAAGGCATACGGCATGCTTGCCTTCATCGGCCGGGGCATTGAGTTTAAAAATTGGCAAGTCATGTTGCAGCTTTATAGAACCTTAGTTAGGCCGCGCTTGGAATACAGTGTGCAATTCTGGTCGCCACACTACCAGAAGGATGAGGAGGCTTTGAGAGGGTACAGAAAAGATTTACCAGGATGTAGCCTGGTATGTGGAGGGCATTAGCGATGAGGAGAGGCTGAAGAAACTCGGTTTGTTCTCACTGGAACAGTAAGAAGTCTCACAACACCAGGTTAACGACAGAGGTTGAGGGGCGACCTGATAGAAGTCTACAAGATTATGAGAGGCATGGACAGAGTGGATAGTCAGAAGTTTTTTCCCACAGCGGAAGAGTCAATTACTAGTGGGCACAGGTTTAAGGTGCGAGGGCAAGGTTTAAAGGAGATGTACGAGGCAGATGTTTTACACAGAGTAGTGGGTGCCTGGAACTCGTTGCCAGAGGAGGGAGTGGAAGCGGATACGGTAGGGACTTTTAAGGGGCGTCTTGACAAGTACATGAATAGGATGGGAATAGAGGGATATGGTCCCCAGAAGGGTAGGGGGTTTTAGTCAAGTCGGGCAGCATGGATGATGCAGGCTTGGAGGGCCGAAGGACCTGTTCCTGTGCTGTAATTTTCTTTATTCTTTGTCAAGAAACGAGATGAGAACGGTCAGGGTTAGACAAAGTAATAGCTTTACTATAGGGTCTTTTTCCGGCTGGAGGTCTGTGACCAGTGGTGTTCCGCAGGGCTCTGTACTGGGGCCTCTGCTGTTTGTGATATATATAAATGATTTGGAAGAAGGTGCAACTGGTGTAATCAGCAAGTTTGCGAATAACACGAAGATGGCTGGACTTACGGATAGCGAAGAGCATTGTCGGGCAATACAGCAGGATATAGATAGGCTGGAAAATTGGGCGGAGAGGTGGCAGATGGAGTTTAATCCGGATAAATGCGAAGTGATGCATTTTGGAAGAAATAATGTAGGGAGGAGTTATACAATAAATGGCATAGTCATCAGGAGTATAGAAACACAGAGGGATCTAGGTGTGCAAGTCCACAAATCCTTGAAGGTGGCAACACAGGTGGAGAAGGCGGTGAAGAAGGCATATGGTATGCTTGCCTTTATAGGGCGGGGTATAGAGTATAAAAGCTGGAGTCTGATGATGCAGCTGTATAGAACGCTGGTTAGGCCACATTTGGAGTACTGCGTCCAGTTCTGGTCGCCGCACTACCAGAAGGATGTGGAGGCGTTAGAGAGAGTGCAGAGAAGGTTTACCAGGATGTTGCCTGGTATGGGGGGTCTTAGCTATGAGGAGAGATTGGGTAAACTGGGGTTGTTCTCCCTGGAAAGACGGAGAATGAGGGGAGATCTAATAGAGGTGTACAAGATTATGAAGGGTATAGATAGGGTGAACAGTGGGAAGCTTTTTCCCAGGTCGGAGGTGATGATCACGAGGGGTCACGGGCTCAAGGTGAGAGGGGCGAAGTATAACTCAGATATCAGAGGGATGTTTTTTTACACAGAGGGTGGTGGGGGCCTGGAATGCGCTGCCAAGTAGGGTGGTGGAGGCAGGCACGCTGACATCGTTTAAGACTTACCTGGATAGTCACATGAGCAGCCTGGGAATGGAGGGATACAAACGATTGGTCTCGTTGGACCAAGGAGTGGCACAGGCTTGGAGGGCCGAAGGGCCCGTTTCCTGTGCTGTACTGTTCTTTGTTCTTTACTGGGCATTGGAGAATGGAAGGTGGCTGGGATGTGGACGAGCAAATCAGTAGCTGCAGAAATGTTGTGGTGAACAGGGCACCAAAAGTTAGGCCGTTGAAATTTTAAAACTGCAGCTCTAAGTGAACAGAGGGATAGATTATTCTGGGCGCAGATTGAAAAGGAAATAGGGATGTGACATGGAAAGGAGTTGGAGAGTGCTACAAGGAAGTGATCAGAGATGGCCTTATTTGCAATTGATACAATGGGACTAGCAAAACCACATTAGATAGCAAGGTAAAGGTGGGTGGACATGTAGGAGCAAGCAAAGGAAGTGCATTGTCAAATCTGAGTGACAACACTTAAAATCTTTCTACTGTCAACAAACCCTTTTTTACTCAGATGACCGCTGGTATGGAAGGATTGTCTATGAGGAAAGGTTAAACAGGTTGGAACTCACTGGAATGTAGAAAAATGAGAGGTGATCTCAAAGAACAAAGAACAGTACAGCACAGGAAACAGGCCCTTCGGCCCTCCAAGCCTGTGCCGCTCATTGGTCCAACGAGACCAATCGTTTGTATCCCTCCATTCCCAGGCTGCTCATGTGACTATCCAGGTAAGTTTTAAACGATGTCAGCGTGTCTGCCTCCACCACCCTACTTGGCAGCTCATTCCAGGCTCCCACCATCCTCTGTGTAAAAAACATCCCTCTAATATCTGAGTTATACTTCGCCCCTCTCACCTTGAGCCCGTGACCCCTCGTGATCATCACTTTTGATCTGGGAAAAAGCTTCCCACCGTTCACCCAATCTATCCCCTTCATAATCTTGTACACCTCTATTCGATCTCCCCTCATTCTCCGTCTTTTCAGGGAGAACAACCCCAGTTTACCCAATCTCTCCTCATAGCTAAGACCCTCCATACCAGGCAACATCCTGGTAAACCTTCTCTGCACTCTCTCTAAAGCCTCCACGTCCTTCTGGTAGTGCGGCGACCAGAACTGGACGCAGTACTCCAAATGTGGCCTAACCAGCGTTCTATACAGCTGCATCATCAGACTCCAGCTTTTATACTCTATACCCCGTCCTACAAAGGCAAGCATACCATATGCCTCTTCACCACATTCTCCACCTGTGCTGCCACCTTCAAAGATTTGTGGACTTGCACACCTAGGTCCCTCTGTGTTTCTATACTCTTGATGACTCTGCCATTTATTGTATAACTCCTCCCTACATTATTTCTTCCAAAATACATCACTTCACATTTATCTGGATTAAATTCCATCTGCCATTTCTCTGCCCAATTTTCCAGCCTATCTATATAGAACATAGAAAGCCACAGCACAAACAGGCCCTTCGGCCCACAAGTTGCGCTGATCATATCCCTACCTCTAGGCCTATCTATAGCCCTCAATCCCATTAAATCCCATGTACTCATCCAGAAGTCCCTTAAAAGACCCCAACGAGTTTGCCTCCACCACCACCGACGTCAGCCGATTCCACTCACCCACCACCCTCTGAGTGAAAAACTTACCCCTGACATCTCCTCTGTACCTACCCCCCAGCACCTTAAACCTGTGTCCTCTCGTAGCAACCATTTCAGCCCTTGGAAATAGCCTCTGAGAGTCTACCCTATCCAGACCTCTCAACATCTTGTAAACCTCTATCAGGTCACCTCTCATCCTTCGTCTCTCCAGGGAGAAGAGACCAAGCTCCCTCAACCTGTCCTCATAAGGCATGCCCCCCCAATCCAGGCAACATCCTTGTAAATCTCCTCTGCACCCTTTCAATGGCTTCAACATCTTTCCTGTAATGAGGTGACCAGAACTGCGCGCAGTACTCCAAGTGGGGTCTAACCAGGGTCCTATAAAGCTGCAGCATTATCTCCTGACTCCTAAACTCAATCCCTCGATTAATGAAGGCTAGTACGCCGTACGCCTTCTTGACCGCATCCTCCACCTGCGAGGCCGATTTAAGAGTCCTATGGACCCGGACCCCAAGGTCCTTCTGATCCTCTACACTGCTAAGAATGGTACCCTTCATATTATACTGCTGCTTCATCCCATTGGATCTGCCAAAATGGATCACTACACACTTATCCGGGTTGAAGTCCATCTGCCACTTCTCCGCCCAGTCTTGCATTCTATCTATGTCTCGCTGCAACTTCTGACATCCCTCCAAACTATCCACAACACCACCTACCTTGGTGTCGTCAGCAAACTTACCAACCCATCCCTCCACTTCCTCATCCAGGTCATTTATGAAAATGACAAACAGCAAGGGTCCCAGAACAGATCCCTGGGGCACTCCACTGGTCACTGACCTCCATGCAGAGAAAGACCCCTCCACAGCCACTCTCTGCCTTCTGCAGGCAAGCCAGTTCTGGATCCACAAGGCAACAGCCCCTTGGATCCCATGCCCTCTCACTTTCTCAAGAAGTCTTGCATGGGGGACCTTATCGAATGCCTTGCTGAAGTCCATATAGACCACATCCACCGCTCTTCCTTCGTCAATGTGTTTGGTCACATTTTCAAAGAACTCAACCAGGCTCGTAAGGCACGACCTGCCCTTGACAAAGCCGTGCTGACTACTTTTGATCATACTAAACTTCTCTAGATGATCATAAATCCTGTCTCTCAGGATCCTCTCCATATCCTGCTGTATTGCCCGACAATGTTCATTGCTATCCGTAAGTCCAGCCATCTTCATGTCATCCGCAAACTTGCTGATAACACCGGTTACACTTTCTTCCAAATCATTTATATATATCACAAACAGCAGAGGTCCCAGTACAGAGCCCTGCGGAACACCACTGGTCACAGACCTCAAGCTGGAAAAAGACCCTATGACCGCTACCCTCTGTCTCCAATGGCCAAGTTCTCCACCCACAGCCACTTCTCCTTGTATTCCATGAGCCTTAACCTTCTTAACCAACCTGCCATGTGGGACTTTGTCAAAACTTTGTCAAAAAACTCCACCAAATTTGTAAGGCACGACCTCCCTCTTACAAAACCATGCTGTCTGTCACCAATGAGATTGTTCTGTTCTAAATGCACATACATCCTGTCTCTAAGAATCCTCTCCAACAACTTCCCTACCACGGACGTCAAGCTCACCGGCCTATAATTTCCTGGGTTATCCCTGCTACCCTTCTTAAACAACGGGACCACATTCGCTACCCTCCAATCCTCAGGGACCTCACCTATGTCCAAAGAAGTGACAAAGATTTCCGTCAGAGGCCCAGCAATTTCATCTCTCGTCTCCCTGAGCAGTCTAGGATAGATGCCATCAGGCCCTGGGGCTTTGTCAGTTTTAATCTTCCCTAAAAAACCCAACACTTCCTCCCTTGTAATGGAGATTTTCTCTAACGGGTCAACACTTCCCTCCGAGACACTCCCGGTTAACACGTCCCTCTCCTTCGTGAACACTGATGCAAAGTATTCATTTAGGATCTTCCCTATTCCCTTGGGTCCTAAGCATAATTCCCCTCCTTTGTCATTGAAACATGGAGGATTCTTAAGGGGCTTGACAGGGTAAATGCTGAGAGGATGTTTCCCACATAGGCCCTCTGGTCCTAGACTGTCCTATCAGAATAAGGGGTGCCAATTTAGAACATAGAACATTACAGCGCAGCACAGGCGCTTCAGCCCTCAATGTTTCGCCGACCAGTGAAACCAATCTAAAGTCCATCTAATCTACACTATTCCAACATCATCCATATGTTTATCCAATAACCATTTGAATGCTCTTAATGTTGACGAGTCCACTACAGCTGCAGGCAGGGCATTCCACGCCCTTACTACTCTGAGTAAAGACTGAGTAAAAATTTAAGACTGAGATGAGGAGAAATTTCTTCTCTCATCAAGGGTTGTGTACCTTGGAACTCCTTGCCACAGGGAACTGTGGGGGCAGTGTCCTTGTTTATATTTAAGGCTGAGATAGATAGATCATTGATCAGTAAGGGAATCAAGGGTTACGGGAAAAGGGCAGGAAAGTGGACATGAGTGATGTTGGATCAACAATAATCCTATTGAATGGTGGAGCAGGCTTGAGGGGCCAAACAGCCTACTCCTGCTCCCATTTCTTACAGTTTTCCCTCATCTCATAAAATAGGTGGTTTAACCAAGGAATCAGCTGTGCTCTGGAATTTATGGAATTAATTCTCAGTACATCATTATCTTGAAATTAAACTTCACTTAAAATTCAAGTGTAATTTGACTTGCAATTACATCCGATTGCAACACAATATTAGGATTCAGTCTGAAACCAGAACTTCACCTCAAAGGCAGTAGTTCAGAGTATACAGGGAATATTTTCTGAATCAATTCAGAGTATTTTGAGAGACAGGATCTACAGGCATTTAGAGATGCAAGGACTGATTAGGGACAGTCAGCATGGCTTTGTGAGTGGAAAATCATGTCTCACAAATTTAATTGCGTTTTTTGAAGGGGTAACCAAGAAGGTAGATGAGGGCAGTGCAGTCGATGTTGTCTACATGGACTTTAACAAGGCCTTTGACAAGGTGCCGCATGATAGGTTGTTGCATAAAGTTAAATCTCACAGGATCCAGGACGAGGTATCTAAATGGATACAAAATTGGCTTAGAGGGTGGTTGTAGAGAGTTTCAAACTGGAGGCCTGTGACCAGCGGTGTGCCTCAGGGATCAGTGCTGGGCCCACTGTTATTTGTCATTTATATTAATGATTTGGATGAGAACATAGGGGGCATGTTTAGTAAGTTTGCAGATGACACAAAGATTGGTGGCATAATGGACAGTGAAGAAAGCTATCTCCAATTGCAATGGGATCTTGATCAATTGGGCCAGTGGGCTGACGAATGGCAGATGGAGTTTAATTTCGACAAATGCAAGGTGATGCATTTTGGTAGATTGAACCAGGGCAGGACTTACTCAGTTAATGGTAGGGTGTTGGGGAGAGTTACAGAACAAAGAGATCTAGGGTACATGTTCATAACTCCTTGAAAGTGGAGTCACAGGTGGACAGAGTGGTGAAGAAGGCATTCGGCATGCTTGATTTCATCGGTCAGAACATTGAATACAGGAGTTGGGACGTCTTGTTGAAGTTGTACAAGACATTGGTAAGGCCACACTTGGAATACTGTGTGCAATTCTGGTCACCCTATTATAGAAAGGATATTATTAAACTAGAAAGAGTGCAGAAAAGATTTACTAGGATGCTACCAGGACTTGATGGATTGAGTTACAAGGAGAGGCTGAATAGACTGGGACTTTTCTCTCTGGAGCGTAGGAGGCTAGGGGGTGACCTTATAGAGGTCTATAAAATAATGAGGGGCATAGACAAGCTAGATAGTCAATATCTTTTCCCAAAGGTAGGGGAGTCTAAAACGAGAGGGCATAGGTTTAAGGTGAGAGGGGAGAGATACAAAAGTGTTCAGAGGGGCAATTTTTTCACACAGAGGGTGGTGAGTGTCTGGAACAAGCTGCCAGAGATAGTAGTAGAGGCAGGTACAATTTTATCTTTTAAAAAGCATTTAGATAGTTACATGGGTACGATGGGTATAGAGGGATATGGGCCAAAAGTGGGCAATTGGGATTAGTTTAGGGGTTTAAAGAAAAAGGGTGGCATGGACAAGTTGGGCCGAAGGGCCTGTTTCCATGCTGTAAACTCTATGACTCTATGTTCCCACCTCTGATCCAAGTCGATGCACCATGTGTATGTAGTCCTCATTCGATCCATGTCTTGAATTATCTGTATGATGGTTGGATGAAGAGCCCGACATCTGACTTGTCACTTTATTATCGTGAATATTTCGCATGCCACTGGGAATCATGGGGCTTGATACTGCTGAAAAGCACAATAAACTCTGTTAATGAAGCTGTTCTACATTTGTGGATCGTCTAATTCACTTGTGTTTAAAAAGGTCTCAACGCAAGCTCCTAAGCTAAGGGACATCTATTGATGAGCAAAGATGTTTCAATGAAGACAACCTCACTAAATAGGTCAACAAAAATGGAATAATGTATTTATTTTACAGTGGCACAGTGGTTAGCACTGCTACCTCAGAGCCAGGGACCCGGGTTCAATCCTGGCCTTGGGTAACTGTCTGTTTGGAGTTTGCACATTCTCCCCGTGTCTGTATGGGTTTCCTCCGGGGGCTCCAGTTTCTTCCCACAGTCTAAAGCTGTGTAGGTTAGGTGGATTAGCCATGGTAAACACATGGGGTTACAGGGAGAGGGCATGAGGTTAAGATGCTCTTTGGAGAGTTGGTGCAGATTCGATGGGCAGAATGGCCTCCTTTTGCACTGGAGAGATTCTATGATTCTAAAAGCTGCTCCACTCGAGAACAAATCTTACTTAAACCGAAAATGTTAGCAGGATGCAGAGGATGCAAAGATCCTTCAGCATGATCTGGACAGGTTGGTGAGTGGGCAAACCAGTGGCAGATCCAGTATAATTTGGATAAATATGAGGTTATTCACTTTAGAAGCAAAAACCAAGCAGCAGATTACTACCTGAATGGCTGTAAATTGGAAGAGGGGTGTATGCAGTGGGACCTGGGTGTCCTTATGCACCAGTCACTGAAGGTAAGTATGCAGGTGGGTGGCACAGTGGCTAGCACTGCTGCCTCACAGCGCCAGGGACCCAGGTTCGATTCCCAGCTTGGGTCATTGTCTGTGTGAAGTTTGCACGTTCTTCCCGTGTCTGCGTGGGTTTCCTCCGGGTGCTCCGGTTTCCTCCCATAGTCTGAAAGACATGCTGGTTAGGTGCACTGACCCGAACAGGCACCGGAGTGTGGTGACTAGGGGAATTTCACTGTAACTTCATTGGAGTGTTAATGCAAGCCTTACTTCTGGCTAATAAATAAACTTTTAACTTTAAGTGCAGTAGGCGGTAAAGAAGGCAAATGGTATGTTGGCCTTCATTGCGAGAGGTTGAGTACAGGAGAAGGGATGTGTTGTTACAATTATACAGGGCCTTGGTGAGGCCACACCTCGAATACTGTGCGCGGTTTTGGTGTCCTTTTCTGAGGAAGGGTGTTCTTGCTCTCGAGGGAGTGCAGCGAACGTTTATCAGGCTGATTCCGGGGATGGCGGGACTGATGTATGAGGAAAGATTGACTAGGTTAGGATTGTTTTTGCTGGAGTTCAGATGAATGAGGGGGAGGATCTGAGACTTATACAATTCTAACAGGACTATACAGGGTAGATGCAGGGAGGATGTTCCCGATGGTGAGGGAGTCCCGAACCAGGGGTCACAATCTGAGGATTTGGGGTAGACCATTTCGGAAGGATTTGAGGAGACATTTCTTCACCCAAAGAGTGGTGAGCCTGTGGAATTCATTACCATAGGAAGTAGTTGATGCCAAAACATTGAATGTATTCAAGAGGTGGCTGGATATAGCACTTGGGGTGAATGGGATAAATTATGGAGAAAAGGCAGGATTAGGCTATTAAGTTGGACAATCAGCCATGATCGTGATGAATGGTGGAGTAGGCTCGAAGGACCAAATTGCCTCCTCCTGTTCCTATCTTCGAAGTTTCTATATTAAGTACCAGTTATAATTCAGATTATTCAGAAGACCCTTGAATAACATGTTTTACAGAGTACATGGGTGTTAACCAATGTTCTATGTAAACTGTGCAGCAACAAAATGTCCACATGCAGACTGTGCACAAGTCAGCCGCTTCAGGTTACTTCACATGCATAGCTACACCAAAAAACTTAAGAGGGCACGCACTTAAATCACCTGTGCGCTCAAAAACAAATAAGTAGGTACATTGGCGTTAACCCCCCCCCCCCCACTCACCATCTTGTCTCAGTCCTTCTCAAGTAGACTGATCACTATTTATTTGCTAACCAACAAGTACTCCTGCCTAAGTACTGCTGGGGGGGGACAGCCCATCTGGGGGAAGCAGCAGTGGCCGTGTCTCCAGAGTGGAGTCCGGCCCTGTAACTCAGAGGGCTAAGGAAAAGAGGAGGAAGGCAGTGTTAATCGGGGACTCGACAGTCAGGGGGATGGACAGGCGATTTTGCGGAGGCAGGCGGGAGTCTCGCATGGTGGTCTGCCTCCCTGGGGCCGGGATCCAGGATGTCGCTGGGCGAGTCCCAGAAATCCTGAGGGGGGAGGGAGAGGAGCCGGAGGTAGCGGTACATATTGGTACCGCTGATGTGGGAAGGAAGGGGGAAGGGGTCATGAAAAGAGAGTATAGGGAATTAGGGAGCCAGCAGAGAAGGAGGAAAGCAAAGGTAGTAAGCTCAGGGTTGCTGCCTGTGCCACGGGAAGGTGAGGACAGGAATAGAGTGAGGTGGAGGATGAATGTGTGGCTGAGGGACTGGTGCAGGGAGCAGGGATTCAGGTTCCTGGACCATTGGGACCTCTTCAGGGGCAGGTGTGACCTGTAGACAAAAAACGGGTGGCACTTGAATCCCAGGGGGACCAATATCCTGGCAGAAAGGTTGGCTAAGGCTACTGGGGAGAGTTTAAACTAGATAGGTTGGGGGGAGGGGATCAAAATGAGGTGACAGAGTGAGGAAGGTAGCTCTCAAACAGAGAAGGGATATAGGCAATGCAAGAGGGCGGATGGAGAGGGAATAGAGAAGGGG
This sequence comes from Mustelus asterias, assembly GCF_964213995.1. NCBI lineage: Eukaryota > Metazoa > Chordata > Chondrichthyes > Carcharhiniformes > Triakidae > Mustelus > Mustelus asterias. The sequence goes on along the minus strand of NC_135806.1, from coordinate 147,435,080 downwards.
AGAGCTCAGACCAAAGGATTGAGATGTGTTTACTTTAATGCCAGGAGTATAGTGAATAAAGGGGATGAGCTCAGAGGGTGGATCGATGCCTGGAAGTATGATGTGATGGCCATTACGGAGACTTGGAAGTCTCAGGGACAGGACTGGATACTCCAGCTGCCGGGATTCAGATATTTCAGGAAGGACAGGGAGAGAGGCAAGAGGGGGGGTGGGGTGGCACCGCTGATCAGGGATAGTGTCACAGCTGTAGAGAAGGTGTATGCTGTGGAGGGATTGTCCACCGAGTCTCAGTGGGTGGAAGTTCAGAGTGCGAAGGGGCCAGTCACTTTGCTGGGAGTTTTCTATAGACCGCCCAATAGTAACAGAGAGGTGGAGGAACAGATAGGGAAACAGATCCTGGAGAGATGCAGTAATAGCAGAGTTGTTGTGATGGGAGACTTTAATTTTCCAAACATAGATTGGAATATCCCGAGGGTAAGGGGATTGGATGGGGAGGAGTTCGTTAAGTGTGTTCAGGAGGGTTTCCTGACACAGCATGTGGACAAGCCTACAAGAGGAGAGGCTGTACTTGATCTGATACTGACCAATGAACCTGGACAGGTGTCAGATCTCTCAGTGGGAGAGCATCTTGGGGATAGCGATCATAACTCTATCTCCTTTATGCTTGCATTGGAAAAAGAGAGGATCAGGCAAGCGAGGAAAGTGTTTATATGGAGTAAGGGGAAATATGAAGACATTAGACAGCAAATTAGAGGAGTAAATTGGAAGGAGGTATTCTCGGGGAAATGTACTGAAGATAGGTGGCAGTTTTTCAAGGAATGTCTGTCTAGAGTTCTGATGTGGAGATGCAGGCGTTGGACTGGGGTAAACACAGTAAGAAGTTTAACAACACCAGGTTAAAGTCCAACAGGTTTATTTGGTAGCAAAACCCACACAAGCTTTCGGAGCTCCAAGCCCCTTCTTCAGGTGAGTGAAGAAAGGGCTTGGAGCTCCGAAAGCTTGAGTGGCTTTTGCTACCAAATAAATCTGTTGGACTTTAACCTGGTGTTGTTAAACTTCTTACTGTCTCGAGTTCTACAGGACAACGCTCCGAGCAGACAGGGAGGTGTTGGTAGGTTAAAGGAACCGTGGTGCACGAAAGCTGTGCGGGACCTAGTCGAGAAGAAAAGGAAAGTGTACAAAAGGTTCAGAGAGCTTGGTGAAGATAGGGATTTAGAAGAGTATACGGCTTGTAGGAAGGGACTAAAGAAGGAAATTAGGAGAGCCAGAAGGGGTCACGAGAAGGCCCTGGCAGGTAGGATTAAGGAGAACCCTAAGGCGTTCTATAAATACGTGAAGAGTAAAAGGATGAGACGTGAAGGAATAGGGCCTATAAAAGGTGAAGGCGGGAAAGTCTGTACGGAACCAGTAGAAATGGCAGAGGTGCTCAATGAGTATTTTGCCTCGGTTTTCACAGAGGAGAAGGACCTGGCTGGATGTACTGCGGGCGTGCGGTGGACTGAAAGGATTGAGTATGTCGACTTTAAGAAAGAGGTTGTGCTGGAATCTTTGAATGACATCAAGCTAGATAAGTCACCGGATCCGGATGGGATGTACCCCAGGTTACTGTGGGAGGCGAGGGAAGAGATTGCAGAGCCTCTGGCGATGATCTTTGCATCGTCGATGGAGACGGGAGAGGTGCCGGAGGATTGCGGATGTGGTTCCTATTTTCAAGAAGGGGAATAGGGATAGCCCAGGTAATTACTGACGGGTGAGTCTAACCTCAGTGGTTGGTAAACTGATGGAGAAGATCCTGAGGGACAGGATATATGAGCATTTAGAGAGGTTTAGTATGCTCAAGAATATTCAGCATGGCTTTGTCAAGGGAAGATCGTGCCTTACGAGCCTGGTGGAGTTCTTCGAAAATGTGACTAAACACATTGACGAAGGGAAGGCGGTAGGTGTGGTTTATATGGATTTTAGCAAGGCGTTCGATAAGGTCCCCCATGCAAGGCTTCTAGAAAAAGTGAGAGGGCATGGGATCCAAGGGGCTGCTGCCCGGTGGATCCAGAACTGGCTTGCCCAAAGGAGGCAGAGAGTGGGTATAGATGGGTCGTTTTCGAAATGGAGGTCGGTCACCAGTGGTGTGCCCCAGGGATCTGTTCTGGGACCCTTGCTGTTTGTCATTTTCATAAATAACCTGGATGAGGAAGCGGAGGGATGGGTTGGTAAGTTTGCCGACGACACGAAGGTTGGTGGGGTTGTGGATAGTCTGGAGGGATGTCAGAAGTTACAGAGGGACATAGATAGGATGCAAGACTGGGCGGACAAGTGGCAGATGGACTTCAACCCAGATAAATGCGTCGTGGTCCATTTTGGTAGGTCAAATAGGATGCAGGAGTACAATATAAAGGGAAAGACTCTTAGTACTGTAGAGGATCAGAAGGACCTTGGGGTCCGGGTCCATAGGACTCTGAAATCGGCCCCGCAGGTGGAGGAGGTGGTTCAGAAGGCATATGGTGTGCTTGTGCTGGCCTTTATCAATCGAGGGATTGAGTTTAGGAGTCCGGGGTTAATGATTCAGCTGTATAACACCCTCGTCAGACCCCACTTGGAGTACTGTGCTCAGTTCTGGTCGCCTCACTATAGGAAGGATGTGGAAAAGATTGAAAGGGTGCAGAGGAGATTTACAAGGATGTTGCCTGGATTGAGTGACATGCCTTATGAGGATAGGCTGAGGGAGCTCGGTCTTTTCTCCTTGGCGAGACAAAGGATGAGAGGAGACCTTATAGAGGTGTACAAGATGTTGAGAGGCATAGATCGGGTGGACTCTCAGAGGCTTTTACCAGGGTGGAAATGTCTGCTACGAGAGGACACAGGTTTAGGGTGCTGTGGGGGTAGGTACAGGGGAGATGTTAGGGGTAAGTTTTTCACACAGAGGGTGGTGGGCGAGTGGAATCGGCTGCCGTCAGGGGTGGTGGAGGCGAACTCAATAGGGTCTTTTAAGAGACTCCTGGATGAGTACATGGAGCTTAATAGGATGGAGGGTTATAGGTAGGTCTAGAAGGTAGGGATGTGTTCGGCACAACTTGTGGGCCGAAGGGCCTGTTTGTGCTGTAGTTTTTCTATGTGTCTATGTTTCTGCAGTAAGAAGTTTAACACCACCAGGTTAAAGTCCAACAGGTTTATTTGGTAGCAAAAGCCACACAAGCTTTCGGAGCTCTAAGCCGACCCCACTCACCTGAAGGAGGGGCTTGGAGCTCCGAAAGCTTGTGTGGCTTTTGCTACCAAATAAACCTGTTGGACTTTAACCTGGTGTTGTTAAACTTCTTACTGTGTTTACCCCAGTCCAACGCCGGCATCTCCACATGTATGTTTCTAACCAGACTAAAAAAAGAGTCAATTTTCAAATCAAAAACTCCTTAAGAGAAAGAAATGCCCCAATTAGATAATGTTGCTAGCCTTGGGTGACTGTGGAGTTTGCATATTCTCCCCATGCCTGTGTGGGTTTTTTCTGGGTCCGCTGGTTTCCTCCCACAGTCCAAATATGTGCAGGTTAGGTGGATTGGCAATGCTAAATTGCCCCTTAACTTCAGGGGATTAGCAGGGTACATACATGGGGTAGGGATGGGGCATGGGTGGGATTGTTGCCGGTGCGGACTCAATCGGCCGAATTACCTCATTTGCACAGTAGGGATCCTCCATAACCCTGTACTGAATCTATTTTTTAACTTGATAAACACTTGCATTAACTGAATATGCACTTCCCGTTAAATACATTTTTCTCTCAAGATATTAGCAATACTCTCCGGACTATCCCTATAATGCACATTTCTTTGCCAGGAAATGATGCCAACCGAGATTTGTTTCAAAAAACTTGGATTTAGATAGCACCTTTAATGCAGAAAAGTATCTCAAAATGCTTTAGAGTAACAAGACAACAAATGGATGCTAGCCAAATCTTTGTGGGCTTTCAATTTTTTCAGGAAGGTCTAAAAGGAGAACAGGCAAAGGGATTTAAGGACGGAAGAGTGCAGAACCTTAAGTGGCTGAATGCAATGCCACCAAGCAGCATCTTGGACTAGAATTGAAGATGTGAAAGGGATGAGGCACCAGCCAGGAGTGCACTGAAGTAAAAAAATCCAGAAACAATAAAGGCTTGCAGCAGATGAGCTGTGGTGGGTTGTGTTACAAATAGGCAGCCTTTGTGGGAGTGAAAAATGGGGTTGATAGCTCAACCTTGGATCAAATAGGCACCAAATGTTCAAAATGTCTGGTTCAAAGCTTATCCAGTAGATGCAAAAAGTCTCCCTGTGATCAAACAGATGAATATTGTGCAATTACATTACTCCCTTTCTTCTCCATATACTAACATTTCTTAACTCTCTGGACAAAGTCTGTAGTGTCTGCTACATATTATAAAGCAATGCATTTATGTTAATGAATATTTTCATGGGAACGATTCATCTATGAAAAACTTATCCTTGCAGTGGTGTCACTTGGATTTCATCAGTAATGACAAGTTTGAATTTATTTGAATTCAAATGAAATTGAATTGTGAAAAAAAAAATTAGGAGAATTCTAGATTTACTGCTTCCCAAGTTGTACTGACTTGAAGTACATATTTTCAGCTGTATAACACTAAAGTGTTGCTCAATACTGATCTATTACTGGCAGTTAATTAAGAAGTGCAACGCACTGAATAAGTTACTGGCTTCAGTGCATTTATGTAGGACAAATGCAAATTAGTGCCAAGTGACAGTAAGGAACAAGTTTGTTTTCTGAAAACACAAGCTACCTAAATAAGATCACAGACAATTCTAATCAGAGAAAGAAGCCATCCCAAAGAAACTCTTCAGCTGCCAAGGGTTGATAGTAATTAAATAGAGCAATTAATGTAACTAAAGGAATGCTTTACCCTTTGGGAATTCCTGCCTCTTTTTAAACCAAGCAACAATGCATAATACTAAGAATTTCAACTCGCTAGGATGAATGATTTGTTACACTTACTTTTTCTCCCCCTAACTGTGTCACACTAACTCTGTAAAATGCATATGCATTTGCAACACATCTCCACTTATTTCATGCCCTGCTGTAATGTGCAGAACAGCTGAAATTGTGCATTCTTTACCTAGCGTGGAGGTTGACTGTTGCTGCTGAGGAGAAGGCTGAGTCTGGACTATCAAACAGGGTTGCACAGGTCTCTGAGGACTCCCAGAATACGTAGGACCTGATACCAGAGGGGAACCATGCAACTCTAAGGATGGAAAAACAAGCATTCAGAACTATGAGCAAGAATTATGAACCCTCGCCTCCACTCCAAAAACTTCAATTTATTCTTAAACTTCATTTAAGAATAAATTCTGGTAGCAAGAAACATTTTTGATTTCCCCAAATGAATCTCACCAATATGAGGCCTCCTCACTCTTCTCGGTGGTTCACTGGAGTTGAGAGGTGGGCAAGAGGAGTTTTATCTACAGTGGAACTACTATCTGACTTCTGAAGTGGATGTACGCTCAGAAAGTACCATATTACTCTATTCCAAAGTCAAACTATGAAGAAGCATATCCAACCAATCCTGGTCAAGAATGGACAATTCTTCACAAGTTAAGCTAGCCAATTTGGGCAGGTAAACAGTGCCAAGACTAACTTCTAATCCGTGAAGCAACTGTGAAAATAGCTTCTCGAAGATATAATACTTGTACATGACTGCATGTCACCGATTTCAAATTTTCTCTCAGCTCTTACCTTGTTGTATCTGCTGATGCTGTGTGTAGCTTGGAGGGTGCTGTGGATATTGCATGTAACCTGGAGGGCTCTGTGGAGCATATGGACTGGGTACAGGACTGTTCTGCTGAGTCATGTATCTGTTGGTCGAAGTTGATTGTGGTGGCACAAATCGACTGTAAACAAAAAGGAAATGAATGCTTACCCAAGTTCCCACATTTATTCAGTCCATTCATAGTAAGTGGTTGCGTGGAAGCCAATGGTAGGCAGGTCCACTTTCCTAAACCGAGAACTACAGTACCCAGTTTGGAGTCCTCTATTTACTGCTGAAACAGTTTACTCAGACTGAGAATATCACAACCTGCTAGTTTCCATTCAAACCGCACACCACCCTGACTTGGAATGATATCGTCAGTTCTTCGATGTCACTGGGTCAAAATTCAGGACCCCCAACCCCGACAAAAAGTACTGTGGGTATACCTACGCCACATGAACTGCAGCAGTTCAAGGCTGCAATTCTCTGCCACCTTGAGGACAATTAGGGATGGGCAATAAAAATGTTGGCCGAGCCAGCAATGCCCATGTCTAATGAAAGGAATAAAGCAAAACCACAATTTCCCCAGTCACTTATTACAAACCATCTGAATTTTGGTTTGGGTCACAGCTTCATTCCTCTTCCTATCCTCAGTTCACAACTGACTCCAGGCTGGTATGTTGCCTCCCTGGTGCCAGCGCCAATGATGTCTCTAAACAGGCATGGGGCATTCTGAAAGGGGAGAGCAGACAACCCGAGGCCGTGGTACACATTGGTACTAACGACAGGCAGGAAGTGTGACAAGGTCCTGCAAGGGAAGTTCAGGGAGTTAGGTAGTAAGTTAAAAAAGTGGACCTCTAAGGCTGCAATCTCAGGATTACTTCCTGGGCCAGTGAGGCTAGGAATAGGAATATAGTACAACTAAGCATGTGGCTAAAGAGCTGGTGTACGAGTGAGGGGTTCAGATATCTTGATCATTGAGATCACTTCCAGGACAGGTGGGACCTGTACAAGGAGGACAGGTTACACCTAAACTGGAGGGGCACCAATATCGTGGCAGGTAGATTAGCTAGAGTCACACGGGAGAGTTTACACTAGTATGGCAGTGGGGAGGAACCAGAGTAGTAGGTCAGTCAGGAGAAACTCAGGGAGAGCAACAGATTAAGGCTTTCATGATTAAGAGGAAGAGCAGGTGGGAGTACTTGTTGAACACAGTGGGACTAGTGGTCTGAAGTGCATTTGTTTCAACACAAGGAGTACATAGAACAGTACAGCACAGAACAGGCCCACGATGTTGTGCCGAGCTTTATCTGAAACCAAGATCAAGCTATCCCACTCCCTATCATCTTGGTGTGCTCCATGTGCCGATCCAATAACCGCTTAAATGTTCCTAAAGTGTCTGACTCCACTATCACTGCAGGCAGTCCATTCCACACCCCAACCACTCTCTGCGTGAAGAACATACCTCTGATATCCTTCCTGCATCTCCCACCATGAACCCTATAGTTATGCCCCCTTGTAATAGCTCCATCCACCCGAGGAAATAGTCTTTGAATGTTCACTCTATCTATCCCCTTCATCATTTTATAAACCTCTATTAAGTCTCCCCTCAGCCTCCTCCGCTCCAGAGAGAACAGCCCGAGCTCCCTCAACCTTTCCTCCTAAGACCTACCCTCCAAACCAGGCAGCATCCTGGTAAATCTCCTCTGCACTCTTTCCAGCGCTTCCACATCCTTCTTATAGTGAGGTGACCAGAACTGCACACAATATTCCAAATGTGGTCTCACCAAGGTCCTGTACAGTTGCAGCATAACCCCACGGCTCTTAAACTCCTACCCCCTGTTAATAAAAGCTAACACACTATAGGCCTTCTTCACAGCTCTATCCACTTGAGTGGCAACCTTTAGAGATCTGTGGATATGGACCCCAAGATCTCTCTGTTCCTCCACAGTCTTCAGAACCCTACCTTTGACCCTGTAATCCACATTTAAATTTGTCCTACCAAAATGAATCACCTCACATTTATCAGGGTTAAACTCCATTTGCCATTTTTCAGCCCAGCTTTGCATCCTATCTATGTCTCTTTGCAGCCTACAACAGCCCTCCAGCTCATCCACTACTCCACCAATCTTGGTGTCATCAGCAAATTTACTGATCCACCCTTCAGCCCCCTCCTCTAAGTCATTAATAAAAATCACAAAGAGCAGAGGACCAAGCACTGATCCCTGTGGCACTCCGCTAGCAACCTGCCTCCAGTCCGAAAACCTTTCATCCACCACCACCCTCTGTCTTCGATCAGACAGTCAGTTACCTATCCAATCTGCCAACTTTCCCTCTATCCCACACCTCCTTACTTTAATCATAAGCCGACCATGGGGGGACCTTATCATGGGGGACCGGTGGTCGTTCCCCTTAGCAACAAGTATTCCGCTTTGGATACAGTTGAGGGGGATGAAATACCAGTGGTGAGCCGCAGTGAGAGGATCTCCAGCACTGTGTCCGTCTCTGTGGCTCGGGAGGGTAAGGGGCAGAGCGGGAGGGCAATGGTTATTGGGGACTCATTAGAGGGATAGATAGGAGGTTCTGTGGCAGCAAAAGAGACTCACGGATGGTATGTTGCCTACCGGATGCCAAGGTCCGTGACGTCTCAGACCGTGTTTTCCGGATTCTGAAGGGGGAGGGGAAACAGTCACAAGTCGTGGTACACATTGGTACCAATTACATAGGTAAGAGAAGGGACGGGGATTTAAAACAGGAATTTCTGGAGCTGGGCTGGAAGCTGAGAGCCAAGACAAAACATGTGGTCATCTCTGGTACGTTGCCGGTGCCACGTGATAGCGAGTTGAGGAACAAGGAGAGAGTGCAGTTAAACATGTGGTTGCAGGGATGGTGTAGGAGGGAGGGTTTCAGATACATGGATAATTGGAACACATTCTGGGGAAGGTGGGACCTGTACAAACAGGACGGGGTGCACCTGAACCAGAGGGGCACCAATATCCTGGGAGGGAAATTTGTTACAGCTCTTCAGGGGGGGTTTAAACTAATTTGTCAGGGGAGTGGGAAAAGGAGTTGTAGTCCAGAAGTCAGTGAGGGTGGTGAGGTATTGGGGAAGGTATCAGGGTCAAGGGTGGGTACCGGTACACAGGAAGGTGTGTTGAAGTGTGTCTACTTCAATGCAAGGAGCATCCGGAACAAGGTAGATGAACTTGGGGCGTGGATTGGTACTTGGGACTACGATGTTGTGGCCATTACGGAGACGTGGGTAGAACAAGGACAGGAATGGTTGTTGGACGTTCCGGGGTATAGATGTTTCAGTAAGTGTAGGGAAGCTGGTAAAAGAGGTGGAGGAGTAGCATTGTTAATCAAGGATAGTTTAACGGCTGCGGAAAGGCACTTCGAGGGGGATCTGCACACTGAGGTAATATGGGCTGAGGTTAGAAATAGGAAAGGAGCGGTCACGTTGTTAGGAGTTTACTATGGGCCCCCAAATAGTAATAGAGATGTGGAGGAAGAAATTGCTAAGCAGATTATGGATATGTGTGGGGGTCACAGGGTAGTTGTCATGGGGGACTTTAACTTTCCAAATATTGATTGGAACCTTTGTAGGTCAAATAGTTCGGATGGGGCAGTTTTTGTGCAGTGTGTGCAGGAGGGTTTCCTGACACAATATGTGGATAGGCCGACAAGAGGTGAGGCCACATTGGATTTGGTACAGGGAAATGAACCGGGCCAAGTGTTAGATTTGGTTGTGGGAGAGCACTTTGGAGATAGTGACCACAATTCGGTGTCTTTTGTTATTGCAATGGAGAGGGATAGGGCCGTACGGCAGGGCAAGGTTTACAATTGGGGGAGAGGTAATTATGATGCGATTAGGCAAGAATTAGGGGGCATAAGTTGGGAACAGAAACTGTCAGAGAAAGGAACTAATGAAAAGTGGAACTTTTTCAAGGAACAAATACTGGGTGTCCTTGATAGGTATGTCCCTGTCAGGCAGGGAGGAAATGGCCGAGTGAGGGAACCATGGTTCACGAACGAGGTGGAATGTCTTGTGAAAAGGAAGAGGGAAGCTTATGTAGGGATGAGGAAACAAGGTTCAGATGACTCGATTGAGGGTTACAAGTTAGCAAGGAATGAGCTGAAAAAGGGGCTTAGGAGAGGTAGGAGGGGGACACAAGAAGTCCTTGGCGGGTCGGATCAAGGAAAACCCCAAGGCTTTTTACTCTTATGTGAGGAATAAAAGAATGACCAGGGTGAGGTTAGGGCCAGTCAAGGACAGTAGTGGGAACTTGTGTATGGAGTCAGTAGAGATAGGCGAGGTGATGAATGAATACTTTTCTTCAGTGTTCACCAAGGAGAGGGGCCATGTTTTTCAGGAAGAGAAGGTGTTACAGGCTAATAGGCTGGAGGAAATAGATGTTCGGAGGGAGGATGTCCTGGCAGTTTTGAATAAACTGAAGGTCGATAAGTCCCCTGGGCCTGATTAAATGTATCCTAGGATTCTTTGGGAGGCAAGGGATGAGATTGCAGAGCCTTTGGCTTTGATCTTTGGGTCCTCGCTGTCCACAGGGATGGTGCCAGAGGACTGGAGAATGGCGAATGTTGTTCCTCAGTTTAAGAAAGGGAATAGAAATGACCCTGGTAATTATAGACCAGTTAGTCTTACTTCGGTGGTTGGTACATTTATGGAAAAGGTCCTTAGAGATGGGATTTACGACCATTTAGAAAGATGCGGATTAATCCGGGATAGTCAGCACGGGTTCGTGAAGGGCAAGTCGTGCCTCACAAATTTGATTGAATTTTTTGAGGAGGTAACCAAGTGTGTTGATGAAGGTAGGGCAGTTGATGTCATATACATGGATTTTAGTAAGGCGTTTGATAAGGTCCCCCATGGTCGGCTTATGATGAAAGTGAGGAGGTGTGGGATAGAGGGAAAGTTGGCCGATTGGATAGGTATCTGGCTGTCTGATCGAAAACAGAGGGTGGTGGTCGATGGAAAAATTTCGGATTGGAGGCAGGTTGCTAGCGGAGTGCCGCAGGGATCAGTGCTTGGTCCTCTGCTCTTTGTAATTTTTATTAATGACTTAGAGGAGGGGGCTGAAGGGTGGATCAGTAAATTTGCTGATGACACCAAGATTGGTGGAGTAGTGGATGAGGTGGAGGGCTGTTGTAGGCTGCAAAGAGACATAGATAGGATGCAAAGCTGGGCTGAAAAATGGCAAATGGAGTTTAACCCTGATAAATGTGAGGTGATTCATTTTGGTAGGACTAACTTAAATGTGGATTACAGGGTCAAAGGTAGGGTTCTGAAGACTGTGGAGGAACAGAGAGATCTTGGGGTTCATATCCACAGATCTCTAAAGGTTGCCACTCAAGTGGATAGAGCTGTGAAGAAGGCCTATAGTGTGTGTTAGCTTTTATTAACAGGCGGTTGGAGTTTAAGAGCCATGGGGTTATGCTGCAACTGTACAGGACCTTGGTGAGACCACATTTGGAATATTGTGTGCAGTTCTGGTCACCTCACTATAAGAAGGATGTGGAAGCGCTGGAAAGAGTGCAGAGGAGATTTACCAGGATGCTGCCTGGTTTGGAGGGTAGGTCTTATGAGGAAAAGTTGAGGGAGCTAGGGTTGTTCTCTCTGGAGCGGAGGAGGCTGAGGGGAGACTTAATAGAGGTTTATAAAATGATGAAGGGGATAGATAGAGTGAACGTTCAAAGACTATTTCCTCGGGTGGATGGAGCTATTACAAGGGGGCATAACTATAGGGTTCATGGTGGGAGACATAGGAAGGATATCAGAGGTATGTTCTTCACGCAGAGAGTGGTTGGGGTGTGGAATGGACTGCCTGCAGTGATAGTGGAGTCAGACACTTTAGGAACATTTAAGCGGTTATTGGATCGGCACATGGAGCACACCAAGATGATAGGGAGTGGGATAGCTTGATCTTGGTTTCAGATAAAGCTCGGCACAACATCGTGGGCCGAAGGGCCTGTTCTGTGCTGTACTGTTCTATGTTCTATCAAACGCCTTACTAAAATCCATGTATATGACATCAACTGCCCTACCTTCATCAACACACTTAGTTACCTCCTCAAAAAATTCTATCAAATTTGTGAGGCATGACTTGCTCTTCACGAATCCGTGCTGACTATCCCGGATTAATCCGCATCTTTCTAAATGGTCGTAAATCCCATCCCTAAGGACCTTTTCCATCAATTTACCAACCACCGAAGAAAGACTAACCGGTCCATAATTACCAGGGTCATTTCTATTCCCTTTCTTAAACAGAGGAACAACATTCGCCACGAGGGTAACAGATAAGACAGATGAACTTAGATTTTAGATTAGTACTTGAAACTATGATGATGTTGCTATTACAGAGACTTGGTTGAAAGAGGGACAGGATTGGCAGCTAAACATTCCACTATTTAGATGATTCAAGCAGGATAAAAGGGATGGGGGAGTTGCATTACTGGTTAAGGAGAATATCACAGCTCTACTGAGGGAGGACCCCTCGGAGGGTTCAGGCAGTGAGGCAATATGGATAGAGCTCAGGAACAGGAAGGGTGTAGTTACAATGTTGGGGGTACAGCCAGCGGGAGATAGAGCAGATGATATACAGACAGATTTTGGAAAGATGCAAAAACAACAGGGTTGTTGTGGAGGATGATTTTAACTTTCCCTATATTGATTGGGACTCACTCACTGCTAGAGGCTTGGATGGGGCAGAATTTGTAAGAAGCGCCCAGGAGGATTTCCTGAAACAGTATGTAGATAGCCCAACTCGGGAAGGAGCCACATTAGACCTGGTATTGGGGAATGACCTTGGCCAGGTCACATAAGAACATAAGAACATAAGAACATAATAGGAGCAGGAGTAGGCCATCTGGCCCTTCGAGCCTGCCCCGCCATTCAACAAGATCATGGCTGACCTGAAGCGAATCAGTTCCACTTACCCGCCTGCTCCCCATAACCCCTAATTCCCTTATCGATCAGAAAACTATCTACCCGTGATTTAAACATATTCAACGAGGAAGCCTCCACCACTTCAATGGGCAGAGAATTCCAGAGATTCACTACCCTCTGAGAGAAGAAGTTCCCCCTCAACTCTGTTCTGAACCGGCCCCCCCTTATTTTGAGGCTGTGCCCTCTCGTTCTGGTTTCCCTTCTAAGTGGAAAGAATCTCTCCACCTCTACCCTATCCAGCCCCTTCATTATCTTATATGTCTCTATAAGATCACCCCTCATCCTTCTAAACTCCAACGAGTACAGACCCAATCTGTTTAATCTCTCCTCATAAGCTACACCCCTCATCTCCGGTATCAACCTGGTGAACCTTCTCTGCACTCCCTCCAAGGCCAATATATCCTTTCGCAAATAAGGGGACCAAAACTGCACACAGTACTCCAGTTGCAGCCTCACCACTGCCTTGTACAGTTGCAGCAAGACCTCCCTGCTTTTATATTCTATCCCCCTCGCGATAAAGGCCAACATTCCATTCGCCTTCTTGATCACCTGCTGCACCTGCAGACTGAGTTTTTGCGATTCGTGCACAAGGACCCCCAGGTCCCTCTGCACAGTCGCACGATCTAATTTTTCTCCATTTAAATAATATTCCAATTTACTATTATTTCTTCCAAAGTGGATAACGTTATATTCCATCTGCCAGATCCTCGCCCACTCGCTCAGCCTATCCAAATCTCTCTGCAGACTTTCCGCGTCCTCCACGCAATTCGCTTTCCCACTCACCTTCGTGTCATCAGCAAACTTGAATACCCTAGATTCAGTCCCCTCCTCCAGATCATCTATGTAAATGGTAAACAATTGAGGCCCCAGCACCGATCCCTGCGGCACGCCACTGGTCACCAACTGCCAACCAGAAAAGCACCCACAGAAGCATAGAATCCCTACAGTACAGAAAGAGGCCATTCGGCCCATCGAGTCTGCACCGACCACAATCCCACCCAGGCCCTACCCCCATATCCCTACATATTTTACCCACTAATCCCTCTAACCTACGCATCTCAGGACACTAAGGGGCAATTTTTAGCATGGCCAATCAACCTAACCCGCACATCATTGGACTGTGGGAGGAAACCGGAGCACCCGGAGGAAACCCACGCAGACACGAGGAGAATGTGCAAACTCCACAGAGACAGTAACCCAAGCCGGGAATCGAACCCAGGTCCCTGGAGCTGTGAAGCAGCAGTGCTAACCACTGTGCTACCGTGCCGCCCTGGTGATCGAAGTTTCAGTAGGAAAGTATTTCGGGAACAAGGATCACAATTCCGTAAGTTTCAAGGTGCTTGTGGCTCGGGCGAAGGTGTAAAACTGGGGACGGCTAACGACAACAACATCAGACAGGATCTGGAGAGTGTAGATTAGGGAGGCTGTTTGAGGGTAAATCAACATCCGACATGTGGGAGTCTTTCAAATGTCAGTTGTTTAGGATTCAGAACCGGCATGCACCTGTGAGGATGAAGGATAAGTGTGGCAAGTATCAGGAAATCTGAAAAACGAGGGATATTATGAGCCTCATCAAAAAGAAAAAGGAAGCATTCATAAGGTTTAAAAGGCTTAGGACAGATGAAGCCCTTGAAGAATATAAAGAATATAGGGAGGCACTTAAGGAAGGAGTTAGGAAGGCTAAAAGGGTCATGAAAAGTCCTTGGCAAATAAAATCAAGGGTGGAAATTGCTGCAGCCTTGAAAGAAATCTTTGTACCCACATTGGCTACAGGTGAAGTTCCAGAGGACTGGAGAATAGCCAATGCTGTTCCATTGTTCAAGAAGGGCAGCAGGAATAATCCAGGAAATTATAGGCCGCTGAGCCTTACATCAGTGGTAAGAAAATTGGAAGAGATTCTTAGGAACAGAATTTACTCACATTTGGAAACAAATGGACTTAGTGATAGAGAACGTGGTTTTCTGAAGGGGAGGTCGCAAGGACTGATTAGGGACAGTCAGCATGGCTTTGAGAGTGGAAAATCATGTCTCACAAATTTGATTGAGTTTTTTGAAGGGGTAACCAAGAAGGTAGATGAGGGCAGTGCAGTCCAACAGGTTTATTTGGTAGCACAAGCTTTCGGAGTGTCACTCCTTCAATCTGTTGGAATTTAACCTGGTGTTGAGACTTCTGACTGTGCTTACCCCAGTCCAATGCCGGCATCTCCACATCATGACTGGCAGTGTTCCACAGGGATCAGTTCTGGGGCCTTTGTTGTTTGTAGTATATATACATAAATGATTTGGAGGAAAATGTAGCTGGTCTGATTAGTAAGTTTGCAGATGACACAAGAATTGGTGGTGTTGCAGATAGTGAAGAGTATTATCAGAGGATACAGCAAGATATAGACCAGTTGGAAACTTGGGCGGAGAAATGGCAGATGGAGTTTAATCCGGACAAATGTGAGGTAATGCATTTTAGAAGGTCCAATGCATGTAGGAATTATACCGTAAATGGTAAAACCCTTAGAAGTATTGACAGGCAGAGAGACCTGGGCATACATGTCCACCGATCACAAAGTGGCAATGCAGGTGGATAAGGTAATCAAGGCCAGTATATCCTTTCTCAAATAAGGAGACCAAAACTGTACACAGTACTCCAGGTGTGGCCTCACCAGCACCTTATAGAACATAGAACATAGAACATTACAGCGCAGAACAGGCCCTTCGGCCCACGATGTTGCACCGACCAGTTAAAAAAAAAAACTGTGACCCTCCAACCTAAACCAATTTCTTTTCGTCCATGAACCTATCTACGGATCTCTTAAACGCCCCCAAACTAGGCGCATTTACAACTGATGCTGGCAGGGCATTCCAATCCCTCACCACCCTCTGGGTAAAGAACCTACCCCTGACATCGGTTCTATAACTACCCCCCCTCAATTTAAAGCCATGCCCCCTCGTGCTGGATTTCTCCATCAGAGGAAAAAGGCTATCACTATCCACCCTATCTAAACCTCTAATCATCTTATATGTTTCAATAAGATCCCCTCTTAGCCGCCGCCTTTCCAGCGAAAACAATCCCAAATCCCTCAGCCTCTCCTCATAGGATCTCCCCTCCATACCAGGCAACATCCTGGTAAACCTCCTCTGCACCCTCTCCAAAGCCTCCACATCCTTCCTGTAATGTGGGGACCAGAACTGCACACAGTACTCCAAGTGCGGCCGCACCAGAGTTGTGTACAGTTGCAACATAACGCTACGACTCCTAAATTCAATCCCCCTACCAATAAACGCCAAGACACCATATGCCTTCTTAACAACCTTATCTACTTGATTCCCAACTTTCAGGGATCTATGCACACATACACCTAGATCCCTCTGCTCCTCCACACTATTCAAAGTCCTCCCGTTAGCCCTATACTCAACACATCTGTTATTCCTACCAAAGTGAATTACCTCACACTTCTCCGCATTAAACTCCATCCGCCACCTCTCGGCCCAACTTTGCAACCTGTCTAAGTCTTCCTGCAAACTACGACACCCTTCCTCACTGTCTACCACACCACCGACTTTGGTGTCATCAGCAAATTTGCTAATCCACCCAATTGGTGGCGGATGGAGTTTAATGCGGAGAAGTGTGAGGTAATTCACTTTGGTAGGAATAACAGATGTGTTGAGTATAGGGCTAACGGGAGGACTTTGAATAGTGTGGAGGAGCAGAGGGATCTAGGTGTATGTGTGCATAGATCCCTGAAAGTTGGGAATCAAGTAGATAAGGTTGTTAAGAAGGCATATGGTGTCTTGGCGTTTATTGGTAGGGGGATTGAATTTAGGAGTCGTAGCGTTATGTTGCAACTGTACACAACTCTGGTGCGGCCGCACTTGGAGTACTGTGTGCAGTTCTGGTCCCCACATTACAGGAAGGATGTGGAGGCTTTGGAGAGGGTGCAGAGGAGGTTTACCAGGATGTTGCCTGGTATGGAGGGGAGATCCTATGAGGAGAGGCTGAGGGATTTGGGATTGTTTTCGCTGGAAAGGCGGCGGCTAAGAGGGGATCTTATTGAAACATATAAGATGATTAGAGGTTTAGATAGGGTGGATAGTGATAGCCTTTTTCCTCTGATGGAGAAATCCAGCACGAGGGGGCATGGCTTTAAATTGAGGGGGGGTAGTTATAGAACCGATGTCAGGGGTAGGTTCTTTACCCAGAGGGTGGTGAGGGATTGGAATGCCCTGCCAGCATCAGTAGTAAATGCGCCTAGTTTGGGGGCGTTTAAGAGATCCGTAGATAGGTTCATGGACGAAAAGAAATTGGTTTAGGTTGGAGGGTCACAGTTTTTTTTTTTTTTTTAACTGGTCGGTGCAACATCGTGGGCCGAAGGGCCTGTTCTGCGCTGTAATGTTCTATGTTCTATGTTCTATGTTCTATGTTCTAACTATACCCTCATCCAGATCATTAATAAATATTACAAACAGCAGTGGCCCCAAAACAGATCCCTGAGGTACACCACTTGTAACCGCACTCCATGATGAATATTTACTATCAACCACCACCCTCTGTTTCCTATCCGCTAGCCAATTCCTGATCCAATTTCCTAGATCACCCCCAATCCCATACATCTGCATTTTCTGCAGAAGCCTACCATGGTGAACCTTATCAAACGCCTTACTAAAATCCATATATACCACGTCCACTGCCTTGCCCCCATCCACCTCCTTGGTCACTTTCTCAAAAAACTCAATAAGGTTAGTAAGGCACGACCTACCTGCCACAAAACCATGCTGACTATCACCTATCAATTCATTACTCTCCAAATAACTATAAATCCTATCCAGCTGCAACATAACCTCGCTGTTTTTAAACTCCATCCCTCTAGAAATGAGGGTCAAAATTCCATCTGCCTTCTTAATTACCTGCTGCACCTGCAAACCAACTCCTTGAGATTCCTGCACGAGGACACCCAGGTCCCTCTGTGCAGCAGCATGCTGCAATTTTTTACCATTTAAATAATAGTCCATTTCCCAAACTCTCACCATTTTAATAAATACTCTGCACCTCCGTTCCACCTACCAAAGTGGAGAAACTCTCACTTATCCACATCATATCACATTGGCCATGCTCTTGCCCATTCACTTAGCCTGCCCAAGCCCCCTTGAATCCTCCTCACAACATACATTCCCACCTAGTTTTGTGTCTTCCACAAACTTGGAAATATTATATTTGGTCTCCATGCACAATGCACTGATGGAGATTGTGAATAGCCGAGACCCAAATACTAATCCTTGCAGTATCTCAAGTCACAATCTGCCAATCTGAGAATGACCTGTTAATTCCTATTCTGTTCTTGTTGGTAATCAATCCTCAATCCATCCCAATATATTCCCCCAATACCAAGTGCTTTCATTTTGTTTACTAACCTCCTATGTCAGACCTTATCGAAAGTCTTCTGAAAATCGAAATACAGCAAATCCCTTAGTTGCTAGTAGCATCCTATCATGCTTTCCCTACACCTGTGGTACAATCTAACAAACTTTGGGCACCAGGTGACTGATACTGTTGAGTGATATTAATAGTACAAGAATCATTTGTATGTGAACCTTGTGTAGTGGAAAAAGTAACAGTGAAATCACTATTTAAAACAAATGAATGGCGGAGATATCAGCATACAACCTAGGGAGGAGTGGACCATTCAGTGCCTCAACAATTCAATAAGATCATAGATTTCCTACAACACAGAAGCCGGCCATTTGGCCCATCAAATCTCTATCAACCACAATCCCACCCAGGCCCTATTCCCGTAACCCCACATTAGCGTTGATTTAGCATGGCCAAATAGCCTAATCTGCACTTCTTTGGACTGTGGGAGGAAACCCACGCAGACAGGGAGAGAAAATGCAAACTCCACACAGTGACCCGAGACCGGAATTGTACCCGGGTCCCTGGCGCTGAGAGGCAGCAGTGCTAACCATTGTGTCACCGTGCCACCCTAACTTTTGGAATTTCCTTCTTACCCCACCACCTGTCTACCTAATTTTCCTCCTTTAAGACACTCCTGAAAACCCACCTCTTTGACCAATCCTGTAGTTGTCTTCCCGAATAAATATCTCCTTATCTGGATTGGATTTGCGATACAATTCGTAACATTTGTTTTATAATACCCCTGTGAAACACCACCCATCACGGCTGATCTGATTTTAACCTCAATTCCACATTCCTGCCTACCCAAGAACCTTGCAGCCCTTTGCTTATCATGATCCTATCTACCCCTACCTTAAAGATATTCAAAGACTCTGCCCCCACCATCTTTTCAGGAAGGGAATTCCAAAAACATGCAACCGATGAAACCTCAAAAATGAAGGTAGATGCTTTGGTTGTGATCCTGGGCTTGCAGGAACTGTTATTGTGAGGCTCTGATTATAGCACGTTCCTCAGCTATTAACCAGCTTCAAACATCTGCACTGTACATAATCAGTTAATGAAAAGATCTGTACATGGTTAGAGACATTGACTCATTCATCACTTGTCACCAGAACCATCAGAAAAATGGGATGAATCACTGAGCCCAAGAAGGACTGCAGATTTGAGTGGGCCCTTCAGATAGTGCACTATGTACTAGCTGGTGAGATAATGTTACTGGTGACTCAGATCAGAAACTTTATGGAAAGTTCATGAAATTTTTCCAAAAGCTATGAAAACTACAATAACCAAATAGCGAAAACGAAGAATAGATCTGAAGACCATCAGACTTTATTCAATGAGCACAGTTACAAACAAGGCTACTGAAATCAAGTAAACAGTGTTGTGCAAATGCCTGATCTGTGGGCAGTATTTTATGATGATATTTCCTTAAATTGAAACTGTTGCCATGTGTATATAGAAGAGCAACATTTAGCATCAATAGCCAGGCTGTCCTGTCTGGGGACAATAGACTGGAGGATAGCAAATGTTGTCCCCTTGTTCAAGAAGGGGAGTAGGGACAACCCTGGTAATTATATATGAGCCTTACTTCTGTTGTGGGCAAAGTATTGGAAAGGATTATAAGAGAAGGATTTATAATCACCTAGAAAGGAATAATTTGATTAGGGATAGTCAGCACGGTTTTGTGAAGGGTAGGTCGTGCCTCACAAACCTTATTGAGTTCTTTGAGAAGGTGACCAAAGAGGTGGATGAGGGTAAAGCGGTTGCTGTGGTGTATATGGATTTCAGCAAAGCGTTTGATAAGGTTCTCCATGGTAAGCTTTTGCAGAAAATACGGACACATGGGATTGAGGGTGATTTAGTGGTTTGGATCAGGAATTGGCTAGCTGGAAGAAAACAGAGGGTGGTGGTTGATGGGAAATATTCATCCTGGAGTTCAGTTACTAGTGGTGTACCGCAAGGATCTGTTTTGGGGCCACTGCTGTTTGTCATTTTTATTAATGACCTGGATGAGGGCGTGGAAGGATAGATTAGTAAATTTGCGGATGACACTAAAGTTGGTGGAGTTCTAGACAGTGCGGAGGGAAGTGGCAGGTTACAGAGGGACATAGATAAGCTGCAGAGCTGGGCTGAGAGGTGGCAAATGGAGTTTAATGCGGAAAAGTGAGAGGTGATTCACTCTGGAAGGAGTAACAGGAATACAGAGTACTGGGCTAATGATAAGATACTTGGTAGTGTGGATGAACAGAGGGATCTGGGTGTCCATGTGCATAGATCCCTGAAAGTTGGCACCCAGGTTGATAGGGTTGTTAAGAAGGCGTACGGTGTGTTAGCTTTTATTGGTAGAGGGATTGAGTTTCAGAGCCAGGAGGTCATGCTGCAACTGTACAAAACTCTGGTGCGGCCGTATTTGGAGTATTGCGTACAGTTCTGGTCGCCGTATTATAGGAAAGATGTGGAAGTGTTGGAAAGGGTGCAGAGGAGATTTACCAGGATGTTGCCTGGTATGGTGGGAAAATCGTATGAGGAAAGGCTGAGGGACTTGAGGTTGTTTTCGTTAGAGAGAAGAAGGTTAAGAGGTGACTTAATAGAGGCATACAAGATGATCAGAGGATTAGATAGGGTGGATAGTGAGAGCCTTTTTCCTCGGATGGTGTTGGCTAGCACGAGGAGACATAGCTTTAAATTGAGGGGTGAGAGATATAGGACAGATGTTAGAGGTAGGTTCTTTACTCAGAGAGTAGTAGGGGCGTGGAATGCCCTGCCTGCAGCAGTAGTGGACTCGTCAACATTAAGAGCATTCAAATGGTTATTGGATAAACATATGGATGATATTGGAACAGTGTAGATTAGATGGACTTTAGATTGGTTCCACTGGTCGGCGCAACATCGAGGGCCGAAGGGCCTGTACTGCGCTGTAATGTTCTATGTTCTACATCTCTTTAACCTGTGCTTAATGCTCTCATATTGTTTGTACCTTTAAGACTCGATTATCTGTAAAGACCGCATTCCAATTATTATTCTGTAAATTGAGTTTGTGTCTCTGCATGCCCTGTTTGTGAGCAGATCTCCACTCCACCTGACGAAGGGGCAGCGCTCCGAAAGCCAGTGGCATTTGCCACCAAATAAACCTGTTGGACTTTAACCTGGTGTTGTTAAACCTCTTACGGAGCAATAAAGACCAGCAATGCTGAAGAGGTCAGAATTATAGAGTGCAGATATTTTGAAGAGTTGTGGGGCACGGGGGAATTTGGGGAGGGGTGAAGTATGGAAGGATTTAAAAAATGGTGAGAATTTTTAAAAAGCAAAATACTGCAAATGCTAGGGATCTAAAATAAGAGAATTTCAAAACGATGTTGCTTAACCATGTATATGGAAGCTGAACAAATGGGGTAGAAAGTAATACTGCAGTCACTATTTAAAACAAATAAATGGCAGAGATAGGAGCATACAATATACAAAACAAGTAGGCCACTCAGTGCCTTAACAATAAGATCATGGTTGATCTGATTTCAACCTCAACTCCACATTCCTGCCTACCCAAGAACCTTTCATCCCCTTGCTTATCAACAATCTGTCTACTCCTGCCTTAAGGATATTCAAAGACTCTGCCTTCACACCTTTTCAGGAAAAGAATTCAAAGACTCAACCCTCAGGGGAAAAAAATCGTTCCTGCTTAAACAGGCGAAGGCTTATTTTTAAACAGCGAACCTTAGTTCAAGATTCTTCCACAGGAGGCTTTGGAGAGGATACAGAAATGGATGTTGCCTGGTATGGAGGGTATTAACTATGAGGAGAGATTGAATAAACTGGGATTGTTCTCCCTGGAAAGATGGAGGCTGAGGGGCAACCTGATAGAAGTTTATAAAATTATGAGGGGTATCGATAGGGTGAACAGTTGGAAGCTTTTTCCCAGGGCAGAAATGACAATTACAAGGAGCACAAGTTCAAGATAAGGGGGAAAGGTTCAGTGGAAATGTGCGGGGGAAGTTTTTTTTTAAAACACAGAGGGTGGTGGGAGCCTCGAATGCACAGCCAAGTGAGATGGTTGAGCGACATTTAAGACTTATCTGGTTAGACACATTAACAGATGGGGAATAGAGGGATATAAGCGATTGATCTAAATAGGACAACATGATCAGTGCAGGCTTGGAGGGCCGAAGGGCCTGTCCCTGTGCTGTACTGTTTTTGAAACATCCTTTCCACATCACTGCCAATTCCACTCGTGCAATGTTTCAAAGAACAATACAGCACAGGAACAGGCCCTTCGGCCCTCCAAGCCTGCACCGATCATGCGTTCCTAACTAGGCCATCCGTTTGTATCCCTCTATTCCCAGTCTGTTCATGTAGCTATCTAGATAAGTCTTAAATGATCCTCGTGTGTCTGCCTCAACCACCTTGCTTGGTACTCTCTCCAAAGCCTCCACGTCCTTCTGGTAGTGTGGTGACCAGAACTGGACGCAGTATTCCAAATGTGGCCTAACCAACGTTCCATATAGCTGCAACATCATATGCCGACTTTTATACTCTATGCCCCGTCCAATAAAGGCAAGCATGCCATATGCTTTCTTCACCACCTTTTCCACCTGTGCTGCCACCTTTAAGGATCTGTGGACTTGCACACCCAGATCCCTCTGTGTGTCTATACTCCTGATGAACAAAGAACAAAGAACAATACAGCACAGGAACAGGCCCTTCGGCCCTCCAAGCCCGCGCCGCTCCCTGGTCCAAACTAGACCATTCTTTTGTATCCCTCCATTCCCACTCCGTTCATATGGCTATCTAGATAAGTCTTAAACGTTCCCAGTGTGTCCGCCTCCACCACCTTGCCTGGCAGCGCATTCCAGGCCCCCACCACCCTCTGTGTAAAATATGTCCTTCTGATATGTGTGTTAAACCTCCCCCCCTTCACCTTGAACCTATGACCCCTCGTGAACGCCACCACCGACCTGGGGAAAAGCTTCCCACCGTTCACCCTATCTATGCCTTTCATAATTTTATACACCTCTATTAAGTCTCCCCTCATCCTCCGTCTTTCCAGGGAGAACAACCCCAGTTTACCCAATCTCCCCTCATAACTAAGCCCCTCCATACCAGGCAACATCCTGGTAAACCTCCTCTGTACTCTCTCCAAAGCCTCCACGTCCTTCTGGTAGTGTGGCGACCAGAACTGGGCGCAGTATTCCAAATGCGGCCGAACCAACGTTCTATACAACTGCAACATCAGACCCCAACTTTTATACTCTATGCCCCGTCCTATAAAGGCAAGCATGCCATATGCCTTCTTCACTACCTTCTCCACCTGTGACGTCACCTTCAAGGATCTGTGGACTTGCACACCCAGGTCCCTCTGCGTACCTATACCCTTTATGGTTCTGCCATTTATCGTATAGCTCCTCCCTACATTATTTCTACCAAAATGCATCACTTTGCATTTATCAGGATTGAACTCCATCTGCCATTTCTTTGCCCAAATTTCCAGCCTATCTATATCCTTCTGTCACTTCTGACAATGCTCCTCACTATCTGCAAGTCCTGCCAATTTTGTGTCATCCGCAAACTTACTGATCACCCCAGTTACACCTTCTTCCAGATCATTTATATAAATCACAAACAGCAGAGGTCCCAATACAGAGCCCTGCGGAACACCACTAGTCACAGGCCTCCAGCCGGAAAAAGACCCTTCCACTACCACCCTCTGTCTTCTGTGACCAAGCCAGTTCTCCACCCATCTAGCCACCCCCCCTTTATCCCATGAGCTCCAACCTTATTCACCAGCCTACCATGAGGGACTTTGTCAAACGCTTTACTAAAGTCCATATAGACAACATCCACGGCCCTTCCTCGTCAACCATTCTGGTCACTTCTTCAAAAAACTCCACCAGGTTAGTGAGGCATGACCTCCCACTCACAAACCCATGCTATCGTTAATGAATTTATTCCTTTCTAAATGCGCATACATCTTATCTCTAAGAATCATCTCCAACAACTTCCCCACCACGGACGTCAAGCTCACCGGCCTATAATTACCCGGGTTATCCTTCCTACCCTTCTTAAATAACGGGACCACATTAGCTATCCTCCAATCCTCTGGGACCTCACCTGCGTCTAGTGATGAGACAAAGATTTGCGTCAGAGGCCCAGCGATTTCATCTCTCGTCTCCCTGAGCAGCCTTGGATAGATTCTATCAGGCCCTGGGGATTTGTCAGTCTTTATATTCTCTAACAAACCTAACACTTCCTCCTTTGTAATGGAGATTTTCTCCAACGGTTCAACACTCCCCTCCGAGACACTCCCAGTCAACACATCCCTCTCCTTTGTGACGCAAAGTATTCATTTAGGATCTCCCCTACTTCTTTGGGCTACAAGCATAATTCCCCACTTTTGTCCCTGAGAATTCCGATTTTTTCCCTGACGACCCTTTTGTTCCTAACATATGAATAAAATGCCTTGGGATTCTCCTTAATCCTGTCTGCCAAGAACATTTCGTGACCCCTTTTTGCCCTTCTAATTCCCCATTTTGGGTTCTTTCCTACTTTCTTTGTACTCCTCCAGAGCTCCCTCCGTTTTTAGCTGCCTGGACCTAACATATGTGTCTCTTTTCTTTTTGACCAGTCCCTCAATTTCCCTGGTTATCCACGGTTCTCGAATCCTACCCTTCCTATCCTTTTTTACAGGCACATGCCTGTCCTGTAGCCCTAAAAACTGTTCCTTAAAAGACTCCCATATGCCAGATGTGGATTTACCCTCAAACAGCCTCTCCCAGTCAAGAGCTGCCAATTTCTGCCTAATCCCACTAAAGTTAGTCTTCCCCCAATCCAACACCTTACCCATGGGACACCACTCATCCTTTTCCATCACTATCCTAAAGCTAACAGAATTGTGGTCACTATTTGCCACATGTTCCCCTACCGAAACTTTGAAGACCGGACCGGGCTCATTCCCCAGTACCAGGTCCAGTATAGCCCCCTCTCTAGTCGGGCTATCGACATATTGTTCCAAAGAACCCTCCTGTACGCATTTTACAAATTCCTCCCCATTCAGAGTCCCTGCTCTCAGTGATTTCCAGTCTATACCAGGGAAATTGAAGTCTCCCACTACAACAACCCTATTTTTCCTGCACCTATCCAATATCTCCTGACATATCCGTTCTTCCACTTCCCTTGGGCTGTTGGGGGGCCTGTAGTACACCCCCAACATAGTGACTGCGCCCTTCCTGTTTCTAACCTCCACCCAGAGTGACTCGTTACACGACCCCTCTGAATTGTCCTCCCTCTGCACCACTGTAATATGCTCTCCAACTAATACTGCTACTCCCCCACCTCTTTTGGCCCCTCCTCTGTCTCGCCTAAAACACTTGTACCCCGGAATATTCAGCTGCCAGTCCTGTCCCTCTTTCAACCAAGTCTCTGTCACCGCAACCACATCCAAATTCCTCGTGAGCATTAAGGCCCTAAGTTCGTCTGTCTTACCTGCTACGCTCCTTGCATTGAAGTAGACGCACTCCAGACCTCCAGGCCCAGTGAGGTCATCCTCCCCTAGAGTGCTATTCTTCTTTGCCAGCCTTGTCCCAGCCCCAAGCTCGTCCCCAGCCTCTACACTTGTAGACCTAATATTTTGATCCCCACCCCCCCGAACTGCACTAGCAAAACTCCCAGCCAGGATGTTCGTGCCCTTCCAACTTAGTTGTGACCCGTCATTCTTGTACAGGTGCCATCCTCTCCTGAAAACGTCCCATTGATCTGGGAAAATGAAGCCCTCCCTCCTGGACCAGTCCTTTAGCCAAGCATTCAATTGTACTAACTCCCTATTCTTAGCCTCACTGGCACGAGGCATTGGGAGCAGCCCAGAGATGGCCACCCTGGAGGCCCTACTTTTTAGCCTATTTCCCAACTCCCTGAATTGCTCTCGTAGGATCCCCCTGCTCTTCCTATCTACGTCATTTGCACCAATGTGTACAATGACAGCCGTTTCTTTACCTTCCCCTTTTAAGATGCCTCCTATCCGCTCGGAGACATCCATGACCCCAGCACCAGGTAGGCAGACTACCATCCTGGAGTCCCGTTCGCACCCACAGAATCGCCTGTCTGTGCCTCTAACCGACGCATCCCCCACCATGGTTCTGCCATTCCCCCCTGCATTAGATCTACCAAAATGCATCACTTTGCATTTATCGGGATTAAATTCCATCTGCCATTTCTCTGCCCACTGTTCCAGCCTATCTATATCCTGCTGTATTCTGACAATTTTCATCACTGTCCGCAATTCCAGCAATCTTTGTGTCGTCCGCAAACTTACTAATCAGACCAGCTACATCATCTTCCAAATCATTTATATATATATCACAAACAGCAGAGGTCCCAGTACAGAGCCCTGTGGAACACCACTAGTCACAGACCTCCAATCAGAAAAAGACCACTCCACTGCTACCCTCTTCTATGGCCAAGCCAGTTCTGTACCCACCTAGCTAGTTCACCTTTGATCCCGTGAGATTTAACCTTTTGCACCAGCCTACCATGTGGGACCTTGTCAAATGCTTTACTAAAATCCATGTGGACGACATCCACTGACCTTCCCTCGTCAACCATTTTTGTCACCTCCTCAAAAAAGTCAACCAAATCTGTGAGGCATGACCTCCCTCATACAAAACCATGTTGTCTATCGCTAATGAGATTATTCAGTTCTAACTGTAGAGATCCTATCTCTAAGAATCTTCTCCAACAATTTCCCTACCACAGACGTCAAGCTCACTGGCCTATAATTACCCGGGTTATCCTTGCTACCCTTCTTAAATAACAGGACCACATTTGCTATCCTCCAATCCTCTGGGACCTCACCTGTGTCCAATGAAGAAACAAAGATTTCTGTTAGAGGCCCAGCAATTTCATCTCTTGTCTCTCTCAGTAATCTAGGACAGATGCCATCTGGCCCTGGGGATTTGTCTTCCTTAATGCTTCCTAAAACACCTAACACTTCCTCCCTTGTAATTGCGATTTGTTCTAACGGGTCTACACATCTCTCTGAGACACTACCAATCAACGTGTTCCTCGCCTTTGTGAATACTGATACAAAGTATTCATTTAGGATCTCACCTACTTCCTTGGGTTCTAAGCATAATTCCCCTCCTTTGTTCTTGAGAGGTCCGGCTCTTTCTCTGACAACCCTCTTGTTCCTAACGTATGTATAAAATGCCTTAGGATTCTCCTTAATCCTGTATGCCAAGGACATTTCGTGACCCCTTTTTGCCCTTCTAACTTCCTGTTTGAGTTCTTTTCTACTTTCTCTGTATTCCTCCAGTGCTCCATCTGTTTTTAGCTGCCTGGACCTTATGTATGCTTCTTTTTTCTTTTTGATTAGACCCACAATTTCTCTGGTTATCCACGGCTCTTGAATCCTACCTTTCCTATCCTTCCTCTTTACAGGCACATGTCTGTCCTGCAGTCCTATCAACTGCTCCTTAAAAGACTCCCACGTGCCAGATGTGGTTTTATCCTCGAACAGCCTCTCCCAATCAACAGCCACCAAATCCTGCCTAATCCGGCTGTAGTTAGCCTTCCCCCAATTCAGCACCTTACCCATAGGACAACATTCATCCTTTTCCATGACTATCCGAAAGTTTACAGAATTGCGGTCACTGTTCGCCACATGTTCCCCCACTGAAACTTTGATGACCTGACCGGGCTCATTTCCCAGTACTAGGTCCAGCATAGCCCCCTCTCTAGTTGGACTATCAACACATTGTTCCAAAGAACCTTCCTGGGCACATTTTACAAATTCCTCCCCGTCCGGACCCCCAGCCCTAAGCGATTTCCAGTCTATATGAGGGAGATTAAAGTCTCCCACTACAACAACCCTATTTTTCCTGCACCTGTCCAGAATCGCCTTACATATCCGTTCCTCAACTTCCCCTGGGCTGTTGGGAGGCCTGTAGTATGCCCCCAGCATAGTGACTGCGCCCTTCCTGTTTCTGAGCTCTACCCAGTGTCTCATTACATGATCCTTCCAAATTGTCCACCCTCTGTACCGCTGTAATATGCTCCCTAACCAGTATTGCTACTCCCCAACCTCTTCTAGCCCCTCCTCTGTCTCACCTAAAACACTTATACCTCGGAATATTCAGCCGCCAGTCCTGTCCTTCTTTTAACCAAGTCTCCGTCACTGCAACCACATCCAAGTTCCGCGCAAGCATTAAGGCTCTAAGCTCGTCTGTCTTGCCCGTGATGCTCCTTGCATTGAAGCAGATGCACTCCAGACCTCCAGGCCCACTGAGGCCATCCTCCCCCAGAATGCTCTTCCTCTTAGATAGCCTTGTCTTGGCCCCATGCTCGTCCCCAGTCTCTACGCTTGATGACCGATTGTTCTGATGCCCACCCCTCTGCCACATTAGTTTAAACCCACCCGAACCACACTAGCAAACCTCCCAGTCAGGATAGTGGTGCCCCTCCAGTTCAGGTGTAACCCGTCCTTCTTGTACAGGTCTCATCCCCCCTGGAAGACTTCCCAGTGATCCACGAATCTGAAACCCTCCCTCCTGCACCAGTTCTTTCGTCACGTGTTCAGCTACACAATCTCCCTGTTCCTAGCCTCACTAGCACATGGCACGCGGAGTAATCCAGAGATTGCTACCCGAGAGGTCCTGCTTTTTAGCCTTCTACCCAACTCCCTAAATTGCTCTTGCAGGACCACCCTGCTCTTTCTGACTACATCATTTGTACCAGTGTGGACAATGACGTCTGTCTGATTACCCTCCACTTTTAGGATGCTTTCTACCCACTCAGAGACATCCAGGACCCTGGCACTAGGGAGGCAGACTACCATCCTGGAGTCTTGTTCGCGCCCACAGAACTGTCTGTCTGTGCCTCTAACTATTGAGTCCCCCCCCCAAACGGTATACTTATTTTGGAGGGGAACCACAGGGGATCCCTCCACTGACTGCTTCCTCCCCTCCCCTGACTGTCACCCAGCTGGCTTCGCTTTTACGTGTTACCACTTCCCAATAACTGCTATCTATCACCCCCTCTGCCTCCCAAATGATCCGAAGTTCATCCAGTTCCAGCTCTAATTCCCCAAGGCAGTCTGTAAGGAGCTGGAGCTGGGTGCACCTCCCACAGGTGAAGTCAGCAGGGTCACTAATGGTGTCCCTCACCATTACCTGCCACATCCTGCAAGAGGAGCATTGAACTGCCCTAACTGCCATCCTCTCCACCCAAACTCCCAACAAGAGTTAGAAAAAGAAAAACTTACCTGTTCTCAAGTTGCCTCTTACTATTCTAAACCCCAGCAGATACAAACCTAGCCTGTCCAACATGCCCTCAATTTAAGCCATCCATTCCAAGTCTTAGTCTAATAAACCTCCTCTGAACTGCTTTCAACGTATTTACAACCTTCCTTCAACATGGAGGCCAATACTACACACAGTGCTCCCAGATGTGATCTCACCATCACCCTGTATAATTGAAGCATAACCTCCCTACTCTTGTATTTAATTCTTCTCACAATAAACAATAAGATTCTAGTAGCTTTCCTAATTACTTGCTGTGCTTGCACACTACTAAACTTTAATTTTTCACTTATTAACTGTTACAAATGAGTTTTGCACACTACTATTAACCACAGATATTTAAAAACAAGTCACTATTGAAGTAAGTTCAGGAGATTTGACCAATTTGATGATATGCTGCATATTACCTGGAAGGGCTGTGCGAGATTGTGGATTGTTGAAAAGTGGAAGATGCAGGGCTCCCATGTATGGAATTCTGGGGTAGTTTGTACTGTTGGTGTTGGATGATCTGTTGTTGCATAATACCTGAAACATGACATGTTCATACAGTGAAGCTAATTCAAAGAACAAAGTTGCATTTATAAAGCACCTTTCATATCCTCAGGCTGGCCCAAAGAGTACAGTTATTTAAGAAAATGAGGCAGCCAATTTGCACACAGCAAGGTCCAACAGACAGCAGCAGATAACTTAGTTTAATTGTGCTGTTGAGACAAACACTGTAACCTCTCCATTCGGAACTCAAATCCAGAAACAACAGTTACCTGGATTGTTGTCAGCTAACCCCACAACTCTCAGAATCACAGCATTGCAACAAACAACCAGCAAACATAATTCAATCAATGCCTGATGTGCCCAGGGTGTGGGGAAAACTGGCCATGCAGCTGAGCTGAGAAAGTGATGGTGGCTTCAAACATTGCTGTGTTTTTGCTCCTGTCATACAGGCTCCTTACTGCAGGCTGAACACTCAGAGGCACTGCCAGCTTAGACTAAGTGTGGAAGGAGAGGAGCTGATCACAGTTTGTGTAACATGCATGCAGAGAGGCATTGATTGCAGTACAGCTGTGCATGCATGTTTTATAATGGGGTCACACTGGAAAACAGGTTGGGAAGCTTTGGTGCACAGGGTACAAATTAGGTACAGGCTTGACATAAATGTCGTCAAATATTTACTATGAGTACACTGGAATTCAATTGCCCTTAAGGAACATTTATAAAGGAGTGTATTGGTTAACTGTTAGTGATGCTCAGTTTTGTTATAGATTTAATCCTGCGCATTTGTACTTCAGTCCAAATTTTCAAAATGAATGAAAACCTGCACCATCATGTCTTAACACTAGTTTTGGCATGTTTGTCTCATCGCCCTTGTCGAAGGGCCATGGAGGAGGGTGGTGAAGATGACCTAGGCCTTCCAAACTTTCTGATCACAGCAACAACCCAGTCATCCACTATTGAAGTTCTGGTTAAGCCAATCTTTAACATTGTCCAACTGTTTCCTTCACTGTTGGCCTCGTGCTTCTCCTGTTAACCCTTCCGGTGGGGATTGGCATGCAAACCCTTCTGCACGGCAACATGTGTAAAGAACTTCATTTGGCTCCATTTTACGTCTCAAGTACATTTTTATATCCAGTTTACACCCAGTGGTTCGGCATTCTAACCATTTCCTATAATCCAAAAATATCTCAGTCCTAAGCATTCCAGATTGGAGGGGTTACAGTGTATGGCAAGCATAATGAGAACTTCTCTGTTCTTGCCATGAAATATTGTAGAGCAAGCTGAGAGGGAAGGCAGAGGATCAGTTAAACATGATTCAAAATGTAAACTTTAATTGTACAGATATATTTTTAAAGTGATTCTTACAAGTTACAAAATTGACAGTTCTGACATACATCTCGCCCTTTACAGAATCACTTTCTTCTTTAAGGGAAAGGATTGATCTGATATGGGCTCAAGCATAATTCCATTAAGCTTAGTAAAATGTATGCTCTATGGTTCATCTAACATTTTATGCAGTTTTAATGTGTGGTTTTATATTTAGAGTAAATTCCCAACTCCAGGAACATAGCCTAGCAAATATAGGTATTTCCTCCCAATGACAGCCAAGTCACCCTCATTGATCACAGATGACTAACAGCAGCAGTAAATTGAAGCAACTACTATGTTCCCTATGATCAACAAAGCCATCACACAGCTAGTCAACCAGCAGCTAACGTCAGTCAGTGAAGGTGAAAAAGAAATTCAAACTGTATTTCCCCTCCCCACATCTTTGTGAAGAAATTAATAATTTCAATGTTTCTGCTGAGCAAAGGCACTGACTGATTCATAGGTTCAGGGTAAAGCATTTAAGCTGTGCAATTTGATCCCCAAAACATGCATAAGAACCCCAAAATGCCTCAAAGATTTTAAATTCTTCAAACAGTATAAACTTATAGCCTTAATTGTAAGTGATGCAACTGCAGAATACAATCGATCCCAAATCCATAGCAAAAATTCTGTACCAGGAAAAAAATTGCAAGTTTTTGTAAATCAGCCGATCTGGTGTTTGCTGTACGTGGATTACTCACCACTCTGTACCCCATATCGATTCTGCATGCTTTTCTCCCTGAAGACATTGGGGTTTCTAGCCAAGACAGCTTGCAAGAGGACTGGAATATCACCCTCTGGATCATCACTACCAAGGTTGTCCTTCAGTTCTCTACAAAAGGGACACAAATTACTTTGTTTTACCTCGACACTACTTTTACCACAATTAAAATAACTTTTAAATATCACTGACGACAATGAGTTATGATTATTTTACGAGTATACTTGGAAGTTTAAACTCCAAAGTCAAATAAAGCTTTCATGTTATTTAGGGACCATCTAGGAATAACCTTGCTTGAAAAGTTTCACGCCTTAGCTTTATTTGAGATTTTATTAGCAGGACAGAGGTCAAATAAGGATTCAACAGCTCATACCTTCACTTACTTTTTAAAATGTATTGATGTGACGTAAGTATTGGTGGTAAGGCCAGCATTTGTCTACCCTAATTAGCCTCAAGAGCAGTAAATTATTCAAGACTTTTATTCACGATCGTCTAGTGGTAAGTGTAAGCTACAAAACTAAAATGTGCCATTCTCAAAAATTTTGAAGATTGAAAAACCTGAATGAGACAGTGAAAAATCACAAGAAATTGCAAAAAAGATGAAGTAGAAATATTTGGAAATTTCGGCATGTAAAAGAATGAGATGTGTCACTTATTCAAGGGATCAATTTCTGGAAGCAATTCCAAATGAGCTGAGGGATTGTTTTTTTGAGAAGGATTATGATGAATGAAAACACTTTTCTAATAGTGTTGTGCTTTTGGACCAGTATTGTCCACCCAAACAATCATTTCTGTGCACCTAAAATACTTTGTGAACTATAATACAAAGAACAAAAAAAGAACAAGGAAAAGTACAGAACAGGAACTGGCCCTTTGGCCTTCCAAGCCTGTGCCGACCATGATGCCCTAACTAAACTAAAGAAAACCTTCTGCCCTTATTCGGTCAATATCCCTCTATTTCCTCCCGATTCATGCACCTAAACAGATGCCTCTTAAATGTTGCTAAGGCACCTGCTTCCACCACCACCTCTGGCAGTGAATTCCAGGCACCCACCACTCCGTGTGAAAAACTTCCCCTGCACATCTCCCTTAAACATTCCCCCTCTCACCTTGTAGTGAGAGGGGGAAGTTTGCAACTGACACTTCCACCCTTGAAAAAAGCCTCTGACTGTCCACCTTTTCTATGCCTCTCATAATTTTGTAGATCTCTATCAGGTCTCCCTCAGCCTCCGTCTTTCCCATGAAAACAATCCGAGTTTATTCAACCTCTCCTCATAGCCAACATCATAGGCAACATCCTGGTGAACGTTCTTTGCACTCTCTCCAAAGCTTACACATCCTTCTGATAGTGTGGTGACGCAATACTCCAAATGCAGCCTAACCAAGGTTTTATATAGCTGCAACATGATTTCCCAACTCTTGTACTCAATACCTCAGCTGATGAAGGCAAGCATGTCATCTGCCTTCTTAATCACCTTGGCCACCTGTGTTGCCACTTTTAGGGAACTGTGGGCCTGCACTCCTAGATTCCTCTGTATGTTAGTGTTCCGAAGGATTCTGCCATTTACAGTATAATTCACACCTAAATTTGATCCTCCAAAATGCATCACCTCACATTTGCTCAGATTAAACTCCATTTACCATTTCTGTGCCCAAATCTCCAATCTATCGACATCCTATTCTATCCTCTGATAATCCCCAGCACTATTGGCAACTCCACCAATCTTCCTATCATTCACAAACTTACTAATCAGACCTCCCACATTTTCCTCCAGATCATTTATATAAGAACATAAGAAATAGGAGCAGGAGTAGGCCATCTAGCCCCTCGAGCCTGCCCCACCATTCAATAAGATCATGGCTGATCTGAAGTGGATCAGTTCCACTTACCCGCCTGATCCCTATAACCCCTAATTCCCTAACCAATCAGGAATCCATCTATCCGTGATTTAAACATATTCAACGAGGTAGCCTCCACTACTTCAGTGGGCAGAGAATTCCAGAGATTCACCACCCTCTGAGAGAAGTTGTTCCTCCTCAACTCTGTCCTAAACTGACCCCACTTTATTTTGAGGCTGTGCCCTCTAGTTCTAGTTTCCTTTCTAAGTGGAAAGAATCTCTCCATCTCTACCCTATCCAGCCCCTTCATTATCTTATATATACTACAAACAGCAGAGGTCCCAGCACTGATCCCTGCGGAACATCACCAGCTATAGATCCCCATTCTGAAAAATACCCTTCCACCACTACTCTGTCTTCTATAACCAAGCCAGTTCTGCATCCATCTAGCCAGCCCACCCCGAATCCCATGTGATTTTAGTTTTTGTTCCAGTCTGCCACGTGGGACTTTGTCAAACTCCTTACGAATGTCCATATAAACTACATCCACAGCCCTTCTCTCATCAATGTTCTTCGTCACCTCTTCAAAAGAACTCAATCAAGTTGGTGAGACATGACCTTCCCCGTACAAAACCGTGCTGCCTGTCACTAACTAGTCCATTTTCTTCCAAATGTGCATATGTCCAGTCCCTCAGTATCTTATCCAAAAGTTTCCCCATCGCTGATGTCAGGCTCACCGGCCTATAATTTCCTGGATCACCACTGCTCCCTTTCTTAAACAAGGGAACAACATTGGCTATTCTCCATCCAATGGAACCTCACCTGTGGTCAAAGAGATTGTGAAGATATCTGTTAAGGCCCCAGCTATTTCTCCCCTTTCCTCCTGCAGTAACATGGGATAGATTCCATCCGGCCCCAGGACAGGTCTCCCTTAATTCAATTTAGGATACTCAACATTCCTCCTTTGATATATTGACAATCTCAAGAGCATTCAAACACCCAATCACGAACTCAACATCCGTCATGCCCTTCTCCTTGGTGAATACCGATACAAAGTACACATCTCACCCACTTCCTGTGGTTCCACACATAACTTCCCTCCATTGTCCTTGAGTGAACATAAGAACGAGGAGCAGGAGGAGGCCATCTGGCCCCTCGAGCCTGCTCCACCATTCAATAAGATCATGGCTGATCTTTTTGTGGACTCGGCTCCACTTACCCGCCCGCTCACCATAACCCTTAATTCCCTTTACTGTTCAAAAATTTATCTACCTTGCCTTAAAAACATTCGATGAGATAGCCTCAACTGCTTCACTGGGTAAGGAATTCCACATATTTACAACCCTTTGGGTGAAGAAGTTCCTCAAGTCAGTCCTACATCTGCTCCCCCTTATTTCGATGCCATGTCCCCTAGTTCTAGTTTCATCTGTCAGTGGAAACAACTTCCCTGCTTCTATCTTATCTATCCCCTTCATAACCTTATAGAGTCATAGAGGTTTACAGCATGGAAACAAGCTCTTCGGCCCAACTTGTCCACGCCACCCTTTGTTAAAACCCCCTAAGGTAGTCCCAATTGCCCGCATTTGGCCCATATCCCTCTATACCCATCTTACTCATGTAACTGTAATGCTTTTTAAAAGACAAAATTGTACGTGCCTCTACCACAACCTCTGGCAGCTTGTTCCAGACACTCACCACCCTGTGTGTGAAACAATTGCCCCTCTGGACCCTTTTGTATCTTTCCCCTCTCACCTTTAACCTATGCCCTCTAGTTTTAGACTCCCCTACGTTTAAGAACATAAAAACATAAGAAATAGGAGGAGTAGGCCATCTAGCCCCTCAAGCCTGCTCCGCCATTCAATAAGATCATGGCTCATCTGATAGTGGGTTCAGTTCCACTTACCCGCCCGCTCCCCATAACCCTTAATTGTTAAAAATCTATCCATCTGTGACTTAAACACATTTAACGAGGTAGCCTCTACTGTTTCATTGGGCAGAGAATTCCAAAGATTCATTACTCTCTGGGAGAAGAAGTTCCTCCTCAACTCTGTTGTAAATTGACTCCCCCGTATTTTGAGGCTTTGCCCCCTAGTTCTTGTTTCCATTGGAAGTGGAAATAACCTCGCTGCTTCTACCCTGTCTAGCCCCTTCATTATCTTCTATGTCTCTATAAGATCTCCCCTCAACCTTCTAAACTCCAATGAGTACAGGCCCAGTCTATTCAATCTCTCCTCATAAGCTACCCCCTCATCTCCGGAATATCTTTTGGGAAAAGATATTGACTAGCTCATCTATGCTCCTCATTATTTTATAGACCTCTATAAGATCACCCCCTCGGCCTCCTACACTTCAGAGAAAAAAGTCTGACTCTATCCAGCCTCTCCTTATAACTCAAACCATCAAGTCCCAGTGGCATCCGAGTAAATCTTTCCTGCACTCTTTCTAGTTTAATAATATCCTTTCTATAATAGGGTGACCAGAACTGTACAGACTATTCCAAGTGTGGCCGTACCAATGTCTTGTATAACTTCAACAAGACGTTCCGATTCCTGGATTCAATGTTCTAACCAATGAAACCAAGCATGCTGACTGCCTTCTTCACCACTCTGTCCACCTGTGACTCCACTTTCAAGGAGCTAACGACCTGTACCCCAAGATCTCTTTGTTCTGTAACTCTCCCCAATGCCCTACCACTAACTAAGCCCTGCTCTGGTTCAATCTACCAAAATTCATCACCTCGCATTTATCCAAATTAAACTTCATCTGCCATTCATCAGCCCACTGGCCCAATTGATCAAGATCTTGTCGCAATCCAGGAAAATCTTCTTCACTGTCCACTGTGCCACTAATCTTGGTGTCATCTGCAAACTTACGAACCATGCCTCTTATATTATAAATGACAAATAACAGTGGACCCAACACCGATCCGAGGCACACCGCTGGTCACAGGCCTCCAGTTTGAAAAACAACCCTCTACAACCACCCTCTGGCTTCTGTCATCAAGCAATTTTGTATCCATTGAGATACCTCACCCTGGATCCTGTGAGATTTAACCTTATGCAACAACCTACCATGCGGTACCCTGTCAAAGGCCTTGCTAAAGCCCATGTAGACAACATCAATTGCACTGCCCTCATCTAACTTCTTGGTTACCCCTTCAAAAAACTCAATCAAATTTGTGAGACATGATTTTCCACTCACAAAGCCATGCTGACTGTCCCTAATCAGTCCTTGCGTCTCTAAATGCCTGCAGATCCTGTCACTCAGAATACCTTCCAACTTACCTACCACAGATGTGAGGCTCACTTGCCTGTAGTTCCCAGGCTTTTCCCAGGCTTTTCCCTGCAGCCCTTTATAAAGAAAGGCACAATATTTGCCACCCTCCAATCTTCAGGCAACTCACCCGTGACAATCGATGTTTCAAATATCACTGTGAGGGGACCCACAACTTCCTCCCGGGTTTCCCACAATATCCTGGGATA
The DNA here is from genome assembly GCF_964213995.1 of Mustelus asterias. NCBI lineage: Eukaryota > Metazoa > Chordata > Chondrichthyes > Carcharhiniformes > Triakidae > Mustelus > Mustelus asterias. The sequence goes on along the minus strand of NC_135806.1, from coordinate 147,397,792 downwards.
CACTTCATCATGTCCCGGGGATTTATCTACCTTGATGCGCTTTAAGACTCCCAGCACCTCCTTCTCTGGAATATGTACATTCCTCAAGACATCACTTTTTATTTCCCCAAGTTCTCTGACATCCGTGCTTTTCTCAACAGGAAATACCGATGAGAAATATGCTTGTCGCCACACTACCAGAAGGACGTGGAGGCTTTGGAGAGAGTACAGAGGAGGTTTACCAGGATGTTACCTGGTATGGAGGGGCTTAGTTATGAGGAGAGATTGGGTAAACTGGGGTTGTTCTCCCTAGAAAGACGGAGGATGAGGGGAGACTTAATAGAGGTGTATAAAATTATGAAAGGCATAGATAGGGTGAACGGTGGGAAGCTTTTCCCCAGGTCGGTGGTGACGTTCACGAGGGGTCATGGGGTCATAGGTTCAAGGTGAAGGGGGGGGAGGTTTAACACAGATATCAGACGGACATATTTTACACAGAGGGTGGTGGGGGCCTGGAATGCGCTGCCAGGCAAGGTGGTGGAGGCGGACACACTGGGAACGTTTAAGACTTATCTAGACAGCCATATGAACGGAGTGGGAATGGAGGGATACAAAAGAATGGTCTAGTTTGGACCAGGGAGCGGCGCGGGCTTGGAGGGCCGAAGGGCCTGTTCCTGTGCTGTATTGTTCTTTGTTCTTGTTCTATCTCTAACTTGTGTTTAACCCTCTCTCCACTCACATTGTCTGTACCTTTAAGACTTGATTACCTAAGGACGCGCATTGCAACCATTATTTTGTAAATTGAGTTTGTGTCCTTATATGCCCTGTTTGTGAACAGAACTCCCACTCACTTGATGAAGGAGCAGCGCTCCGAAAGCTTGCAGCTTGTGCTACCAAATAAACCTGTTGGACTTTAACAATGACAAATGCGGTTGATGAAGGATGGGCCGTGGATGTCGTCTATATGGATTTCAGTAAGGCATTTGACAGAGTCCCTCATGGCAGGTCGGTTAAGAAGGTTAAGGCTCATGGGATACAAGGAGAGGTGGCTAGATGGGTAGAAAACTGGCTTGGCCACAGGAGAGAGGGTAGCAGTCAAAGGGTCTTTTTCCGGCAGGAGGTCTGTGACCAGTGGTGTTCCACATACATATATATATATATATAAATGATTTGGAAGAAGGTGTAACTGCTGTAATCAGCAAGTTTGCGGATGACATGAAGATGGCTGGAGTTGCGGATAGCGATGAACATTGTCGGACAATACAGCAGGATATAGATAGGCTGGAAAATTGGGTGGAGAAATGGCAGATGGAATTTAATCCAGATAAATGCGAAGTGATGCATTTTTGGAAGAACTAATGTAAGGGGGAGTTATACAATAAATGGCAGAGCCATCAAGAGTATAGAAACACAGAGGGACCTAGGTGTGCAAGTCCACAAATCCTTGAAGGTGGCAGCACAGGTGGAGAAAGTGGTGAAGAAGGCATACGGTATGCTTGCCTTTATAGGACGGGGTATAGAGTATCATAGAATCCCTACAGTACAGAAAGAGGCCATTCGGCCCATCGAGTCTGCACCGACCACAATCCCACCCAGGACCTACCCCCATATCCCGACACATTTACCCACTAATCCCTCTAACCTACGCATCTCAGGACACTAAGCACAATTTTAGCATGGCCAATCAACCTACCCTGCACATCTTTGGACTGTGGGAGGAAACCGGAGCACCCGGAGGAAACCCGGAAGAAATCCAGTATAAAAGCTGGAGTCTGATGTTGCGGCTGCATAGAACGCTGGTTAAGCCACATTTGGAGTACTGCGTCCAGTTCTGGTCGCCGCACTACCAAAAGGACATGGAGGCTTTAGAGAGAGTGCAGAGAAGATTTACCAGGATGTTGCCTGGCATGGAGGATCTTAGCTATGAGGAGAGATTGGGTAAACTGGGCTTGTTCTCCCTGGAAAGACGGAGAATGAGGGGAGACCAAATAGAGGTGTACAAAATTATGAAGGGTTAGATAGGGTGAACAGTGGGAAGCTTTTTCCCAGGTCGGAGGTGACGATCACGAGGGGTCACGGGCTCAAGGTGAGAGGGGCGAGGTATAACTCAGATATCAGAGGGACGTTTTTCCACAGAGTGGTGGGGGCCTGGAATGCGCTGCCAAGTAGGGTGGTGGAGGCAGACACGCTGACATCGTTTAAGACTTACCTGGATAGTCACATGAGCAGTCTGGGAATGGAGGGATACAAACGAATGGTCTTGTTGGGCCAAGGAGCTTGGAGGGCCGAAGGGCCTGTTTCCTGCGCTGTACTGTTCTTTAACCTGGTGTTGTGAGACTTCTTATTGTGCTTACCCCAGTCCAACGCCGGCATCTCCACATCTTAAATACCAATGCAGGTCAGTGGGACTAGGCAGAAAAATGGTTCGGCACAGCCAAGAAGTGCCAAAAGGCCTGTTTCTGTGCTGTAATGTTCTATGGTTCTATGGTCACTGCTCTGCCCATCTGACCAATCCATCCCTATCTTTATGTATCGCAAGACAATCTTCTTCACTATTAACCACTCTACAATCTTGGTGCCATCTATAAACTTGCTCATCATCCTGGATCATCTGTATCATTTATGTATATAACAAACAACAAGGGTCCTAGTACCGGTCCTTGTGGTACACCGCTGGACACTGGCCTCCAATCAATCGAACAGCCTTCTACCACGACCCCGTGTGTGTAAAGTTTATTTGTCACAAGTAAGACTTACATTAACACTGCAATGAAGATACTGTGAAATTCCCCTCGTCGCCACAGTCCGGCGGCGCCTGTTCAAGTCAATGCACCCTAACCAGCACATCTTTCAGAATGTGGGAGGAAATCGGAGTACCGGGAGGAAACCCATGCAGACACGGGGAGAACATGCAAACTCCATCGACAGTGACCCAAGACCAGAATTGAATCCGGAACCCTAGCGCTGTGAGGCAGCAGTGCTAACCACTGTGAAATCATAGAAATCATAGAAACCCTACAGTGCAGAAGGAGGCCATTCGGCCCATCAAGTCTGCACCGACCACAATCCCACCCAGGCCCTACCCCCCACATATTTACCCGCTAATCCCTCTAACCTACGCATCTCAGGGGCAATTTTAACCTGGCCAATCAACCTAACCCGCACATCTTTGGACTGTGGGAGGAAACCGGAGCACCCGGAGGAAACCCACGCAAACACGAGGAGAATGTGCAAACTCCACACAGACAGTGACCCGAGCCGGGAATCGAACCCGGGACCCTGGAGCTGTGAAGCAGCAGTGCTAACCACTGTGCTACCGTGCCGCCCCTAGCACAACCACTGTGCTACCATGCCAGTGTCCTATTACTAAACCAGTTTTGGATCATGCCACCAAGTTTCAGGGAATTCCACGTGCTTCAACCTTCTCAATCAGTCTCCCATGTGGAACTTCAGGTGGGTAAGACAGCATATGAAACACATTCCTTTATTATCCAAGATGTGGAGATGCCGGCATTGGACTGGGGTGGGCACAGTAAAAAGTCTCACAACACCAGGTTAAAGTCCAACAGCTGTATTTCTGGAAATATGAGTTTTTGGAGCGCTGTTCCTTCATCAGACATAGAATTTTGGTGCAAATGATGTAAAACACTAGTTAGTACACCTGGAGTATTGTGTGCAGTTCAGGTCACTTCATTACAAAGAACAAGCTATTCTCTTCCTGGCAATTTCTATGAAATAGAATTAATGACCTCACAGTAAAGGTATCCGAGGTAGCAGTTATCATAAGTTGGTTCAATTTGGTTGAGTCTTACATGACCTCAAGGATGGGCAATAAATGCTGGCCCAGCCAGCGATCCCCACATCCCATGAACAAATAAAAAAAATATTCAGTTTGAGAGAGATAGAAGTAGGTCTAAGATCAGTGTTTTAAACACTCCCGACACTAACATTACTTGGTACAATCCCCCAATCTGAAAAACATTGACAAACAAGCCCTTTTTAAAATCCAAGTGGACACTGACCTTCCTCGTCTGTGTCACATTTTGTCAATAAGCCTTTGTGGTATGACAAAATTGTTGCGGTGCAGAAAGTGGCCAATTGACCCATCATGTCTGTACCAGCTCTCCAGACAAGCAACCTGACTTAGCACTATTCTTCTGCCTTTTCCCCCCATGGCCCTTAACATTGTTCCTATTCAAGGAATCATCTAATACCACCTTGAATGCCTTGATTGAACCTGCCTCCACCGTACATCCAGGTTGTGCATTCCAGACCCAAACCACTCGTTGTGGGATCAGGTTTTTCCTCACTTCACATTTGCTTGTCTTCTAAAGCACTAAATGTGTGCCCTCCCATTCTTGATCCTTTTGAGAGGGGAACAGTTTCTCCCCATCTACTCTATCCAGCCCCTTCATGATTTTGAACATTTCTATCAAATCTTCTCTTAGCCTTCTTCTCTCGAAGGAGAGCTATCCCAAACTTGACAATCAATCCTCATAACTGAAATTTCTCATCCCTGGAACCATTCTCTCCAATGCATTCACATCCTTCTTATAGTATGGTGCACAAAACTATGCACAATACAGTTGTGTTTTACTCTATGCCTCTATTAATAAAGCCGAGAATACTATATGCTTTATTCTCCACCTGTCCTGCCACCTTCAATGAGCTATGCACATATACACCCAGGTCCCTCTGCTCCTGCACCTATAAGAATATCATCCCTTATTTTGTAATGTTTCTTCATGTTCTTCCTATAAAATGCATCAGTTCACACTTCTCTGCATTGAATTTCATCTGCCATCTATGTGCCAACTCCACCAACTTGTGCTCTTGAAGTTCTACACTGTCCTTATCACAGTTTACAATATTTCCATGTTTTGTGTCATCCACACACTTTGAAATTGTCCCCTGCGTACCAAGATCTAGATCATTAATATATATCAGGAAAAGCAAGGGTCCCAATACCGCCTGGGGAACACCACTAAAACCTTCCTCCAGCCCAAAAATATCCAGCTCTACTCCCTATAATTCGCCCAATTTTGTATCCATGTTGCTTGTGTCCCTTTTATTTCATGAGCTATAACTTTTCTCAAAAGCCTGTTGTGTGGCACTGTATCGAATGCTTTCTGAAAATCCATGTACAACACATCATCAGCATTACCCTCATCGACCCTTTGTTACAAAGAAAAGTACAGCACAGGAACAGGTTCTTCGGCCCTCCAAGCCTGCACCGAACATTATGCCTGCCTAAACTAAAACCGTATGCACTTAGAATCCGTGTCCTTCCAATTCATGCATCCATCTAGTTGCCCCTTAAATGTCACCATCATACTTACTCCCACCACCTCCCTCGGCAACGTGTTCCAGACATTCACCACCCTCTTTTTAAAAAAAACTTGCCTCGGACATCTCCTCTAAAAACTTTTCCCCACGCACCTTAAACCTATGGCCCCTAGTACTTGACTTTTCTACCCTAGGAAAGAGCATCTATCCACTTTGTCCATGCCCCTCAATCTTGTAAAACTCTATCAAGTCACCCCTCAACCTCTGTCGTTCCAGTGAGAACAAACCGAGTTTATCCAACCTCTCCTTATAGCTAATGCCCTCCAGTCCAGGCAACATCCTGATAAATCTTTTCTGTACCCTCTCCAAAGCATCCACATCCTTCTGATAGTGTGGCGATCAGAATTGTACACAATATTCAAAATGAGGCCTAACTACGGTTCTGTACAGCTGCAACATGACCTGCCAATTTTTATACTCAATGCCCCGACCGATGTCGGCAAGCGTGCCTTCTTGATTACCTTACCAACCTGCGTTGCCACTTTCAGTGATCATGTACGCCCAAATTTCTGCATGTCAATACTCCGAAGGGTTCTACCATTTACTGTATAATTCCTACATAGAGTCATAGAGGTTTACAGCATGGAAACAGGCCCTTTGGCCCAAATTGTCCATGCGCAACTTTTTTTAAACCCTTAAGCTAATCCCAATTGCCTGCATTTGGCCCATATCCCTCTATACCCATCTTATCCATGTAACTGTTTAAATGCTTTTTAAAAGACAAAATTGTACCCACCTCTACTACTACCTCTGGCAGCTTGTTCCAGACACTCACCACCCTGTGTGTGAAAAAATTGCCCCTCTGGACACTTTTGTATCTCTCCCCTCTCACCTTAAATCTATACCCTCTAATTTTAGACTCCCCTACCTTTGGGAAAAGATATCGACTATCTAGCTGATCTGTGCCTCTCATTATTTTATTGACCTCTATAAGATCACCCTTCAGCCTCCTAAGCTCTAGAAAAAAATGTCCCAGTCTATCCAGCCTCCCGTTATAACTCAAACCATCAAGTCCCGGTAGCATCCTAGTAAATCTTTTCTACACTCTTTATAGTTTAATAATATCCTTTCTATAATAGGGTGACCAGAACCGTACACAGTATTCCAAGTGTGGCCTCACCAATGTCTTGTACAACTTCAACAAGACATCCCAACTCCTGTATTCAATGTTCTGACCAATGAAACCAAGCATGCCAAATGCCTTCTTCACCGCTCTGTCCACCTGTGACTCCACTTTCAAAGAGTTATGAACATGTACCCCTGGATCTCTTTGTTCTGTAACTGTCCCCAACGCCCTACCATTAACTGAGTAAGTCCTGCCCTGATTCAATCTACCAAAATGCATGACCTTGCATTTGTCTAAATTAAGCTCCATCTGCCATTCGTCAGCCCACTGGCCCAATTGATCAAGATCGCGTTGCAATCGGAGATAACTTTCTTCACTGTCCACTATGCCACCAATCTTGGTGTCATCTGCAAGCTTACTAACCATTGCAAACTTACTAACCGTGCATTGTTCTTTGTTCATTGGACCTTCCAAAATGCATTACCTCACATTTGTCCGGATTAAACACCATCTGCCATTTCTCCGCCCAAGTCTCCAACCGGTCTATATCTTGCTGTATCCTCTGACAATCCTCTTCACAATCCACAACTCCACCAATTTTTGTGTCATCCGCGAACTTACTAATTAAACCAGCTACATTTTCCTCCAAATCATTTATATATACTACAAACAACAAGGTCCCAGAACTGATCCCTGTGGAACACCACTAGTCACAGCCTTCCAGTCAGAAAAGCACCCCTCTACTGCTACCCTCTTCCTTCTATGGCCAAGCCAGTTCTGTATCCATCTTGCAGCTCTCCTCTGATCCTGTGACTTCACCTTTCATACCAGTCTACCATGAGGTACTTTGTCAAAGGCTTTACTGAAGTCTATGTATAACAACATCCACTGCCTTTCTACCATCTATCATCTTCGCCACTTCCTCGAAAAACTCAATCAAGTTAGTGAGGCACGACCTCCCCTTCACAAAACAATGCCCTCTATCACTAATTAGTCATTTATTCCAAATGTGAGTAAATCCTATCCCTAATATTCTTTTCTAATAATTTCCATCCCACTGTTGTAAGGCTCAGCGACCTATAATTTCCTGGATCATCCCTTTTGCCCTTCTTAAACAATAGAACAACATTGGCTATTCCCCAGTTCTCTGGAACTTCACCTGTAGCCAATGAGGATACATAGATTTCTGTCAAGGCCTCAGCAATTTCCGCTCTTGCCTCCCTCAGTATTCTGGGGAAGATCCCATCAGGCCCTGGGGACTTGTCTACTTTAATGCTTTTTATGGTACCCAACACCTCCACCTTTTTGATATCGACATGACCCAGAATATCTACACATCGTACCCTAGGCTCCTCATCCACCAAGTTCCTCTCTTTGGTGAATACTGAGGCAAAGTATTCATTTAGTATCTCGCCCATTTTCTCTGGTTCCATGCATAGATTCCCTTGCACTATCCTTGAATGGACCAACACTTTCCCTGGCTAGCCTCTTGCTCTTTACATTATTATAAAATTCCTTAGGATTTTCCTTAATCCTGTTACCTCCTCATGAAACTCCAGCAAGTTAGTTAAACTTAATTTTCCTGTTAGAAATTCCTGCTGTCACTTACTAATCAATTCACATTTTTCTATGCGATTATTAATTCCAACCTGAATAATTGTTACTAGAAGCTTGTTCACCACTGATATTGTTAAACTAAGATTAAAGTAAAATACTGTGGATGTGGAAAACAGAAAATGCTGAATAAACTCAACACATCTGGCAGCAAAACGTTTCAGATGGAGTCACAGAGGTTTGCAGCATGGAAACAGGCCCTTCAGCCCAACTTGCCTATGCTGCCCTTTGTTTTAAACCCCGAAGCTCGCCCCAATTGCCTGCGTTTGGCCCTTTTCCCTCTATACCCATCTTACCCATGTAACTGCCTAAACGCTTTTTAAAAGAGAAAATTGCACCCGCCTCTACTACCTCTGGCAGTTCGTTCCAGACACTCAACACCCTCCGAAAAAATTGCTCCTCTAGATCCTTTTGTATCTCTCCCCTCTTACTTTAAACCTATGCCCTCTAGTTTTAGGCTCCCCTACCTTTGGGAAAAGATATTGATTATCTAAGCTGATCTGTGCCCCTCATTATTTTATAGACCTCTATAAGATAACCCCTCAGCCTCATACGCTCCCGAGAAAAAAGTCCCAGTCTATCCAGCCTCTCCTTATAACTCAATCCATCAAGTCCCGGTAGCATCCTAGTAAATGTCTTCTGCACTTTTTCTAGTTTAATAATATTCTTTCTATAATAGGGTGACCAGAATTGCACATAGTATTCCAAGTGTGGCCTTACCAATGTCTTGTACAACTTCAACAAGACATCTCAACTCCTGTGTTCAATGTTCTGACCGACGAAACCAAGCATGCCGAATGCCTTCTTCACCACTCTGTCCACCTATGACTCCACTTTCAAGGAGCTATGAACCTATACCCCTAGATCTAAATGAACTCTGTAGAGGGACCGTTAAGATCTGAAACATTAACTTGAAGTTTCTCTACACAGATGCTGAATTTATCCAGCATTTTCTGTCTTTATTACTAATGACTGGCCTGTAATTCTGGGGATTTCCTTTCAAACTTTTTTGAACAAGGACATAACATTTACAATTCTCCAGTCCTCTGGCATTTCCCCAAGTTGAAAGAAGACTGGAAGATTATGGCCAGCACCCTTGCAATCTCAATTCTCACTTCTTTGAATACCCTTGGATACATCTCGGGCAGTGCGGTTCTCGTCATCTTTCAGTACCCAAGGTCTTTAACTTTTATTTGAGCAAAACATTTGACAAGGTCCCACATGGCAGACTGATGAGAGAAGGTTCAGGCACATGGAATTCAGAGAAACTTGGCAAGATGGATCAGAACCTGGCTTAAGTAATGGGACTCAAAGGATGCCGGTGTCCAGTGGTGTACCACAAGGTTCAGTACTTGGATCCTTGCTTGTTATATACATAAACGATATAGATGAAATTGTGGGGGCAATGATAAGCAAGTTTGCAGAAGACACTAACATTGGTAGGGTGGTTAATAGTTAAGATGTTGTAGGTTAGAGAGATATATAGATGGGTTGGTCAGATGGGCTGGTCAGATGGGCAGACCAGTGACAGATAGTATTTAACCTTGAAAGTGGGAATTGATGCACTTTGGAAGAAAAAATAAGATGGCGTATTTAATGACTGGCAGGACACTGGGAAGCTCAGAAGAACAGAGGGATCCTGGGGTAATTATTCACTGATCCCTGAATTCGGCAGAGCAAGTGAATAGGACAGTTAAGGCGGCATTTGGGACACTTGCTTTCATCAGTCGGGACAGAGCATAAGAGCAAGGAGATAATGTTGGAGCTGTGCAGTGCGTTGGTTAGGCCACAGCTGGAGTACTGTGCGCAGTTCTGGTCACCTCACTATAGGAAGGATGTGATAGCACTCGAGGGGGTACACAGAGGAAGTTCACCAAGATGTTGCCTGGGATAGATGATTTGAGCTGTAAGGAGAGACTAGATAGGCTTGGATTGTTTTCTTTAGAGCAGAGAAGGCTGAAAGGGGACATGATTGAGGTTTTTTAAATTCATTTGTGGGACATGGTGTTACTGACTGGCCAGCATTTATTGCTCGTCCCTAGTTGTCCTTGAGAAGGTGGTGGTGAGCTGCCTTCTTGAATCGCTGCAGTCCATGTGCTGTGGGTTGACCCACAATGCCATTAGGGAGAGAATGCCAGGATTTTGACCCAGTGACTGAGAAGAAACGGCGATATATTTCCAAGTCAGGATGGGGAGTGGCTTGGAGGGGAACTTGTAGGTGGTGATGTTCCCATGTATCTAGATGGAAGTGGTCATGGGTTTGGAAGGTGCTGTCGAAGGATCTTTGGCGAATTGCTGCAATGAATCTTGCAGATAGTACACAATGCTGCCACTGAGCATCAATGGTGGAGGGAGTGGATGTTTGTAGATAGTGGTGCCAATCAAGCAGGCTTTTGTCCTGGATGGTGTCAAGCTTCTTGAGTGTCATTGGAATTGCACGTATCCAGGCAAGTGGGGAGTATTCCATCACGCTCCTGACTTGTGCCTTGTAGATGATGGACGGGCTTTGGGGAGTCAGGAAGTGAGTTACTCGCCACAGTATTCCTAGCCTCAGACCTGCCCTTGTAGCCACTATGTTTTTGTGGCAAGTCTAGTTGAGTTTCTGGTCAATGGTAACTCCAAGAATGTTGACAATGGGGGATTCAGTGATGGTAACACCATTGAATGTCATGGGGCAGTGGTGAGAGTGTCTCTTATTGGTGATAATCATTGCCTGGCATTTGTGTGACGCAAATGTTACTTGCCACTTGTCAGCCCAAGATAAGATTATGAGGGGTACAGACAGGGAGTAGGGAGCAGCTGTTCCCCTTGGTTGAAGGGTCAATCACGGGGAGGCATAGTTTTAGGGCAAGGCACAGGAGTTTCAGAGGGTATTTGAGAAAAAAACGTTTTCACTTGGAGGTTTGTGGGAATTTGGAATGCACTGCCTGGAAAGGTAGTAGAGGTCGGAAACCTTACAACTTAAAAAAAATATATGGATGAACACCTGAAAGATCCCATTATGATAAGTGCAGGAAAATGGGATTAGCGCACCTTTCGTAGTAGATATCGTCAGTGCAGACTCAATAGGCCAAATGGCCTTTTCTGCACTGTATGACACTTCTAACTTCCTCATTATCAATTTTGAACCCTTTTGGGGACAGAGTTCCCTCATCTTGTCACCATGTCCTGGGCAGCATCTACCTCCGTGGTAAAGATGGATGCAAGTATCATCTAATACCTCAGCCATGTCCCCTACCTCCATATCTAGATTCCCTTTTAGGTCCTTAATAGACCATATTCCTTTTTTTAAACCACCTTTTTACTATTTACCAGAAGTCCCTTTATGTTGGCTGCCAATCTTTTCCCATAATCACTCCTTGCTTCTCGACATGTGTTTTTATCTCCCCTCTGAAGCTTCTGCATTCCTTCTGGTTCTCAACTGTATTGACACCTGTAATAAGCACACTTTTCTTCAACTCTATCTCCTTTTTCATCCAGGGAGCTTAGGATTTGTTTGCCCTACCTTTAAGGAAATATACCTCGACTGTGCCTGGACCACTTCTGTTTAAAAGGTAGCCGAGTGTTCAATTATAATTTTTCCTGCCAACCTCTCATTCCAGTCTAACCGCCCCAGCTTCATTCTCGTCCCAGAGAAGTGAGTTCTCCAAGTTAATTATTTTTACTCTGGATTGCCTATTACCCTTTTCTATCATCATCCTCAACCTTACAATACAGTGTCTCCCAAATGCCCCCCGCCCCTTACACTTGATCTACCTGTCCCAACTAGTTTTCAAGAACCAGGTCCAAGATTGGATACTTTCTTGTTGGACTAGACACTTACGCTGTTTTAAAAAAAACGTCCTGAACATAAATCTCGGAATATATGCTCTGCTCCACCCTTTCCACGACCACTACCCCAGTCTACATTCAGGTACTTATAATTCCACCATTATAACTATATAATATTTGCATCTCTCTTTAGTTTCCCTGCAGATTTGTTCTACATCTTCCCAATAGTTGATGGCATACAGACTACACCGAGCAATGAAGCTGCACCTTTTTTGTCCCTTGAATTCTCTGGGACATTCTTTCTCCAGCACTGCAATGCTCTCCCTAACCAATACCAACCCATCCCTGTCCCTTTCCTTTTTTATCTTTTCTGAACACCTCATAGGAATATTTAACACCTAGTCTTTCCCTTTCTTGAACCAGGTCTCTTTCATCACCAGATTATAATATTTCCACAATAAATCTGCGACTAACTTCCCAATCGCATTTCCTATAACTTGTGCATTCAGGTACATGCAGAGTAATCCTGATTTTGATGTCACGACCCTTTACTTCATCTTCACTTATTAACTTACTATTCTCTGTCCCTCCCAGTATTTTGTGCATCCTGGCATTCCTTTCTAATGTTTCCTCTTCATTCCCATACCCTTGCCATGTTAGTTTAAAGCCCTCAGTCCCAGTTCTGTTGAGGTGCAACCTGCACAGATCATACAGATGCCATATTCCCCAAAGCCAGTCCCAGGGCTTATCAAACACTTCCTTAAAATCCATATAGACAACATTCATTGCATTCCCTTCATTAATCTTCCCTTGCAATATTGGTCATATGCTGCCTAATTTCAAGGATAGCAACTCTCACCTCATCTTTTGAATTAATCTCTTTTGCCCATGTTTGTACCAAGGCTATGAGGAGGTCAGGAATTAAATGGTCCTGCACAACCCAAGCTGAGCATTATTGCTAAATACTGTCAGGGGGTCAGTTTAGCTCAGTTGGCTGGACAGCTAATTCGTCATGCGGAGTGACGCCAACAGCATAGGTTCAACTCCCATACCAGCTGAGGTTAATTATCAAGGCCCCGCCTTCTCAACCTTGCCGCTCACCTAAGGTATGGTGATCCTCAGGTTAAATCACCACCACCCTGAGGGGCAGGGCAGTCTATGATCATCTGGGACTATGGCAACCTTACTTGTCCACAATACCTTGCATCACTTTGCTGATGATCAAGAATACAGCAGGCGGTAAATGGCATGGTGGCCTTCATTGCGAGAGGTTGCGAGTACAGGAGCAGGGATGTGTTGTTGCAATTATACAGGGCCTTGGTGAGGCCACACCTAGAATATTGTGTGCGGTTTTGGTCTCCTTTTCTGAGGAAGGATGTTCTTGCTCTCGAGGGAGTGCAGCGAAGGTTTACCAGGCTGATTCCGGGGATGGTGGGACTGATGTATGAGGAGAGATTGATTAGGTTAGGATTGTTTTTGCTGGAGTTCAGACGAATGAGGGGGGTTCTCACAGAGACTTATAAAATTCAAACAGGTCTAGACAGGATAGATGCAGGGAGGATGTTCCCAATGGTGGGGGAGTCCAGAACCAAGGATCACAGTCTGAGGATTCAGGGTAAATCATTTAGGACGGAAGTGAGGAGACATTTCTTCACCCAAAGAGTGGTGAGCCTGTGGAATTCATCACCACAGGAAGTAGTTGATGCCAAAACATTGAATACATTCAAGAGGCGGCTGGATATAGCACTTGGGGCGAATGGGATCAAACCTTATGGGGAAATAGCAGGATTAGGCTATTGAGTTGGAATATCAGCCATGATCTTAATGAATGACAGAGCAGGCTCGAAGGGCCAAATGGCCGCCTCCTGCTCCCATCTTCTATGTTTCTGTGTGTCTATGTAATAAACTGATGGGATGAATATTGGGCAGATTGGATTTGTCCTGTTTGCGGGGACAGGGCATAATTAGGCAATTTTTCACATTGTTGTTAGCTCTTGACATTGTAGCTATATTGGAATTTCTTGGCCAGGAGTGTGGCTACTTCTGGAGCACGTTTTCCGTACTACAACCAGCATATCATCAAAGTCCATAGCCTTTGCTGGGTAAAGAGAAGTGAAAACACTTTACAATGGCCATAATAGAATTTGGCATTCTGGTGAAATAGCAGCAAAGCCATTAAGAATATTCAAAATAAGTTGACTGCTGAACTGGGATGTACAAGGTATTGGCTGGATAAGCTTCAGTGGCTAAACTGCTCGTGTCTTTGTAGATTCTGTGCTACAATAGCCATGACATTGTGGGATATGAAGTGTTACACATATTTAATGACCTTTGCTAACCAGAGAATAAGACCATACTTACATATGATCCGTGGAGACTTGGCTGAGGCTATGTACTAACTGTGTGACAAGACTCTCGTCCCTACAACCCATGAGGCAATTTACATCTTCAGCAATTCTCCCTCCAAACAGCAAGCTTTTGGTGGTGGTAGCAGGCAGTGGGGAGGGAAGTGGAAGCTGATTCAGTACTGTTTAGAGAAAAAAAAACATCCATTCAGAAATCTGACAACTATAAGCAATGCATAATGTAATCAAAACACGATTAAAGTCCTGAACTGAATTCAAGAACATTTTGGGCCCTTTAACAAAGATCAATATAGATCAACTAATTTCAAATTTGGTGATGTTGAGGAATGTTCCTGATGTATGTTGTCTTCCTTCACATTTCCCATTCCTCCCATTTTCCCAATCTATCTGAACCACACCCTCTGCAACCAAATAGCTCAACAGCAAATATATATCTCAAATGGTAGCCCGAGATGGAGATCTATATTTAACTGCATTTTTTTAAAGTTTTATTTTTTCAAGACAACACATTTGCAACCTAAAAGATTAATTGAAGTGTAACTTACATTAAAAAAAATCATAAAATATATTGGTACATATTAAGTAAAAATGTTAAAAACATTGAAATGCATGAAAATGTAATGACAAAAATAGACAAGACATTCAGCAGATAACAGGGAAGTCGAGGATGGGATATTAAATGGGAAACGGAAATAAAATATTAAAAGTACAAGCAATTCACCATGGCCACATTACATGGACAGAAGCACATGTAGATTTTATCATCTACTTTCACATGCATGAAGTTTGTGTAGCAATGCTGAATGAGGCTTCTCTCCACTTGAGAGGAGCTTAAGTACACATCAATGACCAAAACTTGACTTGGACTCATCTATCGCTACATTCTTAAAATCTCTGGTTCCTCTTTATATTGAGGGATTTGGTTGCTACCGTGTCCTGCAAGTAGTGCCAATACACACATTAGAAATGTAATATCGCACTCAGTCTTGCATAGTTTCAATATGCAAATATGTGGCTCAATTGGGCATACACTAATTCAACCTTCCAAACATAATTAAGTCCTTCCTTGAAAGAACCCTCCAACCTGACAGAAAAGAGCTTTAACATTTTTCTGAAGCCTTTCAAACAAGGAGAGTTTCCTACTTACGGACACAAATAATTTCACGTTGTTTCAACAGTCTCTGCAATAATCTTAAAGGGTACAGTCATTTGTATTTAAAGCAACTGTCTGTGTCAGGAATTCAAAGAAGTTCCAATGCTTTGAGCCTGCAAGGTAAGATAATGAAGGATGCACTATTGGAGATGCCAAGTCGTGGATGTTAAATGGTTTTTATGCAAACTCATGAAATTTGATCAGAGGTTATTCATACACAAGCATACCTCAGGAAGCAAACCCATTAAGATCTGCAGTACATTTATGTTGGCAAGAGTCACTGCTATCAATCCCATCTAAATATCAGCACCAAATCAGTGCAAGACCTCAGTGCCTGAGCACTATTTATTGACTACAGCTCAGCCTTCAACACCATTATTCCATTGAAACTCATCTCCAAACTCTGTGGCTTGGGCCTCGGCTCCTCCCTCTGCGACTGGATACTGAACTTCCTAACCCACAGACCACAATCAGTAAGGATAGGCAACAACACCTCCTCCACAATCATCCTCAACACCGGTGTCCCACAAGGCTGTGTTCTCAGCCCCCTACTTTACTCGTTATACACCTATGACTATGTAGCCAAATTCCCCATAAAATTTGATTTTCAAGTTTGCTGATGACACCACCGTAGTGGGTCGGATCTCAAACAATGACGAGAAGGAGTACAGGAAAGAGATAGAGAATCTGGTGAACTGGTGCAACGACAATAATCTCTCCCTCAATGATAACAAAAGGAAGGAGTACAGGAGCAGTAATGTATTGTTGCAATTAAACAGGGCCTTGGTGAGGGCACACTTAGAATATTGTGAGCATTTTTGGTCTCCGTTTAAGGAAGGATGTTCTTGCTCTCGAGGGAGTGCAGCGAATGTTTACCAGACTGATTCTGGGGATGGCGGGACTGATGTATGAGGAGAGATTGATAAGGTTAGGATTGTTTTCGCTGGTGTTCAGACAAATGAGGGGGGATCTCAGAGACTTATAAAATTCTAACAGGACTAGACAGGGTAGATGGAGGCAGGACGTTCCCGATGGTGGGGGTGTCCAGACCCAGGGGTCACAGTCTGAGGATACAGGGTAGGCCATTTAGGATGGAGATGAGGAGACATTTCTTCACCCAAAGAATGATGAGCCTGTGGAATTCATTATCACACGAAGCAGTTGATGCCAAAATATTGAATGTATTCAAGAGGCAGCTAGAAATAGCACTTGGGGCGAACGGTATCAAAGGTTATGGCATAGACCCTGGTATAGACTGGAAAGTGCTTAGGGCTGGGGGTCTGGACGGGGAGAAATTTGTAAAATGCGTACTGGAAGGTTCTTTGGAACAGTATGTAGATAGCCCAACTAGAGAGGGGGCTATACTGGATCTAGTTCTGGGAAATGAGCCCAGTCAGGTCAAAGTTTCGGTAGGGGAACATGTGGCAAATAGTGGCCACAACTCTGTTAACTTTAGGATAGTAATGGACAAGGACGAGTGTTGTCCTAAGGGTAGGGTGCTAAATTGGGGGAAGGTTAACTATAGCCGGATTAGGCAGGAATTGGTGGCCGTTGATTGGGAGAGGCTGTTCGGGGTAAGTCCACGTCTGGCATGTGGGAGTCTTTTAAGGAACAGTTGATAAGGCTGCAGGACAGGCATGTGCCTGTAAAAAGGAAAGATAGGAAAGGTAGGATTCGAGAGCATTGGATAACCAGGGAAATTGAGGATCATTGGTGAGACCACATTTGGAATAGTGTGTGCAGTTCTGGTCACCTCACTAGAAGGATGTGGAAGCGCTGGAAAGAGTGCAGAGGAGATTTACCAGGATGCTGCCTGGTTTGGAGGGTAGGTCTTATGAGGAAAGGTTGAGGGAGCAAGGGCTGTTCTCTCTGGAGCGGAGGAGGCTGAGGGGAGACTTAATAGAGGTTTATAAAATGATGAAGGGGATAGATAGAGTGAACGTTCAAAGACTATTTCCTCGGGTGGATGGAGCTATTACAAGGGGGCATAACTATAGGGTTCGTGGTGGGAGATATAGGAAGGATATCAGAGGTAGGTTCTTTACGCAGTGGTTGGGGTGTGGAATGGGCTGCCTGCAGTGATAGTGGAGTCAGACACTTTAGGAACATTTAAGCGGTTATTGGATAGGCACATGGAGCACACCAGGATGATAGGGAGTGGGATAGCTTGATCTTGGTTTCAGATAAAGCTCGGCACAACATAGTGGGCCGAAGGGCCTGTTCTGTGCTGTACTGTTCTATGTTCTATCTGATCAAAAAGAAATGAGAGGCGTACGTTAGGTCCAGGCAACTGAAAACAGATGCAGCTCTGGAGGAATACAGAGAGAGTAGGAAAGAACTCAAACGGGGAGTTAGAAGGGCAAAAAGAGGTCACGAAATGTTCTTGGCAGACAGGATTAAGGAGAATCCCAAGGCATTTTATTCATATGTTAGGAACAAAAGAGTTGTCAGGGAAAAAGTCGGACCTCTCAGGGACAAAGGAGGGGAATTATGCTTAGAACCCGAGGGAATAGGGGAGATCCTAAATGAATACTTTGCATCGGTATTCACAAAGGAGAGGAACTTGTTGACTGGGAGTGTCTCAGAGAGAGGTGTTGACCCGTTAGAGAGAATCTCCATTACAAGGGAGGAAGTGTTAGGTTTTTTAGGTAACATTAAAACTGACAAATCCCCAGGGCCTGATGGCATCTATCCTAGACTGCTCAGGGAGACGAGATGTAATTGCTGGGCCTCTGATGGAAATCTTTGTCTCTTCTTTGGACACAGGTGAGGTCCCTGAGGATTGGACGATAGCGAATGTGGTACCGTTATTTAAGGGTAGCAGGAATAACCGGGTACTTATAGGCCAGTGAGCTTGACGTCCGTGGTAGAACCATAGAAAATTACAGCTCAGAAACAGGCCTTTTGGCCCTTCTTGTCTGTGCCGAACCATTTTATGCCTAGTCCCACTGACCTGCACTTGGACCATATCCCTCCACACCCCTCTCATCCATGAACCCGTCCAACTTTTTCTTAAATGTTAAAAGTTTAGATTGCATTTACCACTTTATCTGGCAGCTCATTCCACACTCCCACCACTCTCTGCGTGAAGAAGCCCCCCCTAATATTCCCTTTAAACTTTTCTCCTTTCACCCTTAACCCATGCCCTCTGGTTTTTTTCTCCCCTAGCCTCAGCGGAAAAAGCCTGCTCGCATTCACTCTATCTATACCCATCAAAATCTTATACACCTCTATCAAATCTCCCCTCAATCTTCTACGCTCCAGGGAATAAAGTCCCAACCTATTCAATCTCTCTCTGTAACTCAGCTTCTCAAGTCCCGGCAACATCCTTGTGAACCTTCTCTGCACTCTTTCAATCTTATTTACATCCTTCCTGTAACTAGGTGACCAAAACTGTACACAATACTCCAAATTCGGCCTCACCAATGCCTTATATAACCTTACCATAACACTCCAACTTTTATACTCGATACTCTGATTTATAAAGGCCAATGTACCAAAGGCACTCTTTACGACCCTATCCACCTGTGACGTCACTTTTAGGGAATTCTGTACCTGTATTCCCAGATCTCTCTGTTCAACTGCACTCTTCAGAGTCCTACCATTTACCCTGTACGTTCTACTTTGATTTGTCCTTCCAAAGTGCAATATCTCACACTTGTCTGCGTTAAATTCCATTTGCCATTTTTCAGCCCATTTTTCTAGTTGGTCCAAATCCCTCTGCAAGCTTTGAAAACCTTCCTCACTGTCCACTACACCTCCAATCTTTGTATCATCAGCAAACGTGCTGATCCAATTGACCACATTATCACCCAGATCATTGATATAGATGACAAACAACAATGGACCCAACACCGATCCCTGCGGCACACCACTAGTCACAGGCCTCCACTCAGAGAAGCAATCCTCCACAACCACTCTCTGGCTTCTTCCATTGAGCCAGTGTCTTATCCAGTTTACTACCTCCCCATGTATACCTAGCGACTGAACCTTCCTAACTAACCTCCCATGAGGGACCTTGTCAAAGGCCTTGCTGAAATCCAGGTAGACAACATCCACCGCCTTCCCTTCATCCACTTTCCTGGTAACCTCCTCGAAAAACTCTAATAGATTGGTCAAACATGACCTACCACGCACAAAGCCATGTTGACTCTCCCTAATAAGTCCCTGTCTATTCAAATATTTGTAGATCCTATCCCGTATCACACCTTCCAATAACTTGCCCACCACCGACGTCAAACTTACTGGCCGATAATTTCCCGGATTTCTTTTGGAACCTTTTTTTTAAAACAACAGAACAGCATCAGACTCCAGCTTGTTGGAGAGGATTCTTAGAGACAGGATGTATGTGCATTTAGAACGGAACAATCTCATTAGTGACAGACAGCATGGTTTTGTAAGAGGGAGGTCGTGCCTTACAAATTTGGTGGAGTTTTTTTGAGGAAGTGACAAAAACGGTTGACGAAGAAAGGGCCGTGGATGTCGTCTATATGGATTTCAGTAAGGCATTTGACAAAGTCCCTCATGGCAGGTTGGTTAAGAAGGTTAAGACTCATGGGATACAAGGAGAGGTGGCTAGATGGGTAGAAAACTGGCTTGGCCACAGGACACAGAGGGTAACAGTCGAAGGGTCTTTTTCTGGCTGGAGGTCTATGACCAGCGGTGTTCCGCAGAGCTCTGTACTGGGACCTCTGCTATTTGTGATATATATATATATATATATAAATGATTTGGAAGAAGGTGTAACTGGTGTTATCAGCAAGTTTGCAGATGACACAAAGATGGCTGGACTTGCAGATAGCGATGAACATTGTCAGACAATACAGCAGGATATAGACAGGCTGGAAAATTGGGCGGAGAAATGGCAGATGGAATTTAATCCAGATAAATGTGAAGTGATGCATTTTTGAAGAACTAATGTAGGGGGGAGTTATACAATAAATGGCAGAGCCATTAAGTGTATAGAAGCACAGAAGGACCTAGGTGTGCAAGTCCACAAATCCTTGAAGGTGGCAGCACAGGTGGAGAAGGTGGTGAAGAAGGCATATGGTATGCTTGCCTTTATAGGACGGGGTATAGAGTATAAAAGCTGGAGTCTGATGTTGCAGCTCTATAGAACGCTGGTTAGGCCACATTTGGAGTACTGCGTCCAGTTCTGGTCGCCGCACTACCAGAAGGACGTGGAGGCTTTAGAGAGAGTGCAGAGAAGGTTTACCAGGATGTTGCCTGGTATAGAGGGTCTTAGTTATGAGGAGAGATTGGGTAAACTGGGCTTGTTCTCGCTGGAAAGACGGAGAATGAGGGGAGACCTAATAGAGGTGTACAAAATTATGAAGGGTATAGATAGGGTGAACAGTGGGAAACTTGTTCCCAGGTCGGAGGTGACGATCACGAGGGGTCACGGGCTCAAGGTGAGAGGGGCGAGGTATAACTCATATCAGAGGAACCTTTTTATTTACAGAGTGGTGGGGGCCTGGAATGTGCTGCCAAGTGGGGTGGTGGAGGCAGACACGCTGGCATCGTTTAAGACTTACCTGGATAGTCACATGAGCAGTCTGGGAACGGAGGGATACAAACGAATTGTCTAGTTGGACCAATGAGCGGCACAGGCTTGGAGGGCCGAAGGGCCTGTTTCCTGTGCTGTACTGTTCTTTGTATAGCAAGATTAGGCTATTGAGTTCGATGATCAGCCATGGTCGTGATGAATGACGGAGCAGACTCGAAGAACCGCATAGCCTCCTCCTGCTCGTATCTTCTATATTTCTATCGTCATCAACTTCAGGAAGCATAGCGGAGGACATTCTCCTTTCTACATCAATGGGGACGAAGTAGAAATGGTCGAGAGCTTCAGCCTTTTAGATGTCCAGATCACCAACAACCTATCCTGGTCCCTCCCAAGCCGACACTATAGTTAAGAAAGCCCACCAACACCTCTACTTTCTCAGAAGACAAAGGAAATTTGGCACGTCAGCTACGACTTTCACCAACTTTTACAGATGCACTATAGAAAGCATAATTTCCGGATGTATCACAGTTTGGTATGGCTCCTGCTCTATCCAAGACAGCAAGGAACGAAGCCCAGTCCATCACTCAAATCAGCCTCCCACCCATTGACACTGTCTACACTTCCCGCGGCCTCGGAAAAGCAGCCAGCATAATTAAGGACCCCACGCACCCCGGACATTCTCTCTTCCACTTTCTTCCGTCGGGAAAAAGATACAAAAGATATGGGAGGATTTAAACTAGTTTGGCAGGGAGGTGGGAACCAAAGCAAAGGTGAATTTGCTGAAGGGGAACCAGAGAGTAGGGCCAGTAAGACTCAGAGAAAGAGCAGGCAGGGTGTGGTTGCTAATCAAAGAGGGTCTGGTGGACTGAAGTGCATTTGTTTCAATGTGAGAAGTGTAACAATTAAAGCAGATGAATTTAGAGCTTGGATTAGTACTTGTAACTATGATGTTGTTGCTATTACAGAGACTTAAGGGAAGGACAGGATTGACATCTTAACTTTCCAGGATGTAGGTGTTTCAGGCAGGATAGGGGGGGGATGTAAAAGGGGTGGGGGAGTTGCACTACTGGTTAAGGAGAATATCACAGCTGCGGAAGGACACCTCGGAGGGCTCACACAGCGAGGCAATGTGGATAGAGCTCAGGAATAGGAAGGGTGTAGTCACAATGTTGGGGGTTTACTATAGACCACCCAACAGCCAGCAGGAGATAGAGGAACAGAAATGCAGGCAGATTTTGGCAAGGTGCAAAAGTAACAGGGTTGCAGTCAGAGGAGATTTTAACTTCCCCTATATTCCAGTGAGTGCTGTCATAGAGGTTTACAGCATGGAAATAGGCCCTTTGACCCAACTTGTCCATGCTGTACCTTTTTTTAACCCCCAAAGCTAGTCCCAATTGCCTCTATAAGAACAGAAAGCAAAGAGTGGGGGGTAAATGGGAGTTTTTCTGGTTGGCGATCAGTGACTAGCGGTGTTCCTCAGGGATCAGTGTTGGGACCGCAATTGCTTACAATTTACATAGATGATTTGGAGTTGGGGACCAAGTGCAGTGTGTCAAAATTCGCAGATGACACTAAGATGGATGGAAGAGCAAAGTGTGCAGAGGACGCTGAAAGTCTGCAAAGGGATATAGATAATCTAAATGAGTGGGCAAGGGTCTGGCAGATGGAGTACAATGTTGGTAAATGTGAGGTCATCCATTTTGGTAGGAATAACAGCAAAATGGACTATTATTTAAATGGTAAAAAATTGCAGCATGCTGCTGTGCAGAGGGACCTGGGTGTCCTTGTGCGGGAATCTCAAGGAGTTGGTTTGCAGGTGCAGCAGGTAATTAAGAAGGTAAATGGAATTTTGTCCTTCATTGTTAGAGGGACGGAGTTTAAAAACAGCGAGATTATGTTGCAGCTGTATAAGGTGCTGGTGAGACCACACCTAGAGTACTGAGTAGACTGGGGCTATACTCATTGGAATTCAGAAGAATGAGGGGAGATGTTAGAAACATATAAGATTATGAAGGGAATAGACAAGATAGAAGCAGGGAAGTGGTTTCCACTGGCGGGTGAAACTAGAACTAGGGGGCATCGCCTCAAAATAAGGGGAAACAGATTTAGGACTGAGTTGAGGAGGAACTTCTTCACACAAAGGATTGTGAATCTGTGGAATCCCCTGCCCAGTGAAGCAGTTGAGGCTACCTCATTGAATGTTTTTAAGGAAAGGATAGATAAATTTTTGAACAGTCAAGGAATTAAGGGTTATGGTGAGCGGGCAGGTAAGTGGAACCGAGTCCACAAAAAGATCAGCCATGATTTTATTGAATGGTGGAGCAGGCTCGAGGGACCACTTGGCCTCCTCCTCGTTCTTATGTAGATCATCCCTAAGCCTCCGACGCTCCAGATAAAAAAGTCTCCTCTATCCAGCCTCTCTTTATAACACAAACCATCATGTCCTGGTAGCATCCTAATAAATCTTTTCTGCACTCTTTCTAGTTTAATAATATCCTTTCTATAATAGGGTGACCAGAACTGTACACAGTATTCCAAGTGTGGCCTTACCAATGTCTTGAACAACTTCAAAAAGACGTCCCTAGTCCGGTATTCAATGTTCTGACCAATGAAACTAAGCATGCTGAATGCCTTCTTCACCACTCTGTCTACCTGTGACTCCACTTTCAAGGAGCTATGAACCTGTACCTCTCGATCTCTTTGTTGGTGGCAGTTGTTCGAAGGCAAATCAACATCTGGCATGTGGGAGGCTTTCAAGTGCAAGTTGATAGGGATTCAGAACCGACACATTCCTGTAAGAATGGTGGATAAGTATGGCAAATTTTGGGAACCTTGGATGACGAGAGATATTGTGAGACTAGTCAAAGAGAAAAAGGAAACATTTGTCAAGGCTAGGAGGCTGGGAACACACAAAGCAAGTATGGAATACAAAGAAAGTAGAAAGAAACTTAAGCAAGGAGTAAGGAGAGCTAAAAGGGGTCACGAAAAATCATTGGCCAGCAGCATTCAGGAAAATATATAAAGAGCAAGAAGGTAGTCAGAGAGGGGGTTGGCCCACTCAAGGATAGGGGAGGAATCTATGCGTGGAGCCAGAGGAAATGGACAAAGTATTAAATGAGTACTTTGTGTCAGTATTCACCAATTGGGATTAGTTTAGGGGTTTATAACAAAAAAGGGCGGCATGGACAAGTTGGACCAAAGGAGATTTCCACTCCATCTGATGAAGGAGCAGTGCTCCGAAAGCTAATGGTATTTGCTACCAAATAAACCTGTTGGACTTTAACCTGGTGTTGTTAAAACTGTTACTGTGTTTACCCCAGTCCAACGCCGGCATCTCCACATCATGTAAACCTCTATGACAGACTATTATTTGAATGGGTGTAAATTGAGAGACATGGATTCTCAGCGAGTCATTGAAAGTAAGCATGCAGGTACAGCAAGCAGCAAAGAAAGCAAATGGTTGTTGGCCTTCATAGGAAGAGGATTTGAGTATAGGAATAGAGATGTTTTACTGCAATTGCATAGTGTGTTGGTGAGGCCACACCCAGAGTAGCTATAGGAGGAGTGCAGCAAAGGTTTAACAGGCTGATTCCTGGAATAGCAGATCAGTCATGTGAGGGGAGACTGAATCGGTTAGGCTTATATTCACTGGAGTTGAGAAGAGAGAGGGGGGGATCTCAGAAACTTATAAAATTCTAACAGGATTAGACAGGGTAGATTAAAAAAGAATGTTTCCAATGGTGGGGGTCCAGAACTAGGGTTCGTAGTTTGAGGATAAGAGGCAAACTTTTTAGGACAACTGAGGTGAAATTTCTTCACCCAGAGAGTGATGAATGTGTGGAATTCACTATCACAGATAGTGGTCGAGACGAAAACAGTGTGTGATTTCAAGAAATTAGATACAACTCTTGGGCTAAAGGGATCAAGAGATTTGGGGGCAAAGGGGGGAAATCAGGATATTGATTTTAATGATCAGCCACAATCAAAATGAATGGCGGAGCAGGCTTGAAGAGCCAAATGGCCCACTCCTGCTTCTATTTTCTATGTTTCTGCTTCTATGTTGACACTGGATACCGCAATGGCTATGGACCCTAATAATATTCCAGCAATAGTATTAAAGACTTGTGCTCCAGAACTTGCTACACCCTTAACCAAACTGTTTCAATACAGCTACAACACTGGCATCTAGTCTGTAATGTGGAAAAGCTGGCCAATCAAAACCCAGTCTACTCTTGATCATCAGTAAGGCAATGGAAAATGTAATCAACAGTTCTATCAAGCAGCACTTACTTAACAATAACCTGTTCGCTGATACTTGGTTTATGGGCGGCACGGTAGCACAGTGGTTAGCACTGCTGCTTCACAGCTCCAGGGACCTGGGTTCGATTCCCGGCTTGGGTCACTGCCTGTGTGGAGTTTGCACATTCTCCTCGTGTCTGCGTAGGTTTCCTCCGGGTGCTCCGGTTTCCTCCCACAGTCCAAAGGTGTGTGGGTTAGGTTGATTGGCCATGCTAAAATTGCCCCTTAGTGTCCTGCGATGTGTAGGTTAGAGGGATTAGCGGGTAAAATATGTAGGGATATGGGGGTAGGGCCTGGATGGGATTGTGGTCGGTGCAGACTCGATGGGCCAAATGGCCTCTTCCTGCACTGTAGGGTTTCTATGTTCTATGTTGCACCAGGGAAACTCAGCTCCTGACCTCATTACAACCTTTGTTGAAACATGGACAAAAGCACTGAACTCCAATAGTAAAATGAGAGAGACTGAACTTGACTCAAGACTGTGCTTGACTGAGTGTGGCATCAGGGAGCCCTAACAGAACTGGAGTCAATGGGAATCAGGAGGAACACTGCTGGCTGAAGTCATACCTTGCACAAAGGAAGGTGGTTGTGGCTGTTGGAGGTCAGTCATCTCAGTTCCAGGACATCACTGCAAGAGTTCATCAAGGCCTAATCATCTTCAGCTGCTTCATCAGTAAGCTTCCTTCCATCATAAGGACAGAAGTGGGGACGTTTGCTGATGATTGCACAATGTTCACCATTCGCAACTCCTCAGACGCTGAAGTAACCCATGTCCAAATGCACAAAACCTGAGTGTTCCTGTGTCATATGTCATGACTACCTTGTTGTTTGCCCCAAGACAGTTACAATAGAGAATCTGCTTGGGGCTTCTGTAGTTATCTGTGCTGAAGACATCGCCTGCCCATCAGAACTGAATTTTCTCCAGGGTGATTTCCATGCTGTTGAGTACAACACGAAGGACTTTGTTTCCTTGCCATCAAATTTTCATGATCGATATTATTAAACTAGAAAGAGTGCAGAAAAGATTTACTAGGATGCGACCGGTTCTTGATGGTTTGTGTTATAAAGAGAGGCTGGATAGACTGGGACTTTTTTCCCTGGAGCATAGAAGGCTGAGGGGTGATCTTATAGAGGTCTGTAAAATAATGAGGGGCACAGATCAGCTAGATAGTCAATATCTTTTCCCAAAGGTAGGGGAGACTAAAACTAGAGGGCATAGGTTTAAGGTGAGAGGGGAGAGATACAAAAGTGTCCAGATGGGCAATTTTTTCACACAGAGGGTGGTGAGTGTCTGGAACAAGCTGCCAGAGGTAGTACATAGAACATAGAAAGCCACAGCACAAACAGGCCCTTCGGCCCACAAGTTGCGCCGATCACATCCCCACCTCTAGGCCTATCTATAGCCCTCAATCCCATTAAATCCCATGTACTCATCCAGAAGTCTCTTAAAAGACCCCAACGAGTTTGCCTCCACCACCACCGACGTCAGCCGATTCCACTCACCCACCACCCTCTGAGTGAAAAACATACCCCTGACATCTCCTCTGTACCTACCCCCCAGCACCTTAAACCTGTGTCCTCTCGTAGCAACCATTTCAGCCCTTGGAAATAGCCTCAGAGTCTACCCTATCCAGACCTCTCAACATCTTGTAAACCTCTATCAGGTCACCTCTCATCCTTCGTCTCTCCAGGGAGAAGAGACCAAGCTCCCTCAACCTATCCTCATAAGGCATGCCCCCCAATCCAGGCAACATCCTTGTAAATCTCCTCTGCACCCTTTCAATGGCTTCAACATCTTTCCTGTAATGAGGTGACCAGAACTGCGCGTAGTAGTAGAGGTGAGTACAATTTTGTCCTTTAAAAAGCATTTAGACAGTTACATGGATAGAGGGATATGGGCCAAATGCGGGCAATTGGGATTATCTTAGGGGTTTTTTAAAAAAAGGGCAGCATGGACAAGTTGGGTCGAAGGGCCTGTTTCCATGCTCTAAACCTCTATGACTCTCTCTCTCACTGCACTGGAGTGCTGCATTGTTGCATTAGAGTACAGCTGGAGCTTGGTGAAACATGGAGTCCCAAGGGATAGGTTGCAAGGAATAATTTAGGAGCTAATTTCAATCTGAATTCTAGATTGTTCTTTAATTTAGCAATTAACTAAAAGTAGCTCTTTAGATTGGTGAAGTTTAATTGCAGCTTTAAAACAGGAGTTTCAGGCTCTCAGCTGAAGTTAGCAACTGGCTTAATCCAGTTTCAGGAACCTTGAATTAAAAACCATTCTTCAGTACTGGCTTGTCTGCACTAAAGTGCTGCGTTATGGCATTAGAGTACAAATGGAGTCTCTCTTTTCTCTCATTGGCATGTAGGATTGGTGAGCACATCTGTTTTTGAAATAAAAGTAAGGTATTAGGAAATTTGGAGCACAGGGGAAAGAGGGACTTTAAGTAACTCTTAGAATACAGAGCATCAGAGGTCAGAGAGAGTGCGAATCTGGTGAGGAGCAGCCGAGCAGAGCAGTGGGAAAACTTTGAAAGGAGCAGCTCAGCGTACACTCACTCGATCCAGAGCTCCTAAGGTGATGTCAACATTCAAAAGTGATGAGGGGCAAGAGGAAGCTGCTGATTGGGCGAATATAGACAGCGAGTATTTATACTACTATTATCGCTTACAGTTTGTAAAGTATTTGTTTTGTGATTTATAATAAGGGCTACATTCTGTCTTAGAAGTCAAGGAAAGAAGGGCCTTAAAGTAATTGATATTATTGATTATATTCACTGGAGTTTAGAAGAGTGAGAAGGGCTGATTCAGAAAGAATGTTCCCAATGGGAATCAGGGGGCATAGTTTGAGGACAAGGGGTAAACCTTTTAGAACTGAGGCGAGAAGAAATTTCTTCACCGAGGGGGTGGTGAATGTGTGGAATTCACTACCGAACATAGTTGAGGCCAAAACGTTGTGCGATTTCAAGACAACATTAGATATAGCTCTTGGGGCTAAAGAGATCAAGAGTTATGGGAAGAAGAGGGGGGTGGGGTGGAAATCAGGACATTGAATTTGATGATCAGCCATGTAAGAAAAGGGAGAACCAGCCGTGGATAACGAAGGAAATAAAGGAGAGTATTAAAATAAAAACAGCTGCGTACAGAGTGGCCAAAAATAGTGGAGAAACAAGTGATTGGGAAAAATTTAAGAAACAACAAAGAGAGACTAAGAAAGCGATAAAGAAAGGAAGGATAGACTATGAAGCTAGGCTAGCAATTAATATAAAAAATGATAGTAAAAGTTTTTATAAATATATAAAAAGGAATAGAGTGGCTAGAGTGAATGTTGGACCCTTGGAGGACGATAGGGGGGAGTTAATAGTGGGAAATGAGGATATGGCTGAGTCTTTAAATAAGTTTTTTGTGTCGGTCTTCACGGTGGAGGACACAAATAGT
Source organism: Mustelus asterias (assembly GCF_964213995.1). Classification (NCBI taxonomy): domain Eukaryota; kingdom Metazoa; phylum Chordata; class Chondrichthyes; order Carcharhiniformes; family Triakidae; genus Mustelus; species Mustelus asterias. The sequence goes on along the minus strand of NC_135806.1, from coordinate 147,369,260 downwards.
TTGCCAAATATTAACGATAGAGGGTTGGCAGCAGGAGAAATACTTAATACGATTAATGTTACCAGAGAGGCAGTGCTGGGTAGACTAATGGGACTGAAGGTGGACAAGTCCCCGGGTCCGGATGGAATGCATCCCAGGGTATTGAAAGAAATGTCAGAGGTAATAGTGGATGCGTTAGTGATTATTTATCAAAACTCGTTGCATTCTGGGGTAGTGCCGGTTGATTGGAAAACGGCTAATGTTACGCCGCTGTTTAAAAAAGGAAGGAGACAAAAGGCGGGTAACTATAGGCCGGTCAGCTTAACGTCTGTAGTAGGGAAAATGCTGGAATCCATTATTAAAGAGGAGATAGCAGGGCATCTGGATAGAAATGGTTCGATCAATCAGACGCAGCATGGATTCATGAGGGGAAAGTCGTGCTTGACGAACATGTTGGATTTTTATGAAGATGTGACGAGGGCGGTTGATGGAGGAGAACCGGTGGATGCGGTGTTTTTGGATTTCCAAAAGGCATTTGATAAGGTGCCCCATAAAAGGCTGCTGAAGAAGATTAGGGCACACGGAGTTGGGGGTAGTGTGTTAAAGTGGATTGGGGACTGGCTATCCGACAGGAAGCAAAGAGTCGGAATAAATGGGTGTTTTTCCGGTTGGAGGAAGGTAACTAGTGGCGTGCCGCAGGGATCGGTACTCGGGCCGCAACTGTTTACCATTTATATAGATGATCTGGAGGAGGGGACGGAGTGTAGGGTAACGAAGTTTGCAGACGACACAAAGATAAGTGGAAAAGTGAATCGTGTGGAGGACGGAGAAGATCTGCAGAGAGATTTGGACAGGCTGAGTGAGTGGGCGAGGATATGGCAAATGGAGTATAACGTTGAGAAATGCGAGGTTATACACTTTGGAGGAAATAATAACAAATGGGACTACTATCTCAATGGAAACAAATTAAAACATGCTACCGTGCAAAGGGACCTGGGGGTCCTTGTGCATGAGACGCAAAAGCCCAGTCTGCAGGTACAACAGGTGATCAAGAAGGCAAATGGGATGTTGGCCTATATTGCGAGGGGGATAGAATATAAAAGCAGGGATGTCTTGATGCACCTGTACAGGGCATTGGTGAGGCCGCAGCTGGAATACTGTGTGCAGTATTGGTCCCCTTATATGAGGAAGGATATATTGGCATTGGAGGGAGTGCAGAGAAGGTTCACCAGGTTGATACCGGAGATGAGGGGTTTGGATTATGAGGAGAGGCTGAGGAGATTGGGTTTGTACTCGTTGGAGTTTAGAAGGATGAGGGGGGATCTTATGGAGACTTATAAGATAATGCGGGGGCTGGATAGGGTGGAGGCGGAGAGATTCTTTCCACTTAGTAAGGAAGTTAAAACTAGAGGACACAGCCTCAAAATAAAGGGGGGTCGGTTTAAGACAGAGTTGAGGAGGAACTTCTTCTCCCAGAGGGTGGTGAATCTCTGGAATTCTCTGCCCACTGAGGTGGTGGAGGCTACCTCGCTGAATATGTTTAAAGCGCGGATGGATGGATTCCTGATCGGTAAGGGAATTAAGGGTTATGGGGATCAGGCGGGTAAGTGGTACTGATCCACGTCAGATCAGCCATGATCTTATTGAATGGCGGGGCAGGCTCGAGGGGCTAGATGGCCTACTCCTGCTCCTATTTCTTATGTTATGATCAAGATGAATGTCGGAGCAGGCTCGAAGGGCCGAATGGCCTACCCCTGCTTCTAGTTTCTATTTGATTTTAAGAATCCTTTAAAGGTTTGATCTAAAAGGGCAAATCATGGCAGGAGAGCTCAAAGCCATTGTTTGCTCCTCTTGTTCTATGTGCGAGGCCAGACACATTTCCAGTGCCTGGGGCCAGCATGCATGCAGGAAATGTCTCCAGCGGCAGCTCCCTAAATCCTGAAATCAAAACTGCACACAATACTCTAGGTATAGCCCCTAGCTTAGGGGTTTAAAACAAAAAGGGCAGCATGGACAAGTTAGGCTGAAGGGCCTGTTTCCATGCTGTAAACCTCTATGACTCTAACGTTGATGTCTGCAGGCATGTCTCTGATGGCTTCCTTATGCACTGCAGCGAAGAAGAAATTGAGTTGGAGAGCCACAGCAAATTCTTGTTTTATACCCCCTAATTACCACAAAGGCATCAGACACCACAGGCTCAGTCTTGTCTAATCATGCCATTGAGCAGTCGAATTTGGACAAACTTGTCCAGATAACCTAAGAGAGCAAGCGACATACACCACACATTACAAGATTCAGTTAAGTCTATGGACAACATACATCGATCCTGTTTTTGAGTTCTGCATTCTTCTTGTCTTGCTGCAAATACTACATTGACTGTCCCATAGTTTGTCCCAAAACCACACCGATTGCAGAGGTACAGGAGTACATCACCTGTGTGATCGTCTAGTAAACAATTCAACTGGACCCTATTAAGGATCTTTCTCGTGACTGAGAGAAGACTTGTTCCTTGATAGTTGCCGCATACCTTTTTAGACCCTTTCTGTTTCCAGAAATTAACTATGTTGGCATCCTTAAGGTCCCATTAATTATTTTCCGAATGCTGGACACTCTTGAAAACAGTTGTAAGTTTGTTAATAAGCTCTGTACAATTACACATCCAAATCTCTGCTGGAATGCGGTCTCTGGACCAGGGCTTTTGCTTTATTTGGTTGATGGAGGAAGTAGTAGGCTTTTATCAGGCAACTGTGCAATTTGATACAGAATCTCTGGAGCAACTCAGTGAAATCCCTCACCACTTTCCATCATAACTACTTAAATAGTGATTAGTTCATTTCCAACAGCGGTTAAGGTAAGAGCAATGGTAGGCCAATTACAGTTTTCAGCATCTTGTAGAAACACAGATCATGCGCCTCTGTTAGATGTTGCAACTCAGCTTTCGCATTCCAGCTATTATGCATTTCACGAAGAGCACACTGGAGGTTGTGTTCAGCATTTTTATAGGTTTAATGCTTGGCTGGTGGAAGACTTGCACGTGTGAGCGGTTTCTGTTAGGAACTCTAGGATATCTTCATCACTCATCAAACCAGTCTTGCAATATCCCAGAAGTATCTTGATATCAGCTTTTTCCTTCAGTCTGACAAGCTCATAGCCAAGGAGATACCAGTCTTAGATCATGGAGGTTGCCAGGTGCTTCAAGTGTTCCTTTCAGACAGAACGTGATATTGATTCTGGCAAGGTGATGCTTGGCCACAACAAAAAGGGAGAGCTCCATTTGAGTTTTCCTTTCTAACTCCATGCTGACTGAGTCTACCCATGCAATGTGATCATGCCCGACACTGGCAATGAAATCAGTAAGATTTCATTAAGGGATAGGGCCTGGTCGAGATTGCTGTCTGTGAAGCCCAATGGGCCAAATGGTCTCCTTCTGCACTGTAGGGATTCTATGAACTTGGGTCCCTGGCACTGTGAGGCAACAATGCTAACCACTGTGCCACCATGGATTCCAGAGCTACACACTATATTCTGGCTGTGGCCAACATTTTATATAGTTCCAGCATAACCTCCCTGCTCTTAAACTCTATGCAAGTATACCATATGCCTTCTTAACCACTTTATCCACTTGTCCTGCTATCTTAAGGCACCAGTGTATATGCACACCAAGGTCACTCTGATCCTTGGTACATTCCAGGGACCTGCCGTTCATCATCTTGTCTGTCCTGCCCAAGTGCATCATTTCTCATTTAACCAGATTGAATTCCACAGATAAGCTGTGGCACTAAATAGATATTTGTACTGATAAACCACTCAACTTCCAACCAGATCGTCACACTACCATTTTAAAATGGATCTGTTACATTTCCTTTTAGATTATACATAAAAATATATTTGTGTAAATATTTGTCCTAATCTTACCAGTATAATGGGCATAAAAGTTTATAAGAGGTAAAATTATTTCTGGCATTCTTCTGTTGAAATTTGGTCCCACAAGAAAAATCCCATTCACAGCTGATGCTGAGTGAAACAATTTTTAAAAACCCATTCATGGGACGTAGGCAAGGTTGGCAAGGTTAGCACCTATTGCCCATCCTAATGGTCATAGCAAAAGTGTCGAGAACCATTTTCTGCAACTGTTGCGGTCCATCCAGTGGACTTGCCCCACTGTTCTCTTAGGGAGGTAGTTCCAAGTGGTTCCAAGCGGGGCGGCATGGTAGCACAGTGGTTAGCACTGCTGCTTCACAGCTCCAGGGACCTGGGTTTGATTCCCGGCTTGGGCCACTGTCTGTGTGGAGTTTGCACATTCTCCTCGTGTCTGCGTGGGTTTCCTCCGGGTGCTCCGGTTTCCTCCCACAGTCCAAAGATGTGCGGGTTAGGTTGATTGGCCATGCTAAAAAATTGCCCTTAGTGTCCTGAGATGCGTAGGTTAGAGGGATTAGTGGGTAAATATGTAGGGATATGGGGGTAGGGCCTGGGTGGGATTGTGGTCGGTGCAGACTCGATGGGCCGAATGGCCTCGTTCTGTACTGTGGGGATTCTATGATTCTATGGTCTACTCCTACTCCTTGTTCATTTGCTGTACTCATCATCTTTACATAAGTCTTCAAATTTAAAAGTGAACATTATTTGGCCGCTCATAAAATCCCTACATTGCAAGAGGCCATTCGGCCCATTGAGACTGCACTACCTCTCTGACAGTGTCTTACTCAGGCCCTCTCCCCCACCCCATCACCCCACACATTCACCATGGCAAATCCATCTAACGTACACATTTTTGGACTGTGGGAGGAAACCAGAGCACCCAGAGGAAACCCAGGCAGACACCAGGAGAATGTACAAACTCCACATAGAAAGTATCCCAAGGTTGGAATCAAGCATGGGTTTCTGGTGCTGTGAGGCAGCTGAGCTAAGTACTGTGCCCCCCTCTGATCTCTGTATTTCTTTAAACCTGTAGAAGTATCAGCTTTATAGGTTAATGCAAATGTACTTCAGAGACAGAATTCAACGGCCGTTGACATTACACTTCAATGCCAGAATGGTCTACCGAGTAGACTGCGGCTATATTCGTTGGAATTCAGAAGAATGAGGGGAGATCTTATAGAAACATATTAGATTATGAAGGGACTAGATATGGTAGAAGCAGGGAAGTTGTTTCGACTGGCAGGTGAAACTGGAACTAGTGGGCATGGCCTCAAAATAAGGGGGAGCACATTTAGGACCGAGTTGAGGAGGAATTTCTTCACATAAAAAGGTTGCAAATCTATGGAATTCCCTGCCCAGTGAAGCAGTTGAGGCTACCTCATTGAATGTTTTTAAGGTAAGGAAAGATAAATTTTTGGAACAGTAAAGGAATTAAGGGTTATGGTGAGCGGGCGGTTAAGTGGAGCTGAGTCCACAAAAAGGTCAGCCATGATCTTATTGAATGACAGAGTAGACTTGAGGGGCCAGATGGCCTACTCTTGCTCCTAGTTCTTATGTCAAAGTCAGGTGCATTCATTCCTGTTGAAATACCCATTGATCCATTGGAGACTACAAAAATCTCTGCAGATTGTTAGCACTCCCTCCAATGGAACAAACCTAGTACATCCAAGGGCTTCATTTGTTATTTCTGTACCAGAGGTCAGAAAACTTTTCCAATACAACATGCATCATTCTTGTTGTTATTGAAACATTACATATTTGGCCTGACTTTCACAAACAATCATTTACAGGAAGTTCCTTCACCTAATTTTGGAGCAAAGACTTGGGGACTTTGTTGGTTAAGACGCAGGGATTTCAATAATTCTACCAAAATCCCAGGTGGATTTGAGCTGATGCTCAATAGGGAATCCACCATGAGAACAAGCACATAATCAACTAATCATCTGAAAAATTATTTGATATATCAAATTGTACAATTTTTGAAAAGTATTAGTCACCTTCATAATTTATTGAGCCGACTGTAGTATTAAAATAGTGAACTTTCAGTTAATAACATTATTCTCTCATTTCAGCTGCCCACCACATTGATTAAGCACAGTTACAGTGTCTCAAAGCTGGCAAACGGAGGGCCAAACCCCCAGATCGGGATTTCAGATCTAGCCAGTGTTTGGGTTGGCTGAGTATGTAGAGGGTTGAGGGTACGTTTTTAAATAAGGATTACACCGGACAGTTTTAAACGAAATAGACAGTGCGGCAAGATAATGCAAGGAAATCCTTTGGAGCTGCTTCAGGTCTGTCAGTATTATTTTGTCAGAAGTGTTGCACAAAGGCAGATCATGTCTTACGAGCCTGGTGGAGTTCTTCGAAAATGTGACTAACCACATTGACGAAGGGAAAGCAGTAGATGTGGTTTATATGGATTTTAGCAAGGCGTTCGATAAGTTCCCCATGCAAGGCTTCTAGAAAAAGTGAGAGGGCATGGGATCCATGGGGCTGCTGCCCTGTGGATCCAGAATTGGCTTGCCCCAAGGCTGTAGAGACCCACATTCTAATCAGTATTCTGTAACTTGATTTTGTGTCTCTGTGTAGTTTGAGAGCAGATTTCCACACCATCTGACGTAGGAGCAGCGCTCCGAAAGCTAATGGTATTTGCTACCAAATAAACCTGTTGGACTTTAACCTGTTGTTAAAACTCTTACTGTGTTTGCCCAAAGGAGGCAGAGTGTGTGTATAGATGGGTCTTTTTCTAAATGGAGGTCGGTCACCAGTGGTGTGCCCCAGGGATCTGTTCTGGGACCCTTGCTGTTTGTCATTTTCATAAATGACCTGGATGAGGAAGTGGAGGGATGGGTTGGTAAGTTTGCCGACAACACGAAGGTTGGTGGGGTTGTGGATAGCCTGGAGAGATGTCAGAAGTTACAGAGGGACATAGATAGGATGCAAGACTGGGCGGACAAGTGGCAGATGGACTTCAACCCAGATAAATGCGTCGTGGTCCATTTTGGTAGGTCAAATAGGATGATGGAGTACAATATAAAGGGAAAGACTCTTAGTACTGTAGAGGATCAGAAGGACCTTGGGGTCCGGGTCCATAGGACTCTGAAATCGGCCCCGCAGGTGGAGGAGGTGGTTCAGAAGGCGTATGGTGTGCTGGCCTTTATCAATCGAGGGATTGAGTTTAGGAGTCCAGGGATAATCCTGCAGCTATATAAGACCCTCGTCAGACTCCACTTGGAGTACTGTGCTCAGTTCTGGTCGCCTCACTATAGGAAGGATGTGGAAAAGATTGAAAGGGTGCAGAGGAGATTTACAAGGATGTTGCCTGGATTGAGTGGCATGCCTTATGATGATAGGCTGAGGGAGCTCGGTCTTTTCTCCTTGGAGAGACGTAGGATGAGAGGAGACCTAATAGAGGTGTATAAGATGTTGAGAGGCATAGATCGGGTGGACTCTCAGAGGCTTTTTCCCAGGGTGGAAATGGCTGCTACGAGAGGACACAGGTTTAAGGTGCAGGGGTGTAGGTACAGGGGAAATGTTAGGGGTAAGTTTTTCACACAGAGGGTGGTGGGCGAGTGGAATCGGCTGCCGTCAGTGGTGGTGGACGCAAACTCAATAAGGTCTTTTAAGAGACTCCTGGATGAGTACATGGAGCGTAATAGGATGGAGGGTAATAGGTAGGTCTAGAAGGTAGGGATGTGTTCGGCACAACTTGTGGGCCGAAGGGCCTGTTTGTGCTGTAGTTTTTCTATGTTTCTATAGACTACAAAAGCAGAGAGGTCAGGATGGAGTTGTATAGAACTTTAGTGAGGCCACAGCTGGAGGACTGTGTGCAGTTCTGGTCCCCACATTATAGGAAGGACGTGAACGCACTGGAGGGGGTGCAGAAGAGATTTATCAAGATGTTGCCTGGGATGGAACATTTAAGTTATGAAGAGAGGTTGGATAGGCTTGGGTTGTTTTCTCTGGAGCAGAGAAGACAGAGGGTGACCTGATTGAGGTGTTCAAGATTATGAGGGACATGGACAAAGTGGATAGGGAGCAGCTGTTCCCCTTAGTTGAAAGGTCAGTTACGAGGGGACACAAAATGAAAGTGAGGGCTGGGAGGTTTTGGGGGGATCTGAGGAAAAACGTCTTTACTCAGAGGGTGGCGACAGTCTGGAATGCACTGCCTGGAAGGGTGGAGGCGGCGGGATGCCTCACATCCTTTCAAAAATACCTGGATGAGTACTTGTTACGCCATAACATTCAAGGCTATGGGCCAGGTGCTGGCAAGTGAGATTAGGTGGGCAGGTCAGGGCATTTCATGCGTTGGTGCAGACTTGATGGGCCGAGGGGCCTCTTCTGCACTGTCGGATTCTATGATTCTGTTCTCTGACGCTTGTTATTCCTGATTTCTATCCATACTGAATCTACTTCACGATCTTTGGAGGCCACAAACATCAAAATCACAAAAATGTTAAAGCACAGGAGGCAGCCATTTGGCCCATTTTGTCTGCACCAGCTCTCCAAATGTATTCATCACCTAGTGTCTTCCCCTCCCATAAGCCTGCAGATTGTTTCTTTCCAAATAATCATCTCGTAGGGCCTCGATTGGCCCTGACTCCGCCACACTCTTAGGCAACGCATTCCAAACTCGAACCACTCGCTCTATAGCTTTTTTCACAAATCGCTTCACCTTGTTTGCCAATTACTTTAGATCTGTGGGAACAGTTTTTACCTGTCTGCTCTGTCCAGACCCTCAATTTTGAAGCCTTCTATCAAATCTTCTCTTAGACTTCTTTCCTTCAAAGGAAAAGAGTCCCAATTTCTCCAATCTATCTTTGTAACTGAAGTTAGGCAGAAGGCTAAAGTGCAGGACCTTGAAGGTTGTAATTTCTGGACTACTGTCGGTGCCACATGCTAGTGAGAATAGGAATGGGATGTTTAGGCAGATGAATGCGTGGTTTGAGAGCTGGTGCAGGGGGCAGGGATTTAGATTTTTTTGGATCATTGGGATCTTTTCTGGGGAAGGGGTAACCTGTTCAAGAGGGATGGGTTACACCTGAACTGGAGGGGGACTAACATCCTGGCGGGGAGATTTCCTAGAGCCACTCGGGAAGGTTTAAACTAGTTTGGCAGAGGGGTGGGACCCAAAGCAATAGGGAGACAGAAGAGAAGGTTGAGGACAGCACAGAAGTTAAAGAGAGCACATTAAGTAGTAAAGGCAGTGTCAGTAATCCTAGTCAAGATGTGGAGATGCTGGCGTTGGACTGGGTTAAACACAGCAAGATGTCTCACATCACCAGGTTAAAGTCCAACAGGTTTATTTGGTAGCACAAGCTACTAGCTTTCGGAGCGCTGCTCCTTCATCAGGTGAGTGGGATTTCAGTTCACAAACAGGGCATAGAAAGACACAAACTTAATTTACAAAATAATGGTTGGAATGCGAGTCTTTACAGGTAATCAAGTCTTAAAGGTACAAACATTGTGAGTGGAGAGAGGGTTAAGCACAGGTTAAAGAGATGTGTATTGTCTCCAGACAGGACAGTTAATGAGATTTTGCAAGCCCAGGCAAGTCGTGGGGGTTACAGATAGTGTGACGTGAACCCAAGATCCAGGTTGAGGCAGTCCTCATGTGTATAGAACTTGGCCATCAGTCTCTGCTCAGCGACTCTGCGCTGTCGTGCGTCGTGAAGGCCGCCTTGGAGAACACTTACCCGAAGATCAGAGGCCGAATGCCCGTGATTGTCGAGCGGTGTTCATTCATCCGTTGTCGTAGCGTCTGCATGGTCTCCCCAATGTACCATGCCTCGGGACATTCTTTCCTGCAGCGTATCAGGTAGACCACGTTGGACGAGTTGCAAGTGTATGTACCTGGTGGATGGTGTTCTCACGTGAGATGATGGCATCCGTGTTGATGATCCAGCACATCTTGCAGAGGTTGCTGTGGCAGGGTTGTGTGGTTGAACCGTTGGAGAAAATCTCCATTACAAGGGAGGAAGTGTTAGGTTTGTTAGAGAATATAAAGACTGACAAATCCCCAGGGCCTGATGGAATCTATCCAAGGCTGCTCAGGGAGACGAGAGATGAAATCGCTGGGCCTCTGACGCAAATCTTTGTCTCGACACTGGACGCAGGTGAGGTCCCAGAGGATTGGAGGATAGCTAATGTGGTCCCGTTATTTAAGAAGGGTAGGAAGGATAACCCGGGTAATTATAGGCCGGTGAGCTTGACGTCCGTGGTCGGGAAGTTGTTGGAGAAGATTCTCAGAGATAGCATGTATGCGCATTTAGAAAGGAATAAACTCATTAACGATAGTCAGCATGGTTTTGTGAGAGGGAGGTCATGCCTCACTAACCTGGTGGAGTTTTTTGAAGAAGTGACTAGAATGGTTGACGAGGGAAGGGCCGTGGATGTCGTCCATATGGACTTTAGTAAAGCGTTTGACAAAGTCCCTCATGGTAGGCTGGTGAAAAAGGTTGGATCTCATGGGATAAAGGGGGAGGTGGCTAGATGGGTGGAGAACTGGCTTGGTCACAGAGGGTGGTAGTGGAAGGGTATTTTTCCGACTGGAGGCCTGTGACTAGTGGTGTTCCGCAGGGCTCTGTATTGGGACCTCTGCTGTTTGTGATTTATGTAAGCGATCTGGAAGAAGGTGTAACTGGGGTGATCAGTAAGTTTGCAGACGACACAAAATTGGCAGGACTTGCAGATAGTGAGGAGCATTGTCAGAAGCTACAGAAGGATATAGATAGGCTGGAAATTTGGGCAAAGAAATGGCAGATGGAGTTCAATCCTGATAAATGCAAAGTGATGCATTTTGGTAGAAATAATGTAGGGAGGAGCTATACGATAAATGGCAGAACCATAAAGGGTATAGATGCGCAGAGGGACCTGGGTGTGCAAGTCCATAGATCCTTGAAGGTGACGTCACAGGTGGAGAAGGTGGTGAAGAAGGCATATGGCATGCTTGCCTTTATAGGACGGGGCATAGAGTATAAAAGTTGGAGTCTGATGTTGCAGATGTATAGAACGTTGGTTCGGCCGCATTTGGAATACTGCGTCCAGTTCTGGTCGCCACACTACCAGAAGGACGTGGAGGCTTTGGAGAGAGTACAGAGGAGGTTTACCAGGATGTTGCCTGGTATGGAGGGGCTTAGTTATGAGGAGAGATTGGGTAAACTGGGGTTGTTCTCCCTGGAAAGACGGAGGATGAGGGAAGACTTAATAGGGGTGTATAAAATTATGAAAGGCATAGATAGGGTGAACGGTGGGAAGCTTTTCCCCAGGTCGGTGGTGACGTTCACGAGGGGTCATAGGTTCAAGGTGAAGTGGGGGAGGTTTAACACAGATATCAGAAGGACATATTTTACACAGAGGGTGGTGGGGGCCTGGAATGCGCTGCCAGGCAAGGTGGTGGAGGCGGACACACTGGGAACGTTTAAGACCTATCTGGACAGCCATATGAACGGAGTGGGAATGGAGGGATACAAAAGAATGGTCTAGTTTGGACCAGGGAGCGGCACAGGCTTGTAGGGCCGAAGGGCCTGTTCCTGTGCTGTATGGTTCTTTGTTCTTTGGGGTCATGGTCACTGTTCTTCTGAAGGCTGGGTAGTTTGCTGCGGACAATGGTCTGTTTGAGGTTGTGCAGTTGTTTGAAGGCAAGAAGTGGGGGTGTGGGGATGGCCTTGGCGAGATATTCGTCTTCACCAATGACATGTTGAAGGCTCCGGAGAAGTACTGGACGACGAAGGGCACTCTGTCCGCCATGTCCCGTGTTTGTCTTCTGAGGAGGTCGGTGAGATTTCTCACTGTGGCGCGTCGGAACTGTCGATCGATGAGTCGAGCGCCATATCCTATTCTTAGGAGAGCATCTTCCAGCGTCTGGAGGTGTCTGTTGCAATCCTCCTAATCTGAGCAGATCCTGTGTATACGGAGGGCTGTCAGTAGGGGATGGCTTCTTTAACGTGTTTAGGGTGGAAGCTGGAGAAGTGGAGCATCGTGAGGTTATCCTGGGCTTGCGGTACAGTGAAGTGCTGAGGTAACCATCCTCGATGGAGATGAGTGTCCAAGAATGCAACTGATTCCAGAGAGTAGTCCATGGTGAGTCTGATGGTGGGATGGAACTTGATGTCATCATATAGTTGTTTCAGTGATTGTTCACCATGAGTCCAAAGGAAGAAAATGTCATTGATGTATCTAGTGCATAGCATCGGTTGAAGGTCCTGTGCGGCGAAGAGGTCTTGTTCGAACCTTTGCAAGATGTTGGCATATTGAGGTGCAAATTTGGTCCCCATGGCTGTTCCATGTGTCTGGATGAAAAACTGGTTGTTGTGGTCCAGGATGAAGCGGGTGAGTAGTAAAATTGCATCTGAAAATTGGCAGTTGTCGGTGTTGAGTACTGAGGCAGTTGCAGCAATGCCATTCTCGTGGGGGATGCTGGTGTAGAGTGCCGAGACATCCATTGTGACGAGGAGTGCTCCTGGTTCAACTGCTCCGTGTGCTGAATTTCTGTAGGAAGTCCGTAGAGTCATGGCAAAAGCTGGGGGTTCTTTGTACAATGGGTTTCAGGATGCCCTCGACGTAGCCGGAGAGATTCTCGCACAGGCTCCCATTGCCTGATACGATGGGACGGCAGAGTGTGTTTGCCTTGTGTATCTTCGGGAGGCAGTAGTGATCTCCAACGCGGGGAGTACGTGGGATGAGAGCACGGAGGATGCTTTGAAGGTCCGGATCAAATGTCTTGATCAATCGGTTTCGTTGACAGATGTGTTCTTTGGTCGGATCTACGTATAACCGTCCGTAGTGTTCCTCGTTGTTCAGTTGTCGGTACACCTCTTTGCAGTAATCCGTTCTGTTCAGTATGATGATGGCCCCTCCTTTGTCTGCTGGTTTGATGACAATGTTGTGGTTGGTCTCGAGAGTGCGGATGGCGTTGCATTGTGCTTGGGTGATGTTCGGGGCTGTCTTGTTAGTGCGGCTGATGAATCTGGCATTGATGAACCTCCTGACGGCTTGGGCATACAAGTCAAGTCGAGGGCAGCGGCCTTCCGGAGGAGTCCAATTTGACTCTTTCACCTTCGGTTGCTGCACCGCGGATCTCTGTCGGCTATACCGGTTCATTGGCTGTCTCATTGTGTTCGCCGTTGGCCTCTTGGGGTTTGTGGAAGAACTCCCGCAGCCTCATTCGCCTGATGAATTCCTCTGTGTCTGCTGCGAGACTGATGGGGTCTATTTTGGTGGTGGGGCAGAAATTGAGCCCTCGGCTGAGAACTTCGATTTCATCTGGTTGAAGTGTGTAGTCCGCCAATTGATCAAGATCCCATTACAATCAGAGATGACCTTCTTCACTATCCACTATGCCACCAATCTTGGTGTCATCTGCAAACTTACTAACCATGCCTCCTATATTCTCATGATGTATTCTCATCCAAATCATTTATATAAATGACAAATAACAGTGGACCCAGCACTAATCCCTGAGGCACATCGCTGGTCACAGGCCTCCAATTTGAAAAACAACCCTCTACAACCACCCTCTGGCTTCTATCAAGAAGTGGAGATGCCGGCGTTGGACTGGGGTGAACACACTAAGAGTTTTAACAACACCAGGTTAAAGTCCAACAGGTTTATTTGGTAGCAAATACCATTAGCTTTCGGAGCGCTGCTCCTTCGTCAGGTGGAGTGGAAATGTGCACATTTCCACTCCATCTGACGAAGGAGCAGCACTCCGAAAGCTAATGGTATTTGCTACCAAATAAACCTGTTGGACTTTAACTTGTTAAAACTCTGTGTTCTATCAAGAAGCCAATTTTGTATCCATTTAGTTACCTCACCCTGGATCCCATGAGATTTAACCTTGTGCAACAACCTACCATGGAGTACCTTGTCAAAGGCCTTGCTAAAGTCCATGTAGACAACATCAACTGCACTGCCCTCATCTACCTTCTTGGTTACCCCTTCAAAAAATTCAATCAAATTTGAGAGAGATGATTTTCCACTCACAAAGCCATGCTGACTGTCCCTAATCAGTCCTTGCATCTCTAAATGCCTGTAGATCCTGTCCCTCAAAATACCTTCCAACAACTTATATTATAGCAATTACTGAAATATGGCTAAGAAAGGAACAGAACTGGCAGCTCAATGTTCCAGGATACAAATGCTTTGGAAAGATAGAACAGGAGGTAGGAGAGGAGGGGGAGTTGCACTTTTGATCAGGGAAAATATCACAGCAATACTTAGGGGGAATATAACCGAGGGTTCGGCCAGAGTCTACATGGGTAAAACTGAGAAATAAGAAGGGGGAAATCACTTTGATAGGGTTGTACTATAGGCCCCCAAATAGTTGGCGGGAAATTGAGGAGCAAATATGTAAGGAGATTAGATAGCTCCAAGAAAAATAGGATGGTGAAAGTAGGGGATTTTAACTTTCCCAACATTGACTGGGACAGCCATAGTATTAGAGGGTTGGATGGAGAGAAATTTGTTGAGTGTACTCAGGAGGAATTTCTCATTCAGTATGTGGATGGCCCGACTAGAGAGGGGGCAAAACTTGACCTCCTCTTGGGAAATAAGGGCGGGCAGGGACAGAAGTGTTAGTGAGGGATCACTTTGGGACCAGTGACCATCATTCTATTAGTTTTAAGATAGCTATGGAGAATGATAGGTCTGGCCCAAAAGTTAAAATTCTAAACTAGGGCAAGACCAGTTTTGATGGTATCAGGCAGGAACTTTCAAAAGGTAATTGGAGGAGTCTGTGGGAAGGCAAAGGGACGTCTGCTAAGTGGAAGGCTTTCAGAAGTGTGTTAACCAGGGTTCAGGGTAAGCACATTCCTCTTAGAGTGAATGGCAAGGCTGGTAGAAGTAGGGAACCTTAGATGATTTGGGATATTGAGGCCCTGGTCAAGAAGAAGGAGGCACATGACATGCACAGGCAGCTGGGATCAAGTGAATCCCTTGAAGCGTATAGGGGGTGTAGGAGTAGAGTTAAGAGAGAAATCAGGAGGGCAAAAAGGGGACACAAGATTGTTTTGGCAGATAAGGCAAAGGAGAATCTAAAGAGCTTCTACAAATACATAAAGGGCAAAAGAGTAACTAGGGAGAGAATAGCGCCACTTAAGGATCAACAAGGTCGTTTACGTGCAGATTCACAAGAGATGGGCTGGATCCCAAATTAATATTTCTCATCAGTATTTACTGTCGAGAAAAACATGGATGTTAGGGAACTTGGGGAAATAAATAGTGATGTCTTGAGGAGTGTACACATTAGAGAAGGAGGTGCTGGAAGTCTTAAAGCGCATCAAGGTAGATAAATCCCCGGGACCTGATGAAGTGTATTCCAGGACATTGTGGGAGGCTCGGCAGAGATTTTTGAATCGACAGGTGAGGTGCCTGAAGATTGGAGGGTGGCAAATGTTCTGCCTTTAAAAAGAGCTGCAGGGAAAAGCCTAGGAACTACAGGCTGGTGAGCCTCACATCTGTAGTGGGTAAGTTGTTAGAAGATATTCTGAGAGACAGGATCTACAGCGATTTAGTGAGGCAAGGACTGATTAGGGACAGTTAGCATGGCTTTGAGTGTGGAAAATCATGTCTCACAAATTTGATTGAGTTTTTTGAAGGGGTAACCAAGAAGGTAGATGAGGGCAGTGCAGTTGATGTTGTCTAGATGGACTTTAGCAAGGCTTTTGACAAGGCACCACATGATAGGTTGTTGCATTAGGTTAAATCTCATGGGATCCAAGATGAGGTAGCAAAATGGATACAAAATTGGCTTCTTGATAGAAGCCAGAGGGTGGTTGTCGAGGGCTGTTTTTCAAACTGGAGGCCTGTGACCAGCGGTGTGCCTCAGGGATCAATGCTGGGTCCACTGTTATTTGTCATTTATATTAATGATTTGGATGAGAATATAGGAGGCATGGTTCGTAAGTTTGCAGATGACACCAAGATTGGTGGCATAGTGGACAGTGAAGGTCATCTCGGATTGCAACAGAATTTTGATCAATTGGACCCGTGGGCTGACGAATGGCAGATGGAGTTTAATTTCGATAAATGAGGGGTGATGCATTTTGGTAGATTGAACCAGGCAGGACTTACTCAGTTAATGTTAGGGTGTTGGGGAAAGTTACAGAACAAAGACACCCTATTATAGAAAGGACATTATTAAACTATAAAGAGTGCAGAAAAGATTTACTAGGATGCTATCGGGACTTGATGGTTTGAGTTATAAGGAGAGGTTGGATAGACTGGGACTTTTTTCTCTGGAGCGTAAAAGACTGAGGGGTTATCTTCTAGAGGTCTATAAAATAATGAGGGGCACAGATCAGCTAGATAGTCAATATCTTTTCCCAAAGGTAGGGGCGTCTAAAATTAGAGGGCATAGATTTAAGGTGAGAGGGGAGAGATACAAAAGGGTCCAGAGGGGCAATTTTTTCAACAGAGCGTGGTGAGTGTCTGGAACAAGCTGCCAGAGATAGTAGTAGAGGCGGGTACAATTTTGTCTTTTAAAAAGCATTTAGACAGTTACATGGGTAGAGAGGGTATAGTGGGCAACTGGGGCTACCTTCGGGGTTTAAAAATAAAAAGGGCAGCATGGGCACGTTGAGCCGAAGGGCCTGTTTCCGTGCTGTCAACCTCTGACTAAGCTTTACATCTCTGGAGCCACTCGCATAAATCTCTTCTGCACTCTCTCTGATGCATTCACATCCTTCCTAAAATGAGACACCTCAAACTGTAGGCAATATTCCAATTGAGGTATAACTAGTGTCTTAAAGAAAGAAATCATAGAAAGTTCATCATGTCCTCATGTCATCCTTCACTATAAGACTATCCTACCACCTCTGCTATTGTCTACCTGTCTGAAATATTGAGTTCCTGGAATATTTATTTCCCAACTTGATCACTGTGACTATGATTTTGTAATGGCGATTCAAAGTCATTTACCTCTCTCTGTGCCACTGATTCATCAACAGCAGATGCTTTGTGCATTCAGATAAAGAACATTTAATTTTTATTTACTTTTCCCTGAAATGACCTTATTCACTGATGTACATTTTTGTTGAAAAACTTGTCCCTTCATGTCCCATTCACTCTATTTCTCTTTATCCACATCAGTATACTGTTCTGAGACCTCGTACCCCAACCTCTCGCTTTGGATTTCTCAATCTTCCTTCACCTCCCCACCCCCAGTAAATGCACCATACTGCGAACAGAACTAATCTTAAAGCTGGGTTGTCAGTGTAATCCTTAGTATATGGAGGATTACATAAAAAGTATGGCACATTTGCATGTACTGGAAGCTACATATATTAACACACAGGGCCCTGTTCTTTGCAGACAAAAAGGGTGAATGCCTTGACCAGAGACAAGATGCCTGGTTTAAATTTTCAAACAATGTTTGGCAATTAACTGACAGTTACCATTAATTGGTGCATTCTCCATGCCACGCTCCTGAGAGTTGCCAACTAATCAGCACCCTCTCATGCAGTTTTAGGTTGTTTCCCTAGACACTGGTATTCTTGAAATTGTCTTGATGAATGCAGGATGAAAAGCTTTGACAAAAAGTCTTTATTTCAGCAAAATACAAGTTCCGTACTACCAAACTGGTTAAAGACTGAACAATATTGTTAGCCTGTGTCAAGGCAACCTCATTGCTTTGATGCAGCAGTTGACAGACTGACACCGAGCCCAACATCCAGACCGAAATGCCCCCCCTAGTGTTACGGCATGAATAAACAGCCATTAATTAAAGCAAATTTGATTATTTATCAAATAATTAAATTCACTGCTCAAATAATCAATCTGGTCAAGAGGATGAATTTCAAATTGGATAATTGGAGAATAAAAAAAAATTTCCAGCAAATTATCTAAAACACTGAAAAGTTATGTAAAAGCATTTCAGTTAACTTCCTTATATAATAGAAACATAGAACATCAAAACATAGAAAAACTACAGCACAAACAGGCCCTTCGGCCCACAAGTTGTGCCGAACACATCCCTACCTTCTAGACCTACCTATTACCCTCCATCCTATTAAGCTCCATGTACCCATCCAGGAGTCTCTTAAAAGACCCTATTGAGTTCACCTCCACCACCACTGACGGCAGCCGATTCCACTCGCCCACCACCCTGTGAGAGAAAAACTTACCCCTAACATCTCCCCTGTACCTACCCCCCAGCACCTTAAACCTGTGTCCTCTCGTAGCAAACATTTCCACCCTGGGAAAAAGCCTCTGAGAGTCCACCCGATCTATGCCTCTCAACATCTTATACATGTCTATTAGGTCTCCTCTCATTCTACGTCTCTCCAAGGAGAAAAGACCGAGCTCCCTCAGCCTATCATCATAAGGCATGCCACTCAATCCAGGCAACATCCTTGTAAATCTCCTCTGCACCCTTGCAATCTTTTCCACATCCTTCCTGTGGTGAGGCGACGAGAACTGAGCACAGTACTCCAAGTGGGGTCTGACGAGGGTCTTATATAGCTGCATCATTATCCCCGGACTCCTAAACTCAATCCCTCGATTGATAAAGGCCAGCACACCATACGCCTTCTTAACCACCTCCTCCACCTGTGGGGCCGATTTCAGAGTCCTATGGACCCGGACCCCAAGGTCCTTCTGATCCTCTACAGTACTAAGAGTCTTTCCCTTTATATTGTACTCCTTCATCCCATTTGTCATACCAAAATGGACCACGACGCATTTATCTGGGTTGAAGTCCATCTGCCATTTCTCCGCCCAGTCTTGCATCCTATCTATGTCCCTCTGTAACTTCTGACATCCCTCCAGACTATCCACAACCCCACCAACCTTCGTGTCGTCGGCAAACTTACCAACCCATCCCTCCGCTTCCTCATCCAGGTTATTTATGAAAATGACAAAGAGCAAGGGTCCCAGAACAGATCCCTGGGGCACACCACTGGTGACCGACCTCCATTTCGAAAAAGACCCATCTATACCCACTCTCTGCCTCCTTTGGGCAAGCCAGTTCTGGATCCACAGGGCAGCAGCCCCTTGGATCCCATGCCTTCTCACTTTTTCTAGAAGCCTTGCATGGGGGACCTTATCGAACGCCTTGCTAAAATCCATATAAACCACATCTAGCGCCTTCCCTTCGTCAATGTGTTTAGTCACATTTTCGACGAATTTTGTTCGAAATGGTGCAGCACAGAGGGAGAGATTCTCAGCAGGAGTACTGAGGGTGAGTAAAGTGCTGTGACTTATTTATTTATTTAATCCGTTTTTTTTCGCGGGCTTTTTTCAAAGGTTTAAACTCTGAGGAAGTGGGAGTAGGCTGCAGGGGATTCTGGGATATTGTGTTTTTAAGTATAAAAGTCACTCTATACAGCGGGCAGCGTCGGGAGTGGGCTGAGGAGTGAGTGGGAAGCTGAGTGAAAGCTGTCAGGGCTTTGGCTCACAGGGCTTAGGCAGAAAGGGCGATGCAGGGTAAGTTATTTTTATCCAAAGCTATATAGGATACGGGTAACTATTAATGATAGGCCAGTTCGGTGCTTCCGATGTGGGATGTGGGAGTTCCTGGAAACACCTAGCCTCCCGGAGGACCACATTTGCGCCAGGTGCGTGGAACTGCAGCTCCTGAGGGACCGCGTCACGGAACTGGAGTTGCAGATTGCTGACCTTGGTCTAGTCAGGGAGAACGAGAGGATAATTGACATGAGTTATAGGGAACTAGTTACACCGGGGCATCGGGAGGAAGACACGTGGGTCGCAGTTAGGAGTAAAGGTCAGAAGGGTAATGTACCAGAGAGTACTCCAGTGGCTGTCTCTCATAATAGGAAGGGCTCTGCGACAGGTGTGAGAGGGGAGGGGAGTGAGCAATTAATGGAGGGGTCACCTGTGGTTGTCCCACTCCAAAACAAGTATGTTGTTTTGGATAGTGTGGAGGATGACGACTCTCCAGGGGTAAGCTACAGTGACCAGGTCACTGGCACAGAGTCAGGCTCTATGGCCCGGAAAGGAAAGAGATGGGTTAGGAGAGCAATAGTGGTGGGGGATGCGTCGGTTAGAGGCACGGATAGGCGATTCTGTGGGTGCGAACGGGACTCCAGGATGGTAGTCTGCCTACCTGGTGCTGGGGTAATGGATGTCTCCAAGCGGATAGGAGGCATCTTAAAAGGGGAAGATAAAGAAACGGATGTCATTGTACACATTGGTGCAAATGACGTAGATAGGAAGAGCAGGGGGATCCTACGAGAGCAATTCAGGGAGTTGGGAAATAGGCTAAAAAGTAGGGCCTCCAGGGTGGCCATCTCTGGGCTGCTCCCAATGCCTCGTGCCAGTGAGGCTAAGAATAGGGAGTGAGTACAATTGAATGCTTGGCTAAAGGACTGGTCCAGGAGGGAGGGCTTCATTTTCCCAGATCAATGGGAAGTTTTCAGGAGAGGATGGCACCTGTACAAGAAGGACGGGTCACAACTAAGTTGGAAGGGCACGAATATCCTGGCTGGGAGTTTTGCTAGTGCAGTTCGGGGGGGGGTTTAAACTCGTATGGCAGAGGGGTGGGGATCAAAATATTAGGTCTACAAGTGTAGAGGCTGGGGACGAGCTTGGGGCTGGGACAAGGCTGGCAAAGAAGAAGAGCACTCTGGGGGAGGATGACCTCACTGGGCCTGGAGGTCTGGAGTGCTTATACTTCAATGCAAGGAGCGTAGCAGGTAAGACAGACGAACTTGGGGCCTTAATGCTCACGAGGAATTTGGATGTGGTTGCGGTGACAGAGACTTGGTTGAAAGAGGGACAGGACTGGCAGCTGAATATTCCGGGGTACAAGTGTTTTAGGTGAGACAGAGGAGGGGCCAAAAGAGGTGGGGGAGTAGCAGTGTTAGTTGGAGAGCATATTACAGCGATGCAGAGGGAGGACAATTCAGAGGGGTCGTGTAACAAGTCACTCTGGGTGGAGCTTAGAAACAGGAAGGGCGCAGTCACTATGTTGGGGGTATACTACAGGCCCCCCAACAGCCCAAGGGAAGTGGAAGAACGGATATGTCAGGAGATACTGGATAGGTGCAGGAAAAATAGGGTTGTTGGAGTGGGAGACTTCAATTTCCCTGGTATAGACTGGAAATCGCTGAGAGCTGGGACTCTGAATGAGGAGGAATTTGTAAAATGCGTACAGGAGGGTTCTTTGGAACAATATGTCAATAGCCCGACTAGAGAGGGGGCTATACTGGACCTAGTACTGGGGAATGAGCCCGGTCAGGTCTTCAAAGTTTCGGTAGGGGCACGTGTGGCAAATAGTGACCACAATTCTGTTAGCTTTAGGATAGTGATGGAAAAGGATGAGTGGTGTCCCAAGGGTAAGGTGTTGGATTGGGGGAAGACTAACTTTAGTGGGATTAGGCAGAAATTGGCAGCTCTTGATTGTTTGAGGGTAAATCCACATCTGGCATGTGGGGAGTCTTTTAAGGAACAGTTGTTAGGGCTACAGGACAGGCATGTGCCTGTAAAAAAGGATAGGAAGGGTAGGATTCGAGAACCGTGGATAACCAGGGAAATTGAGGGACTGGCCAAAAAGAAAAGAGAGGCGTACGTTAGGTCCAGGCAGCAAAAAACAGAGGGAGCTCTGGAGGAGCACAAAGAAAGTAGGAAAGAACTCAAACGGGGAATTAGAAGAGCAAAAAGGGGTCACGAAATGTCCTTGGCAGACAGGATTAAGGAGAATCCCAAGGCATATTATTCATACATTAGGAACAAAAGGGTTGTCAGGGAAAAAATCGGACCTCTTAGGGACAAAAGTGGGGAATTATGCTTGGAGCCCAAAGAAGTAGGGGAGATCCTAAATGAATACTTTGCGTCGGTATTCACAAAGGAGAGGGATGTGTTGACTGGGAGTGTCTCGGAGGGGAGTGTTGAACCGTTGGAGAAAATCTCCATTACAAGGGAGGAAGTGTTAGGTTTGTTAGAGAATATGAAGACTGACAAATCCCCAGGGCCTGATGGAATCTATCCAAAGCTGCTCAGGGAGATGAGAGATGAAATCGCTGGGCCTCTGACGCAAATCTTTGTCTCGTCACTGGACACAGGTGAGGTCCCAGAGGATTGGAGGATAGCTAATGTGGTCCCGTTATTTAAGAAGGGTAGGAAGGATAACTCGGGTAATTATAGGCCGGTGAGCTTGACGTCCGTGGTGGGGAAGTTGTTGGAGAAGATTCTTGGAGATAGGATGTATGTGCATTTAGAAAGGAATAAACTCATTAACGATAGTCAGCATGGTTTTGAGAGAGGGAGGTCATGCTTCACTAACCTGGAGGAGTTTTTTGAAGAAGTGACCAGAATGGTTGACGAGGGAAGGGCCGTGGATGTTTATATGGAACTTAGTAAAGCGTTTGACAAAGTCCCTCATGGCAGGCTGGTGGAAAAGGTTGGATCTCATGGGATAAAGGGGGAGGTGGCTAGATGGGTGGAGAACTGGCTTGGGCACAGAAGACAGAGGGTGGTAGTGGAAGGGTCTTTTTCCGGCTGGAAGCCTGTGACTAGCGGTGTTCCGCAGGGCTCTGTATTGGGACCTCTGCAGTTTGTGATTTATATAAACGATCTGGAAGAAAGTGTAACTGGGGGGGTGATCAGTAAGTTTGCGGACAACACAAAATTGGCAGGACTGGCAGATAGTGAGGAGCATTGTCAGAAGCTACAGAAGGATATAGATAGGCTGGAAATTTGGGCAAAGAGATGGCAGATGGAGTTCAATCCTGATAAATGCGAAGTGATTCATTTTGGTAGAAATAATGAAGGGAGGAGCTATACGATAAATGGCAGAACCATAAAGGGTGTAGATACGCAGAGGGACCCGGGTGTGCAAGTCCACAGATCCTTGAAGGTGACGTCACAGGTGGAGAAGGTGGTGAAGAAGGCATATGGCATGCTTGCCTTTATAGGACGGGGCATGGAGGATAAAAGTTGGGGTCTGATGTTGCAGATGTATAGAACGTTGGTTCGGCTGCATTTGGAATACTACGTCCAGTTCTGGTCGCCACACTACCAGAAGGACGTGGAGGCTTTGGAGAGAGTACAGAGCAGATTTACCAGGATGTTGCCTGGTATGGAGGGGCTTAGTTATGAGGAGAGATTGGGTAAACTGGGGTTGTTCTCCCTGGAAAGACGGGAGGATGAGGGGAGACTTAATAGAGGTGTATAAAATTATGAAAGGCATAGATAGGGTGAACGGTGGGAAGCTTTTCCTCAGGTCGGTGGTGACGTTCACGAGGGGTCATAGGTTCAAGGTGAAGGGGGGGGAGGTTTAACACAGATATCAGAAGGACATATTTTACACAGAGGGTGGTGGGGGCCTGGAATGCGCTGCCAGGCAAGGTGGTGGAGGCGGGGATACTGGGAACGTTTAAGACTTATCTCAATAGCCATATGAATGGAGTGGGAATGGAGGGATACAAAAGAATGGTCTCGTTCGGACCAGGGAGCGGCACGGGCTTGGAGGGTCGAAGGGCCTGTTCCTGTGCTGTATTGTTCTTTGTTACTCCACCAGGCTCGTAATGCATGATCTGCCCTTGACAAAGCCATGCTGAGTATTCTTGAGCATACTAAACCTCTCTAAATGCTCATATATCCTGTCCCTCAGGATCTTCTCCATCAGTTTACCAACCACTGAGGTTAGACTCACCGGTCGGTAATTACCTGGGCTATCCCTATTCCCCTTCTTGAAAATAGGAACCACATCCACAATCCTCCGGCACCTCTCCAGTCTCCATCGACGACGCAAAGATCATCGCCAGAGGCTCTGCAATCTCCTCCCTCGCCTCCCACAGTAACCTGGGGTACATCCCATCCAGACCCGGCGACTTATCTATCTTGATGTCATTCAAAGATTCCAGCACAACCTCTTAAAGTCCACATACTCAATCCTTTCAGTCCACCGCACGCCCGCAGTACATCCACCCAGGTCCTTCTCCTCTGTGAAAACCGAGGCAAAATACTCATTGAGCACCTCTGCCATTTTTACTGGTTCCGTGCAGACTTTCCCGCTTTTACCTTTTATGGGCCCTATTCCGTCACGTCTCATCCTTTTACTCTTCACATATTTATAGAACGCCTTAGGGTTCTCCTTAATTCTACCTGCCAGGGCCTTCTCGTGACCCCTTCTGGCTCTCCTAATTTCCTTCTTTCGTCCCTTCCTGCAAGCCGTATACTCTTCTAAATCCCTATCTTCGCCAAGCTCTCTGAGCCTTTTGTACGCCTTTTGACATCCGCACAGAAGAAACATTGCCTTGGTGATTAGCTGTTGAACTTTAAGTAGGAAGTTCAATGACTCCTGTTCCTTAAAGGACGCTCGTGTGCGAGATGGATGACCTTACGTAAATAACCATGTGCAGGAAGTGCAGTCAGCTGAGCGTTTCAGGACTTCAGCAGCAGCCAGCGTCACTGCTCATAAGTAGCAAGGTTTTGCACCACACAAGTGCCAGGCACTGGCAAGTGCCAGTGACATTCACATCCGAAGAATGACCTTCTGCCATGAGAGAGCATCTAGCCATCTCCATTCAATGGCATTATCATCGGTGAAACTCTTACTATCAACATCCGGGGGAGGTTGCTATTGACCAGACACTGAAGTGAAACAGGTTAATACTGTATCTATAAGAGCAAATCAGGCTGGGAATTCCATGGAGCATAACTCACCTCCTGACTCCACAAACCCTGTACAAGTCAGGAGTGTGATGGAATACTGTCCACTTGTCTGGATAAGTGCTGACAACACTCAAAAAGCTCAACATCTTCCAGGATAAAGCACTTGAATCTACGCAGCATCACCACACAGTAGCAGCAATGTGTATCATCTACAAGATGCACTGCAGCAACTCACCAAAACATCTTGCAAACACGTGATTTCTACCACCAAGGAGGACAAGAGCAGCAGATACCTAGCAACTCCACCACCTGGAAGTTCCCCTTTAAGTCACTCACCATCCTGACTTGAAAATATACCGTTCCTTTATTGTCGCTGGCTCAAAATCCTGCAATTCCCTCCCTAACAGCACTGTGGGTGCTCCCGCAGTTCAAGGCAGTAGCTCACCAGCATCTTCAAGTGTAATAGATCGGCAACAACTGCTGGCCTTGCCAGTGACATTCACATCCCAAGAATGAATTGAAAAATTCCCCCACAACTGAGCCAATTTTAACTGAACCTTTGAGAATTTTGATTTTATGTTGCTTCCTTCCCTCAGATTTAAATTTCTCTGCTGTTTAAAAAGACTGGTGAGGCTTACATTTAGGGCCCTACTGCCCAGCTATTTGCCACTTAATGTCCTAACACTGCTGTGACATCCTTTGGTCTCCCCTCCACCCCTAACCTAATTAGATTTTTTTTTCCAATGGCCTGCAATTTTCCTAAACCTTTACCCTCCCCATTCATCCTTCTGCCCATCACACCTCCATTTGCTCTGCACCCCTCATACAATGATGTGGAGATGCCGGCGTTGGATGGGGGTAAGCACACTAAGAAGTCTCACAACACCAGGTTAAAGTCCAATTATTTAGCAGCAGAAGCTTTCGGAGTCTCGCTCCTTCATCAGGTGAGTCACCTGATGAAGGAGCGAGACTCCGAAAGCTTCCCCTCATACAAAGCATGGAAGGTCATACACAGACCTTGTTCCATCATATTTGGTCTCACATCATTTTATCTCCTGACTTTTTTGCCCACGTTTCCCAATTACTGTATCAAGTTCCACCAAGCAATACACAACTGCAAGCTCTGACCACAAGGTAGCACTGTATTACCTTTCCGCACAAAGTTTTAATTTACATTATTTACAATGTTATTTAGGGCAATTCACAGCAATGGGATTAAATATCGCCACTAATTATATTTTAAAATCTTCATTACCATGCTAATTTCCCAGGCTTCAGCTTCTCGTCTTAGACTGGCATTAGAACAGGCAAACAGTGCTTTCAATCATATCAGTGCATTCTAAACAAGTGATTCAATAGGGCTGACAAACAAAACATTGCTGGTTCTCCATGTTCTGAATCTTTCCTTGAAGCTCAGCAGCATTGACATTAGTAACAGTAAGAAGTTTCACAACACCAGGTTAGAGTCCAACAGGTTTATTTGGTATCACGAGCTTTCGGAGTGTTGATCCTTCTTCACCTGATGAAGGAGCAGCGCTCTGAAAGCTCGTGATATCAAATAAGCCTGTTGGACTTTAACCTGGTGTTGCGAGACTTCTTACTGTGCCCACCCCAGTCCAACGCCGGCATCTCCACATCATGCACTGAGTTATAACAATGAGGCAGAATGGTCACAGAAAAAAAAGACAGGGGGGCAAGGCCTACACTGCAGATCCAGCTATCTCATTGGACATCCTGCTCCTTGTGTCCAAATATCTACAGGTTGAAAATTGGCCTGTTCAGCCATCTAGCCCCTCGAGCCTGCCCCGCCATTCAATAAGATCATGGCTGATCTGATAGTGGTTTAGTTCCACTTACCCGCCCCCTCCCCATAACCCTTAATTCCCTTATTGATCAGAAATCTATCTACCTGTGACTTAAACATATTTAACGAGGTAGCCTTCACTGCTTCAATGGGCAGAGAATTCCAGAGATTCACTACCCTCTGAGAAGAAGTTCCTCCTCAACTCTGTTCTAAACTGACTCTCCCTTATCTTGAGGCTGTGTCCTCTAGTTCTTGTTTCCTTTCATAACATAAGAACATAAGAACATAAGAAATAGGAGCAGGAGTAGGCCATCTAGCCCCTCGAGCCTGCCCCGCCATTCAATAAGATCATGGCTGATCTGACGTGGATCAGTACCACTTACCCGCCTGATCCCCATAACCCTTAATTCCCTTACCGATCAGGAATCCATCCATCCGCGCTTTAAACATATTCAGCGGGGTAGCCTCCACCACCTCAGTGGGCAGAGAATTCCAGAGATTCACCACCCTCTGGGAGAAGAAGTTCCTCCTCAACTCTGTCCTAAACCGACCCCCCTTTATTTTGAGGCTGTGTCCTCTAGTTTTAACTTCCTTTCTAAGTGGAAAGAATCTCTCTGCCTCTACCCTGTCTAGCCCCTTCATTATCTTATATGTCCCTATAAGATCTCCCCTCAGCCTTCTAAACTCCAATGAGTACAGGCCCAATCTACTCAATCTCTCCTCATAAGCTCACCCCCTCCTCTTCAGTATCAACCTGGTGAACCTTCTCTGTACTCCCTCCAAGGCAAATATATCCTTTCGCAAATAAGGGGACCAAAATTGCACACAGTACTCTAGTTGCGGCCTCACCAGTACCTTGTACAGTTGCAGCAAGACCTCCCTGCTTTTATACTCCATCCCTTTCGCGATAAAGGCCAACATTCCATTTGCCTTCTTGATCACCTGCTGCACCTACAGACTGAGTTTTTGCGATTCATGCACAAGGACCCCCAGGTCCCTCTGCACAGTAGCATGTTGTAATTTTTCACCGTTTAAATAAGAGTCCATTTTACTATTATCCCTTCCAAAGTGGATAACCTCACACTTGTCAACATTATACTCCATCTGCCAGATCCTCGCCCACTCACTTAGCCTATCCAAATCTCTCTGCAGACTTTCCACATCCTCCACGCAATTCACTTTCCCACTCATCTTTGTGTCATCCACTTGATCGGATTGATTGGTGGAGCAGATTCAAAGGGCTGAATTTGCCTTTCTGCTGCTAATTCCTATGTTCCTATTTATCAACTGTTTGCATTAGCATTTTAGTGAAGCATAATAGTGACCACATATAAGGAGTGCTGGACCACCAGGGATGTTGCCCAAGACAAACTCTGTGATAAGGGAACAAGGTTTCTCACAGGACATGGTGATAATGGTTTTAACTTTTTCAACATTTATCATGAAAGTAGATGGCGTTCAATTCACAGAATGTGAAAGAATGCACATTGAGAGGATGAAAATGGAAAAATAGTCTACTTTAAAGGACAGTGTTGAAAACTGTAGATGAGGAGACAAACCTTAGTTTCAATATATATAATTCCCCCCCCCCGCGCCCCATGAAAGGAGACCCCACCTTCAATTCTTTCCTGAAACCCACAGATTTCCCTACTTTTGAGCTTGGTTTGCTTTTTCTATGGCCTTGCCAATCTGTGCAATAACTTTTAGTGGTTGGTGCATTTATAGCCTGTCATAACTCAGGAAGCCCAATTGGAAAGGAACAGTATTTGTCGAGCACAAAATAAAGCCACTACTCCGTGGTGTATATATACAGCTATAGACAATAGTTCTGCAGACCTTCCCAGTGTCTGCCTTATAAAGGGCTCAGGTAACAAGGTCCACCTGGGCAGACCATTGCCTATTACCAAGGGAACTTGTATTCAATGAGCCACATAGTGAGACAATTAGAGATTCCCCATGGAACTCATGGAGGTTATCACATAGTCTTTTCTACCCCTTTGTTCCTTTTCCCCACCGAGACTGACATTCCATGTAGTAAGTGACCTCTTTTATCTTTCCTACCAAACTGCAACTCAACATTTATCTACTTATACTTCATTATGCTGCCCCCTAGTGACAATCTACAGGCAAAGAGTTAGCTTACACAATACTGACAATGTGCCTTTTCACCATTTCCCTCAATTGCTTATGTGCTACTAAATTGATTATGACAAATTCTGGATTGTCACAACTTGCAGCACAAAGCAAAAATCAAAGCCACTGCTTTTGCCTTTCCTGCAGCCCCAGCAAACCTCTACAGGCTCAACTTTGACCTCTCTCAGAAGGAAGAAACTACACAAGATTCTGGCATAATGTTCAATGTTGATAAACTGAGCTAAAAACTCTAATCAGCAATCAGTAAGGATAGGCTTTCTGGTTGTATCACAGCTCAGTGTGGCTCCGGCTCTATCCAAAGCCGCAAGAAATTCCAAAAGGTCGTGAACGAAGCCTAGTCCACTTAAATCCCTGATTACATCTCAAGATGCCCTGATTTCCATCACTAAAAGTAGCAGTGGCAGAGTGTGGAGCGAGAAACCTGGTTCCTTCCTCTCAAGTTGCAGACATGAGCTTCCAAAACCAGGTCAATCAAAACAAGTCCATCATGCAAACCAGTCTCCCATCCATTAACTCCGTCTACACTTCCCGCTGCCTCAGAAAAGTAGCCAGCGTAATCGAGGACCCCACGCACCGCGATCACTCTCTCTTCCACCGGGAAAAGAACGCTTCTTCCCTGCTGCCATCAGACGTTTGAATAGATCTATCTTGCATTAAGTTGATCTTTCTCTACACCCTAGCTATGACTGTAACACGACATTCTGCACACTCTCCTTTCCTTCTCTATGAACTGTATTCTTTTTCTGAATAAAGAGAACAAAGAACAGTACAGCATAGGAACAGACCCTTTGGCCCTCCAAACTAAAACCGTATGCACTTCCTTCCATTCCCATCCTATTCACGTATTCGTCTAGATGCCACTTAAATGCTGCAAAAAAAGTGCTTTTCACTGTATACCAATAGACGTGGCAATAATAAATCAAATCAAAATAATGTAAGGGAATTAAAATCCGGGGGAAATCATGCCACAACAAGATTATAGAGTCTATCCTGCAAGATGTTTTAGGAAAGTAGCCCCTTCTGAATGTGTTGTACCTCCGACTACGGCATTTGATTCATTTCCTATTAGCCCCATCAGTCACATAGGGCTCGACCACTTGGGTCCCACTCCCTGAAAATCCAGATCCCTTGATTTCACCTATCAACTCCAAACCAACTCAATTCATTTTTTGAACTCGACAACCAATTATGAAGCCACGAGATATTAAAAGCCAAGCTAATTCTAGCAAGGCCTTTAACAAAGTCCTTCATGGCAAGCCGATAGAAGATGAAGTCATATGGGATCCACGGTGACCTGGTAAGAAGGATACAGAACTGGCTTGGTCATATAATGATGTGGCGATGCCGGCGTTGGACTGGGGTAAACACAGTAAGAAGTCTCACAACACCAGGTTAAAGTTCAACCGGTTTATTTGGTAGCACAAGCCACTAGCTTTCGGAGTGCTGCCCCTTCATCAGGTGAGTGGGAGTTCTGTTCTCAAACAGGGCATGTAAAGACACAAACTCACTTTACAAAATAATGGTTGCGAATGCAAGTCTTTACAGGTAATCAAGTCTTAAAGGTACAGACAATGCAAGTGGAGAGAGGGTTAAGCACAGGTTAAAGAGATGTGTATATAAGACAGTGTGTATAATGGTGGAAGGGTGTTCTTCTGACGGGAGATCTGTGGCCAGTGGTGTTCCATAGAGATCAGTGCTGGGACAAAGGGTCAACAGGGCTCAAAATGTCAGCTCCTTTCTCTCCTTACAGATGCTGCCAGACCTGCTGAGATTTTCCAGCATTTCCTCTTTTGGCTTCAGTGCTGAGATCCCTGTTGTTTATATATAAATATAAATGATTTGGAGGAGAATACAGGTAACAGAAACAAAGAAGATAGGAACAGGAGGAGGCCATTTGGCCCTTCAAGCCTGCTAGAGTCATAGAGTCAGAGGTTTACAGCATGGAAACAGGCCCTTCAGCCCAACTTGTCCATGCCGCCCTTATTTTTTTTTAAACCCCTAAGCTAATCCCAATTGCCCTGCATTTGGCCCATATCCCTCTATACCCATCGTACCCATGTAACTATCTAAATGCTTTTTAAAAGATAAATTTTACACGCCTCTACTACCACCTCTGGCAGCTTGTTCCAGACACACACCCTCTGTGGGAAAAAATTGCCCCTCTGGACACTTTTGTATCTCTCCCCTCTCACCTTAAACCTATGCCCTCTAGTTTTAGACTCCCCTACTTTTGGGAAAAGATATTGACTATCTACCTAGTCTATGCCCCTCATTATTTTATAGACCTCTATGCGGTCACCCCTCAGCCTCCTACGCTCCAGAGAAAAAAGTCCCAGTCTATTCAGCCTCTCCTTATAACCCAATCCATCAAGTCCCAGTAGCACCCAAGTAAATCTTTTCTGCACTCTTTCTAGTTTAATAATATCCTTGCTATAATTGGGTGACCTGCTCAACCATTCATTACCATCATGGGTGATCATCCAACTCAGTAGCCTAATCCTAAATGCTTTTGCCCCATAGCCTTTGATCCCATTCACCCCAAGTGCTATATCGAGCCTCCTCTTGAATACATATCATGTATTGACATCAACTACTTCCTGTGGTAACGAATTCCACAGTTCACCGCTCTTTGGGTGAAGAAATGTCTCCTCTTCTCCGCCCTAAATGGCTTACCCCAAATCCTCAGATTGTGACCCCTGGTTCTGGACACCCCTACCATCGGAAACATCCTCCCTGCATCTACCCTGTCTAGTCCTGTTAGAATTTTATAAGTCTCTATGAGATTCCCCCTAATTCGTCTGAACTTCAGCGAAAACAACCGTAACCTAGTCAATCTCTCCTCATACATCAGTCCCGCCATCCCCGGAATCAGCCTGGTAAACAATCACTGCACTCCCTCGAGAGGAAGAATATCCTTCCTCAGAAAAGGAGACCAAAACTGCACACAATATTCTAGGTAGTCTGAATAGAAAGGTTGCAGCCGGTAAGATTGGGGAAGCTGCGGATAGTGACGACGATGGCCAGAGGGTACAGCAGGATATTGATAGGCTGGAGACTTGGGCAGAGAAATGGCAGATGGAATTTAATCTGGAAAAATGTGAGGTGATGCATTTTGAAAGGTCTAATGCAGGAGGGAAGCATGTTGTAAATGGCAGAACCCAATAGAAGCATTAGCATAGAGGGATCTAGGTGTACAAGTCCACAGTTCTCTGAAAGTGGCAACACAAGTGGATAAGGTGGTCAGGGAGGCGTATGGCATGCTCGCCTTCATCAGTCGGGACACAGTACAAAAATTGGCAAGTCATGTTGCAGCTGTATAGACCTTCAGGTAGGCCACATTTCGAACACTATGCACAGTTCTTGTCGCCACACTACGAGGAAAGGGAGGAAATTGCTGGGACCTTGAGAGAAATCCTTGTATCCTCACTGGCTATAGGGGAGGTCACAGTAAGAAGTTTAACAACACCAGGTTAACTGTGAAACTTCTTACTGTGTTTACCCCAGTCCAACGCCGGCATCTCCATATAGGGGAGGTCCCAGAGGATTGGAGAATAGCCAATGTTGTTCCTTTGTTTAAGAAGAGTAGCAAGAATAATCCAGGTAATTACAGGCTGGTGAGCCTTACGTCAGTGGTAGGGAAATTATTGGGGAGGATTTTTCGAGACAGAATTTACTCCCATTTGGAAATAAGTGGACGTATTAGCGAGAGACAACATGGTTTTGTGAAGGGGAGGTCGTGTCTTACGAACTTGATAAGAGTTTTTCGAGGAAGTGACGAAGGTGATTGATGAGGATAGGGCAGTGGACGTTGTCTACATGGGCTTCAGTAAGGCCTTTGACAAGGTCAGTCATGGCAGGCTGGTGCAGAAGGTGAAGTCGCATGGGATCAGAGATGAGCTGGCAAGGTGGATACAGAACTGGCTCGGTCATTGAAAGTTTGTGTCTTTATATGCTCTGTTTGTGAACAGAATTCCCACTCACCTGAAGAAGGGGCTTGCAGCTCCGAAAGCTTGTGTGGCTTTTGCTACCAAATAAACCTGTTGGACTTTAACCTGGTGTTGTTAAACTTCTTACTCGGTCATTGAAGACAGTGGATAGCACTAGAAGGGTGTGTTTCTGAATGGAGGGCTGTGACAAATGATGTTCCTCAGGGATCAGTGCTGAGACCTTTGCTGTTTGTAATATAAATGATTTGGAGGAAAATGTAACTGGTTTGATTAGTAAGTTTGCGGATGATACAAAGGTTGGTGGATTTGCGGATAGCGATGAGGACCATCAGAAGATACAGCAGGCTATAGATCAGTTGGAGAATTGGGCGGAGAGATGGCAGATGGAATTTAATCCAGACAAATGTTAGATAATGCATTTTGGAAGATCTAATACAAATAGGAAATATACAGTAAATGGCAGAACCCTGAGTATTGATAGGCAGAGGGATCTGGGTGTACAGGTACACAGATCACTGACAGTGACAACGTAGGTGGAGATAGTCGTCAAGGCGGCATACGGCATGCTTGCCTTCATCGGGCGGGGCATTGTGTTTAAAAATTGGCAAGTCATGTTGCAGCTTTATAGAACCTTAGTTAGGCCACACTTGGAATAGTATTCAATTCTGGTCGCCACGCTACCAGAAGGACGTGGAGGTTTTGGAGAGGGTACAGAAATGATTTACCAGGATGTTGCCTGGTATGAAGGGCATCAGCTATGAGGAGAGGTTGGAGAAACTTGTTTTGCTCTCACTGGAACAACGGAGGGGCAACCTGACAGAAGTCCACAAGATGAGGGGCATGGACAGAGTGGATAATCGGAAGCTTTTTCCCAGGGTGGAAGAGTCAATTACTAGGGGGCATAGGTTTAAGTTGCGAGGGGCAAGGTTTAAAGGAGATGTACAAGGCAAGTTTTTTTTTTACAGAGGATGGTGGGTGTCTGGAAGTCACTGCCGGGGAGGTAGTGGAAGCAGATACGAGTGTGACATTTAAGGGGCATCTTGACAAATACATGAATAGGATGGCAATGGAGGGATATGGTCCCCGGAAGGGTAGGGGGTTTTAGTTCAGTCGGGCAGCATGGTCAATGCAGGCTTGGATGGCTAAAGGGCCTGTTCCTGTGCTGTAATTTTCTTTGTTCTTTGACATGGATGTTTTGGAGTGGGTGCAGCAAAAGTTTACCAGAATGTTGCCTGGTTTGGAGGGTATTAGCTATGAGGAGAGATTGAACAAACGGTTTTCACTGAAACGTCAGAACGTCAGAGGGGCGACCTGACAGATGTTTACAAAATTATGATGGCATGGATAGAATGGATAGTCAGTCTTTTTCCCAGGGATAAATGTCAATTACTAGATTTAAGGTAAATGGAGGAAGTTTAAAGGAGATGTGAGGAGCAAGTTTTTTGTTAAACATGATGGTAAGTACCTGGAATGCGCTGCCAGAGGAAGTGGCAGATACAACAGCAATGTTTAAGAGGCATCTTGACAGATACATGAGTAGGCAGGGAATAGAGGTCACTCATTTACATTCAAGTGTCAATTAAAGTTTGTTAACACAGTCAATAGCAAAATCTAAAGAAAAATGCTGGAAAATCTGGAGCAAGGGGAAATATGAAGCCATCAGGCAGGAGATTAGAGACATAAATTGGAAGGAGGTATTCTCGAGGAAAAGTACCGAAGGTGGCAGATTTTCAAGGAATGTTTGTCTGGAGTTCTGCATGACAACGTTCCGATGAGACGGAGGTTTTGGTAGGTTACGGGAACCGTGGTGCGCGATAGCTGCGCTGAACCTAGTCAAAAAGAAAAGGAAAGCGTACAAAAAGTTCAGAGAGCTAGGCAATGAGTATACGGCTTGTAGGAAGGGACTTAAGAAATTAGGAGAGCCAGATGGGGTCACGAGAAGGCCTTGGCAGGTAAGATTGAGAACCCGAAGGCGTTCTATAAATATGAAGAGTAAAAGGATGAGATGTGAAGGAATAGGATCTATAAAAGGTGAAGGTGAGAAAGTCCGTACAGAACCGGAAGAAATAGCAGAGGTGCTTAATGAATATTTTTCCTCGGTATTCATGGTGGAAAAAGACCTGGGTGGTTGTACTACAGGATTGAGGTGGACTGAAAAGATTGAGTATGTGGACATTAAGAAAGAGGATGTGTTGGAAATTTTGAATAGTATCAAGATAGATAAGTCGCCAGGACCGGATGGGATGTACCCCAGGTTACTGTGGGAGGCGAGGGAAGAGATTGCAGAACCTTTGGCGATGATCTTTGCGTCGTTGATGGAGACGGGAGAGGTTCCGGAGGATTGGAGGATTACGGATGTGGTTCCTATATTCAAGAAAGGGAATAGGGATAGCCCAGGAAATTACCGACCGGTGAGTCTAACCTCAGTGGTTGGTAAGTTGATGGAGAAGATCCTGAGGGACAGGATTTATGAACATTTAGAGAAGTTTAGTATGCTCAAAAGAAGTCAGCACGGCTTTGTCAAAGGCAAACCGTGCCTTACGAGCCTGGTAGAGTTCTTTGAAAATGTGACTAAACACATTGACGAAGGAAAAGCGGTAGATGTGGTTTACATGGACTTCAGTAAGGCGTTCGATAAGGTCCCCCATGCAAGACTTCTCGAGAAAGTGAGAGGGCATGGGATCCAAGGGGCTGCTGCCTTGTGGATCCAGAACTGGCTTGCCTGCAGAAGGCAGAGAGTGGTTGTAGATGGTTTTTTTTCTGAATGGAGGTCGGTCACCAGTGGAATGCCCCAGGGATCTGTTCTGGGACCCTTGCTGTTTGTCATTTTCATAAATGACCTGGATGAGGAAGTGGAGGGATGGGTTGGTAAGTTTGCCGACGACACAAAGGTTGGTGGTGTTGTGGATAGGTTGGAGGGATGTCAGAAGCTGCAGCGTGACATAGATAGGATGCAAGACTGGGCGGAGAAGTGGCATATAGACTTCAACCCAGATAAATGTGTAGTGGTCCATTTTGGCAGGTCAAATGGGATGAAGGAGTATAATATCAAGGGTAAGACTCTTAGCAGTGTAGAGGATCAGAAGGAACTTGGGGTCCGGGTCCATAGGACTCTGAAATCAGCCTCGCAGGTAGAGGAGGTGGTTAAGGCGGCGTATGGTGTGCTGGCCTTCATCAGTCGAGGGATTGAGTTTAGCAGTTGGGAGATAATGATGCAGCTTTATAAGACCCTCGTCAGACCCCACTTGGAGTACTGTGCTCAGTTCTGGTCGTCTCATTACAGGAGGGATGTGGAAATGATTGAAGGCGCAGAGAAGATTTACAAGGATGTTGCCTGGATTGGTTGGCATGCCTTATGAGGATAGGCTGAGGGAGCTCGGTCTTTTCACCTTGGAGAGACGAAGCATGAGAGATGACCTGATAGAGGTGTACAAGATGTTGAGAGGTATAGATCGGGTGAATTCTCGGAGGCTTTTTCCCAGGGCTGAAATGGCTGCTACGAGAGGACATAGGTTTAAGGTGCTGGGGAGTAGGTACAGAATAGATGTCAGGGGTAAGTTTTTCACTCAGAGGGTGGTGGGTGAGTGGAATCGGCTGCCAGCAACGGTGGTGGAGGCAAACTCGATAGGGTCTTTTAAGAGACTTCTGGATGAGTACATGGGACTGAATAGGATTGAGGGTTATAGGTAAGCCTATAAGCCTAGGTAGGTAGGGACATGACCGGTGCAACTTGTGGGCCGAAGGGCCTGTTTGTGCTGTATTTTTTCTATGTTCTATGTTCCATCTCAGCAGGTCTGGGAAAATGCAGGAAAATCTCAGCAAGCTTTGACAAAGGGTCATCTGGGCGCAAAACATCTGCTCTTTTCTCTCCTTACTGATGCTGCCAGGCCTGCTGCGATTTTCCAGCATTTTCTCTTTTGGTTTCAGATTCTAGCATCCACAGTAATTTGCTTTTATCCAATAGCAAAACCTATTCTCTAACATTAAATGGTTAATAAATAGTACCTAAGCCATTAATGTATATTTTCTAAATGCAGCCAATGGAAAACCTGAGCGATTGAAACTAAGAATTTCTGCATAGGATTGGTACAGGAGGCCATTCAAGAGGTGGGGGGTTGGGGGAAGCAAAAAGTGGTAGTTGTAGTGGATTTTATAATTCGGGGGATTGATAGCATCCTTTGTAAGCCAGATTGTGAGTCCCTCATGGTATGTTGCCTGCCCGGTGCCAGGGTGAGGGACATCTTTGACTGGCTTGAAAGGATATTGGAGTGGGAAGGGGAGGATCCAGTTATGGTCCACGTGGGGACAAACAACATAGGCAAGACTAGGAAAGAGGACCTGTTTGGGGACTATCAAGCACTAGGAACTAAATTAAAGAACAGGTCCTCAAGGGATTACTACCCGAGCCACGTGCAAATTGGCATAGGGTTGAGAGAATTAGGGAAGTTAACACGTGGCTAAAGGAATGGTGCGGCAAAGAGGGGTTCCATTTCATGGAGTCTTGGCATCAGTATTGGAACAGGAGGGATCTGTACCGTTGGGACGATCTTCACCTGAACCAATCTGGGACCAGTGTTCTCGCAAAACGGTTAATATAAAGCAAAGCAGCAGGATAGCACGTGGGGAGAAGATTCCAACTATATCAAATATCAGGAAAAAAGTTAAAAGGAAGGAGAACTCAGGAGATGTTATTAATGGAGGTGTTAGAATTCAGAAAGAAGAATCCAAAAACTAGCATACGGGCACTTTATCTGAATGCTCGTAGCATTCGAAACAAGGTAAATGAGTTGACGGCACAAATCATTGCGGATGAGTATGATTTGGTGGCCATTACAGAGACATGGTTGCAGGATGGTCACGATTGGGAGTTAAATATCCAGGGGCATCAAACTGTTCGGAGGGACAGACAGGAAGGTAAGGTGTAGCTCTGATATTTAGGGATGACATCAGGGCGGTAGCGAGAGATGATATCGGTTCTACGGAAAAAAAGATTGAATCCATTTGGGTGGAAATTAGAAATAGTAAGGAGAAAAGTCACTGATAGGCATAGTCTATAGGCCACCAAATAATATCACGATGGGTCGAGTAATAAAGAAATAACTGATGCATGTAAAAATGGTACAGCAATTAATATGGGGGATTTTAATCTACATATCAATTAGCAAACCAGGTTGGTCAAGGCAGCCTTGAGGAGGAGTTCATAAAATGTATCCACGATAGCTTCCTTGAACAGTATGTAATGGAACCGACAACGGAACAAGCTATCCTAGATCTGGACCAGTGTAATGATGTGGAGATGCCGGCGTTGGACTGGGGTAAACACAGCAAGAAGTCTCACATCACCAGGTTAAAGTCCAACAGGTTTATTTGGTAGGATAAGCTACTAGCTTTCGGAGCACTGCTCCTTCATCAGGTGAGTGGGATTTCAGTTCACAACCAGGGCATATAAAGACAAACTCAATTTACAAAATAATGGTTGGAATGCAAGTCTTTACAGGTAATCAAGTCTTAAAGGTACAGACAATGCGAGTGGAGAGAGGGTTAAGCACAGCTTAAAGAGATGTGTATTGTCTCCAGCCAGGACAGTTAGTGAGATTTTGCAAGCCCAGGCAAGTCGTGGGGGTTACAGATAGTGTGACATGAACCCAAGATCCCGGTTGAGGCCGTCCTCATGTGTGCGGGACTTGGCTATAAGTTTCTGCGCTGTTGTGTGTCGTGAAGGCCGCCTTGGAGAACACTTACGCGAAGATCAGTGGCCAAATGCCCGTGACCACTGAAGTGCTCCCCAACAGGAAGAGAACAGTCTTGCCTGGCGATTGTCGAGCGGTGTTCATTCATCCATTGTCATAGCGTCTGCATGGTTTCCCCAATGTACCATGCCTCGCCCCGAGAAACTGATAGCCAAGTTCCGCACACGAGGACGGCCTCAACCAGGATCTTGGGCTCATGTTACACTATCTGTAACCCCCACAGCTTGCCTGGACTTCCAGAATCTCACTGGCTGTCCTGTCTGGAGACA
Organism: Mustelus asterias; assembly: GCF_964213995.1. Classification (NCBI taxonomy): domain Eukaryota; kingdom Metazoa; phylum Chordata; class Chondrichthyes; order Carcharhiniformes; family Triakidae; genus Mustelus; species Mustelus asterias. The sequence continues at coordinate 147,330,865 of NC_135806.1, read as the reverse complement.
ATGCACATCTCTTTAACCTGTGCTTAATGCTCTCTCCACTCATATTGTTTGTACCTTTAAGACTTGATTATCTGTAAAGACTGCATTCCAATCATTATTCTGTAAATTGAGTGTGTCTCGCTGTATGCCCCGTTTGTGAGCATTTCTCCACTCCACCTGACGAAGGGGCAGCGCTCCGAAAGCTAGTGGCACTTGCTACCAAATAAACCTGTTGGACTTTAACCTGGTATTGTTAAACTTCTTACCCAGTGTAATGAGACAGGAATAATTAATGATCTTGCAGTTAGGGATCCTCTTGGAAGAAGCGATCACAGTATGGTTGAATTTAAAATACAGATGGAGCATGAGAAGGTAAAATCAAGTGTCTTGAGCTTAAACAAAGGAGACTACAAAAGGATGAGGGAAGAGTTGGCTAAGGTAGACTGGGAGCAAAAACTTTATGGTGGGACAATTGAGGAACAGTGGAGGACTTTCACAGCAATTTTTCAGTGCTCAGCAAAGGTATATACCAGTGATAAGGAAGAACTGTAGAAAAAGAGATAATCAGCCATGGGTATCGGAAGAAATAAAGGAGGGTATCAAATTGAAAGAAAATGCATACAAAATGGCAAAGATTAGTGGGAAACTAGAGGATTGTGAAATCTTCAACAGCCAACAGAAAGCCACGAAAAAAGTTGTAAAGAAAAGCAAGATGGATGAGAGTAAATTAGTTCAGAATATAAGAACTGATAGCAAAAGTTTCTACAAATACATAAAATGAAAATGAGTGGCTAAAGTAAACATTGGTCCTTTAGAGGATGAGATGGGGGTGCAATAACTGGAAATGAGGAAATGTTTGATACATTGAACAGGTATTTTGTGTCAGTCTTCACAGTGGAAGACACAAATAACATGCCAAAATTTGATGACAAGGCTGCTATAGCAGGTGACGACCTAGAAACTATGAAAGAGGTAGTGTTGGGCAAGCTAATGGGGCTAAAGGTAAATGATAAAAAAATTGCAGCATGCTGCTGTGCAAAGGGACCTGGGTGTCCTTGTGCAAGAATCACAAGGAGTTGGTTTGCAGGTGCAGCAGGTAATTAAGAACATAGAAAGAAAGCCACAGCACAAACAGGCCCTTCGGCCCACAAGTTGCGCCGATCACATCCCCACCTCTAGGCCTATCTATAGCCCTCAATCCCATTAAATCCCATGTACTCATCCAGAAGTCTCTTAAAAGACCCCAACGTGTTTGCCTCCACCACCACCGACGTCAGCCGATTCCACTCACCCACCACCCTCTGAGTGAAAAACTTACCCCTGACATCTCCTCTGTACCTACCCCCCAGCACCTTAAACCTGTGTCCTCTCGTAGCAACCATTTCAGCCCTTGGAAATAGCCTCTGAGAGTCTACCCTATCCAGACCTCTCAACATCTTGTAAACCTCTATCAGGTCACCTCTCATCCTTCGTCTCTCCAGGGAGAAGAGACCAAGCTCCCTCAACCTATCCTCATAAGGCATGCCCCCCAATCCAGGCAACATCCTTGTAAATCTCCTCTGCACCCTTTCAATGGCTTCAACATCTTTCCTGTAATGAGGTGACCAGAACTGCGCGCAGTACTCCAAGTGGGGTCTAACCAGGGTCCTATAAAGCTGCAGCATTATCTCCCGACTCCTAAACTCAATCCCTCGATTAATGAAGGCCAGTACGCCGTACGCCTTCTTGACCGCATCCTCCACCTGCGAGGCCGATTTAAGAGTCCTATGGACCCGGACCCCAAGGTCCTTCTGATCCTCTACACTGCTAAGAATGGTACCCTTCATATTATACTGCTGCTTCATCCCATTGGATCTGCCAAAATGGATCACCACACACTTATCCGGGTTGAAGTCCATCTGCCACTTCTCCGCCCAGTCTTGCATTCTATCTATGTCTCGCTGCAACTTCTGACATCCCTCCAAACTATCCACAACACCACCTACCTTGGTGTCGTCAGCAAACTTACCAACCCATCCCTCCACTTCCTCATCCAGGTCATTTATGAAAATGACAAACAGCAAGGGTCCCAGAACAGATCCCTGGGGCACTCCACTGGTCACTGACCTCCATGCAGAGAAAGACCCCTCCACAGCCACTCTCTGCCTTCTGCAGGCAAGCCAGTTCTGGATCCACAAGGCAACAGCCCCTTGGATCCCATGCCCTCTCACTTTCTCAAGAAGTCTTGCATGGGGGACCTTATCGAACGCCTTGCTGAAGTCCATATAGACCACATCCACCGCTCTTCCTTCGTCAATGTGTTTGGTCACATTTTCAAAGAACTCAACCAGGCTCGTAAGGCACGACCTGCCCTTGACAAAGCCATGCTGACTACTTTTGATCATACTAAACTTCTCTAGATGATCATAAATCCTGTCTCTCAGGATCCTCTCCATCAACTTACCAACCACTGAGGTTAGACTCACCGGTCGGTAATTTCCCGGGCTGTCCCTGTTCCCTTTCTTGAATATAGGGACCACATCCGCAATCCTCCAATCCTCCGGAACCTCTCCCGTCTCCATCGACGATGCAAAGATCATCGCCAAAGGCTCCGCAATCTCCTCCCTCGCCTCCCACAGTAACCTGGGGTATATCCCATCCGGTCCCGGCGACTTACCAACCTTGATGGCATTCAATAGTTCCAACACATCCTCTTTCTTTATGTCCACATGCTCGAAGAAGGCAAATGGAATTTTGTCCTTCATTGCTAGAGGGATGGAGTTTAAAAACAGCAAGATTATGTTGCAGCTGTATAAGGTGCTGGTGAGGCCACGCCTAGAGTACTAGGTATTTTGGTCTCCTTACTTGAGAAAGGATATACTGGCGCTGGAGGGGGTACAGAGGAGATTGACTAGGTTGATTCCGGAGTTGAGAAGATTGGCTTATGACGAGAGACCGAGTAGACTGGGGCTATACTCATTGGAATTCAGAAGAATGAGGGGAGATCTTATAGAAACATAAAAGATTAGAAGGGAATAGATAAGATAGAAGCAGGAAAGTTGTTTCCACTGGCGGGTGGAACTAGAACTAGGGGACATGGCCTCAAAATAAGGGGAAGCAGATTTAGGACCGAGTTGAGGAGGAACTTCTTCACACAAAGGGTTGTGAATCTGTGGAATTCCCTGCCCAGTGAAGCAATTGAGGCTACCTCATTGAATGTTTTTAAGGCAAGGATAGATAAATTTTTGAACAGTAAAGGGCTATGGTGAGCGGGCGGGTAAGTGGAGCTGAGTCCACGAAAAGATCAGCCATGGTCTTATTGAATGGCGGAGCAGGCTCGAGGGGCCAGATGGCCTGCTCCTAGTTCTGATTGACTGAAACCAGTTTTGATCATGTTGTGTCTCACTCTAAATTCCAGTAGAGTCCTTTCCCCATAGGACAACCCTCCCATTCCAGGTATTAGTCTCGTAAACTTTCCCTAAACTGCTTCTAAAGGATTTAAATCTTCCCTTAAATGAGACAGACACTGCTGCAGTACACCAGATATGGTCTCGCCAGCGGCCTACACAACGAAAGCATAACCTCCCGATCTTTGTAATTGTTTCCCCTCACAATAAATGGTAACATTTCATTAGTTTCTCTACTTCCTACTTGTACCTGCATATTATCCTTTTATGATCCATACATTAAGACAGCTAAATCCCTCTGCACCTCAAAGCACTGCAATCTCTCACCACTGAGATATTAAGCTTCTTTATTCTTCCTGCCAAAATGGACAATTTCATATTTGCGCACATTTACACTCCATTTAACAGATCTTTGCCAACTCATTTGACATAGACAAGTTGGTGGAGCGGTCAGATAGGTGGTGGTAGATGAAGTTCAAAGCAGAGAAATGTGACATGATGCATTTTGGTAGGAAGAACATGGAGACACAAAATAAAGGGTAAAATTCTTAAAGAGATACAGGAGCAGAGGGATCTGGGTGTCTATGTGCACAGATCATTGAAGGTGGCAGGACAGGTGGAGCGAACAGTTAATAAAGCATATAGTATTCTGGACTTTATTAATAGGGGCACAGTGTACAAGAGCAAGGAAGTTATGCTGAACCTATACAAGACACTCGTTAGACCTTGGCTGAAGTATTGCATACATATAGTTCTAGGCACCACATTATAGGAAGGATGTGAATGCATTGGAGACAGTGAAGAGGTTTACAAGAATGGTTCCAGGGCTGAGAACCTTCAGTTCAGAGGATAGATTGAAGAGGTTGGGATTGTTCCTCCTGGAGAGAAAGCAGCCAAGGGAGATTTGATAGAAATGTTCTGAATCACAATGCTGCTGGACAGAGCAGACATGGAGAAACTGCGCACACATAAGAGGATCAAGAACAAGAGGGCACAGATTTAAAGTGATTTGCAAAAGAAGTAAATGTTGTGCAAGAAAAAAACTTTTTCGCACAGCGAATGGTCTTCATCTGGAAGTGTGGTGGAAGCAGGTTCAGTCAAGGGACTCAAGAGGTCATTAGATGATTACTTGAATAGAAACAATGTAAATTGGTATGGAGAAGTGGCAGGAGAATGGCTAAGTCATAATGTTCATTTGGAGAACCGTTGCAGACAGTGGGCCAAGTGGCCTCCTCCTCCACCATAACAATTCAATGATTCTTAGACTTATGGCCCTTTATAGCCTTATGCCCTCTTCACAATTTACTTTCTGACTTATCTTTATGTCAGCAAATTTCACAACCTTAGCTTCAGTCCCTTCTTCCAAGTCATTTGTAAAAAAGGAGGCCCAGCACTGATCCCTCTGGCATACCACTCATTACATTCAGCCAACAAGAAAAAAAACCACTTGTAGCTACCTTCAGTCCTGTTAGCTAACCAATCTTCTATCCATGTTAATAAGTTACCCCCTACACTATGAGCTTTTATTTTACAAAATAAATTTTGATCTTATCAGATTACTTCTGGAAATCCAAGTACAGTACTTTCACCAGGTTCCCCTTTATCCACAGCATGTGACTCCTTCAAAGAATTCCAATAAACTGGTTTAACGTGACCAATTATCTCAATCCCAGGAAAGCACTGCAGGAGTAGCATCCAAGGCCAATCCATCTTCAGCTGCTTCATCAAAGAACAAAGAACAGTACAGCACAGGAAACAGGCCCTTCGGCCCTCCAAGCCTGTGCCGCTCACTGGTCCAACTAGACCATTCGTTTGTATCCCTCCATTCCCAGACTGCTCATGTGACTATCCAGGTAAGTCTTAAATGATGCCAGCGTGTCTGCCTCCACCACCCTACTAGGCAGCGCATTCTTGGCCCCAACCACTCTGTGTAAAAAAGCCCCTCTGATATCGGAGTTATACCTCGCCCCTCTCACCTTGAGCCCGTGACCCCTCGTGATCGTCACCTCCAACCTGGGAAAAAGCTTCCCACTGTTCACCCTATCTATACCCTTCATAATTTTGTACACCTCGATGAGGTCTCTCCTCATTCTCCGTCTTTCCAGGGAGAACAAGCCCAGTTTACCCAATCTCTCCTCATAGCTAAGACCCTCCATACCAGGCAACATCCTGGTAAACCTTCTCTGCACTCTTTCTAAAGCCTCCACGTCCTTCTGGTAGTGCGGCAACCAGAACTGGACGCAGTATTCCAAATGTGGCCTAACCAGCGTTCTATACAGCTGCAACATCAGCCTCCAGCTTTTATACTCTATACCCTGTCCTATAAAGGCAAGCATACCATATGCCTTCTTCACCACCTTCTCCACCTGTGCTGCCACCTTCAAGGATTTGTGGACTTGCACACCTAGGTCCCTCTGTGTTTCTATACTCTTGATGGCTCTGCCATTTATTGTATAACTCCCCCTACATTAGTTCTTCCAAAATGCATCACTTCGCATTTATCTGGATTAAATTCCATCTGCCATTTCTCCACCCAATTCTCCAGCCTGTCTATATCCTGCTGTATTATCCGACAATGTTCATGGCTATCCGCAAGTCCAGCTATTTTCGTGTCATCCGCAAAACTTGCTGATAACACCAGTTACACCTTCTTCCAAATCATTTATATATATCACAAATAGCAGAGGTCCCAGTACAGAGTCCTGCAGAACACCACTGGTCACAGACCTCCAGCCGGAAAAAGACCCTTCGACTGTTACCCTCTGTCTCCTGTGGCCAAGCCGGTTTTCTACCCGTCTAGCCACCTCTCCTTGTATTCCATGAGCCTTAACCTTCTTAACCAACCTGCCATGAGGGACTTTGTCAAATGCCTTACTGAAATCCATATACACGACATCCACTGCCCTTTCTTCGTCAACCGTTTGCCTCCGCCTGCTTTCGCCGAAGCCAAGAGCCAAAGCCCTTACAGCTCTCACTCTGCTCCCTGCTCACTCCGCTGCCCGCTACAACGTTGCCCGCTCAAAAGTGCGGCCTGCTTTTAAATCCACCAAAAACTTTCCCAGGCCTACTTCCGGTTTAGGAAAAAACCTCCGATTTTAAACCCAAAAATCACTGAAAAATAAAATAAATAAATCAAGTCGAGAAACAAACTCTCTTGCCCTCAGCCTGCTCCTGTGGAACAATGAAGCTGAAACCTCCACGGTAAGCCCTTTTAAAACCCACCAAAAACCTCAACTGGAAGGGAGCAAATATCCTGGCTGGGAGTTTTGCTAGAGTGTTTCGGCAGGATTTAAACTAGTGTGGCAGGGGGGTGGGGAACAAAACAGGAGGTCAGTAAATACTGAGGCTGGGGTCGAGCTGGGGGCCAGGGCAAGGATAGCTAAGAAGAGGAGCACTCTGGAGGAGGATGACCTGAGTGGGCCTGGAGGTCTGGAGTGCATCTGCTTCAATGCGAGGTGCGTAATGGGTAAAACAGATGAACTTAGGGCCTTAATGCTTATGCGGAATTTGGATGTGGTTGGAGTGACGGAAACTTGGTTAAAAGGACAGGACTGGCAGCTGAATATTCCGGGGTATAAGTGTTTTAGGCGAGACAGAGGAGGGGCTAAAAAAGGTGGGGGAGTAGCGATATTAGTTAAGGAGCATATTACCGCGGTGCAGAGGGTAGACAACTTAGAGGGGTCATGTACTGAGTCGCTGTGGGTGGAACTCAGAAACAGGAAGGGTGCAGTCACTATGCTGGGGGTGTACTACAGACCACCCAACAGCCCACGGGAAGTGGAGGAAAGGATATGTCAGGAGATTCTGGATAGGTGCAGAAAAAATAGGGTTGTTGTAGTGGGGGACTTTAATTTCCCTGGCACAGACTGGAAAGTGCTTAGAACTGGGGGTCCGGACGGGGAGGAATTTGTAAAATGCGTACTGGAAGGTTCTTTGGAACAGCATGTAGATAGCCCGACAAGAGAGGGGGCTATACTGGACCTAGTTCTGGGAAATGAGCCCGGTCAGGTCGTCAAAGTTTCGGTAGGGGAACATGTGGCAAATAGTGACCACAACTCTGTTAACTTTAGGATAGTAATGGACAAGGATGAGTGCTGTCCTACGGGCAGGGTGCTAAATTGGGGGAAGGCTGACTATAGCCGGATTAGGCAGGAATTGGTGGATGTTGATTGGGAGAGGATGTTCGAGGGTAAGTCCGCGTCTGGCATGTGGGAGTCTTTTAAGGAACTATTGATAAGGCTGCAGGATAGGCACGTCCCTGTAAAAAGGAAAGATAGGAAAGGTAGGATTCAAGAGCCGTGGATAACCAGGGAAATTGAGGATCTGATTAAAATGAAAAGGGAGGCGTACGTTAAGTCCAGGCAACTGAAAACAGATGGAGCTCTGGAGGAATACAGAGAGAGTAGGAAAGAAGTCAAACGGGGAGTTAGAAGGGCAAAAAGAGGTCACGAGATGTTCTTGGCAGGCAGGATTAAGGAGAATCCTAAGGCATTCTATTCATACGTTAGGAACAAAAGAGTTGTCAGGGAGAAAATCGGAACTCTCAGGGACAAAGGAGGGGAATTATGCTTAGAACCCAAGGGAATAGGGGAGATCCGAAATGAATACTTTGCATCGGTATTCACCAAGGAGAGGGGCGTGTTAACCGGGAGTGTCTCGGAGGGAGGTGTTGACCCGTTAGAGAAAATCTCCATTACAAGAGAGGAAGTGTGAGGTTTTTTAGGGAACATTAAAACTGACAAAGCCCCAGGGCCTGATGGCATCTATCCTCGACTGCTCAGGGAGACGAGAGATGAAATTGCTGGGCCTCTGACGGAAATCTTTGTCGCTTCTTTGGACACGGGTGAGGTCCCTGAGGATTGGAGGATAGCGAATGTGGTCCCGTTGTTTAAGAAGGGTAGCAGGGATAACCCAGGAAATTATAGGCCGGTGAGCTTGACGTCCGTGGTAGGGAAGTTGTTGGAGAGGATTCTTAGAGACAGGATGTATGTGCATTTAGAACGGAACAATCTCATTAGTGACAGACAGCATGGTTTTGTGAGAGGGAGGTCGTGCCTTACAAATTTGGTGGAGTTTTTTGAGGAAGTGACAAAAACGGTTGATGAAGGAAGGGCCGTGGATGTCATCTATATGGATTTCAGTAAGGCATTTGACAAAGTCCCACATGGCAGGTTGGTTAAGACTCATGGGATACAAGGAGAAGTGGCTAGATGGGTGGAGAACTGGCTTGGCCATAGGAGGCAGAGGGTAGTGGTCGAAGGGTCTTTTTCCGGCTGGAACAAAGAACAATACAGCACAGGAACAGGCCCTTCGGCCCTCCAAGCCCGCGCCGCTCCCTGGTCCAGGATTGAATCCTGAATCCAGGATCCCCGCCCAATTTTCCAGCCTATCTACATCCTAATATCCTATCCACCGAGCTGTCCCTCACAGCTACGATGCTTTGTTCATCACAACCTATTAACTCACCCCCACCCCCCCATTCCAGACCATGTGATCTCCAGGGAGAGGCGAAAACCCAGAGTGAAAACCCCAGGGCCAATATGGGGGGAAAAAAATCTGGGAAATTCCTCTCCGACCCCCTGAGGCGATCGAAACGGGTCCAGGAGATCACACTGGCCCTGATCAGAAAATGCTTCCCAACCCTATTCATTTCCACTTCTGCATTACGAACACCATCTGAATTCCCTGCCCCCGAGACAGGTTCCCAACTATCCGCAGTCTCGCTCTGTACTGGCACCAGCAAGATGATCATAGAATGAAGCCTTGAAACGAGAAACAAAGAACAATTAGCCCGCGCCGCTCCCTGGTCCAAACTAGACCACTCTTTTGTATCCCTCCATTCCCACTCAGTTCATATAGCTGTCGAGATAAGTCTTAAACGTTCCCAGTGTGTCCGCCTCCACCACCTTGCCCAGCAACACATTCCAGGCCCCCACCACCCTCTGTGTGAAATATGTCCTTCTGATATCTGTGTTAAACCTCCCCCCCTTCACCTTGAACCTATGACCCCTCGTGAACGTCACCACCGACCCGGGGAAAAGCTTCCCACCGTTCACCCTATCTATGCCTTTCATAATTTTATACACCTCTATTAAGTCTCCCCTCATCCTCCGTCTTTCCAAGGAGAACAACCCCAGTTTCCCCAATCTCTCCTCATAACCAAGCCCCTCCATACCAGGCAACATCCTGGTAAACCTCCTCTGTACTCTCTCCAAAGCCTCCACGTCTTTCTGGTAGTGTGGCGACCAGAACTGGACGCAGTATTCCAAATGTGGCCGAACCAACGTTCTATACATCTGCAACATCAGACCCCAACTTTTATACTCTATGCCCCGTCCTATAAAGGCAAGCATGCCATATGCCTTCTTCACCACCTTCTCCACCTGTGACGTCACCTTCAAAGATCTGTGGACTTGCACACCCAGGTCCCTCTGCGTCTCTACACCCTTTATGGTTCTTCCATTTATCGTGTAGTTCCTCCCTACATTATTCCCACCAAAATGCATCACTTCGCATTTATCAGGATTGAACTCCATCTGCCATTTCTTTGCCCAAATTTCCAGCCTATCTATATCCTTCTGTAGCCTCTGACCGGAGGTCTGTGACCAGTGGTGTTCCGCAGGGCTCTGTACTGGGACCTCTGCTATTTGTGATATATATAAATGATTTGGAAGAAGGTGTAACTGGTGTAATCAGCAAGTTTGCGGATGACACGAAGATGGCTGGACTTGCGGATAGCGAAGAGCATTGTCGGGCAATACAGCAGGATATAGATAGGCTGGAAAATTGGGCGGAGAGGTGGCAGATGGAGTTTAATCCGGATAAATGCGAAGTGATGCATTTTGGAAGAAATAATGTAGGGAGGAGTTATACAATAAATGGCAGAGTCATCAGGAGTATAGAAACACAGAGGGACTGAGGTGTGCAAGTCCACAAATCCTTGAAGGTGGCAACACAGGTGGAGAAGGTGGTGAAGAAGGCATATGGTATGCTTGCCTTTATAGGACGGGGTATAGAGTATAAAAGCTGGAGTCTGATGATGCAGCTGTATAGAACGCTGGTTAGGCCACATTTGGAGTACTGCGTCCAGTTCTGGTCGCCGCACTACCAGAAGGACGTGGAGGCGTTAGAGAGAGTGCAGAGAAGGTTTACCAGGATGTTGCCTGGTATGGAGGGTCTTAGCTATGAGGAGAGATTGGGTAAACTGGGGTTGTTCTCCTTGGAAAGACGGAGAATGAGGGGAGATCTAATAGAGGTGTACAAGATTATGAAGGGTATAGATAGGGTGAACAGTGGGAAGCTTTTTCCCAGGTCGGAGGTGACGATCACGAGGGGTCACGTGCTCAAGCTGAGAGGGGCGAAGTATAACTCGGATATCAGAGGGACGTTTTTTTCACAGAGGGTGGTGGGGGCCTGGAATGCGCTGCCAAGTAGGGTGGTGGAGGTAGGCACGCTGACATCGTTTAAGACTTACCTGGATAGTCACATGAGCAGCCTGGGAATGGAGGGATACAAACGATTGGTCGAGTTGGACCAAGGAGCGGCACAGGCTTGGAGGGCCGAAGGGCCTGTTTCCTGTGCTGTACTGTTCTTTGTTCTTTGTTCTTCCCAGGCCAATCCTGGGCCTACTTCTGGTTTCGGAAAAAACCTCAGATTTTAAACCCAAAAATCACTGAAAAATAAATAAATGACCTTCTCTCCACTCTAAGGTCAGAAATGGGGATGTTCGCTGATGATTGTACAATGTTCAGAACTATTTATGACTCCTCAGATAATGAAGCAGTCTGTGTCCATATGCAGCAAGACCTGGACAATATCCAGGTTTGGGCTAAGTGGCAAGTAACATTCCTGCCACACAAGTGCCAAACATTGAATATCTCCAAAAAACAAACAAATCTAACCGTCAACCCTTGACATTCAATGGCATTTCCCTCACTGAATTCCCCACCGTCAACATCCTGGGGTTACCACTGACCAGAAACTGAACTGGGCTAGAAGAGGGCTTGTCCTTGTTATAAAGGGAATACAGCAAAGGTTTACCAGGCTGATTCCTGGGATGGCAGCTCTGCCATATGAGAGACTAAGTCGGTTAGGATTGTATTCACTGGAGTTTATAAGAGAGGCGATCTCAGAAACTTATAAAATTCTAACAGGGTAGATTCAGAAGAAATGTTCCCAATGGTGGGGGTGTCCAGAACTAGGGGTCATAGTTTGAGGATAAGGGGTATACCTTTTAGAACTGAGGTGGAGAAAAAATTTCTTCACCCAGAGGGTGGTGAATGTCTGGAATTCATTACCACAGAATATAGTTGAGGCCAAAACGTTGTGTGATTTCAAAAGGAAATTAGATATAGCTCTTGGGGCTAAAAGGATCAAGGAATATGGGAGGAAGGGGGATCAGAATATTGAATATGATCAGCCATGATCAAAATGGATGTTGGAGCAGGCTCGAAGGGCTGAGTGGCCAACTCCTGCTTCTAGTTTCTATGTTTAAGTTTCTATATAAATGCTGTAACTACAAGAGGTCAGAGATGGCGAATTTTCCAGCAAGTAACTCACCTCCTAATTCCCCAAAGCCTGTCCACCATCTAAAAACATCAGGTTAAAGTCCAACAGGTTTATTTGGTAGCACGAGCTTTCAGAGCGTTGCCCCTTCATCTCTCACCTCTCAGACTCTCACCTGATGAAGGGGCAACGCTCCGAAAACTCGTTCTACCAAATAAACTTGTTGGACTTTAACCTGGTGTTGTGAGACTACTTACTGCGTCTACCCCACTCCAACACCGGCAACTCCATATCATCTAAAAGGCACAAGTGTGATGGAAGACTCTCCCCTTCCCTGGATGAGCACAGCTCCAACAACACTCAAGAAGTTCAACATCATCCAGGACAAAGCAGCCCGCTTAGCTGGCATGCCATGCAGTCCCCCCAACATCCACTCACTCTACCACTGGTGGCATCAGTGCTTACTATCTACAAGACACACTGGCAATATCCTTACAGATGGAGACACTAATTACAAAAGTTATAAACTGTAATTGGAATTCCAAGCCAATTATAATGATATTTGCCTGAATGTATGTGTGGAAAAAATGATTATGCTGTACTGTACTAATCCTTGAAGATTTGTTGCATTGGTTGTAAAAATGAGTGGAAATCTTTCTTTAAAATATTTTTTTTAAAAGGCAAATTAGGTACCCGAAACAAAGGATAATCAAAGGGGCCCAAAAAGAGAGAGCAACACAAAATAATTAATACCAGCAGGAAACATGTACTGGAGAAATCTAGGGGACTAAAAGCCAACAAATCCCCATAATCTGAAGGCCTATATTACAGAATTCCAAAAGGGATAGCTGCAGAGATGGTGGCTGCACTGATAATTTTCCAACATTCCCCATGTTCTAAAAGGGTCGCAGGAAATTGGAAGTTAGCAAATGTAAATCTGCTATCAAGAAAGGAAGAGAGAAAGCACAACTACAGGCCAGTTAGCCAGACATCTACTTATAGAATCCCTACAGTACAATAGGAGGCCATTCGGCCCATCAAGTCTGTACCGACCACAATCCCACCCATGCCCTATCCCAGTAATCCCACACATTTACCCTGCTAATCCCCCTGGGTCAATTTAGCATGGTGAATCAACCTAACCCGCACATCTTTGGACTGTGGGAGGAAACCGGAGCACCCGGAGGAAAACAGATAAAGGGAGAACGCGCAAACTCCACACAAACCGCCAGCTGAGGCCGGAATTGAACCTGGGAGCCTGGCGATGTGAGGCAGCCGTGATAACCACCATGCCACCTGTTTCTGCTGTCAGAAAAACAGTTGGAATCTGTTACTATCAAAGTCTTAACCGTGCACTTGGAAAATCATGGTATGATCACACAAAGTTAACTTTGTTTTATGCAAGGGAGGAGAGTTGCAAGCAATGATGACAGCAAACTAGTTGGCAGGTGGTGTATAGCTAACAAAGAAGAACACAACGAGACATTAGGAAACTTGCAACCTTAGCAGTTATGTAGCCAATACTGACAGGTAAACATTGATGCACATTGGTAGGAATATTAGAATTTTCTAAAGGTAGAAAAATGAGAAACTGAATGGAGCATAATCAACAGAACAGTATAACACAGTGAAGGCATTCGGTCTGCACCTTTCAAGGCACAAAATACTAGATGCCGGAAAATCTGAAATAAAAGCATAAAATGCTGTTTGGTAGCATCTGTTGACGGAGAAACAGAATTAACTTTTCGGGTCTGTGACTTTTCATCAGAACTGGGAAATGCAGTAGATTCTAAGTGAAAGGCAGCTGGATATGAAGAACAATGGGAGGGTTTTGATATGGTTTAAGGCAGGAGAGAGTCAGCGACACAAGGTTGCATGGTGTAGGGCCAAAGGGAGTGATCATGGGACAAGCAAGATGCATCTTCAAGAGATATAAATGGCAGGATCATGAATAGCTGCTGTGTGACCAAAGAGAAGGAGAGAGAGAGAGAAAGGGGGGAAATAAACAACACAAGAAAAAAGGAAACAAAACAAAGTTGAGGTTAGGATCTAAAACTGCTGAACAGTTCTGATGAAAAGAAAATCACAGACCTGGAAAGTTAACTCTTTCTCACTCCATGCTGTGTGACCTGAACAGTATCACCCACGCTTTGTTTGTATTTCAGATTTCAAGGATCTGCAGTATTCTTGCTTTTGCATCATTTAATTCACTTCTTTTCCATGAAGTGCCACCTTGAAGTTCAGTCTGTTTTTCTCTCTAACCACCCCTCTGCCAAATTAATCTAACCGCTGCTCAATAGCACTAGCAAATCACCCCTGGAACACTGATCTGAAACTGCTCAAACGAAACTGCAAAAAACATGTTTGTCTCAAATGAGCACAAAGGTTCTGCAAATGTGTGTTAGATGAAAGGAGACTTAGTCATTAACCTTAATCACCTTGCCAGTTACTAATCGGTACAACCAAAATATTCCCCGATAGGTGATTGCAAAACATCACGATCCCTCAGCCTCATACTGCAGAAGTCACTTCAATATATAGGGACCAAGTTTTGTTTGTTAATCAACCATATACACAATCACATAGAAACTAGAAGCAGGAATAGGCCCTTCGAACCTGCTCCGTCATTCATTATGATCATGACTGATCATCAAATTCAATATCCTGATCCCCCTTCCTCCCATATCCCTTGATCCTATAGCCCCAAGAGCTATATCTAATTTCTTCTTGAAATCACACAACGTTTTGACCTCAACTACTTTCTGTGATAGTGAATTCTACACATTCGCCACCCTCTGGATGAAGAAATTTCTCCTCACCTCAGTTCTAAAAGGTTTATCCCTTATCTTCAAACTAATTCTGCTCTCCCCCATCAAAGGGAACATTCTTTCTGAATCTACCCTGTCTAATCCTGTCAGAGCTTTATGGTTCCATGAGATTCCCTCTCTTTTCTAAACTTCAATGAATATAACTAATATAACTAACTTAGTCTCCTCATATGACAGAGCTGCCATCAACCTGGTAAACCTCCGTTGTACTCTCTCTCTATAGCAAGGATATCCTTCCTCAGGTAAGGACATCAAAACTGTGCGCAATACTCCAGGTGTGGCCTTGCCAACACCCTATACAACTGCAGTAAAACATCCCTATTCCTATACTCAAATCCTCTTGCTATGAAGGCCAACATACCATTTGCCTTCTTTACTGCCTGCTGTACCTGCATGCTTACTTTCAGCGACTGATGCACGAGGACATCAAGGTCTTGCTGAGTATCCATCTCTCTCTCAATTTACACCCTCTTCCAAATCATTAATATATAATATGAATAGTTGGGGTCCTAACACAGATCCCTGCGGTACCCCACTAGTCACTGCTTGCCAATCAGAAAAAGACCCATTGATGCTAACTCTTTGCTTCCTATCTGCTGGCTAGCTTTCTATCCATCTCAAGACATTGACATACTGATATATCAAATTCGGTCTTGGATGACACGGAATGCTGGTACATTATATAACTGTTGGGCACTTAAGTGAAAGCAAGAACAAAAAGTTTCAGCAAAAAAAAAGAATCCACTCAAGTCGTGAATCTATTTGAGTTATAATATGCATATGGAGGTCCCACATGTAAATCAATTTATATCATGTTTAACAACTTTCCATGTTTCAAAGTATCACTATAAAGACTTCCATAGTTCCAATCATACCTCAAATATTTATATTTAAACTATAGAATTGCAACAACATTAGACTCCTAGAAGCCTGTAATAGAATGGTAAAGAATAAAATTCCGTACTTACAATCAGTGAGGCTAGCAATCCCCGCAAGTGTGGTGATGGGAACATGAGGCATATCCCCATTCATCCTGAAGTTGTAGAAATAATCGTGTCAATGCACAGATATTTCAGTCTAGGTCCCAGTCAATTTCACTTCACATCTCCCAGATACTGCAAAAAACAAGGTCAGTCCATCACTATCAGTAGTTACACTGATTCCAATTCAGTTGGCAGTAGTCATAGAGGGCCACTGTTTGACCATTGTATCCATACTGGCTTGATGCTAAAGCAATCCAAAACTAACTGCATTGCATTCATAGCTTTATATTTTTCACTGCTCCAAATATTCATCCGTTTTTCTGTTAAATGAACCAAAGGTTTGAGACAAAGCAGTTCATTTCCCATCAGGTTTGAAGAAATTTCTCCTCTCTCCCTCGAGGCAATTTTAAACTGATGACACTCAGCATTCCTAATCTTTCACTATTCACCAGATCATACCTTAAGCAAAAGATAAAACAAATTCGAAGTATTTGAAATTAAAACTGAAAACTTTAAAACAATAGTCAACATCCAAAAGTGAAAGCAAGTTTAATAATTAATGAATACATTTCAAAGGGCTGTTAGAGTCAGAGTTTTACAGCACTGCATTTCCCAATCAAATGGGTTAAATAGCTGGATCGTCCAAATAATTTCTCAAAAATATCACATTGACAACACAAAAACTAAGTAATCTTCATCAACACAGCTATAATCAAGCTATAAAAATAAATTTAAAGACATAAAAAGGAACATCAAGTGTTAATGAGGTAGATGTTTAATAACCTGTAGAAAAGATAAGCTGGTTAACAAACGTTTATTAAAGATATGCTTACTGCACCTTACATGCACAGATATTTGTTTGAAAGCAGTATGTGCAAGACAGTACTCTACACATATAGACTTTCTAGTTTCAGCTTCAAATTGGGTTAGATCAGTCCTCCTAACCAAATAACATTGCATGGCTTACCCCACATACTTTTGGATAGATTCTCAAGATTTTCTTTGGCTCTCTTTACACCTCTAACTGCTGTGCAATTTTCTTAGTTGCAACATTCCGAATGGGACACTCAATTGACCGGCCAGTCCATCTTTTGTCTGACTGACCTTTCAGAGAGCCCTACAATCCCAGTGATTATAATGTTCTCAGATCATCATAGAACTGGAACATTTGTCGTTCAAACTTGCATTTCTGAATTTCTTAACACTTAGAACATAGAACATAGAAAAAATACAGCACAAACAGGCCCTTCGGCCTACAAGTTGCACCGGTCATGTCTCTACCTACCTAGGCTTATAGGCTTACCTATAACCCTCAATCCTATTCAGTCCCATGCACTCATCCAGAAGTCTCTTAAAAGACCCTATCGAGTTTGCCTCCACCACCGTTGCTGGCAGCTGATTCCACTCACCCACCACCCTCTGTGTAAAAAACTTACCCCTGACATCTCCTCTGTACCTACTCCCCAACACCTTAAACCTGTGTCCTCTCGTAGCAGCCATTTTAGCCCTGGGAAAAAGCCTCCGAGAATCCACCCGATCTATACCTCTCAACATCTTGTACACCTCTATCAGGTCACCTCTCATCCTTCGTCTCTCCAAGGAGAAAAGACCGAGCTCCCTCAGCCTATCCTCATAAGGCATGCCAACCAATCCAGGCAACATCCTTGTACATCTTCTCTGCGCCCTTTCAATCATTTCCACATCCCTCCTGTAATGAGGCGACCAGAACTGAGCACAGCACTCCAAGTGGGGTCTGACGAGGGTCTTATAAAGCTGCAAGGAGCGGACAGCAGGCTAATGAGCAAAGTGACAGGGTAGTGAGAGTGAGGTGGCAACCTAAGGCAGCACAGTGACAGAAGGAATGGGTGCCATCTTCCTGTTCCAGTTCCTTGTCAGGAGATAGTGAAAGAAGTTACTTGTAGGCTCAGGAAACAGAACTTCCTCGCCCATTCATTTCTTTCGCAATAATCTTTTATTTGACGCGGTTTGAAGGATGCACAAACAAAATATTTTTATCTATTACCTCAATCTACTAGGTCAGATTTAATAGCTCAGACAATCATCTATAAGTATCATGCAATCGAAATATACTGGAGTCATAAAATGTTTATATGTTAGCCCTGAAAATATATGAACAGACAATTAATTTCAAGTACAGATATACTTGACAAATGAACAAGGTTAACATAGCCTGGGACAAGCAAAGGCATGGAAGGATACTGCCCCAATATAGGTTTCATATGAAATTGGACAATTATTCAAGTCCTTATAGAGAGGGAAAATAAAACAGTAGGGAGGATTTAGATTAACAATGGAATAAGAGACAGGTCAGATGTAGACAGAGGGAAAGTTAAGTGACAGAGGTGGAAGAAATGCAATGGGTCATAGGTACCAAATTAAATGGAGATTTTGAAGACTGGGTAAAAGTAACTTCTTTCACTATCTCCTGACAAGGAACTGGAACAGGAAGTTGGCACCCATTCCTTCTGTCACTGTGCTGCCTCAGATTGCCACCTCACTCACACTACCCTGTCACTTTGCTCATTAGCCTGCTCTCCACTCCTTGGCTCCTTTGCAACCCTTGGCTGTTCCCTTCCAGAGTGACAAGTAGTAAGCAACGATGGAGCAAAACAGTGAGCAGGAAAGCCAGTTAGTCAATGAGATCAAATTAACATTTTATTGCTTGCAATCCCAAGATCTTGGGGATATTGTTTGGGATCAACATTCTGTGAAAAATACAATCCTGAACCATGGTACATACAAACTAGGAGCAGGAGTAGGTCACTCGGCTCCTCAGGCACAGTGACTGCATGTGCAGAGTGCACCCTCTGCAGTTGTGGTGTCGAGAAACAGCCTCTTATCAATATCAACATGAAATGTTAACCTTCCCTTTATTTACTAATGCTGCCTCATCTGCAAAGATTTTCTGGCATTTTGCTTTTAATTTCATTTTCTATTAATGACCCTTCATGAATAATCCAGAGAATGAGTTCAAATTTCAACATGCTCGTTTGAAAATTTAATTCAGTTTGAAGAAAGAAAAATCAGGATATTTATATATACTGATATCAGTAAGAAACACCAACTGGCTAGATAACATTTTAGGGAAGAAAGTATGCTGTCCTCCCCGCATCTGGCCTATACGTAATTTCAGCATCTACCAAAAACAGCTTCCTAACTATTAATCTTGCTTCATAACAAAAGGCCTCGTTTAGGATTTAGCATTATAACTACCCCTTCCTAAATTTGTGTGGTGACATACCCACTGGAGTTAGACAAGAGAAAATTGAGGGTATTTGGATTGTCATAGAGGTTTACAGCATGGAAACAGGCCCTTCAGCCCAACTTGTCCATGCCGCCCCTTTTTTTTAAAAACTACTAAGTTAGTCCTAATTGCCCGCGTTTGGCTCATATCCCTCTATACCCATCGTACCCATGTAACTATCTAAATGCTTTTTAAAAGACAAAATTGTACCTGCCTCTACTATTACCTTTGGCAGCTTGTTCCAGACTCACCACCCTCTGAAACAAATTCCCTTCTGGACCCTTTTGTATCTTTCCCCTCTCACCTTAAAACTATGCCCTCTACTTTTAGACTCCCCTACGTTTGGGAAAAGATGTTGACCATCTAGCTGCTCTATGCACCTCATTATTTTATAGACCTCTAAGTTCACCTCTAAGTCTCCTACACTCCAGGGAAAAAAAGTCCCAGTCTATCCAGCCTCTCCTTATAACTCAAACCAAGTCCCAGAAGCATCCCACTAAATCTTTTCTGCACTGTTTCTAATTTAATACTATCCTTTCCAGAACTGTACACAGTATTCCAAGTGTGGCCTTACCAATGTCTTGTACAACTTCAGTAAGAAGTCTCACAACACCAGGTTAAAGCCCAACAGGTTTATTTGGTAGCATGTGCCACAAGCTTTCAGAGCACTGCTCCTTCATCAGGTGAGTGGAAGTTCTGTTCACAAACAGTGCATATAAAGACACAAACTCAATTTACAAAATAATGGCTGGAATGCGAGTCTTTACAGGTAATCAAGTCTTAAAGGTACAGACAATGTGAGTGGAAGAGGGTTAAGCACAGGTTAAAGAGATGTGTATTGTCTCCAGACAGGATAGTTAGTGAGACTTTGCAAGTCCAGGGGGTTACAGATAGTGTGACATGAACCCAAGATCCCGGTTGAGGCCATCCTCGTGTGTGGAAATTGACTATCAGTTTCTGCTCAGCGATTCTGCGTTGTCGTGTGTCGTGAAGGCCGCCTTGGAGAACGCTTACTCGAAGATCAGAGGCTGAATACCCGTGACTGCTGAAGTCTTCCCCAACAGGAAGAGAACACTCTTGCCAGGTGATTATCGAGCAGTGTTCATTCATCCGTTGTCGTAGCATCTGCATGGTCTCCCCAATGTACCATGCCTCGGGACATCCTTTTCTGCAGCATATCAGGTAGACAACGTTGGCCGAGTTGCAAGTGTACCTGGTGGATGGTGTTCTCACGTGAGATGATGCCATCCGTGTCGATGATCCGGCACATCTTGCAGAGGTTGCTGTGGCAGGGTTGTGTGGTGCCGTGGTCACTGTTCTCCTGAAGGCTGGGTAGTTTGCTGCGGACAATGATCTGTTTGAAGTTGTGCGGTTGTTTGAAGGCAAGAAGTGGGGGTATGGGGATGGCCTTGGCGAGATGTTAGTCTTCATCGATGACATGAAGGCTCCGGAGAAGATGTTGTAGCTTCTCCGCTCCTCCGGAATCGGTTGCATTCTTGGACACACGCATCTCCATTAAGGACGGTCACCTCAGCACTTCACTGTACCGCAAGCCCACGGATAACCTCACGATGCTCCATTTCTCCAGCTTCCATCCTAAACATGTTCAAGAAATTATAGGCCGGTGAGCTTGACGTCCGTGGTAGGGAAGTTGTTGGAGAGGATTCTTAGAGACAGGATGTATGTGCATTTAGAACGGAACAATCTCATTAGTGACAGACAGCATGGTTTTGTAAGAGGGAGGTCGTGCCTTACAAATTTGGTGGAGTTTTTTGAGGAAGTGACAAAAACGGTTGATGAAGGAAGGGCCGTGGATGTCGTCTATATGGATTTCAGTAAGGCATTTGACAAAGTCCCACATGGCAGGTTGGTTAAGAAGGTTAAGGCTCATGGAATACAAGGAGAAGTGGCTAGATGGGTGGAGAACTGGCTTGGCCATAGGAGACAGAGGGTAGTAGAACATAGAACATAGAACATAGAACATTACAGCGCAGAACAGGCCCTTCGGCCCACGATGTTGCACCGACCAGTTAAAAAAAAACTGTGACCCTCCAACCTAAACCAATTTCTTTTCGTCCATGAACCTATCTACGGATCTCTTAAACGCCCCCAAACTAGGCGCATTTACTACTGATGCTGGCAGGGCATTCCAATCCCTCACCACCCTCTGGGTAAAGAACCTACCCCTGACATCGGTTCTATAACTACCCCCCCTCAATTTAAAGCCATGCCCCCTCGTGCTGGATTTCTCCATCAGAGGAAAAAGGCTATCACTATCCACCCTATCTAAACCTCTAATCATCTTATATGTTTCAATAAGATCCCCTCTTAGCCGCCGCCTTTCCAGCGAAAACAATCCCAAATCCCTCAGCCTCTCCTCATAGGATCTCCCCTCCATACCAGGCAACATCCTGGTAAACCTCCTCTGCACCCTCTCCAAAGCCTCCACATCCTTCCTGTAATGTGGGGACCAGAACTGCACACAGTACTCCAAGTGCGGCCGCACCAGAGTTGTGTACAGTTGCAACATAACGCTACGACTCCTAAATTCAATCCCCCTACCAATAAACGCCAAGACACCATATGCCTTCTTAACAACCTTATCTACTTGATTCCCAACTTTCAGGGATCTATGCACACATACACCTAGATCCCTCTGCTCCTCCACACTATTCAAAGTCCTCCCGTTAGCCCTATACTCAACACATCTGTTATTCCTACCAAAGTGAATTACCTCACACTTCTCCGCATTAAACTCCATCCGCCACCTCTCGGCCCAACTTTGCAACCTGTCTAAATCTTCCTGCAAACTACGACACCCTTCCTCACTGTCTACCACACCACCGACTTTGGTGTCATCAGCAAATTTGCTAATCCACCCAACTATACCCTCATCCAGATCATTAATAAATATTACAAACAGCAGTGGCCCCAAAACAGATCCCTGAGGTACACCACTTGTAACCGCACTCCATGATGAATATTTACTATCAACCACCACCCTCTGTTTCCTATCCGCTAGCCAATTCCTGATCCAATTTCCTAGATCACCCCCAATCCCATACATCTGCATTTTCTGCAGAAGCCTACCATGGTGAACCTTATCAAACGCCTTACTAAAATCCATATATACCACGTCCACTGCCTTGCCCCCATCCACCTCCTTGGTCACTTTCTCAAAAAACTCAATAAGGTTAGTAAGGCACGACCTACCTGCCACAAAACCATGCTGACTATCACCTATCAATTCATTACTCTCCAAATAACTATAAATCCTATCCCTTATAATTTTTTCCAACATCTTGCCGACAACAGAAGTGAGACTCACCGGTCTATAATTCCCGGGGAAGTCTCTGTTCCCCTTCTTAAACAATGGGACAACATTCGCTAACCTCCAATCTTCTGGTACTATACCAGAGGCCAACGACGACCTGAAGATCAGAGCCAGAGGCGCTGCAATCACTTCTCTTGCCTCCCAGAGAATCCTTGGATAAATCCCATCCGGACCAGGGGATTTATCTATTTTCAGACCCTCCAGAATATCCTGCACATCCTCCTTATCAACTGTAATACTGTCTATTCTACTCCCTTGGTCGAAGGGTCTTTTTCCGGCTGGAGGTCTGTGACCAGTGGTGTTCCGCAGGGCTCTGTACTGGGACCTCTGCTTTTGTGATATATAAAATGATTTGGAAGAAGGTGTAACTGGTGTTATCAGCAAGTTTGCGGATGACACGAAGATGGCTGGACTTGCGGATAGCGAAGAGCATTGTCGGGCAATACAGCAGGATATAAATAGGCTGGAAAATTGGGCGGAGAGGTGGCAGATGGAGTTTAATCCGGATAAATGCGAAGTGATGCATTTTGGAAGAAATAATGTAGGGAGGAGTTATACAATAAATGGCAGAGTCATCAGGAGTATAGAAACACAGAGCGACCTAGGTGTGCAAGTCCACAAATCCTTGAAGGTGGCAATACAGGTGGAGAAGGTGGTGAAGAAGACATATGGTATGCTTGCCTTTATAGGACGGGGTATAGAGTATAAAAGCTGGAGTCTGATGATGCAGCTGTATAGAACGCTGGTTAGGCCACATTTGGAGTACTGCGTCCAGTTCTGGTCGCCGCACTACCAGAAGGACGTGGAGGCGTTAGAGAGAGTGCAGAGAAGGTTTACCAGAATGTTGCCTGGTATGGAGGGTCTTAGCTATGAGGAGAGATTGGGTAGACTGGGGTTGTTCTCCTTGGAAAGACGGAGAATGAGGGGAGATCTAATAGAGGTGTACAAGATTATGAAGGGTATGGATAGGGTGAACAGTGGGAAGCCTTTTCCCAGGTCGGAGGTGACGATCACGAGGGGTCACGGGCTCAAGCTGAGAGGGGCGAAGTATAACTCAGATATCAGAGGGACGTTTTTTACACAGAGGGTGGTGGGGGCCTGGAATGCGCTGCCGGGTAGGGTGGTGGAGGCAGGCACGCTGACATCGTTTAAGACTTACCTGGATAGTCACATGAGCAGCCTGGGAATGGAGGGATACAAACGATTGGTCTAGTTGGACCAAGGAGCGGCACAGGCTTGGAGGGCCGAAGGGCCTGTTTCCTGTGCTGTACTGTTCTTTGTTCTTTAAGAAGCCATCCTCTACAGACAAGCCCTCTGTCTACAGAGGATCTGCTCAGATGAGGAGGACCACAACAGACACTTCCAGACGCTGAAAGATGCCCTCATAAGAACAGGATATGGCCTCGACTCATTGATCGACAGTTCCGATGTGCCACAGCGAAAAACCGCACCAGCCTCCTCAGAAGACAACACGGGACACGGCGGACAGAGTACCCTTCGTCGTCCAGTACTTCCCTGGAGTGGAGAAGCTACAATATCTTCTCCAGAGCCTTCAACATGTCATCGATTAAGATGAAGATCTTGCCAAGGCCACCCCCACACTCCCACCTCTCGCCTTCAAACAACCGCACAACCTCAAACAGACCATTGCCCGCAGCAAACTACCCAGCCTTCAGGAGAACAGTGACCAAATCATTGACATGGGTGCCAACATCTCACATGAGAACACCACCCATCAGGTACACGGTACATACTCTTGCAACTCGGCCAACGTTGTCTACCTGATACGCTGCAGAAAAGGATCTCCTGGATGGTATCGAACTTCTTGAATGCTGTTGGAGCTGCTCTCGTCCAAGCAAGCGAATAGTATTCCACCACACTCATGATTTGTTCATAGAATCTACAGTGCAGAAGGAGGCCATTTGGCCCATCGGTCTGCACCAACAACAATCCCACCAAGGTCTTGTCCTATCCCCACGTATTTATCCTCCCTATTCCCTGACATTAAGGGGCAATTTAGCATAGCCAATCAACCTAATCCACACATATTTGGAATGTGGGAAGAAACCGGAGCACCTGGAGGAAACCCATGCAGGCACAGGGAGAATGTGCAAACTCCACGCAGAGTGACCTGAGACCGGAATCGAACCCAGGTTCCTGGCACTGAGGCAGCAGTGCGAACCACTGTGCCACCCACTTATATTTCTTTGCATTTCAATCCAAAAAGCCCTAGTCTATAACCCTTGGTTCAAGATTATAAAGTCAAGAGAACAGGCTCCCAAAATCTACACTGACGCAGCCATGGACATCCATTCTCCAGTTAACAGAGCAACAGCTTAAAATAACTTATCCACTTATCTCCAATATTTTGCTGTTTCGTTCTCATTATATCTTATGCTTTGCAATTTGTTGTAAAGCTTTCCTATATGGTTTTTTTTCAGTATGATTAATTGCCTTTGGTGAAATAACAGTTTCTATTCAGTCAAGTTCGTTTGGATGTTTGAAACTATCCTAGTTGGCATGTGGAAACCTCTGCGGGGACTCCAAACATAAGGTAATGCTGGCTAGATTCCAAACTGGAAGGAGGCCAAATACCACAGGAGAACAAACCGTAAGCAAAGCTTTTATTTAGCACCAGACAGGGAGGGAGATTATGAAGTAATTCCAGGAGGAGAACTGTCCCAACAAATTGCCTGGGTCCAGGTGAGACAAATAAATGGAAGATACTAGTAAAATCCTCCTGCATGACAAGAGAAATGGCAATTCAACAAGAAAAAAAAAGTGCACTTATGACAGATGCAAGGTGCATAATGCAAATGAGAACTATGTTGAAGTTGAGATGGTAATTGAAGTAGCAAGAGAAAAGAAAGATTACAAAAGGCTGGCAAATGTAATAAAAGAGAATTCCAAAGTCTACTATAGCTCTACAAACAGTAAAAGGATGATAAAAGGAATGGGGCCAATTAGGGGACAAAAAGGGGGCTCAGCTGAGGTATTGAATGAATACCTCATATCTGTCCTCAACAGAAGCTGCTGCACAAATCATGATGAATTAAGGGATAGTTCAGAGACTGGAAGGGTTTAAAACTGATAGAGTTATTGCAGACTACCTAAATTGAAAAAAGCACCTAGACCGAATGAGATGCATCCAAGGATGCTAGGATGCTGCCGGGACTTAAGGTATCTAGAGGGGATGGGTGTGAAGGCAGTGCAATGTTCCTCTTGCACGATGTTCGAGGTGAGGGACGACGTCAGTGTCCCTGCTAATTATACCTGTGAGAAGTGCATCCATCTGCAGCTCCTCCAAAACCGTGTAAGAGAACTGGAGCTGGAGTTGGAGGAACTTAGGATCATTAGGGATGCAGAGATGGCCACAGACAGAAGCTTCAGGGATACAGTTACTCCGCGGAATGAAAATAGATGGGTGACGGTGAGAGGGGCTGGGAAGAAGCAGTCGGTGCAGGGATCCCCTGTGGTCGTTCCCCTTAGCAATAAGTATTCCGCTTTGGATACGGTTGAGGGGGACGACATACCAGTGGTGAGCCGCAGTGAGAGGATCTCCGGCACTGAGTCCGTCCCTGTGGCTCAGGAGGGTAAGGAGGAGAGCGGGAGGGCAATAGTTATTGGGGACTCGTTAGTTAGAGGGATAGATAGGAGGTTCTGTGGCAGCAAAAGAGACTCGAGGATGGTTTGTTGCCTACCGGATGCCAGGGTCCGTGACGTCTCGGACCGTGTTTTCCGGATTCTTAAGGGGGAGGGGAAACAGTCACAAGTCGTGGTACACATTGGTACCAACGACATAGGTAAGAGAAGGGACGGGGATTTAAAACAGGAATTTCGGGAGCTCGGCTGGAAGCTGAGAGCAAAGACAAAACATGTGGTCATCTCTGGTACGCTACCGGTGCCACGTGATAGCGAGTTGAGGAACAGGGAGAGAGTGCACTTAAACATGTGGTTGCAGGGATGGTGCAGGAAGGAGGGTTTCAGATACGTGGATAATTGGAACACGTTCTGGGGAAGGTGGGACCTCTACAAACAGGACGGGGTGCACCTGAACCAGAGGGGCACCAATATCCTGGGAGGGAAATTTGCTACGGCTCTTCAGGGGGATTTAAACTAATTTGTCAGGGGAGTGGGAAAAGGAGTTGTAGTCCAGAAGTCAGTGTTGAGGGTGGTGAGGTATTGGGGAAGGTATCAAGGTCAAGGGTGGGTACCGGTAGACAGGAAGATGGGTTGAAGTGTGTCTACTTCAATGCAAGGAGCATCCGGAACAAGGTGGATGAACTTGGGGCGTGGATTGCTACTTGGGACTACGATGTTGTGGCCATTACGGAGACGTGGGTAGAACAAGGACAGGAATGGTTGTTGGACGTTCCAGGGTATAGATGTTTCAGTAAGTGTAGGGAAGCTGGTAAAAGAGGTGGAGGAGTAGCATTGTTAATCAAGGATAGTTTAACGGCTGCGGAAAAGCACTTTGAGGGGGATATGCACACTGAGGTAATATGGGCTGCAGTTAGAAACAGGAAAGGAGCGGTCACGTTGCGAGGAGTTTACTATAGGCCCCCAAATAGTAATAGAGATGTGGAGGAAGAAATTGCTAAGCAGATTATGGATACGTGTGGGGGTCACAGGGTAGTTGTCATGGGGGACTTTAACTTTCCAAATATTGATTGGAACCTTTGTAGGTCAAATAGTTTGGATGGGGCACTTTTTGTGCAGTGTGTGCAGGAGGGTTTCCTGACACAATATGTGGATAGGCCGACAAGGGGTGAGGCCACATTGGATTTGGTACTGGGAAATGAACCGGGCCAAGTGTTAGATTTGGTTGTGGGAGAGAACTTTGGAGATAGTGACCACAATTCGGTGTCTTTTGTTATTGCAATGGAGAGGGATAGGGCCGGACGGCAGGGCAAGGCTTACAATTGGGGGAGAGGTAATTATGATGCGATTAGGCAAGAATTAGGGGGCATAAGATGGGAACAGAAACTGTCAGGGAAAGGCACTGATGAAAAGTGGAACTTTTTCAAGGAACAAATACTGGGTGTCCTTGATAGGTATGTCCCTGTCAGGCAGGGAGGAAATGGCCGAGTGAGGGAACCGTGGTTCACAAAAGAGGTGGAATGTCTTGTGAAAAGCAAGAGGGAAGCTTATGTAGGGATGAGGAAACAAGGTTCAGATGGCTCGACTGAGGGTTACAAGTTAGCAAGGAACGAGCTGAAAAAGGGGCTGAGGAGAGCTAGGAGGGGACATGAGAAGTCCTTGGCGGGTCGGATCAAGGAAAACCCCAAGGCTTTTTACTCTTATGTGAGGAATAAAAGAATGACCAGGGTGAGGTTAGGGCCGGTCAAGGACAGTGGTGGGAACTTGTGTATGGAATCAGTAGAGATAGGCGAGGTGATGAATGAATACTTTTCTTCAGTGTTCACCAAGGAGAGGGGCCATGTTTTTCAGGAAGAGAAGGTGTTACAGGCTAATAGGCTGGAGGAAATAGATGTTCGGAGGGAGGATGTATTGGCAGTTTTGAATAAACTGAAGGTCGATAAGTCCCCTGGGCCTGATGAAATGTATCCTAGGATTCTTTGGGAGGCGAGGGATGAGATTGCAGAGCCTTTGGCTTTGATCTTTGGGTCCTCGCTGTCCACGGGGATGGTGCCAGAGGACTGGAGAGTGGCAAATGTTGTTCCTCTGTTTAAGAAAGGGAATAGAAATGACCCTGGTAATTATAGACCGGTTAGTCTGACTTCGGTGGTTGGTAAATTGATGGAAAAGGTCCTTAGGGATGGGATTTACGACCATTTAGAAAGATGCGGATTAATCCGGGATCGTCAGCACGGATTTGTGAAGGGCAAATCGTGCCTCACAAATTTGATAGAATTTTTTGAGTTGGTAACTAGGTGTGTTGATGAAGGTAGGGCGGTTGATGTCATATACATGGATTTTAGTAAGGCGTTTGATAAGGTCCCCCATGGTCGGCTTATGATGAAAGTAAGGAGGTGTGGGATAGAGGGAAAGTTGGCCGATTGGATAGGTAACTGGCTATCTGATCGAAGACAGAGGGTGGTGGTGGATGGAAAATTTTCGGACTGGAGGCAGGTTGCTAGCGGAGTGCCGCAGGGATCGGTGCTTGGTCCTCTGCTCTTTGTGATTTTTATTAATGACTTAGAGGAGGGGGCTGAAGGGTGGATCAGTAAATTTGCTGATGACACCAAGATTGGTGGAGTAGTGGATGAGGTGGAGGGCTGTTGTAGGCTGCAAAGAGACATAGATAGGATGCAAAGCTGGGCTGAAAAATGGCAAATGGAGTTTAACCCTGATAAATGTGAGGTGATTCATTTTGGTAGGACTAATTTAAATGTGGATTACAGGGTCAAAAGTAGGGTTCTGAAGACTGTGGAGGAACAGAGAGATCTTGGGGTCCATATCCACAGATCTCTAAAGGTTGCCACTCAAGTGGATAGAGCTGTGAAGAAGGCATATAGTGTGTTAGCTTTTATTGATGTGGAGATGCCGGCGTTGGACTGGGGTAAACACAGTAAGAAGTTTAACAACACCAGGTTAAAGTCCAACAGGTTTATTTGGTAGAAAAAGCCACACAAGCTTTCGAGGCTCTGAGCCCCTTCTTCAGGTGAGTGGGAATTCTGTTCACAAACAGAACTTATAAGACACTGACTCAATTTACATGAATAATGGTTGGAATGCGAATACTTACAACTAATCCAGTCTTTAAGAAACAAAACAATGGGAGTGGAGAGAGCATCAAGACAGGCTAAAAAGATGTGTATTGTCTCCAGACAAGACAGCCAGTGAAACTCTGCAGGTCCACGCAACTGTGGGAGTTACAAATAGTGTGACATAAATTCTGATTCTAGGATCGCATGATAGAGACTCAGGAGGAAAAAAGCAGAAATATTTATGTGAAATAGTGTGACATAAACCCAATATCCCGGTTGAGGCCGTCCTTGTGTGTGCGGAACCTGGCTATCAGTTTCTGCTCCGCGACTCTGCGCTGTCGTGTGTCGCGAAGGCCGCCTTGGAGAACGCTTACCCGAATATCAGAGGCCGAATGCCCGTGACCGCTGAAGTGCTCCCCAACAGGAAGAGAACAGTCTTGCCTGGTGATTGTCGAGCGGTGTTCATTCATCCGTTGTCGCAGCGTCTGCATAGTTTCCCCAATGTACCATGCCTCGGGACATCCTTTCTTGCAGCGTATCAGGTTGTCTACCAAGTTTCTCCAACTCCTCCCCATAGCTAATGCCCTCCATACCAGGCAACATCCTGGTAAATCTTTTCTGTACCCTCTCCAAAGCCTCCACATCCTTCTGGTAGTGTGGCGACCAGAATTGAACACTATATTCCAAGTGCGGCCTCACTAAGGTTCTATAAACCTGCAACATGACTTGCCAATTTTTAAACTCAATACCCCGGCCGATGAAGGCAAGCATGCCATATGCCTTCTTGACTACCTTCTCCACCTGCATTGCCACTTTCAGTGACCTGTGTACCTGTATACCCAGATCCCTTTGCCTATCAATACTCCTAAGGGTTCTGCCATTTACTGTATATTTCCTATCTGTATTAGACCTTCCAAAATGCATTACCTCACATTTGTCCGGATTAAACTCCATCTGCCATCTCTCCGCCCAAGTCTCCAATTGATCGATATCCTGTTGTATCCCCTGAAGGTCCTCATCGCTATCCGCAAATCCACCAACCTTTGTGTCGTCCGCAAACTTACTAATCCATCCAGTTACATTTTCCTCCAAATCATTTATATATATTACAAATAGACTGGGACTTTTTTCTCTGGAGCATAGGAGGCTGAGGGATGACCTCATAGAGGTCCATAAAATAATGAGGGGCATAGACAAGGTAGATAGTCAATATCTTTTCCCAAAGATAGGGGAGTCTAAAACTAGAGGACATAGGTTTAAGGTGAGAGGGGAGAGATACAAAAGTGTCCAGAGGGGCAATTTTTTTCTCTCAGAGGGTGGTGTGTGTCTGGAACAAGCTGCCAGAGGTAGTAGTGGAGGCGGGTACAATTTTATCTTTTAAAAAGCATTTAGATAGTTACATGGGTACAGAGGGATATGGGCCAAATGTGGGCAATTGGAATTAGTTTAGGGGTTTAAAAAAAAAAGGTTGGCATGGACAAGTTGGGCCGAAAGGCCTGTTCCCATGCTGTAAACCTCTATGACTCTAAGGTAAGGCACTGGCTATTATTCTTAAGGTATATACCCTATCCTTACCTTAAATCTGTGCCCTGGTTATTGACCCCTCTCCTATGCTTCTTCCTACCTACCAAATCTGTGTACCTTAATTTTGTAGACCTCAATCAGGATGCCCCCCTCAGCCCTCTCTGGAAAACCCCCAGCCGAACTAGCTTCTCTTCACAGGGGAAAGACTATAGCCCATGCAACATCCTGGCGAATCTCCTCTGCAACCTTTCCTGTAGTGTGATGACAGAACTGCACACAGCACTCTGTAGGGGATGAGAGGAAAACCATTTTATACAGCTCCATAAACTCCCTGGGCTTATATTCTATGCCTCAGCTAATAATGGCAAGTATCCCAGATGCCTTTTTAATCACCTTATCTGCCTGGCCTACTGTCTTCAGACATGCACCCAATCCCTCTGCTATTTCCTAGTGTCTGACCGGTCATTGTGTAATCCTTGTTTTGTTAGTCCTCCCAAAATGCATCAGCTCACACTTTTCAGGGTTAAATTAAATTTGCCATAGCTCTGCCCATCTGACCAGCCTGTCTATATCACCCTGTTATCCAAGGCTTTCCTCCTTCCTATTTACCACACCACCATTTTTGGTGTCATCTAAGAACCTGCTGATCATGCCTCCCACATTCACATCATTTGTTTTTGGGATGTAGAGCTCGTTGGCTAGTGTCCTTCAGGTGGTGGTGAGCCACCGTGAACCACTGCCATCCTTGTGATGTAGGTACCTTCTCAGTGCTGTTAGGGTGAGAGGAATTTGACCCAGCAACAATGAAGGACCGGTAATATGTTCCCAAGTCAGGATGGTGTGCAGTTTATATATAAGCATAGAAGATAGGAGTAGGAAGAGGCCATTCATCCCTTCGAGCCTGTTCACTCATCACGATCATGGCTGATCGTCCAACTCAATAGCCCAATCCTGTTTTCTCCCCATAATCTTTGAACCCATTCGCCCCATGTGCTATATCCAGCTGCCCCTTGATTACATTCAATGTTTTGGCATGAACTACTTCCTGTGGTAATGAATTCCACAGGCTCACCACTCTGTGGGGGAAAAATTGTCTCCTCACCTCCATCCGAAATGGTCAATCCTGAATCCTCAGACTGTGACCCCTGATTCTGGACACCTCCACAATCGGGAACATCCTTCCTGCGTCTACCCTGTCTAATCCTGTTAGAATTTTATAAGTCTCTATGAGATCCCCCCCCCCCCATTCGTCTGAACTCCAGCGAAAACAATCCTAACCTTGTCAATCTCTCCTCATACATCAGTCCCGCCATCCCCAGAATCAGCCTGATAAACCTTCGCTGCACACTCTCGAGCAAGAACATCCTTCCTCAGAAAAGGAGACCAAAACTGCACACAATACTCTAGGTGTGGCCTCACCAAGGCCCTGTATAATTGCAACAACACATCCCTGCTCCTGTGCTCGAAACCTCCTGCAATGAAGGCCAACATACCATTTGCCTTCTTTACCACCTGCATGCCTGCCTTCAGTGACTGATGCATAAGGACTCCCAGGTCCCGCTGCACACTCCCCTCTCCCAATTTACAGCCATTCAGGTAGTAATCTGCTTCTTGTTTTTGCTTCCAAAGTGAATAACCTCGCATTTATCCTATTAATACTGCATCTGCAACTGATTTGCCTCCTCACCCAACCTGTCCAGATCACACTGAAGGATCTCTGCATCCTCGCCACAGTTCACCCTCCCACCCAACTTGGTATCACCTGCAAACTTTTGAGATGTTACATTTTGTTCCCTCATCCAAATCATTAATATATATTGCGAATAGCTGGGGTCCCAGCACCGATCCCTGTGGCACCCCACCAGTTACTGCCTGCCAATTTGAAAAGCACCCATTAATTCCTATTCTTCCTCTCTGCCAACCAGTTTTCTATCCATCTCAATACACTTCCCCAAATCCCATGCGCTTTAATCTTGAGTGATAATCTCTAACGCAGGACTTTGTCAAAGGCTTTTTGAAAGTCCAAATATACCACATCGACTATCTCCCTGTTGTCAACTCTACCAGTTACACCAGAGGACGGTGAATTTGTGGAATTCACAACCACAGAATGTAGTCGAGGCCAAAACATTGTCTGATTTCAAGAAGAAATTAGATATAGCTCTTGGAGCTAAAGGGATCAAGGGGTATTGTCGGGGAGGGGAGGGGAGGGGGGCAGGGGTGGTATGATCAAGATATTGAAATCGATGATCAGCCATGATCAAAATGAATGGAAGAGCAGGCTCAAAGGGTCGAATGGCCGACTCCTGCTTCTAGTTTCTATGTTTCTATCACAATATAAGCCTAATGAGCCATCGCTGCACTTGATCTATGGCAAGTATATCCTTCCTTAGGTAGGGAGATGTAAACTGCAGAAAGCTACAACACAAAGGGACTTGGGGGCACTTGTGCACAAAATACAGAAAGCGAGCACACAGGTTCAGCAGGCAATCAGGAAAGCTAATGACATGACAGAAGACAGAGGGTGGTTGTAGAGGGTTGTTTTTCAAAATGGAGGCCTGTGACCAGCGGTGTGCCTCAGGGATCGATGCTGGGTCCACTGTTATTTGTCATTTATATTCATGATTTGGATGAGAATATAGGAGGCATGGTTAGTAAGTTTGCAGATAACACCAAGATTGGTGGCATAGTGGACAGTGAGGATTATCTAGGATTGCAATGTCATCTTGATCAATTGGGCCAGTGGGCTGATGAATGGCAGGTGGAGTTTAATTTAGATAAATGTGAGGTGATGCATTTTGGTAGATCGAAGCAGGGCAGGACTTACTCAGTTAATGGTAGGGTATTGGGGAGAGTTAAAACAAAGTGATCTAGGGGTACAGGTTCATAGCTCCTTGAAAGTGGAGTCACAGGTGGATGGGGTGGTGAAGGCGGCATTCAGCATGCTTGGTTTCATCGGTCAGAACATTGAATACAGGAGTTGGGACGTCTTGTTGAAGTTGTACAAGACATTGGTAAGGCCACACTTGGAATACTGTGTATTGTTCTGGACACCCTATTATAGAAAGGATATTATTCAACTAGAAAGAATGCAGAAAAGATTTACTAGGATGCTACTGGGACTTGATGGTTTGAGTTACAAGGAGAGGTTGGAGAGGTTGGATAGGCTGGGACTTTTTCCTCTGGAGCATAGGAGGGGTGATCTTATAGAGGTCTATAAAATAAAAGGGGCATAGATCAGCTAGATAGTCAATATCTGGAGTCTAAAACTAGAGGGCATAGGTTTAAGGTGAGAGGGGAGAGATAGAAAAGGTCCAGAGGGGCAATTGCGTCAGAAGGTGGTGAGTGTCTGGAACAAGCTGCCAGAGGTAGTAGTAGAGGCGGGTACAATTTTGTCTTTTAAAAAGCATTTAGACAGTTACATGGGCAAGATGGGTATAGGGGAATATGGGCTAAACACGGACAATTGGGACTACCTTAGGAGTTAAAAAGGGGCAGCATGGACAAGTTGGGCCGAAGGGCCTGTAAACCTCTATGACTCTATATTGGCCCTTATTTCAAGGGGGTTGGAGTATCAGAACAGAAAAGTCTTGTTGCAACTGCACAAAAAGTTAAAAATGTATCTATTAGTCACAAGGCTTACATTAACAGTGCAATGAAGTTACTGTGAAATTCCCCGAGTCGCCACATTCCGGCGCCTGTTCAGACCAATGCACCTAACCAGCACATCTTTCAGGCTGTGGGAGGAAACCAGAGCACCCGGAGGAAACCCATGCAGACATGGAGAGAACGTGCAAACTCCACACAGACGGGAATCAAACCTGGGTCCCTGGCGCTGTGAGGCAACAGTGCTAGCCACTGTGCCACATCTGGAGTACGAGAGCAGTTTTGGTCCCCTTATTTAAGGAAGGATATTATTCAATTGGAGGCAGTTCAGAAAAGGCTCACTAAGATGATCCCTGGTATGGAGGTATTTTCTTATGAGGAAAGAATCATAGAATCATAGAACCCTACAGTGCAGAAAGAGGCAATTTGGCCCATCGAGTCTGCACCGACCACAATCCCACCCAGGCCCCAGCACCATATCCCTACATATTTACCTGCTAAGCCCTCTAACCTACGCATCTCAGGTGTCTAAGGGGCAATTTTTGGCATGGCCAATCAACCTAACCCACACATCTTTGGACTGTGGGAGGAAACCGGAGCACCCAGAGGAAACCCACGCAGACACGAGGAGAACGTGCAAACTCCACACAGACAGTGACCCAAGCCGGGAATCGAACCCAGGTCCCTGGAGTTGTGAAGCAGCAGTGCTAACCACTGTGCTACTGTGCCGAAAGGTTGAACAAGTTGGGACTCTACACACTGGAATTTAAAAGGAGAGATGATCTCACCGAAACACACAGAGGATGGTTCCCTTCATGGGAAGAGTCTAGAATCAGAGGGCATAGTCTCAGAATAATGGGGTGCCAATTTAAGACTGGATGAGAGGTTAGGACATAGAACAGTAGACCACAGTACAGGCCCTTCGGCCCTCAATGTTGTGCCAAGCTTTCTCCGAAACCAAGATCAAGCTATCCCACTCCCTATCATTCGAGTGTGCTCCATGTGCCTATCCAATAACCGCTTGAAAGTTCCTAAAGTGTCCGACTCCACTATCACAGCAGGTAGTCCATTCCACACCCCAACCACTCTCTGAGTAAAGAACCTACCTCAGACATCCCTCTTATATCTCCCACCATGAACCTTATAGTTATGCCCCCTAGTAACAGCTACATCCACCCGAGGAAATAGTCTCTGAACGTCTACTCTATCTATCCCCCTCATCATCTTATAAACCTCTATTAAGTCGCCTCTCATCCTCCTCTGCTCTAAAGAGAAAAGCCCTAGTTCCCTCAACCTTTCCTCATAAGACCTACCCTCCAAACCAGGCAGCATCCTGGTAAATCTCCTTTGCACTCTTTCCAGTGCTTCCACATCCTTCTTATAGTGAGGTGACCAGAACTGCACACAATATTCCAAGTGTGGTCTCACCAAGGTCCTGTGCAGTTGCAGCATAACCCCACGGCTCTTAAACTCAAACCCCCTGTTAATAAACGCTAACACACTATAGGCCTTCTTCACGGCTCTATCCACTTGAGTGGCAACCTTCAGAGGTCTGTGGATATGAACCCCAAGATCTCTGTTCCTCCACATTCTTCAGAACCCTGCTGTTGACCCTGTAATCCGCATTCAAATTTGTCCTACCAAAGTGAATCACTTCGCACTTATCAGGGTTAAACTCCATCTGCCATTTTTCAGCCCAACTCTGCATCCTATCTGTGTCTCTTTGCAGCCTACAACAGCCCTCCACCTCATCCACTACTCCACCAACCTTGGTGTCATCAGCAAATTTACTGACCCACCCTTCAGCCCCCTCCTCCAAGTCATTGACAAATAGAAGAGGACCCAGCACTGATCTCTGTGGTACACCACTGGTAACTGGTCTCCAGTCTGAAAATTTTCCATCCACTACCACCCTGTGTCTTCTATGAGATACAGTAAGAGTTTTAACTCTTACTGTGTTTACCCCAGTCCAACGCCGGCATCTCCACTTCTATGAGATAGCCAGTTACTTATCCAATCGGCCAAATTTCCCTCTATCCCATACCTCCTTACTTTCTTCATGAGCCGACCATGGGGAACCTTATTAAACACCTTACTAAAATCCATATATACGACAACATCAACTGCTCTATCTTCATCTACACACTTAGTTACCTCCTCAAAGAATTCAATCAAATTTGAGAGGCAAGACTTACCCTTCACGAATCCGTGTTGACTATCCCAGATTAAGCTGCATCTTTCTAAATGGTCATAAATCCTATCCCTCAGGACCTTTTCCATTAACTTACCGACCACCGAAGAAAGACTAACCGGCCTATAATTGCCAGGGTCATTCCTCTTTCCTTTCTTGAACAGAGGGACATTCGCCACTCTCCAGTCCTCTGGCACTATCCTCGTGGACAGTGAGGACCCAAAGATCAAAGCCAAAGACTCTGCAATCTTGTCCCTTGCCTCCCAAAGAATCCTAGGATATATCCCATCTGGCCCAGGGGACTTATCGACCGCCAGGTTATAATCCAACAGATTTATTTGAAATCACAAGCTTTCAGAGCACTGTTCCTTTGTCAGATGAAGGTGCAACGCTCCAAAAGCTTGTGATTTAAAATAAACCTGTTGGACTATGTGACCTCTCATCATGTCGGCATGGTAGCACAATGGTTAGCACTGCTGCTTCACAGCTCCAGGGGCCTGGGTTCGATTCCCGGCTTGGGTCACTGTCTGTGTGGAGTTTGCACGTTCTCCTCGTGTCTGCATGGGTTTCCTCCGGGTGCTCCGGTTTCCTCCCACAGTCCAAAGATGTGCGGGTTAGGTTGATTGGCCATGCTAAAATTGTCCCTTAGTGTCCTGAGATGTGTAGGTTAGAGGGATTAGCGGGTAAATATGTCGGGATATGGGGGTAGGGCCTGTGTGGGATTGCGGTCGGTGCAGACTCGATGGGCCGAATGGCCACCTTCTGCACAGTAGGGTTTCTATGATTGTCCACCCCAGTCCAACACCAGCATCTCCACATCAATTTAAAATGAGGAGGAATTTCTTCTGAGGGTTGAGTGTCTTTGGAAATCCTTGCCATAGTGAACTGAGGGGGCAAAATCCTTGTGTACATTTACAGCTGAAATAGATAAAACTTTAATCTGTAAAGGAATAAAAACAGTTACGGGAGAGGGGCGGGAAAGTGAGGCCATGATCCTCCTGAATAGCAGAGCAGGCAAGGCTGAACGGCCTATTCCTGTTTCTTATGGTCTTGAAACTGGTTGACAGACAGGAAACAATCAGGAATTTGGAGTCTAATTTTGACCATGAAATCATTGTAGATTGTGGTAGAAACCTACCTGGTTCACTAATCTTTTGGGAAGGCAATTCTGTCGTTCTTACATGATCTGGCCAACATGTGACTGGAATATCGTGTGCCATTTTGGTCTCCCTGTCTGAGGAAGATGTTCGCGCTAATTCCTGGGATGCAAGGACTGACATACAAGGAGGGATCAAGTCAGTTAGGATTATATTTGTTACAGTGCAGATGAATGAGGGGGGATCTGAGAAACCCATAAAATTCTAACAGGACTAGACAGGGTAGATGTAGGAAGGATGATGACTTCTCAGATACTGACAGTCTGCATCCAAATGCAGAAAACTAGCACAAAGTATCATGGATAGCAAAAGCTCCTATAGGTATATAAAAGGGAAGTGAGTCACTAGGGCGAATGCTGGTCCCTTGGAAGATGAAACCAGAAAGTTAATAATGGGGAAATGACAGATGCTAAATCAATACTTTGCCTCAGATTTCATGGTGGAGGACACTAGTACCATTTCTATAGGAACAGGCAAATCAGAGGTAATAGAAAGTGTAGAAATTAGAACAATCAACATCACTAGGAAAAGGTACTCAGCAAACTATTGGAATTAAGGGCAGATAAGTCCCCTGGGTCTGTTGGCCTATATCCTAGGGTATTGAAAGAAGTGGCAGCGGAGATAGTGAATTGGTTATAATATTCCAAAATTCT
Organism: Mustelus asterias; assembly: GCF_964213995.1. Classification (NCBI taxonomy): domain Eukaryota; kingdom Metazoa; phylum Chordata; class Chondrichthyes; order Carcharhiniformes; family Triakidae; genus Mustelus; species Mustelus asterias. Next base: position 147,292,783 of record NC_135806.1, on the reverse strand, counting down.
CTGGACATAGGAAAGGTTCCAATGGATTGGAAAAATGCTAATATAGAAACATAGAAATATAGAAAAACTACAGCACAATACAGGCCCTTCAGCCCACAAAGTTGTGCCGAACATGTCCCTACCTTAGCGATTACTAGGCTTACCTATAACCCTCTATCTTACTAAGTTCCATGCACTTATCTAAAAGTCTCTTAAAAGACCCCGTCGAATCCGCCTCCACCACCGTTGCTGGCAGCCCATTCCACGCACCCACCACCCTCTGAGTGGAAAACTTACCTCAACATCTCATCAGTACCTACTCCTCAGCACCTTAAACCGGTGTCCTCTTGTGGCAACCATTTCAGTTTTGGGAAAAAGCCTCTGACTATCCACTCGATCAATACCTCTCAACATCTTATACACCTCTATCAGGTCACCTTTCATCCTTCGTCTCTCCAAGGAGAAAAGGCCGAGCTCACTCAACCTATCCTCATAAGGCATGCCCCCAACCCAGGCAACATCCTTGTAAATCTCCTCTGCACCCTTTCTATGGCTTCCACATCCTTCCTGTAATGAGGCAACCAGAACTGAGCACAGTACTCCAAGTGGGGTCTGACCAGGGTCCGATATAGGATGCCCTTATTCAATAAGGGAGGCAAAATGTGGGAAATTACAGACCAGTTAGTTTAACATATGTTGTTGGGAAAATGTTAGAATCAATTATAGAGTCATAGAGGTTTACAGCATGGAAACAGGCCCTTCGGCCCAACTTGTCCATGCCGCCCTTTTGTTAAAAACCCCTAAACTAATCCCTATTGCCGCCTTTGGCCCATATCCCTCTATACCCAAAGTACCCATGTAACTATCTACATGATTTTTAAAAGATAAAATTGTACCCGCCTCTACTACCACCTCTGGCAGCTTGTTCCAGACACTCACCACCCTCTGTGAAAAAATTGCCCCTCTGGACACTTTTGTATCTCTTCCCTCTCACCAGTTACTAGTGGTGTACCGCAAGGATCTGTTTTAGGGCCACTGCTGTTTGTCATTTTTATTAATGACTTGGATGAGGGCGTAGAAGGATGGGTTAGCAAATTTGCGGATGACACTAAAGTCGGTGGAGTTGTAGACAGTGCGGAGGGAAGTGGCAGGTTACAGAGGGACATAGATAAGCTGCAGAGCTGGGCTGAGAGGTGGCAAATGGAGTTTAATGCGGAAAAGTGCGAAGTGATTCACTTTGGAAGGAGCAACAGGAATACAGAGTATTGGGCTAATGGTAAGATACTTGGTAGTGTGGATGAACAGAGGGATCTGGGTGTCCATGTGCATAGATCCCTGAAAAGTTGGCACCCAGGTTGATAGGGTTGTTAAGAAGGCATACGGTGTGTTAACTTTTATTGGTAGAGGGATTGAGTTTCGGAGCCAGGAGGTCATGTTGCAACTGTACAAAACTCTGGTGCGACCGCACTTGGAGTATTGCGTACAGTTCTGGTCGCCGCATTATAGGAAGGATGTGGAAACGTTGGAAAGGGTGCAGAGGAGATTTACCAGGATGTTGCCTGGTATGGTGGGAAAATCGTATGAGGAAAGGCCGAGGGGCTTGAGGTTGTTTTCGTTAGAGAGAAGAAGGTTAAGAGGTGACTTAATAGAGACATACAAGATGATCAGAGGATTAGATAGGGTGGATAGTGAGAGCCTTTTTCCTCGGATGGTGATGGCTAACAGGAGGGGACATAGCTTTAAATTGAGGGGTGAGAGATATAGGACAGATGTTAGAGGTAGGTTCTTTACTCAGAGTAGTAAGGGCATGGAATGCCCTGCCTGCAGCAGTAGTGGCCTCGTCAACATTAAGAGCATTCAAATGGTTATTGGATAAACATATGGATGATATTGGAATAGTGTAGATTAGAGGGGCTTTAGATTGGTTTCACTGGTCAGCGCAACATCGAGGACCGAAGGGCCTGTTCTGCGCTGTAATGTTCTATGTAAACCTATGCCCTCTAGTTTGAGACTCCCCTGCCTTTGGGAAAAGATATTGTCTATCTAGCTTGTCTATGCCCCTCATTATTTTATCGACCTCTATAAGGTCACTCCTCAGCCTCCTACACTCCAGAGAAAAAAGTCCCAGTCTATTCAGCCTCTCCTTATAACTCAATCCATCAAGTCCCGATAACATCCTAGTAAATCTTTTCTGCACTCTTTCTAGTTTAATAATATCCTTTCTATAATAGGGTGACCAGAATTGCACACAGTATTTCAAGTGTGGCCTTACCAATGTCTTGTACAACTTCAAGAAGATATCCCAGCTCCTGTATTCAATTTTCTGACCGATGAAACCAAACATGCCGAATGCCTTCTTCACCACTCTGTCCACCTGTGACTCCACTTTCAAGGAGCTATGAACATGTACCCCGAGATCTCTTTGTTCTGTAACTCTCCCCAACGCCCTACCATTAACTGAGTAAGTCCTGCCCTGGTTCAATCTACCAAAATGCGTTACCTCGCATTTGTCTAAATTAAACTCCATCTGCCATTCGTCAGCCCACTGGCCCAATTGATCAAGATCCCATTGCAATTGGAGATAACTTTCTTCACTGTTGGTGTCATCTGCAAACTTACTAACCATGCCCCCTGTATTCTCATCCAAATCATTAATATAAATGACAAATAACAGTGGGCCCAGCACTGATCCCTGAGGCACACCGCTGGTCACAGGCCTCCAGTTTGAAAAACAACACTCTACAACCACCCTCTGGCTTCTGTCAAGAAGCCAATTTTGTATCCATTTAGATATCTCACCCTGTATCCCGGGAGATTTAACTTTGTGCAACAACCTACCATGCGGTACCTTGTCAAAGGCCTTGCTAAAGTCCATGTAGACAACATCAACTGCACTGCCCTCATCTACCTTCTTGGTTACCCCTTCAAAAAGCTCAATCAAATTTGTGAGACATGATTTTCCACTCACAAAGCCATGCTGACTGTCCTTAATCAGTCCTTGCATCTCTAAATGCCTGTAGATCCTGTCTCTCAAAATACCTTCCAACAATTTACCCACCACAGATGTGAGGCTCACTGGCCTGTTGTTCCCAGGCTTTTCCCTGCAGCCCTTTTTAAACAAAGGCACAACATTTGCCAATCTTCAGGCACCTCACCCGTGACTATCAAATATCTCGGCTAGGGGACCCGCAATTTCCTCCCTAGCCTCCCACAACGTCCTGGGATATACCTCATCAGGGCCTGCAGATTTATCTACCTTGATGCGCTTTAAGACTTCCAGCACCTTCTTCTCTGTAATATGTACACTCCTCAAGACATCAATATTTATTTCCCCAAGTTCCCTAACATCCGTGCTTTTCTTAACAGTAAATACTGATGAGAAGTATTCATTTAGGATCTCACCCATCTCTTGTGGATCCGCACATAGGTGACCTTGTTGATCCTTACCAGGCCCTACTCTCTCCCTTGTTACTCTTTTGCCCTTGGGCGGCACAGTAGCACAGTGGTTAGCACTGCTGCTTCACAGCTCCAGGGACCTGGGTTCGATTCCTTCATAATCTTGTACACCTCTATTAGATCTCCCCTCATTCTCCATCTTTCCAGAGAGAACAACCCCAGTCTACCCAATCTCTCCTCATAGCTAAGACCCTCCATACCAGGCAACATCCTGGTAAACCTTCTCTGCACTCTCTCTAATGCCTCCACGTCCTTCTGGTAGTGCGGCGACCAGAACTGGACGCAGTACTCCAAATGTGGCCTAACCAGCGTTCTATACAGCTGCATCATCAGACTCCAGCTTTTATACTCTATACCCCGTCCTATAAAGGCAAGCATACCATATGCCTTCTTCACCACCTTCTCCACCTGCGTTGCCACCTTCAAGGATTTGTGGACTTGCACACCCGGTCCCTCTGTGTTTCTATATTCCTGATGACTCTGCCATTTATTGTATAACTCCTCCCTACATTATTTCTTCCAAAATGCATCACTTCGCATTTATCCGGATTAAACTCCATCTGCCACCTCTCCGCCCAATTTTCCAGCCTATCTATATCCTGCTGTATTGCCCGACAATGCTCTTCGCTATCCACAAGTCCAGCCATCTTCGTGTCGCACGGGATCAGAGGTGAGCTGGCACGGTGGATACAGAACTGGCTCGGTCATAGAAGACAGAGGGTAGCAGTGGATGGGTGCGTTTCTGAATGGAGGGCTGTGACAAATGGCATTCCTCAAGGATCAGTGCTGGAACCTTTGCTGTTTTGTAATATATATGAATGATTTGGAGGAAGATGTAGCTGGCTTGATTGGTAAGTTACAGACGACACGAAAGTTGGTGGATTTGCAGATAGGAGGACCACCGTCAGGGGATACAACGTGATATAGATCGGTTGGAAACTTGGGCGGAGAGATGGCAGATGGAGTTTGGTCCAAATAGATGAGGTAATGCATTTTGGAGGGTCTAATACAGGTGGAAAATATACAGTAAACGGCAGAACCCTTAAGAATATTGATAGGCAGAGGGATCTGGGTGTACAGGTACACAGGTCACAAATTGATGTGGGTGGAGGTGGTGGTCAAGAGGGCATACGGCATATTTGCCTTCATCAGCTGGGACATTGAGTTTAAAGGCTGGCAGGTCATGTTGCAGCTTTGGGGAATCTTGGTTGGGCCGCATTTGAAATATTGTGTTCAATTCTGGTCGCCACACTGCCAGAGGGATGTGGAGGCTTTAGAGGGTGCAGAGGAGATCTGCCAGGATGTTGCCTGGTATGGAGGGTGTTAGTTGAGGGGAGAGGTTGGAGAAACTTGGTTTGTTCGTGCTGGAGCAGCGGAGGTTGAGGGGCGACCTGATAGAGGTCTGCCGGATTGTGAGGGGCATGGATGGAGTGGATAGTCGGTAACTTTTTCCCAGGATGTAGTCGTCAATTGCTGGGGCACATGGGTTTGGGGTGCAAGGGGCAAGGTTTAGGAGAGGTGTACAGGGCAAGTTTTTTGCAAGAGGGTGTTGAATGCCTGGAACCCACTGCCAGGGAAGGTTGTGGAAGCAGATACGATAGTGACTTTTAAGGGTGTCTTGACAAATACACGAATAGGATGGGATAGAGTGGTCCTCGGAAGGGTAAGGGGTTTTAGTCCAGTCGGGCAGTATGGTCGGTGCAGGCTTGGAGGGCCGAAGGTTCTGTTCCTGTGCTGTTGAACTGGGCAACTACTGCATTGCAGCAATAGTCTGAAACTGTTTATGCTTCAGAAAACACTGGAATGAAACATTTTATTCTTTTTTTAGATGCTCCCTCACCTCAGTGCATCTCAAGAATTCATCCCCTTTTAACTTCTAACGGCATAGATCCATTCAAATAACTTGTGCTTTTGCTAGCGCTGCTTGCTGTCCCTTCCCTTTGCCGACACATAACCCTGGGCAAATTTGATTTGATGTATTGTCACATGTATTAGTATACAGTGAAAAGTATTGTTTCTTTTACGCTATACAAAGCATACCGTACAGAGGAAAAGAGAGAGTGCAGAACGTAGTCATAGCTAGGGTGTAGAGAAAGATCAACTTAATGCAAGGTAGATCCATTCAAAAGTCTGATGGCAGCAGGAAAGAAGCTGTTCTGGAGTCGGTTGGTAAGTGATCTCAGTTTTTTGTATCTTTTTCCCAACGGAAGAAGGTGGAAGAGACTATGTCCGGGGGCGTGGGGTCCTTGATTATGCTGGCTGCTTTTCCGAGGCAGAGGGGAGTGTAGACGGCGTCAATGGATGGGAGGACTGGACTTCATTCACGACACTTTGCAGTTTCTTGCGGTCTTAGAACATAGAAAGCCACAGCACAAACAGGCCCTTCGGCCCACAAGTTGCGCCGATCACATCCCCACCTCTAGGCCTATCTATAGCCCTCAATCCCATTAAATCCCATGTACTCATCCAGAAGTCTCTTAAAAGACCCCAACGAGTTTGCCTCCACCACCACCGACGTCAGGCGATTCCACTCACCCACCACCCTCTGAGTGAAAAACTTACCCCTGACATCTCCTCTGTACCTACCCCCCAGCACCTTAAACCTGTTATTGCAATGTCTTGGACAGAGCAAGAGCCATACCAAGCTGTGCTACAACCAGAAAGAATGCTTTCCATGGTGCATCTGTAGAAGTTGGTGAGTGTTGTAGCGGACATGTCAAATTTCCTTAGTCTCCTGACATTGTAATATTTGGCTGCAATGTACAGTATCAGCAGATGCCACTTGCTAGTTCCCACAGCCAAAACTAGCACCTTTGACTTCTCTCTACCGCACATCTGCAGGCAACCAGTGCCTACTCAGGAAGTAAAACTGCAAAACTATTAAGGTTTGCGAGTTGTAACATTGATACAGACAATGCAACTGTGCAAGGAGTGCACCCTCTACAGATGCAGCACCACTAAGTACAGTTTGAGAGAATATAGATACTTCACAAGTGACCTGTCAACAAACATTTGAATCTTCACATGCAACTTCTTGAAAATATTAGGTAAACCAGCTAGTAGAAAGCAGCCAGAAGTAGAAAGCAGAAGGTAGGGGTGATCAAGAGAAAAAGCCCTGCAGGAATCATGACAATTCAAAACGTTGGAAAAATCTAAGACTGTGTGGATGTCTTCGACAATAATATTCAATGTAAATGTACAACAATTCACTGGAATTATGTCACGGTATTTGTAAATATGTCAAATGAAAAGGGATTGAGCAAAACCAAAAAACATGGATAATTAAGCAGATGGGCTAAGGAATGGCAGATGGTCTCTTGACACATGTATTGGGATACTGGAACAGGAAACAGCAAAATAACGAAGAGAGGATACACGGTATACAAGAGAGCTGAGTATGCAATGACAGTAAGAGCAAAGTTATTCCAACTGTACATATTTATTTCCAGTTGGAACACAGGATACTTTCTTCAAAATATTGCTTTCAAATGTTCCCAATGTATCAATTTGATAGCAGCACCAAGGATTCAGTGCTGCAGACATTCGGAGACTCAGGTAAATATGCAAAAATGATTTTTTTTTAATTCAAAGTATTAAAACTTTGCATGGTGAAGCTACAAACAGTCTAATTAGTCCTGAAACATGTACACAGAAATAAGGCATAGAAGCAGCTTCCAAAAGAGAAAATGCTGGAAAATCTCAGCAGGTCTGGCAGCATCTGTAAGGAGAGAAAAGAGCTGACATTGAATCCAGAGAAGTGTGTGGGGGCAAGAAAAATGAAGAAAGACAATAAAGAAATTTGCTTTTATCTTAAAGAAGAAACTTTGTTTGCCTCTCTAAAATGAAAGCATTTCAAACTGATAAATGAGTTACGTAAATATCTTAAATGAACACAAGAAAATGCTGGAAATTCTCAGCAGCTTAGCCAGTAGCTATGGAGGGAGAAACAGAGCTCATGTTTCAGGTTGGTGACTTTTCACCAGAACTGGAAAGAGATCTCATCTGGTATCAAACAGAGACAAGGAAAGGAGAAAGGGCCGAGACATCACAGGTAAGAAGGCAGGAGAAATTAAATGACAAAAGGGATCATGGTGCAAGAATGAGATGGCAAATTGGTTGCTAAAAAGAAACAAAAGTCAGTCTAGAAAATGTACAAATGGGAACAGAATCATTACCAGCATTTGTTGTCCTAAAAATGGAAGCAGAGGATAGAACATAAGAAATGAGAGTAGATCTGAGCCCATTCTACCTGCTCTACCATTCAATAAGTATTGCAAAGTTGAGCAGAGTAATTGTAGATTGAGTAGAATGTTAGAATTTGGTGTCTGTAAAATTATTTTTTAAATTGCAAGACGTTATGAAGAGAAAACATTGCATGGTTCTGTTAAAAAGGTGTTTTTTTCTGTGCTCAATGCTCAAAGTTAAAAAAATGCAGGTGCATATGGGGTCCCAGTCTGGAACATTTGTATTGAAGGCCAAGCAACAGGGTTGCCTTTTGAATTTATTTTAATTCAGCCAATTTGAAACAGAACAGGCTTTTGAATTTAACCAGTTTATTTCAAGCACTTGGGTACCAGCAACCTATTGAATTTGAAGATTTTGGCAACCTGGGACCAATTCTATTGTTGGGGATGTCAATATGTCATCACAGTTATGAAAGGTCAGCGGGGAAAATAAGCAGAGAGCAACTGCCATTTGCCAGAGTAACAGCCTAATCCATGTCTTAGAGGAAGCTTCATCTCGATAGCAAAGGTACCTAGGAAGGCAGAAGTTCCGGACAAAAGAATCAACAGAGAAAGCCCAGAATATTCTGGAAGACACCAAACCTGGTTGTAATTTAGAGTGCAACTAAAATTCCATTTTTTGTTAAAAAAATGGGAATTTATTTATCTAAACAGCATTCCATTAGAATTGCGTTTTATTCTGTTTGCTAATAGTTTACTTAACTTGTTCACAGTTAGATGAATAAATGATTTGTTGATTTTATAGTGTATTAGGGAGTTATTTTGATTTAACCACTAAAAGTTGCTGAAGAGCGGGATCGTACCACTTCACGCTCACTTATACCGATTATGAAGTAAGGTATTCCTGAGTGGTTAGGTATTAGTTCTCAGAGGGGGATCCACCTCTGCTTCAAAGCAATACAATTTTGGACATCAACTCATTTTTCCTGCCTGTTCCCCATATCCCTTATTTCCCTAAAAGGCCAAAAGTCAGTCTACCCAGTCTTAAATATATTCAATGATGGGGCAATCACAATCCCCTGGATAGAGAATTGCAATGGTTCACATCCCTTTAAGTAAAGAAATTTCTTCTCATCTCAGTCCTAGATGATCTGCCACTTATCCTGAGACTGTGGCCTCATGTTTTAGCTTGGAATTTGTGGTTGCAGTGACAGCGAAGAGGCCAGTGTTATCATTACTGTGCAGCAAAGCAAGTTCTGGCGTCTTCACACAAATCCAGAGGTTAATGCCAATGGTACCCTGTTTCGCCACAGGCATTTGGACAGATAAATGGATAGGAAAGATTTAGAGAGATACAGGCCAAAGGCAGACAAATGGGGTTAGCTTAGATGGGCATTTTGGTCAGCATGGACCAATTTGGGCCGAAGGGCCTGTCGCCGTGCCATAGATTCTATGATACACTGTTTATGATTCTGCAGTGGTTCATGTAAACTTTAAATCTCTTCTGAATTCTCAATAAAATCCACTGAGAAAGTTGAGATTTGCTGAATAAACAAAGAACAAAGAACAATACAGCACAGGAACAGGCCCTTCGGCCCTCCAAGCCCATGCCGCTCCCTGGTCTAAACTAGACCATTCTTTTGTATCCCTCCATTCCCACTCCGTTCATATGGCTATCTAGATAAGTCTTAAACGTTCCCAGTGTGTCCGCCTCCACCACCTTGCCTGGCAGCGCATTCCAGGCCCGCACCACCCTCTGTGTAAAATACGTCCTTCTGATATCTGTGTTAAACCTCCCCCCCCCCTTCACCTTGAACCCATGACCCCTCGTGAATGTCACCACCGACCTGGGGAAAAGCTTCCCACCGTTCACCCTATCTATGCCTTTCATAATTTTATACACCTCTATTAAGTCTCCCCTCATCCTCCGTCTTTCCAGGGAGAACAACCCCAGTTTACCCAATCTCTCCTCATAACTAAGCCCCTCCATACCAGACAACATCCTGGTAAACCTCCTCTGTACTCTCTCCAAAGCCTCCACGTCCTTCTGGTAGTGTGGCGACCAGAACTGGACGCAGTATTCCAAATGCGGCCGAAGCAACATTCTATACATCTGCAACATCAGACCCCAACTTTTATACTCTGTGCCCCGTCCTATAAAGGCAAGCATGCCATATGCCTTCTTCACCACCTTCTCCACCTGTGACATCACTTTCAAGGATCTGTGGACTTGCACACCCAGGTCCCTCTGCATATCTATACCCTTTATGGTTCTGCCATTTATCGTATAGCTCCTCCCTACATTATTTCTACCAAAATGCATCACTTCGCATTTATCAGGATTGAACTCCATCTGCCATTTCTTTGCCCAAATTTCCAGCCTATCTATATCCTTCTGTAGCGTCTGGCAATGTTCCTCACTATCTGCAAGTCCTGCCAATTTTGTGTCGTCCGCAAACTTACTGAACACCCCAGTTACACCTTCTTCCAGATCATTTATATAAATCACAAACTGCAGAGGTCCCAATACAGAGCCCTGCGGAACACCACTAGTCACAGGCCTCCAGCCGGAAAAAGACCCTTCCACTACCACCCTCTGTCTTCTGTGACTAAGCCAGTTCTCCACCCATCTAGCCACCTCCCCCTTTATCCCATGAGATCCAACCTTTTTCACCAGCCTGCCATGAGGGACTTTGTCAAACGCTTTACTAAAGTCCATATAGACAACATCCACGGCCCTTCCCTCGTCAACCATTCTGGTCACTTCTTCAAAAAACTCCTCCAGGTTCGTGAGGCATGACCTCCCTCTCACAAAACCATGCTGATAATCGTTCATGAGTTTATTGCTTTCTAAATGCGCATACATCCTATCTCTAAGAATCTTCTCCAACAACTTCCCCACCACGGACGTCAAGCTCACCGGCCTATAATTACCCGGGTTATCCTTCCTACCCTTCTTAAATAACGGGACCACATTAGCTATCCTCCAATCCTCTGGGACCTCACCTGTGTCCAGTGACGAGACAAAGATTTGCGTCAGAGGCCCAGCGATTTCATCTCTCGTCTCCCTGAGCAGCTTTGGATAGATTCCATCAGGCCCTGGGGATTTGTCAGTCTTTATATTCTCTAACAAACCTAACACTTCCTCCCTTGTAATGGAGATTTTCTCCAACGGTTCAACACTCCCCTCCGAGACACTCCCAGTCAACACATCCCGCTCCTTTGTGAATACCGACGCAAAGTATTCATTTAGGATCTCCCCTACTTCTTTGGGCTCCAAGCATAATTCCCCACTTTTGTCCCCGGGAGGTCCGATTTTTTCCCTGACACCCCTTTTGTTCCTAACATATGAAAAAAATGCCTTGAAATTCTCCTTAATCCTGTCTGCCAAGGACATTTCGTGACCCCTTTTTGCCCTTCTAATTCCCCGTTTGAGTTCTTTCCTACTTTCTTTGTACTCCTCCAGAGCTCCCTCCGTTTTTAGCTTCCTGGACCTAACATACGCCTCTTTTCTTTTTGACCAGTCCCTCAATTTCCTTGGTTATCCACGGTTCTCGAATCCTACCCTTCCTATCCTTTTTTACAGGCACATGCCTGTCCTGTAGCCCTAACAACTGTTCCTTAAAAGACTCCCACATGCGAGATGTGGATTTACCCACAAACAGCGCCTCCCAATCAAGAGCTGCCAATTTCTGCCTAATCCCACTAAAGTTAGCCTTCCCCCAATCCAACACCTTACCCTTGGGACACCACTCATCCTCTTAGAACATAAGAACATAAGAAATAGGAGCAGGAGTAGGCCATCTAGCCCCTCGAGCCTGCCCCGCCATTCAATAAGATCATGGCTGATCTGACGTGGATCAGTACCACTTACCCGCCTGATCCCCATAACCCTTAATTCCCTTACCGATCAGGAATCCATCCATCCGCGCTTTAAACATATTCAGCGAGGTAGCCTCCACCACACCTCAGTGGGCAGAGAATTCCAGAGATTCACCACCCTCTGGGAGAAGAAATTCCTCCTCAACTCTGTCCTAAACTGACCCCCCTTTATTTTGAGGCTGTGACCTCTAGTTTTAACTTCCTTACTAAGTGGAAAGAATCTCTCCGCCTCCACCCTATCCAGCCCCCGCATTATCTTATAAGTCTCCATAAGATCCCCCCTCATCCTTCTAAACTCCAACGAGTACAAACCCAATCTCCTCAGCCTCTCCTCATAATCCAAACCCCTCATCTCCGGTATCAACCTGGTGAACCTTTTCTGCACTCCCTCCAATGCCAATATATCCTTCCTCATATAAGGGGACCAATACTGCACACAGTATTCCAGCTGCGGCCTCACCAATGCCCTGTACAGGTGCATCAAGACATCCCTGCTTTTATATTCTATCCCCCTCGCAATATAGGCCAACATCCCATTTGCCTTCTTGATCACCTGTTGTACCTGCAGACTGGGCTTTTGCGTCTCATGCACAAGGACCCCCAGGTCCCTTTGCACGGTAGCATGTTTTAATTTGTTTCCATTGAGATAGTAATCCCATTTGTTATTATTTCCTCCAAAGTGTATAACCTCGCATTTCTCAACGTTATACTCCATTTGCCATATCCTCGCCCACTCACTCAGCCTGTCCAAATCTCTCTGCAGATCTTCTCCGTCCTCCACACGATTCACTTTTCCACTTATCTTTGTGTCGTCTGCAAACTTCGTTACCCTACACTCCGTCCCCTCCTCCAGATCATCTATATAAATGGTAAACAGTTGCGGCCCGAGTACCGATCCCTGCGGCACGCCACTAGTTACCTTCCTCCAACCGGAAAAACACCCATTTATTCCGACTCTTTGCTTCCTGTCGGATAGCCAGTCCCCAATCCACTTTAACACACTACCCCCAACTCCGTGTGCCCTAATCTTCTTCAGCAGCCTTTTATGGGGCACCTTATCAAACGCCTTTTGGAAATCCAAAAACACCGCATCCACCGGTTCTCCTCCATCAACCGCCCTAGTCACATCTTCATAAAAATCCAACATGTTCGTCAAGCACGACTTTCCCCTCATGAATCCATGCTGCGTCTGATTGATCGAACCACTTCTATCCAGATGCCCTGCTATCTCCTCTTTAATAATGGATTCCAGCATTTTCCCTACTACAGACGTTAAGCTGACCGGCCTATAGTTACCCGCCTTTTGTCTCCTTCCTTTTTTAAACAGCGGCGTAACATTAGCCGTTTTCCAATCAACCGGCACTACCCCAGAATGCAACGAGTTTTGATAAATAATCACTAACGCATCCACTATTACCTCTGACATTTCTTTCAATACCCTGGGATGCATTCCATCCGGACCCGGGGACTTGTCCACCTTCAGTCCCATTAGTCTACCCAGCACTGCCTCTCTGGTAACATTAATTGTATTAAGTATTTCTCCTGCTGCCAACCCTCTATCGTTAATATTTGGCAAACTATTTGTGTCCTCCACCGTGAAGACCGACACAAAAAACTTATTTAAAGACTCAGCCATATCCTCATTTCCCACTATTAACTCCCCCCTCTCGTCCTCCAAGGGTCCAACATTCACTCTAGCCACTCTATTCCTTTTTATATATAAAAACTTTTACTATCATTTTTTATATTAATTGCTAGCCGAGCTTCATAGTCTATCCTTCCTTTCTTTATCGCTTTCTTAGTCTCTCTTTGTTGTTTCTTAAATTTTTCCCAATCACTTGTTTCTCCACTATTTTTGGCCACTCTGTACGCAGCTGTTTTTATTTTAATACTCTCCTTTATTTCCTTCGTTATCCACGGCTGGTTCTCCCTTTTCTTGCAATCCTTGTTTTTTGCTGGAATATATTTTTGCTGAGAACTGAAAAGGATCTCCTTAAAAATCCTCCACTGTTCCTCAGCTATCCTACCTGCCAGCCTGCTCTCCCAGTCTACCTTAGCCAATTCATCCCTCATCCTATCATATTTCCCTCTGTTCAAACAGAGGACACTGGTTTGAGACCAAACTTTCTCCTCTTCCATCTGAATCAGAAATTCGACCATATTGTGGTCACTAGACCCAAGAGGGTCCTTCACAATAAGATCCTTAATTCTACCTACCACGTTACACAATACCAGATCCAAAATAGCTCGTTCCCTCGTCGGTTCCATAACATGCTGTCCAAGGAAACTATCCCGACAGCATTCTAAGAACTCTTCCTCCATTCCACCCTTACCGACTTGAGTCTGCCAGTCAATGTGCATGTTGAAGTCCCCCATGATTATTGCCGTTCCGTTTTTACACGCATCACTATCCTAAAGCTAACAGAATTGTGGTCACTATTTGCCACATGTGCCCCTACCAAAACTTTGAAGACCTGACCGGGCTCATTCCCCAGTACTAGGTCCAGTATAGCCCCCTCTCTAGTCGGGCTATCGACATATTGTTCCAAAGAACCCTCCTGTACGCATTTTACAAATTCCTCCCCATTCAGAGTCCCAGCTCTCAGCGATTTCCAGTCTATACCAGGGAAATTGAAGTCTCCCACTACAACAACCCTATTTTTCCTGCACCTATCCAGTATCTCCTGACATATCCGTTCTTCCACTTCCCTTGGGCTGTTGGGGGGCCTGTAGTATACCCCCAACATAGTGACTGCGCCCTTCCTGTTTCTAAGCTCCACCCAGAGTGACTCGTTACACGACCCCTCTGAATTGTCCTCCCTCTGCACCGCTGTAATATGCTCTCCAACTAACACTGCTACTCCCCCACCTCTTTTGGCCCCTCCTCTGTCTCACCTAAAACACTTGTACCCCGGAATATTCAGCTGCCAGTCCTGTCCCTCTTTCAACCAAGTCTCTGTCACTGCAACCACATCCAAATTCCTTGTGAGCATTAAGGCCCTAAGTTCATCTGTCTTACCTGCTACGCTCCTTGCATTGAAGTATAAGCACTCCAGACCTCCAGGCCCAGTGAGGTCATCCTCCCCCAGAGTGCTCTTCTTCTTTGCCAGCCTTGTCCCAGCCCCAAGCTCGTCCCCAGCCCCTTCACTTGTAGACCTAATATTCTGATCCCCACCCCCCTGCCATACTAGTTTAAACCCCCCCGAACTGCACTAGCAAAACTCCCAGCCAGGATATTCGTGCCCTTCCAACTTAGTTGTGACCCGTCCTTCTTGTACAGGTGCCATTCTCTCCCGAAAACTTCCCATTGATCTAGGAAAATGAAGCCCTCCCTCCTGGACCAGTCCTTTAGCCAAGCATTCAATTGTACTCACTCCCTATTCTTAGCCTCACTGGCATGAGGCATTGGGAGCAGCCCAGAGATGGCCACCCTGGAGGCCCTACTTTTTAGTCAATTTCCCAACTCCCTGAATTGCTCTCATAGGATCCCCCTGCTCTTCCTATCTACGTCATTTGCACCAATGTGTATAATGACATCCATTTCTTTATCTTCCCCTTTTACGATGCCTCCTATGAGACGCAATTAATTTATTTTTAAAAGCGCACCAAGTCATTGATCCTGCAGAACAATTTCTCTGACCCTAAAAAACTAAGTTTGGAGTGCCTGTTTCTCCATTTCATAATCATACACATTTTTAAAATAAGTATTATTTTCCAGTCTTCCTTAGGGGGCTGATGCCAGAAGACTACAGAACTGCAAATGTTACACCCTAGTTCAAAAAAGGGTGCAAGGACAAACAAATCAAGGCTAGTCTGTTTAACTTCAGCAATGGGGAACCTTCTAGAAATGATAAGCCAAGACAAAATCAATCATCCCCTGGGCAAACGCAGTTACAGAAAGCCAGCATGGAAGTGTTATTGGGAAGAGTGTGAGGTCAACTTGGACTTTGACAAGGTAACAAAGAGGGCAACAAAGAAACAATTATTTTGGATAGAATCATAGACCATAGACATAGAACAGTACAGCACAGTACAGACCCTTCGGCCCTCGATGTTGTGCCGAGCTTTGTCCGAAACCAAGATCAAGCTATCCCACTCCCTATCATTCGAGTGTGCTCCATGTGCCTATCCAATAACCGCTTGAAAGTTCCTAAAGTGTCCGACTCCACTATCACAGCAGGTAGTCCATTCCACACCCCAACCACTCTCTGAGTAAAGAACCTACCTCGGACATCCCTCCTATATCTCCCACCATGAACCTTATAGTTATGCCCCCTAGTAACAGCTACATCCACCCGAGGAAATAGTCTCTGAACGTCCACTCTATCCCCCCTCATCATCTCATAAACCTCTATTCAGTCGCCTCTCATCCTCCTCCGCTTTAAAGAGAAAAGCCCTAGCTCCCTCAGCCTTTCCTCATAAGACCTACCCTCCAAACCAGGCAGCATCCTGGTAAATCTCCTTTGCACTCTTTCCAGTGCTTCCACATCCTTCTTATAGTGAGGTGACCAGAACTGCACACAATATTCCAAATGTGGTCTCACCAAGGTCCTGTACAGTTGCAGCATAACCCCCCGGCTCTTAAACTCAAACTCCATTAATAAACGCTGACACACTATAGGCCTTCTTCACAGCTCTATCCACTTGAGTGGCAACCTTTAGAGATCTGTGGATATGAGCCCCAAGATCTCTCTGTTCCTCCACATTCCTCAGAACCCTGCCGTTGACCCTGTAATCTGCATTTAAATTAGTCCCACCAAAATGAATCACCTCGCACTTATCAGGGTTAAACTCCATCTGCCATTTTCCGGCCCAGCTCTGCATCCTATCAATGTCTCTTTGCAGCCTACAACAGCCCTCCACCTCATCCACTACTCCACCAATCTTGGTGTTATCAGCAAATTTACTGACCCACCCTTCAGCCCCCTCCTCCAAGTCATTGATAAAAATCATAAATAGCAGAGAACCCAGCACTGATCCCTGTGGTACACCGCTGGTAACTGGTCTCCAGCCTGAAAATTTTCCGTCCACTACCACCCTCTGTCTTCCATGAGATAGCTAGTTACTTATCCAATCGGCCAAATTTCCCTCTATCCCACACCTCCTTACTTTCTTCATGAGCCGACCATGGGGAACCTTATCAAACGCCTTACTAAAATCCATGTATATGACATCAACTGCTCTACCTTCATCTACACACTTAGTTACCTCCTCAAAGGATTCAATCAAATTTGTGACATGGAAAAATTTGGGTTGATTAGGAAGAGCAAGCAGATTTCTAAAGGGGAAATTAAGTCCAACTAACTTGCTAGAGTTTTTTTGAGGTGGTAATAGAAAGAATCGATGAGAGTAATGCTGATGTGCTGTACATGGACTTCCAAAAGGCACTTGATTAAGTGCTGCACAGCAGGTTTGTGAGAATGGTTATAGCTCATGGAATGAAGGGATAATAGCAACATGGATACAGACTCAGCTGAGTGACAAAAAACAGAGTCTAGTCATTAATGACTGCTTTCCAGACTGGAGGCAGGTTTGTAGTGGAGTTCCCCAGGGATCAGTGTTTGGACCCCTGATCTTTTTAATATATACTAACATCTTTGTGTAGGGCACAATTTCAGAATTAGCAGATGTTACAAAACTCAGAAGCATTGTGAACCGCGAGGATGGTGCAGAACTTCAAAAGGACAGACAGGTTGGTGGAATGGGGGATGGGGGGGCAGGTGGCAAATGAAGACTGAAATGATTCATTGATAGGAAGAACATGGAGAGATAATATAAAGGGCACAACTCTAAAGGGCAGTGGTAGGACAGGTTGAGAGGATGGTTAATGAAGTACACAGTACCCTGGTTTTTATTAATAGGGAAACACAGTACAACAGCAAGGAAATTACATTAAGCCTGTATAAAACACTAATTCGACCTCAGCTGGAGTATTGCATCAGATTTTGAGCACTACATTTTAAGATGTGTGTGCAAGAAAGATTCATGAGAATGGTTCCCAGGAACTTGAGTTACCAAATCAGACTGGAGAACTTGGAACAGTTTTCCTTGGAGAAAAGGTGTCAGACATGAGATCTGAAGGAGACATTAGAAATGAGTGTACACAGATTTAAATGTAATTGCAAAAGAAGCAATGGTGACATGAGGACAAACTTTTTCACACTAGTTAGTATCTGAAGTACACTGCCCAAGAGGATGCTGGTGGCAGGTTCAATAATGACATTCAAAAGAAAATTCTACTGTTATCAAAAAAGGAATGGGATAGCTCCAATTAAGATTGTGTACTTTCTCTGGAAAACCCGAAATCCACTAAACTAAGGAAATATATGCTTAACCTACATCCTCTGCCTTAATTTGCCCCTTTAAGCCCTGGTATCATTCTTCTTTTTATTAATTTGTGAGACATGGGCGTCGCTGGCTGGCCAGCATCTATTGCCCATCCCTAGTTGCCCTTGAAGGGCAGTTGACAGTCATCCACATTGCTGTGGCTCTGGAGTAACATGTAGGCCAGACCCAGTAAGGATGGCAGATTTCCTTCCCGAAAGGACATTAGTGACCCAGATGGGTTTTTCCAACAATCGACAATGGTTTCATAACAAACAACAAAGAACAAAGAACAATACAGCACAGGAACAGTCCCTTCGGCCCTACAAGCCCGTGCCACTCCCTGGTCCAAACTAGACCATTCTTTTGTATCCCTCCATTCCCACTCCGTTCATATGGCTGTCTAGATAAGTCTTAAACGTTCCCAGTGTCCCCGCCTCCACCACCTTGCCTGGCAGCGCATTCCAGGCCCCCACCACCCTCTGTGTAAAATATGTCCTTCTGATATCTGTGTTAAACCTCCCCCCCCTTCACCTTGAACCTATGACCCCTCGTGAACGTCACCACCGACCTGGGGAAAAGCTTCCCACCATTCACCCTATCTATGCCTTTCATAATTTTATACACCTCTATTAAGTCTCCCCTCATCCTCCGTCTTTCCAGGGAGAACAACCCCAGTTTACCCAATCTCTCCTCATAACTAAGCCCCTCCATACCAGGCAACATCCTGGTAAACCTCCTCTGTACTCTCTCCAAAGCCTCCACGTCCTTCTGGTAGTGTGGCGACCAGAACTGGACGCAGTATTCCAAATACTGGTCATGGTCATCGGTAGATTCTTAAATCCTAGATTTTTTAAAAATTGAATTCAAATTCTACCATGGCGTGATCCCTGCCATGGCGGGATTCAAACGCGGGTCCCCATAACATTAACTGAGTTTCTGGATTAACAATCTAGCAATACTACTACGCCATCGCTTCCCCATAGTACTCCAGATTGGGCTTAACAGTGTCACAATACTTTGCCTTTAAGAAATGTATTTTAATCATGTTTTCTGTCGTATTTTTAAGCAGGCCAGATCTTTTTGTTCTGACACCGTGCTGTCCATACCAGTATTTTTTTATTGTTGCTGAAACAATACTATGGTCATTTTATTTATTTTAAGCTGGGCGTAATACAATGTCCTGGAATTTTATGACCTTTTTGGAATCGTCGACTGACAGGTCAGCTGGTACCTCGGGACAGTTTTTGTTTTAACACAGGAAAAATTCAAAGGTTTTGATTTCATTCTGGGCAGAAGCTGTTTGGACTGCAGACTGAAAGCAATGTTGTGTCTCTCTGGAATGAAAATTCTGCTGTGAGGTGCAGCTAGGACCTAGAATCATGGAATCATAGAATCCTACAGTGCAGAAGGAGGCCATTTGGCCCATCAAGCCTGCACTGACCACAATCCCACCCAGGCCCTATTCTCATAACCCCATGCATTTACCCTAGCGAGTCCCCCAGACACTAAGGGGCAATTTAGCATGGCCAATCCACCTAACCCACACATCTTTTGGACTGTGGGAGGAAACCGGAGCATCTCGAGGAAACCCACACAGTCACGGGGAGAATGTGCAAACTCCACACAGACATTGGAATACAGCCCGGTGAGATATTAAGGGGTTAACATCGCATGCAACTAAGAGCTTTTGCAAAAAACCGGCTAAACCAGCAGTTTGGGTAAATGACAAGCTTAAGACATCTGTGATTAACGAACTTACCCATTAACAGTTCTCTTTCTTTCAACATAACTATATTACAACCTTAGATATGGTTAACCTGACTAGAACAAAGGGTGTCTTGTGATTAGCTATATTGTATCAGACCACGTGACCACCAGGATTGTAAAGCTACATAAAGAGGATTGTCCCATTATTCAGCGTGCCTTTGCTACCTGACTCCCAGCACTGAGTGGAGGTTACGTAGCAAAGGCTTGCCAGCTTACATATGTAAGAAGAATAAAGAACTTTCGAATCGGACAGCGGTCGGTGTTTTGCCTTTGTATCAAGGACGGAAGAGTCTCGAAAACGAACATAAAACCGGGTCCCTGGCGTTTGAGGCAGCAGTGCTAACCACTCTGCACCATGCTGCCCCTAGGGACAAGCAGTGTCTGAACCATAGAAAATTACAGCTCAGAAACAGGCCTTTTGGCCCTTCCTGTCTGTGCCGAACCATTTTTTGCCTAGTCCCACTGACCTGCACTTGGACCATATCCCTCCACACCCCTCTCATCCATGAACCCGTCCAAGTTTTTCTTAAATGTTAAAAGTGACCCCACATTTACCACTTTATCCGGCAGCTCATTCCACACTCCCACCACTCTCTGCGTGAAGAAGCCCCCCCCTAATATTCCCTTTAAACTTTTCTCCTTTCACCCTTAACCCATGCCCTCTGGTTTTTTTCTCCCCTAGCCTCAGCGGAAAAAGCCTGCTCGCATTCACTCTATCTATACCCATCAAAATCTTATACACCTCTATCAAATCTCCCCTTAATCTTCTACACTCCAGGGAATAAAGTCCCAACCTATTCAATCTCTCTCTGTAACTCAGCTTCTCAAGTCCCGGCAACATCCTTGTGAACCTTCTCTGCACTCTTTCAACCTTATTTACATCCTTCCTGTAACTAGGTGACCAAAACTGTACACAATACTCCAAATTTGGCCTCACCAATGCTTTATATAACCTTACCATAACACTCCAACTTTTATACTCGATACTCCGATTTATAAAGGCCAATGTACCAAAGGCACTCTTTACGACCCTATCCACCTGTGACGTCACTTTTAGGGAATTCTGTACCTGTATTCCCAGATCCCTCTGTTCAACTGCACTCTTCAGAGTCCTACCATTTACCCTGTACGTTCTTCTTTGGTTTGTCCTTCCAATGTGCAATATCTCACAATTGTCTGCGTTAAATTCCATTTGCCATTTTTCAGCCCATTTTCCTACTTGGTCCAAATCCCTCTGCAAGCTTTGAAAACCTTCCTCACTGTCCACTACACCTCCAATCTTTGTATCATCAGCAAACTTGCTGATCCAATTTACCACATTATCATCCAGATCATTGATATAGATGACAAACAACAATGGACCCAACACCGATCCCTGCGGCACACCACTAGTCACAGGCCTCCACTCAGAGAAGCAACCCTCCACAACCACTCTCTGGCTTCTTCCATTGAGCCAGTGTCTAATCCAATTTACTACCTCCCCACGTATACCTCGCGACTGAACCTTCCTAACTAACCTCCCATGAGGGACCTTGTCAAAGCCCTTGCTGAAATCCAGGTAGACAACATCCACCGCCTTCCCTTCATCCACTTTCCTGGTAACCTCCTCGAAAAACTCTAATCGATTGGTCAAACATGACCTACCATGCACAAAGCCATGTTGACTCTCCCTAATAAGTCCCTGTCTATCCAAATATTTGTAGATCCTATCCCTTATCACACCTTCCAATAACTTGCCCACCACCGACGTCAAACTTACTGGCCTATAATTTCCTGGATTTCTATTGGAACCTTTTTTAAACAACGGAACAACATGAGCCACCCTCCAATCATCCGGCACCTCCCCCGTGAATACTGACATTTTAAATATGTCTGCCAGGGCCCCTGCAAGTTCAACACTAGCTTCCCTCAAGGTCTGTGGGAATACCCTGTCTGGTCCTGGGGATTTATCCACTCTGATTTGCCTCAAGACAGCGAGCACCTCCTCCCCTTTAATCTGTAAAGGTTCCATGACCTCCCTACCTGTTTGCCCTATTTCCGTAGACTCCATGCCCATTTCCTCAGTAAATACGGATGCAAAAAAAACCATTTAGTATCTCCCCCATCTCTTTTGGTTCCATACACAGTCTACCACTCTGGTCTTCAAGAGGACCAATTTTATCCCTCACTATCCTTTTGCTCCTAACATACCTATGTGTATGTTAGGAGCACACCTGTGTGCATCTCAAGCTGTGCTGAAAATTCCAGGGCTGAGGAGGCCTCAACGTTTTCAATTCAATATCCAAAGGATTAATCCAGAGCGGGTGTTCGAAAGCTGCAAGGTCCAACATCATGTGAGCATGCTTTTCTGTGCTAAGCCTAGGGCAGGGTGGATGTTTGTTTGACTTGGAAAAGTATACTTAGCTATTAAGGTTTAGACAATATTATTGTTGTGTTTTTGTACTTGGTAAAAGTTATGCTGATTTTTATTATTATAGTTTAACTGTGTTCTTAAACTTTATTTGATAAAAGCTCCCTAGTGGGTCACTTGAATCATATCTTGAGTTAAACACCTTACGCTTACCCTGTCAAATTAAAAGTGCAAAACCTATGGTCAAGGCTGACTTTGTAAAACATCTTGGAATTCTAGTCTGGATCATAGCAACAGGGCTCTCGACAACTAAAGCATCAATGCTGATGATTCCTTCAATCATTCCAAATACATTTTTTTTTAAAAAGTAAAACACAATCTGAATAGTGACCTGTCCAATGAAGTCCCCAAGGAACTCTCACCTGCTCTATATTCACATTTAGCACATAATCCTCATTAATTTTCGATCAAATCCCACCTGACATCTCCTTGTATTGACTTTCTTGGAGTTGGCCAAGGCAAAGCTTGCTTCCTGGGTGCATGTGTGGATACCTTCATCAAAACAAAGCATCCAGAGAGCACACTACCAAGGTATAAGAATTTTTCTACACCAAGACTGGTTCCATCAACTGGAACTGGTGCTTCATAGTGTGTGTTGCAGTTTGAAACATCAAACCCGTGTATCTAAGACAGAAATGAACAGATTTTGATCTATCGCTGAGTCAAGGATCGGGGGGAGCAGGAAAGTAGATTCGAGATCAAGATCAGATCAGCCATGATCTTACTGAATGGCGGAGCAGATATGACAAGCCTTGTGATCACCTATTTGTATAATGCAGCATAAAGCGTGTGAAAAATGGAAGTGTCTCCAGTATTGGAGTCATTTGGATGGAGGGACAATCCTTGAATATATTAAAGATGGAGATAAACAATGATTCAGCCTTCACTGCTCTCTAGGGATAGAATTCCAAAGATTAACGACCCGCAAAAGAATAAATTCCTCTTCTCCATCTTGAATTCTGCAACTGTGTCTCCAAGTTCCAGATATCCCCATGAGGACAAAGATTTTGTCAGCACCAGAGAATTTGTTTGATATAGACTGGATGTTATCCTTGCAGCTGGAGCAGTCATCTGCATTCATAAGCTCTTGATTACTGCATTTGTGACTTTGGTGGAATCCCTCAGTCGAAAGATTGAACAGCTTCTATGAACGGAACCTAATGTTGATGCCTGCAGGATTGGCACAGCAGCATTGAGGAGATTGAAGGATGGGGGAGTCACAACACATCCTTGTTTCATGCCATTAGTTACCGCAAAGGAATCAGACATCTCACCACAGGCACAACTATACTGTGTTTACCAAGATAGAAATTATCAAAAGTAAAATATTTTGTTTTGGACAGTCTGTGTTAGGATTAAGTCTTCCCACAGGAAAATAAAAGGTCTAAACACTCAAACTGCAATGCATCGTCTGTCCATCCAAATAACTCCGATACTGGAGACACCTTCAGTTTTCACAAGCTTAATGCTGTGTAATACAAATACATCATAAGGCTTATCATATCTGCTCTGCCATTCAGTAAGATCATGGCTGATCTGATCTTGATCTCTACTCTACTTTCCTGCTCCCAGCAATCCTTGACTCACCAATAGATCAAAGTAAAGCCTGAATATATTAAAGATGGAGATAAATAATGATTCAGCCTTCACTGCTCTCGTGGCATAAAATTCCACAGATTAACGATCCTCAAAAGAATAAATTCCTCTTCTCCATCTTGAATTCTGAAACTGTATCTCTGAGTTCCAGATATCCCCAAGATGAAAACATCTTGAAAGGAGGGGGACACATTGATTGGTGTCTCAGAGGGATATGTAAACCCTTTAGAACAAGTCATCATTACGAGGAAGTATTAGGTGTATTAAAAAGCATAAGGTAGGCAAATCCCCAGGGCCAGATGACATTTATCCCAGATTGCTGAGGGAGACAAGAGATGAAATTGCTAGGCCTCTAACAGAAATCTTTGTTTCCTCATTGGCCACAGGTGAAGTCCCAGAGGATTGGAGGATAGCCAATGATGTCCCATTATTTAAGGCTAGCAAGGATAACCTGAGAAATTATAGGCCAGTGAGCTTGACGTCAGTGATACTGAAAATCATAGAAATCATAGAAACCCTACAGTGCAGAAGGAGGCCATTCGGCCCATCGAGTCTGCACCGACCACAATCCCACCCAGGCCCTACCCCCACATATTTTAACCCACTAATCCCTCTAACCTACGCATCCCAGGACTCTAAGGGGCAATTTTTAACCTGGCCAATCAACCTAACCCGCACATCTTTGGACTGTGGGAGGAAACCGGAGCACCCGGAGGAAACCCACACAGACACGAGGAGAATGTGCAAACTCCACACAGACAGTGACCCGAGCCGGGAATCGAACCCAGGACCCTGGAGCTGTGAAGCAGCAGTGCTAACCACTGTGCTACCGTGCCGCCACATTGGATTGGATCTCAAACAATGACGAAACAGAGTACAGGAGAGAGAATCTGGTGAACTGGTGCGACAATAATCTCTTTCCTAATGTCAACAAATCAAAGGAGATAGTCACCGACTTCAATTTAATAATATTCTTTCTATAATAGGGTGACCAGAACGGATGAAGTGGAAATAGTCAGAAGCTTCAAATTTCTAGGTGCCCAGATCACCAATCTGTCCTGGTAGAATCATAGAAACCCTACAGTGCAGAAGGAGGCCATTCGGCCCATCGAGTCTGCACCGACCACAATCCCACCCAGGCCCTACCCCCACATATTTACCCGCTAATCCCTCTAACCTACGCATTTTAGGATTTTAAGGGGCAATTTTTAACCTGGCCAATCAACCTAACCCGCACATCTTTGGACTGTGGGAGGAAACCGGAGCACCCGGAGGAAACCCACGCAGGCACGAGGAGAATGTGCAAACTCCACACAGACAGTGACCCGAGCCGGGAATCGAACCCGGGACCCTGGAGCTGTGAAGCAGCAGTGCTAACCACTGTGCTACCGTGCCGCCCTTTGATGAGAGTTGTAGCAGACATGCCAAATTTCCTTAGTCTACTGAGAAAGTTGGTCCCTCCACGCCGACGATATAGTTAAGAAAGCTCACCAACTTTCTCAGTAGACTAAGGAAATTTGGCATGTCTGCTACAACTCTCACCAAAGGGCGGCACGGTAGCACAGTGGTTAGCACTGCTGCTTCACAGCTCCCGGGTTCGATTCCCGGCTCGGGTCACTGACTGTGTGGAGTTTTCACATTCTCCTTGTGTCTGCGTGGATTTCCTCCAGGTGCTCCGGTTTCCTCCCACAGTCCAAAGATGTGCGGGTTAGGTTGATTGGCCAGGTTAAAAATTGCCCCTTAGAGTCCTGGGATGCGTAGGTTAGAGGGATTAGCGGGTAAATATGTGGGTGTAGGGCCTGGGTGGCATTGTGGTCGGTGCAGACTCGATGGGCCGAATGGCCTCTTTCTGTACTGTAGGGTTTCTATGAACTTTCTATGAACTTCTACAGATGCACCATAGAAAGCATTCTTTCTGATTGTACCACAGCTTGGTATGCCTCCTGCTCTGTCCAAGACCACAAGAAACTAGAGGGTCGTGAACGAAGCCCAGTCCTTCACGCAAGCTAGCTTCCCATCCATCGACTCTGTCTATACTTCCCACTCCCTCAGAAAAGCAGCCAGCATAATCAAAGACCCCACGTACCGCAGACATACTCTCTTCCATTTTCTTCCGCCAGGAAAAAGATATAAAAGTCTGAGCTCAGGTATCAATTGACTCGAGAAATTGTGGGTAAATTGTTGGAAGGTATTTTGAGAGACAGGATCTACAGGCATTTAGAGATGCAAAGACAGTCAGCATGGCTTTGAGTGTGGAAAATCATGTCTCACAAATTTGATTGAGTTTTTTGAAGTGGTAACCAAGAAGGTAGATGAAGGCAGTGCAGTTGATGTTGTCTACATGGACTTTAGCAAGGCCTTTGACAAGGTACCGCATGGTAGGCTGTTGCATAAGATTAAATCTCACAGGATCCAGGGTAAGGTATCTAAATGGATACAAAATTGGCTTCTTGACAGAAGCCAGAGGGTGGTTGTAGAGGGTTGTTTTTCAAACTGGAGGCCTGCGACCAGGGATCAGTGCTGGGTCCACCATTATTTGTCATTTATATTAATGATTTGGATGAGAACATAGGAGGCATAGTTGCAGATGACACTAAGATTGGTGGCATAGTGGACAGGGAAGGAAGTTATCTCCAATTGCAACGGGATCTTGATCAATTGGGCCCGTGGGCTGACGAATGGCAGATGGAGTTTAATTTCGACAAATGCGAGGTGATGCATTTTGGTAGATTGAACCAGGGCAGGACTTACTCAGTTAATGGTAGGGCACTGGGGAAAGTTACAGAACAAAGAGATCTAGGGGTACATGTTCATAGCTCCTTGAAAGTGGAGTCACAGGTGGACAGAGTGGTGAAGAAGGCATTCGGCATGCTTGGTTTCATCGGTCAGAACACTGAATACAGGAGTTGGAATGTCTTGAAGTTGCACAAGATATTGGTACAGCCACACTTGGAATACTGTGTGCATTCTGGTCACCCTATTATAGAAAGGATATTATTAAACTAGAAAGAGTGCAGAAAAGATTTACTAGGATGCTACCGGGACTTGATGGATTGAGTTATGCGGAGAGGCTGGATAGACTGGGACATTTTTTTCTGGAGTGTAGGAGGCTGACGGGTGATCTTGTAGAGGTCTATAAAATAATGAGGGGCACAGATCAGCTAGATAGTCAATACCTTTTCCCAAAGGTAGGGGAGTCTAAAACTAGAGGGCATAGGTTTAAGGTGAGAGGGGAGAGATACAAAAAAATGTCCAGAGGGGCAATTTTTTCACAGAGGGTGATGAGTGTCTGGAACAAGCTGCCAGAGGTAATAGTAGAGGCAGGTACAATTCTGTCTTTTAAAAAGCATTTAGATAGTTACATGGGGACGATGGGTATAGAGGGATATGGGCCAAATGTGGGCAATTGGGATTAGTTTAGGGGTTTTAAAACAAAAAGGGCGGCATGGACAAGTTGGGCCGAAGGGCCTGTTTCCATGCTGTAAACCTCTATGACTCTATCAGAACAGTTTCTTCTCTGCTGCCAGACTTTTGAATGGACCTACCTCGCATTAAGTTGATCTTTCTCTACACCCTAACGCTACATTCTTCACCCTCTCCTTTCCTTCTCTCTGTACAGTATGAAGTCTCACAACACCAGGTAAAAGTCCAACAGGTTTATTTGGAATCAAGAGCTTTCTGAACGCTGCTCCTTTATCAGGTAAGTGGAGAGGTGAGTTCACAAACGCAGCATATATAGACAGAGACACAATTACAAGATAATAGTTGGAATACAACTCTTTACAGGCAATCAAGACTTTACAGGTACAAACAATGAGTGGAGGGGGGGATAATCACAGGTTAAAGAGGTGTGAATTGTCTCAAACCAGGACAGTTAGTTGGATTTTGCAAATGGGGGTCACATGTAGTGTGACATGAACATAAGATCCCAGTTGAGGCCGTTCTCACATGTGCAGAACTTGGCTATCAGTTTCTGCTTGGAAATTCTGTGTTATTCTCTCTGCACGGTATGCTTTGTCTGTATAGCATACAAGAAACAATACTTTTCATTGTATATTAATACATGAGACAATAAATCAAATCAAAACCTTATCAAATGTCTTTTGGAAATCTAAATACACTACACTTACTGGTTCTACTTTCTAATCCATTTTGTTCATTACATCCTCAAAGAACTCGAATAGGTTTGCCAAACATGATTTTTCTTGCATGAAATCGTGTTTAACTATGTCATGCATTCATGACTCCATCACAGCACAGGGATAGAGAACCAGAGGACACTGGGTCTAGCAGAGTGCTATAATCACTCATCTGAATACCAATAGATACATGGAAGCTGATCCCACGCATTTGGACAGTACCACCAAGAGACAGGATGTGGGTGGTGAAGAGAGGACCAAAGATAGATTCTTAGCAGTAGAAAGGTATTGGTGTGGGGGCCATGAGGAAAAGTAAGCAGGCAAAAGTGCTCTAGCTATGAGCGAATCATTTAGAATAGAACAAAGAGGAGAGGTGTTTGAAAAGGCTGGTGTGATTAACCATGTCATAGGCTTCATCTTTAACAGAGAAGTCAAAAAGGAGTAAGAATAGCACCAGTCACAGAAACATTTGCAATTCTGATTTTTGCCATGGAAGAACATAAGAACTAGGAGCAGGAGTAGGCCATCTGGCCCTTCGAGCCTGCTCCGCTATTCATCAAGATCATGGCTGATGTTTTTGTGGACTCAGCTCCACTTACCCACCCGCTCACCATAACCCTTAATTCCTTTACTGTTCATTCTTCTGAATTCCAATGAGTATAGCCCCAGTCTACTCAGTCTCTCCTCATAAGCCAACCTTCTCAACTCCAGAATCAACCTAGTGAATGTCCTCTGCACTCCCTCCAGTGCCAATATATCCTTTCTCAAGTAAGGAGACCAAAACTGTGCACAGTACTCCAGGTGTGGCCTCATCAGCACCTTATACAGCTGTAACATAACCTTGCTCTTTTTAAACTCTATCCCTCTAACAAAAAGGACAAAATTCTATTTGCCTTCTTAATTACCTGCTGCATCTGCAAACCAACTTCTTGAGAATCCTGCACAAGGACACCCAGGTCCCTCTGCACAGCAGCATGCTGCAAGTTTTTACCATTTAAATAATAGTCCATTTTGCTGTTATTCCTACTAAAATGGATGATCTCACATTTACCAACATTGTACTCCATGTGCCAGACCCTCGCCCACTCACTTAGACTATCTATATCCCTTTGCAGACTTTTAGCGTCCTCTGCACTTTGCTCTTCCGCTCCTCTTAGTGTCATATGTGAATTTTGACACACTAAACAATTGCAGTCCCAACACTGATCCCTGAGGCACACCACTAGTCACTGATCACCAACCAGAAAAACATCCATTTACCCCCCACTCTTTGCTTTCTGGTCGTTAATCAATCCTTTATCCATGCTAATACATTACCTGTAACACCATGCACCTTTATCTTATGTAGCAGTCTTTGGCGCGGTACCTTGTCAAATGCCTTCTGGAAATCCAGATACACCACATCCGCAGGTTCCCCATTCTCCACCGCACATGTAATGTTCTCAAAGAATTCCACCAAATTAGTCAAACATGACCTTCCCTTCATGAACCCATGCTGCGTCTTACCAATGGGACAATTTATACCCAGATGTCTCGCTATTTCTTCCTTGATGATTGAAGGGGTAGAAATCTGATTGTAGAGATTCAAATGGAAAGACAGTTAGAATTAGAAGCTGAGGATATTTTTTTCCCCCTCAGGTGATTCTCTTGGAACTTGCTCTATGATTCTGAAAGGAAAGGGGACTGTGCCATATGAGGGGGACTATTTATTATATTAGCTCGCCTTGTGGCCAGAAAGTGAAAATACATGGTCAGTTGCCTATAGACTCCATTCTATTGCAGCAGATAACATTATACCTTCAGTGCTATGATGTCCTTCTTGTCGTGTGACAACCAGAACTAAATAATTCTGCAACAAGAACCAATAGCCTGCAGTATGGTCAGTAGCACATCCTCCGGTTTATGCCCTATTTCATATATTACACAACTAAACATATTTGCTTTATCAAAACTATAAACACGTTAAGCAACCTGTCCACCAATAAACCCAAATCTTATATTATCATCAGGCACCATTTGTGTGTGTATCCTCCTTCCCATTAGAAATTTGGGGAAGCTTAATATCACAGTTGCAGCTACTCCAAGGAACTGTTTTCCTGGCCTAGAGCTCTCTTTAAAAAATAACACAGCACACAACTGTCAGATGGCACATGGAGGGTGCTCTTCTGAAGCATCGATATAGCACAGTGTGAGGACCAAATTATTTTACTTGCTTTAACTGTCTAGTTAAATATCTTGTCTCTGACCTGGAAGTATTCAGTACTAAAAAGAAATGAAAAGCAATTTCTGTCTGGTGATTCACATCGTTTTCTTTGGGCAAACTTTGATGTGCAAATACAAAATGACAAGGAATGCAATTTTCAGTTCATTAGAAAACATCAGCACAGATTTGAAGACAGGAAGTCATGCCTGAGTAAATGTTTGGAAGAGTTGACTAGCACAGTACAGAAGGGAACGTCTATGGATATTACTTACATGACTTCCCCTCATAAGAGACCATTAGCAAGAGTGACAAGTACTCTAATTTGCAGAATGTGACTCATATCCGGCAAGGTTCCATGTTAGGGTGGCAATCTAAGCAATGTCGATGGAAAGAGATGTGATAGGTTAAAAAATGAGATAAAGACTAAGCAAATGGATTTTACTCAGTTAATGGTAGGACGTTGGAGAGAGTTACAGAACAAAGAGATCTAGGGGTACATGTTCATAGCTCCTTGAAAGTGGAGTCACAGGTGGACAGAGTGGTGAAGAAGGCATTCGGCATGCTTGGTTTCATCAGTCAAAACATGGAATACAGGAGTTGGGAGGTCTTGTTGAAGTTGTACAAGACATTGGTAAGGCCACACTTGGAATACTGTGTGCAATTTTGGTCACCCTATTATAGAAAGGATATTATTAAACCAGAGAGAGTGCAGAAAAGATTTACTGGGATGCTACCAAGACTTGATGGTTTGAGATACAAGGAGAGGCTGGATAGACTGGGACTTTTTTCCCTCTGGAGTGTAGGAGGCTGAGGGGTGATCTTATCGAGGTCTATAAAATAATGAGGGGCACAGATCAGCTAGTCAATGTCTTTTCCCAAAGGTAGGGGAATCTAAAACTAGAGGACATAGGTTTAAGGCGAGAGGGGAGAGATACAAGTGTCCAGAGGCGTATTTTTCACCCAGAGGATGGTGTGTGTCTGGAACAAGCTGCCAAAGGTAGTAGTAGAGGCGGGTACAATTTTGTCTTTGAAAAAGCATTTAGACAGTTACATGGGTACAATGGGTATAGAGGGATATGGGCCAAATGTGGGCAATTGGGATTAGTTTAGGAGTTTTAAAAAAAAGGCGGCATGGACAAGGGAAATGGAAGAACGGATATGTCAGGAGATAATGGATAGGTGCAGGAAAAATAGGGTTGTTGTAGTAGGAGACTTCAATTTCCCTGGTATAGACTGGAAATCGCGTAGGGCTGGGAGTCTGAATGGGGAAGCATTTGTAAAATGCGTACAGGAAGGTTCTTTGGAACAATATGTAGATAGCCCGACTAGAGAGGGGGCTATACTGGACCTAGTACTGAGGAATGAGCCCAGTCAGGTCTTCAAAGTTTCGGTAGGGGAACATGTGGCAAATAGTGACCACAATTTTGTTAGCTTTAGGATAGTGATGGAAAAGGATGAGTGGTGTCCCAAGGGTAAGGTGTTGGATTGGGGCAAGGCTAACTTTAATGGGATTGGGCAGAAATTGGCAGCTGTTGATTGGGAGAGGCAGTTTGAGGGTAAATCCACATCTGGCATGTGGGAGTCTTTTAAGGAACAGTTGATAGGGCTGCAGGATAGGCATGTGCCTGTAAAAAAGGATAGGAAGGGTAGGATTCGAGAACCGTGGATAACCAGGGAAATTGAGGAATTGGTCAAAAAGAAAAGAGTGGCGTACGTTAGGTCCAGGCAGCTAAAAACGAAGGGAGCTCTGGAGGAATACAAAGAAAGTAGGAAAGAACTCAAACGAGGAATTAGAAGGGTAAAAAGGGGTCACGAAATGTCCTTGGCAGACAGGATTAAGGAGAATCCCAAGGCATTTTATTCATACGTTAGGAACAAAAGGGGTGTCAGGGAAAAAAATCAGACCTCTCAGGGACAAAAGTGGAGAATTATGCTTAGAGCCCAAAGAAGTAGGGGAGATCCTAAATGAATACTTTGCGTCGGTATTCACAAAGGAGCGGGATGTGTTGACTGGGAGTGTCTCGGAGGGGAGTGTTGACCCGTTAGAGAAAATCTCCATTACAAGGGAGGAAGTGTTAGGTTTTTTAGGGAATATAAAGACTGACAAATCCCCAGGGCCTGATGGAATCTATCCCAGGCTGCTCAGGGAGACGAAAGATGAAATCGCTGGGCCTCTGACGCAAATCTTTGTCTCGTCACTGGACACAGGTGAGGTCCCAGAGGATTGGAGGATAGCTAATGTGGTCCCGTTATTTAAGAAGGGTAGGAAGGATAACCCGGGTAATTATAGGCCGGTGAGCTTGACGTCCGTGGTGGGGAAGTTGTTGGAGAAGATTCTTACAGATAGGATGTATGTGCATTTAGAAAGGAATAAACTCATTAACGATAGTCAGCATGGTTTTGTGAGTGGGAGGTCATACCTCACTAACCTGGAGGAGTTTTTTGAAGACGTGACTCGAATGGTTGACGAGGAAAGGGCCGTGGATGTTGTCTCTATGGACTTTAGTAAAGCGTTTGACAAAGTCCCTCATGGCAGGCTGGTGAAAAAGGTTGGATCTCATGGGATAAAGGGGGAGGTGGCTAGATGGGTGGAGAACTGGCTTGGTCACAGAAGACAGAGGGTGGTAGTGGAAGGGTCTTTTTCCGGCTGGAGGCCTGTGACAAGTGGTGTTCCACAGGGCTCTGTATTGGGACCTCTGCAGTTTGTGATTTACATAAACGATCTGGGAGAAGGTGTAACTGGGGTGTTCAGTAAGTTTGCGGACGATACGAAAATGGCTGGACTTGCAGATAGTGAGGAACATTGTCAGAGGCTACAGAAGGATATAGATAGGCTGGAAATTTGGGCAAAGAAATGGCAGATGGAGTTCAATCCAGATGAAGGCAAAGTGATGCATTTTGGTAGAACTAACGTCGGGGGGAGCTATATGATAAATGGCAGAACCATAAAGGGTGTAGATACGCAGAGGGACCTGGGTGTGCAAGTCCACAGATCCTTGAAGGTGACGTCATAGGTGGAGAAGGTAGTGAATAAGGCATACGGCATACTTGCCTTTATAGGACGGGGTATAGAGTATAAAAGTTCGGGTCTGATGTTGCAGTTGTATAGAACGTTGGTTCGGCCACATTTGTAATACTGCACCCAGTTCTGGTCGCCACACTACCGGAAGGACATGGAGGCTTTAGAGAGAGTGCAGAGGAGGTTTACCAAGATGTTGCCTGGTATGGAAGGGCTTCGTTATGAGGAGAGATTGGGTAAACTGGGGTTGTTCTCACTGGAAAGACGGATGATGAGGGGTGACCTACTAGAGGTGTATAAAATTGTGAAAGGCATAGATAGGGTGAACGGTGGGAAGCTTTTTCCCAGATCGGTGGTGACGTTCACGAGGGGTCATAGGTTCAAGGTGTTGGGGGGGGTGGGGGGGGGGGGGGGGTGTCTAACACGGATATCACAAGGACATATTTTATACAGAGGGTGGTGGGGGCCTGGAATGCGCTGCCGGGCAAGGTGGTGGAGGCGGACACACTGGGAACATTTAAGATTTATCTAGATAGCCACATGAATGGAGTGGGAATGGAGGGATACAAAAGAATGGTCTAATTTGGCCCAGGGAGCAGCGTGGGCTTGGAGGGCCGAAGGGCCTGTTCCTGTGCTGTATTGTTCTTTGTTCTTTGACAAGTTGGGCCGAAGGGCCTGTTTCCATGCTGTAAACCTCTATGCCTCTACTGCAAGAGATCATTCACTTTGAACCTAAAGATAGAACAGAATAAATGGTAAAAAGCTGGAAACAATGGAGGCAGAAAAAGACTTGGAGGTGCAAGGGCAGTGATCATTAAAAGGTCATGAACAAGTGAATAAATTAACTAAAAGGCAAATGCAAACACACAAAGTGCAGTGAATAAATTTGGTGAGCTAGAAGTACAAATGGTCGAGAGAATATGATATAGTGGCAATAACAGAAATGTGGCTTAAAAATGGTGTGACCTCGGCACTTAATATACAAGGACTTAGTGTTCAGGAAAGATAGAGAAGGAAAAAAGGGAGATGGGATGGCAATATCGATTAGAGAAGACATTGCAATGTTGGCAAGAGGGGGGGCAAAGAGGGAGCAACTAAATGGACAGAGACCAGTTAAGAGTCGAGAAGCAAAAAAAGCTTTGTTGATATTATTCCTTCTTGAGATGCGGGTATTATTTGTTGCCCATCCCAAATTGCCCTTAAATGGAGTGGCTCGACATTTCAGAAGACAGTTAAGAGTCAATCACATTGCTGAGAGTCTGGAGTCAGTTATGGGATAATAGTGAACCTGATGTGTTTTTACAACAGAACAATGATAGTCATCATGGTCACCATGACTGAGACTAGCTTTATATTCAAGATTTATCAATTGAATTTAAATTCTACCAATTGCAAAGGTGGGATTGGAACTGATGTTCCCAGAGCATTAGCCTGGCATCTGGATTACTAGCCCAGTGACATTATCACCACGTCACCATTTCCACTCTTAGGACATTCTATATACAAGTGGTTGCCAACCTTTTATATGTCACAGCACAGTTGGGAATTAACCGGAGGATAACCACACCTCAGACAAAGGGTGAAGCTGAGAAAGTGGACCACAGCCAGTACAGAATGGAGTCCGACAGGTTCAAACCTCTGTTTATAATCTATGCTAATGACTTGAATGAAGGGACCTTGTGTATAGAAACATAGAAAAACTACAGCACAAAACAGGCCGGAACATATATCTACCTTTTAGGCCTACCTATAATCCTCCATCCTATTAAGTCCCGAGGGGGGGCGCGGAGGAGAGGGGGGGCGCGGAGGAGAGGGGGGGCGCGGAGGAGAGGGGGGGCGCGGAGGAGAGGGGGGTCGCGGAGGAGAGGGGGGTCGCGGAGGAGAGGGGGGCGCGGAGGAGAGGGGGGGCGCGGAGGAGAGGGGGGGCGCGGAGGGGAGGGGGGGCGCGGAGGGGAGGGGGGGCGCGGAGGGGAGGGGGGGCGCGGAGGAGAGGGGGGCGCGGAGGAGAGGGGGGGCGCGGAGGAGAGGGGGGGCGCGGAGGAGAGGGGGGGCGCGGAGGAGAGGGGGGGCGCGGAGGAGAGGGGGGGCGCGGAGGAGAGGGGGGGCGCGGAGGAGAGGGGGGGCGCGGAGGAGAGGGGGGGCGCGGAGGAGAGGGGGGGCGCGGAGGAGAGGGGGGGCGCGGAGGAGAGGGGGGGCGCGGAGGAGAGGGGGGGCGCGGAGGAGAGGGGGGGCGCGGAGGAGAGGGGGGGCGCGGAGGAGAGGGGGGGCGCGGAGGAGAGGGGGGCGCGGAGGAGAGGGGGGGCGCGGAGGAGAGGGGGGGCGCGGAGGAGAGGGGGGGCGCGGAGGAGAGGGGGGGCGCGGAGGAGAGGGGGGGCGCGGAGGAGAGGGGGGGCGCGGAGGAGAGGGGGGGCGCGGAGGAGAGGGGGGGCGCGGAGGAGAGGGGGGGCGCGGAGGAGAGGGGGGGCGCGGAGGAGAGGGGGGGCGCGGAGGAGAGGGGGGGCGCGGAGGAGAGGGGGGGCGCGGAGGAGAGGGGGGGCGCGGAGGAGAGGGGGGGCGCGGAGGAGAGGGGGGGCGCGGAGGAGAGGGGGGGCGCGGAGGAGAGGGGGGGCGCGGAGGAGAGGGGGGGCGCGGAGGAGAGGGGGGGCGCGGAGGAGAGGGGGGGCGCGGAGGAGAGGGGGGGCGCGGAGGAGAGGGGGGGCGCGGAGGAGAGGGGGGGCGCGGAGGAGAGGGGGGGCGCGGAGGAGAGGGGGGGCGCGGAGGAGAGGGGGGGCGCGGAGGAGAGGGGGGGCGCGGAGGAGAGGGGGGGCGCGGAGGAGAGGGGGGGCGCGGAGGAGAGGGGGGGCGCGGAGGAGAGGGGGGGCGCGGAGGAGAGGGGGGGCGCGGAGGAGAGGGGGGGCGCGGAGGAGAGGGGGGGCGCGGAGGAGAGGGGGGGCGCGGAGGAGAGGGGGGGCGCGGAGGAGAGGGGGGGCGCGGAGGAGAGGGGGGGCGCGGAGGAGAGGGGGGGCGCGGAGGAGAGGGGGGGCGCGGAGGAGAGGGGGGGCGCGGAGGAGAGGGGGGGCGCGGAGGAGAGGGGGGGCGCGGAGGAGAGGGGGGGCGCGGAGGAGAGGGGGGGCGCGGAGGAGAGGGGGGGCGCGGAGGAGAGGGGGGGCGCGGAGGAGAGGGGGGGCGCGGAGGAGAGGGGGGGCGCGGAGGAGAGGGGGGGCGCGGAGGAGAGGGGGGGCGCGGAGGAGAGGGGGGGCGCGGAGGAGAGGGGGGGCGCGGAGGAGAGGGGGGGCGCGGAGGAGAGGGGGGGCGCGGAGGAGAGGGGGGGCGCGGAGGAGAGGGGGGGCGCGGAGGAGAGGGGGGGCGCGGAGGAGAGGGGGGGCGCGGAGGAGAGGGGGGGCGCGGAGGAGAGGGGGGGCGCGGAGGAGAGGGGGGGCGCGGAGGAGAGGGGGGGCGCGGAGGAGAGGGGGGGCGCGGAGGAGAGGGGGGGCGCGGAGGAGAGGGGGGGCGCGGAGGAGAGGGGGGGCGCGGAGGAGAGGGGGGGCGCGGAGGAGAGGGGGGGCGCGGAGGAGAGGGGGGGCGCGGAGGAGAGGGGGGGCGCGGAGGAGAGGGGGGGCGCGGAGGAGAGGGGGGGCGCGGAGGAGAGGGGGGGCGCGGAGGAGAGGGGGGGCGCGGAGGAGAGGGGGGGCGCGGAGGAGAGGGGGGGCGCGGAGGAGAGGGGGGGCGCGGAGGAGAGGGGGGGCGCGGAGGAGAGGGGGGGCGCGGAGGAGAGGGGGGGCGCGGAGGAGAGGGGGGGCGCGGAGGAGAGGGGGGCGGAGGGAGAATTAGTTTGATATAAATGGTCAACTTCTGAATTTGCGCTCTTTCAGAAAAACATCGTACCATGGAAACATTCAGTGCTCCAGCGTTGAGAAATTTTAAAATTAAAAACCTAATTCAAACCTACCTTAATCAGAAATCAACTTTTCAGCCAATTCAAATTGCATGTCAGCAGTATACAGATGTAAACAAACTAGAATTTCTGTAGAAACACTTTCAACACAATCGGTTCATAATGCTCTCAGCATTGAAAACATTCAGAATAGGAATACATTCCCCTTAAGAAAATTATATTTGACTCGTCAATTTGCTATATTTGTTCTCAATTATTAGAACAAAAAACAATACAGCACAGGAACAGGCCCTTCAGCCCACCAATTCCTAATCCTTATTTAAGCCATCTACTTATTGCCAAGTCACTGTTTCTATCCCTCTGTTCATCTCCTGTTCACGTGTCTCGTAAGATACACCTTGAATGTTGCTAACATGCCTGCTTCCACCCTCTGCACTGGCAGAGCATACCAGTCATCCACCACCCTCTGCGTGGAAAAACTTTCCCCGCACATCTCCCCTAAACATTCCTCCTCTCACCTTGAACCTGTGCCCACTTGTATTTACCTTTCCACCCTGGGAAAAAGCATCTGACTATCCATCCTATCTATGCCTCTCAATTTTGTAGATCTCTATCAGGTCTCCCCTCAGCCTCTGTATTTCCAGTGAAAGCAATCAGAGTTTATTCAACCTCTCGTACTTAAAACCCTCGAGACCTGGCAACATCCTGGTAAAACTTCTTTGCACCCTCTCCAAAAGTAGCGACCATATATTCCAAATGTGGCCTAACTAAAGTTTTATACAGCTGTAATATAACTTGCTAACTTTTATACTTGATGCCCCAGCCGACGAAGGCAAGCATGCTGTATGTCTTCTTATCCACTTGTGTTGCGACTTTCAGGGATCTGTGGACCTATAACGCCCAGTTCCCTCTGTATGTCAATGGTCCTAAGGGTTCTGCCATTTACTGCATAATTCACAACTGAATTTGATCTTCCAAAATGCACCAATCGCCTTTCCCTGGATTATTAAACTCTATCTCCACTTCTCTGCCCAAGTCTGCAATGTATGTCCTGCTGTATCCTTTGACAATCCTTATCACTATCTGCAACTACGCTAATTTTTGTGTCATCCGCAAACATACAAATATAATAATTTGTTCTTACTACCTTATTCTTCGGGCAGCACAGTGGTTCGCGCTGCTGCCGCTCAGTGCCAGGAACCCAGGTTCCATTGCGGCCTTGGGTTACTGTGTGTGTGTGGAGTTTCACTGTTCTCCGGTTTCCTTCCACCACCAAAGGTATGCGGGTTAGCTTTATTGGCCATGCTAAATTGCCCCTTAGCATCAGCGGGATTAGCAGGGTATGTGGGGTTACAGGGATAGGGCCTGGGTGGTGCATGCTCGATGGGCCAAATGGCCTCCTTCAGCACTGCAGGAATTCTATGATTATCCAATACATGGTACATAAGAACATAAGAAATAGGAGCAGGAGTAGGCCATCTAGCCCCTCGAGCCTGCCCCGCCATTCAATAAGATCATGGCTGATCTGATAGTGATTTAGTTCCACTTACCCACCCACTCCCCATAACCCTTAATTCCCTTATTGATCAGAAATCTATCTACCTGTGACTTAAACATATTTAACGAGGTAGCCTCCACTGCTTCAATGGGCAGAGAATTCCAGAGATTCACTACCCTCTGAGAAGAAGTTCCTCCTCAACTCTGTTCTAAACTGACTCCCCCTTATCTTGAGGCTGTGTCCTCTAGTTCTTGTTTCCTTTCTAAATGGAAAAAATCTCTCTGCCTCTACCCTGTCTAGCCCCTTCATTATCTTATATGTCCCTATAAGATCTCCCCTCAGCCTTCTAAACTCCAATGAGTACAGGCCCAATCTACTCAATCTCTCCTCATAAGCTCACCCCCTCATCTCCGGTATCAACCTGGTGAACCTTCTCTGTACTCCCTCCAAGGCCAATATGTCCTTCCGCAAATAAGGGGACCAAAATTGCACACAATACTCCAGTTGCGGCCTCACCAGTACCTTGTACAATTGCAGCAAGACCTCCCTGCTTTTCTACTCCATCCCCTTCGCGATAAAGGCCAACATTTCATTTGCCTTCTTGATCACCTGCTGCACCTGCAAACTGAGTTTTTGCGATTCATGCACAAGGACCCCCAGGTCCCTCTGCACAGTAGCATGTTGTAATTTTTCACCGTTTAAATAAGAGTCCATTTTACTATTATTCCTTCCAAAGTGGATAACCTCACACTTGTCAACATTATACTCCATCTGCCAGATCCTCGCCCACTCACTTAGCCTATCCAAATCTCTCTGCAGACTTTCCGCATCCTCCACGCAATTCGCTTTCCCACTCATCTTTGTGTCATCCGCAAACTTTGTTACCCTACACTCGGTTCCCTCCTCCAGATCGTCTATGTATATGCTAAACAGTTGAGGCCCCAGCACCGATCCCTGCGGCACGCCACTAGTCGCCAACTGCCAACCAGAAAAGCCCCCCTTTATACCAACTCTCTGCTTCCTGTTAGATAGCCAATTCAAGGAACAAATAAACTCTTACTTGCCTGGACATGTGGCCTCACCCAGAAACTTGAAATAGTCTACCTCATTGCCTATTTGACAGCACAGTAGCAAGCACTCTGCCAGCGTTCAATTCCCGGCTTGGGTCACTGTCTATGCAGAGTCTGCATGTTCTCCCCGTGCATGGGTTTCCCCCTCCGGTTTCTTCCCACAATCTGAAAGACGTGCTGGTTAGGTACATTGGCCATGCTAAATTCTTCCTCAGGTGTACCCGAACAGGTGCCGGAGTGTGGCAACTATGGGATTTTCACAGTAACTTAACTGCAGTGTTAATGTAAGCCTACTTGTGACTAATTCATAAACTTTATTTTGATATAGAAACTAATTAGACTCACCAATTCACTAGAAGTTTCATAATCCCGTTACAAATTTTAAAGCATTCCCTAATCTGAAATGCAGGGCCCAGATTCTCTTTGGCAAGGTCCCTAGATATGCCATATATACATAAACAGATGAATAAATATTATACTTCCAAAATACTTTTAATTCATCACCTCAAAATACATCCACAACAATCACAACTAAAGATTTTGAAACAGTACAAAAGCAAAATATTGCAGATACTGGAAACCCCAAATTAAGGCAGTCCCGTTTCTAATAAAAGGTCACCACCTGAAACATTAACTCTTATTCTCCAGGAATCCAGCCAAACATGAATATTTCCTGCATTTTCAACTGTTAAATAATCCCTGATAAACACTTGAAAATGCTCCCTTGAAACCCAATGTTAAAAGGGTAAAGCTTATGATGCCAACTGAAAGGTTCAGTGCACCTCTCAGTTCACATACACCATAAGCACAATGATAAACATAACTCGTCAGTTGTAGCGAACATTTTGCATCACCTCAGAACTGCTCGAGTTCTAAAGCAGAACATGTGTAATAGAGCTAAAGTCAGAACAGCTTCAGTTCAGTTTTGGGCACCACATAAGAGGCTACCAAAAAATGGGGTCTCACTGCTTCAGCAAGGCTCAGTGACAACTAAAAACAGGTGCAAACTGAAATTTTAGAACCGTAAAATTTGTTTTAAAAAGTTCCCAGGTGGTGACTGTCAGTTCTAGAGTAGGAGCCAGCACTATGTTACCATTAAAATTTCACTAGCATTGGGCATAGGTTTACACAGCATTAGACGGTCTTTGATCCAAAGAAAGGTCATTTGGACTTGAAACAATTTTCTCTTTTCCCTATACCAAAATGCTTTTAATAAGTACAAGAGGAGCAAATCAGTGGAGACATTAGCGAGATGTAGAAGGTGCAGGGTGGAGCTTAAAGCAATTAGGAATGTAAAGGGGGGATATGAGAAAACTCTGGCTGGTACAAGTACGGAAAATCTCAAGATATTCTCCGAGTATATCAATAGGAAGAGGATAACCAGGGAAAAAGAGTAGGGCCCATTAAGGGCCAAGGGGAACTCTGTGGGTGGAAGTAGAGAACATTGGTAGGATGTTAAACAAATATTTCACATCTGTCTTCACCCACAAGAATGAGGAGGTAGTTATGGAACTCGGAGAGAGAGACTGAGGTTCTAGAGAAAATTGTCAGAGGAAGTGACAAGGTATTGAAGGTACTGGCGGGCTTAAAAGTGGACAAATCTCCAGGTCCGGATGAATCGTGCCCCAGACTGTTGTGGGAAGCGATGGAGGAAATTGCAGGGGCTCTGACCCAAATTTTTTATTCCTCTTTGGCCACCAGGGAGGTGCCAGAGGACTGGAGAACAGTTAATGTGATCCCACTATTAAGAAAGGTTGTAGAGACAAATCAGGGAACTACACACCAGTGAGTCTCACGTCTGTGATTGGGAAACTACTAGAGAAGATTCTGAAGGAGAGAATCTATCTCCATTTGGAGAGGCAAGGTTTGATCAGCGAGTCAGCATGGTTTTGTCAGAGGGAGGTCGTGCCTAACAAATTTGATTGCATTTTCTGAGCATGTAACCAAGTGTGTGGATGAGGGCAGTGCTGTTGATGTAGTTTAATGGATTTCAGCAAAGCCTTTGACAAAGTCCCACATGGGAGACTTATTAAGAAGGCGTACGCACATGGGATACAGGGTGATCTGACAAGGTGGATTCATAATTGGCTTAGCAGTAGGAGACAGAGGGTGATGACAGACGCTGCGACAACGGATGAATGAACACCGCTCGACAATCACCAGGCAAGACTGTTCTCTTCCTGTTGGGGAGCACTTCAGCGGTCACGGGCATTCGGCCTCTGATATTCGGGTAAGCGTTCTCCAAGGCGGCCTTCGCAACACACGACAGCGCAGAGTCGCTGAGCAGAAACTGATAGCCAAGTTCCGCACACACGAGGACAGCCTCAACCGGGATATTGGGTTCATGTCACACTATTTGTAACTCTCTCAGTTGCGTGGACCTGCAGAGTTCCACTGGCTGTCTTGTCTGGAGACAATACACATCTTTTTAGCCTGTCTTGATGCTCTCTCCACTCACATTGTTTTGTTTCTTAAAGACTTGATTAGTTGTAAGTATTCGCATTCCAACCATTATTCATGTAAATTGAGTCTGTGTCTTTATAAGCTCTGTTTGTGAACAGAATTCCCACTCACCTGAAGAAGGGGCTTAGAGCTCCGAAAGCTTGTGTGGCTTTTGCTACCAAATAAACCTGTTGGACTTTAACCTGGTGTTGTTAAACTTCTTACTGTGTTTACCCCAGTCCAACGCCGGCATCTCCACATCAGTCACTGGAGGCCAGTGACCAGTAGCGTACCACAGGGAACCATGCTGGGCCCCCTACTGTTTGTCTTTTATATAGATGACATAGACGACTATATGGGGGGGTAGGGTCAGTAAGTTTGCCAATGACACAAAGATTGGCTGCGTGGTTAGAGTGCATTGAGTTACAGGAAGATGCAGACAAGATGGTCAAATAAGATGGCGGATAAGCAGCAGATGGAATTCAACTCTGAAAAGTTTGAGGTGACACACTTTGGAAGGAGTAATTTGACAAGGAAGTATACTATAAAAAGTCTGGGACACTGGAAAGTTCCGAAGAACAAAAGGGATCTTGGTGTGTTTGTCGATAGATCTCTGAAGCCGGAAAGGCAGGTTAATAGGGTGGTGAAAAAGGCATATGGCACACACACCTTTATCAATTGGGGTATAAATTACAAAAGCACAGAGGTCATGATGGAGTTGTATAGAACTTTGGTGAGGCCACAGCTGGAGTACTGTGTGCAGTTCTGGTCGCCACATTATAGGAAGGACGTGAATGCACTGGAGGGGGTGCAGAGGAGATTCACCAAGATGTTGCCTGGGATGGAACATTTAAGTTATAAAGAGAGGTTGGAAAGACTTGCGTTTTTTTATTCCCAGGAGCAGAGAAAACTGAGGGGCGACCTAATTGAGGTGTTCCAGATTATGAGGGACATAGACAGAGTGGACAGGGAACAGCTGGTCCCCTTAGTTGAAGGGTCAGTTATGAAGGGACACAGGCACAAAGCGAGGGGTGAGAGATTTAGGGGGAATGTAAGGGAAAAACCTTGTTACTCAGAGGGTGGTGGCGGTCTGGATAGCACTACCTGGGAGGGTGGTGGAGGCGGGATGCCCCACATCCTTTAAAAAGTAGCTGGATGAGAACTTGGCACGCCATAGCATTCAAGGCTATGGGCCAAGTGCTGGCAAGTAGGATTAGATAGCCAGGT
Source organism: Mustelus asterias (assembly GCF_964213995.1). NCBI lineage: Eukaryota > Metazoa > Chordata > Chondrichthyes > Carcharhiniformes > Triakidae > Mustelus > Mustelus asterias. The sequence goes on along the minus strand of NC_135806.1, from coordinate 147,249,710 downwards.
CAGGACCTTTCATGCGTCAGTGCAGACGGGCCAAAGTGCCTCTTCTGCACTGTAGTATTCTGTGATTCTATATCAGGAAAAGCAACGGTCCCAATACCAATCCCTGGGGAACACCACTACAAACTTTCCTCCAGCCTCAAAAATATCCATTGACCATTATGCTCTACTTCCTATTATTCAGTCAATTTTGTATCCATGTTGCTACTGTCCCTTTTATGTTTCTCTCAGTTTGTTGTGTGGCACTGTATCAAATGGCTTCTGAAAATCCATGTGCACCACATCAACAGCATTACCCTCATCAACCCTTTACCACCTCACAATACTTCAAAAATCCATGCTGACTCTTTCTAATCAACCCACATTTTATTTATTTGTCACAGGTAGGCTTACATTACATACTGCAATGAAGTTAGAGTGAAAATCCCCTAGTCGCCACACTACGATGCCTGTTCGGGTACACAGAGAGAATTCAGCATGGCTAGTGCACCTAGCCGGCACATCTTTGGAGTGTGGGAGTATATTGGAGCACCCAGAGGAAACCCAGGTAGTCACAGTGAAAACGTGCAAACTCCACACAGACAGTGACCCAAGCCAGGAATTGAACCTGGGTCCCTGGCGCTGTGAAGCATCAGAATTTATGTCACACTATTTGTAACTCCCACAGTTGCGTGGACCTGCAGAGTTTCACTGGCTGTCTTGTCTGGAGACAATACACATCTTTTTAGCCTGTCTTGATGCTCTCTCCACTCCCATTGTTTTGTTTCTTAAAGACTGGATTAGTTGTAAGTATTCGCATTCCAACCATTATTCATGTAAATTGAGTCTGTGTCTTATAAGTTCTGTTTGTGAACAGAATTCCCACTCACCTGAAGAAGGGGCTCAGAGCCTCGAAAGCTTGTGTGGCTTTTGCTACCAAATAAACCTGTTGGACTTTAACCTGGTGTTGTTAAACTTCTTGCTGTGAAGCAGCAGTGTTAACCACTGGGCCGCCCCATTTTCCACTATGACTGTTAAGTTTATCCTGGATAATTGTTTCTGGAGGCTTGCCCACTACTAATGGTAAACTGAATGGCATGTAATTGTTGGGGCTATCCTTACAACATTTTTTTTTTGAACAAGGGCATAACATTCACAAATCTCAAGTCACCTTCCAGAATCTAGAGATATTTGGCAAGTTCAAAGGTGTATCAACAGATTTCTATTGCAGAAACTCAAAGGTTACAACATGATCATTGAAAAAGGATCATGCCAGGATGCAACTTGAGAAATTTCAGTCAATGCCTAAGTTTTAAATGCTGGTGAACAATTATAATGAGAAAAAACAACAGTGAGCCAGATTAGATGTTTTAATACTTTAATCAACGTGGGCATCATTAGCTGGACATGCATTTATTTCATTCCTAATTGCTCTCAAGAAGTTGGTGGTGAGCTACATCCTTGAACCACTACTATCCATGTAGTGGAGATACATCATGATGTGGAGATGCCAGCGTTGGACTGGGGTAAACACAGTAAGAAGTCTCACAACATCAGGTTAAAGTCCAACAGGCTTATTTGGTAGCAAAAGCCACTAGCTTTGGGAGCTTTCGCCAGATAATTAACTGACGAAGGAGCAGCGCTCCGAAAGAGAGTGGCTTTTGCTACCAAATAAACCTGTTGGACTTTAACCTGGTGTTGAGACTTACAGCGGCGGAGATACATCCACAGCGGCATTCAGAAGAGAGTATCAGATTGACTCAGCAACAGTGATGGAACAGTGATATATTTCCAAGTCAGAATAGCATTCGGTTTGGAGGGGGATCTTGCAGGCGGTGGCACTACAATTCATCAGCTGCCCTCGTCATTCTAAGTGGGAGAGGCCACAGGTTCAGAACGTGCTGAAGGAGGAGCCTTGCTGAGTTGCTGTAATGCATCTTGTGCACAGTACGCACTGTTGCCACTATGCACTGGGAGGGGGAGTGACTATGCAAGGTAATGAATGGGTGCCAGCCAATCAAGCTGCTTTGTCCTGGATCATGGCACACTTGAATGCTGCTGGCACTGCACTAATCCAAGCAATTCCATCACACTGCTGACTTTTGTCATGTAGGTGGTTGACTGGCTTCGAAGAATTATTCACTGCATAATTCTTAGAAACATAGGAAATAAGAGAAGGCCATTAGGCCCTTCAAGCCCGTTCTGTCATTCATTATCATGGCTGAGCATCAAAGTCAACAGCCTGGTTCCCTTCACCCCAAGGGCTCTAACTCCTCCTTGAAAAGATACAATGCTTTGGCCTCAACCACTATGTGGTCATGAATTCCACAGGCTTACCACTCACTAGCCTACTCTTGTAGCCACATTAATTATACAGAATCCCTAGTGTACAAGGAGGCCATCCGAACCATCGAGCCTGCACCAACTCTCCGAAAGAGCATCTTACCTGGGCCTACCCCTCCACCCTATTCCTGTAACCATGTGCATTTACCAAAGCTAAACCACCTTTGGACACAAAAGGGCAATTTAGGATCTACCATCCAACTAACCTGCACATCTTTGGACTGTGGGTGGAAACTGGAGCACTCAGTAGAAACCCACGCAGACGGGGGGAATGTGCAAACTCCATATGGAGAATAGCCAAAGGCTGGCATCAAACCAGAGTCCTTGGTGCTGAGACAGTGGTGCTATCCACTGTGCCAACATTCTCAGAGTCAGAGAGTCTGCCCCATATAGCTGGTCTACTTCATTCTCTAGTAAATAGTAAGCCCCAGGATGTTGACACTGGGACAGTGATGGTAATGCCATTAAATATTATACAAACAAGGAGGCAGATGGCATTCAGACCCTCGAGCCTGCTCTGCCATTTAATAATTTCTTGACTAATCCGATAGGAACTTCAAAAGTGCATCTCACCTACCTGTGATAAACCATTTAGAGAAGTTTAGTATGATCAAAAGTAGTCAGCACGGCTTTGTCAAGGGCAGGTCGTGCCTTACGAGCCTGGTTGAGTTCTTTGAAAATGTGACCAAACACATTGACGAAGGAAGAGCGGTGGATGTGGTCTATATGGACTTCAGCAAGGCGTTCGATAAGGTCCCCCATGCAAGACTTCTTGAGAAAGTGAGAGGGCATGGGATCCAAGGGGCTGTTGCCTTGTGGATCCAGAACTGGCTTGCCTGCAGAAGGCAGAGAGTGGCTGTGGAGGGGTCTTTCTCTGCATGGAGGTCAGTGACCAGTGGAGTGCCCCAGGGATCTGTTCTGGGACCCTTGCTGTTTGTCATTTTCATAAATGACCTGGATGAGGAAGTGGAGGGATGGGTTGGTAAGTTTGCTGACGACACCAAGGTAGGTGGTGTTGTGGATAGTTTGGAGGGATGTCAGAAGTTGCAGCGAGACATTGATAGAATGCAAGACTGGGCGGAGAAGTGGCAGATGGACTTCAACCCGGATAAGTGTGTGGTGATCCATTTTGGCAGATCCAATGGGATGAAGCAGCAGTATAATATGAAGGGTACCATTCTTAGCAGTGTAGAGGATCAGAGGGACCTTGGGGTCCGGGTCCATAGGACTCTTAAATCGGCCTCGCAGGTGGAGGATGCGGTCAAGAACATAGAACATAGAACATTACAGCGCAGAACAGGCCCTTCGGCCCACGATGTTGCACCGACCAGTTAAAAAAAAACTGTGACCCTCCAACCTAAACCAATTTCTTTTCGTCCATGAACCTATCTACGGATCTCTTAAACGCCCCCAAACTAGGCGCATTTACTACTGATGCTGGCAGGGCATTCCAATCCCTCACCACCCTCTGGGTAAAGAACCTACCCCTGACATCGGTTCTATAACTACCCCCCCTCAATTTAAAGCCATGCCCCCTCGTGCTGGATTTCTCCATCAGAGGAAAAAGGCTATCACTATCCACCCTATCTAAACCTCTAATCATCTTATATGTTTCAATAAGATCCCCTCTTAGCCGCCGCCTTTCCAGCGAAAACAATCCCAAATCCCTCAGCCTCTCCCCTCCATACCAGGCAACATCCTGGTAAACCTCCTCTGCACCCTCTCCAAAGCCTCCACATCCTTCCTGTAATGTGGGGACCAGAACTGCACACAGTACTCCAAGTGCGGCCGCACCAGAGTTGTGTACAGTTGCAACATAACGCTACGACTCCTAAATTCAATCCCCCTACCAATAAACGCCAAGACACCATATGCCTTCTTAACAACCTTATCTACTTGATTCCCAACTTTCAGGGATCTATGCACACATACACCTAGATCCCTCTGCTCCTCCACACTATTCAAAGTCCTCCCGTTAGCCCTATACTCAACACATCTGTTATTCCTACCAAAGTGAATTACCTCACACTTCTCCGCATTAAACTCCATCCGCCACCTCTCGGCCCAACTTTGCAACCTGTCTAAGTCTTCCTGCAAACTACGACACCCTTCCTCACTGTCTACCACACCACCGACTTTGGTGTCATCAGCAAATTTGCTAATCCACCCAACTATACCCTCATCCAGATCATTAATAAATATTACAAACAGCAGTGGCCCCAAAACAGATCCCTGAGGTACACCACTTGTAACCGCACTCCATGATGAATATTTACTATCAACCACCACCCTCTGTTTCCTATCCGCTAGCCAATTCCTGATCCAATTTCCTAGATCACCCCCAATCCCATACATCTGCATTTTCTGCAGAAGCCTACCATGGTGAACCTTATCAAACGCCTTACTAAAATCCATATATACCACGTCCACTGCCTTGCCCCCATCCACCTCCTTGGTCACTTTCTCAAAAAACTCAATAAGGTTAGTAAGGCACGACCTACCTGCCACAAAACCATGCTGACTATCACCTATCAATTCATTACTCTCCAAATAACTATAAATCCTATCCCTTATAATTTTTTCCAACATCTTGCCGACAACAGAAGTGAGACTCACCGGTCTATAATTCCCGGGGAAGTCTCTGTTCCCCTTCTTAAACAATGGGACAACATTCGCTAACCTCCAATCTTCTGGTACTATACCAGAGGCCAACGACGACCAAGAAGGCGTATGGCGTACTAGCCTTCATTAATCGAGGGATTGAGTTTAGGAGTCGGGAGATAATGCTGCAGCTTTATAGGACCCTGGTTAGACCCCACTTGGAGTACTGCGCGCAGTTCTGGTCACCTCATTACAGGAAAGATGTTGAAGCCATTGAAAGGGTGCAGAGGAGATTTACAAGGATGTTGCCTGGATTGGGGGGCATGCCTTATGAGGATAGGTTGAGGGAGCTTGGTCTCTTCTCCCTGGAGAGACGAAGGATGAGAGGTGACCTGATAGAGGTTTACAAGATGTTGAGGGGTCTGGATAGGGTGGACTCTCAGAGGCTATTTCCAAGGGCTGAAATGGTTGCTACGAGAGGACACAGGTTTAAGGTGCTGGGGGGTAGGTACAGGGGGGATGTCAGGGGTAAGTTTTTCACTCAGAGGGTGGTGGGTGAGTGGAATCGGCTGACGTCGGTGGTGGTGGAGGCAAACTCGTTGGGGTCTTTTAAGAGACTTCTGGATGAGTACATGGGATTTAATGGGATTGAGGGCTATAGATAGGCCTAGAGGTGGGGATGTGATCGGCGCAACTTGTGGGCCGAAGGGCCTGTTTGTGCTGTGGCTTTCTATGTTCTATGTTCTATCCTCATAAGGCATACCACTTAATCCCGGCAACATCCTCGTAAATCTCCTCTGCATCCGTTCAATGGCTTCCACATCCTTTCTGTAATGAGGCGACCAGAACTGGGCACAGTACTCCAGGTGAGGTCTGACCAGGGTCCGATACAGCTGCAGCATTATCTCCCGATTTCTAAACTCAATTCCTCTATTGATGAAGGCCAGTATTCCATACTCCTTCTTAACCACAGCCTCTACCTGCGACGCCGCTTTGAGTGTCCTATGAACCCAGACCCCAAGATCCCTCTGTTCTTCCACACTGTCAAGCGTCTTACCCTTATTATATTCTTCCATCCTATTCGACCTGCCAAAATGAACCACCACACACTTATCTGGGTTGAAGTCCATCTGCCACTTCTCCGCCCAGTCTTGCATCTTATCTATGTCTCGTTGCAACTGCTGACATCCCTCGACACGATCCACAACACCTCCAACCTTTGTGTCATCAGCAAACTTGCCAACCCATCCTTCCACTTCCAGGTCATTTATAAATATCACAAAGAGCAAGGGTCCCAGAACAAATCCCTGGGGCACCCCACTGGTGACCGACCTCCACTCTGAAAAAGACCCATCTACAACCACTCTTTGCCTTCTGTGGGCAAGCCAGTTCGGAATTCACAAATAACGTCCCCTTGTATCCCATGCCCCTTCAATTTCTCCATAAGCCTTGCATGGGGCACCTTATCAAACGCTTTACTGAAATCCACATAAACCACATCTACCGCTCTTCCCCCATCTAAGTGTCTCGTCACATCTTCAAAAAACTCAATCGGACTTGTAAGGCATGATCTCCCTCGGACAAAGCCGTGCTGGCTACTTCTGATCGTACTATTCCTTTCCAAATGTTCATAAATCCTGCCTCTCAGGAGCTTCTCCATTAACTTATCTACCACTGAGGTTAGACTCACCGGCCTATAATTTCCTGGGCTATCTCTTCTCCCTTTCTTGAACAACAGAACCACATCCGCCATCCTCCAATCCTCCGGAACCTCTCCCATCTCCATTGACGACGCAAAGGTCATCGCCAGAGGATCAACAATCTCTTCCCTCGCCTCCCACAGTAACCTGGGGTACATCCCATCCGGTCCCGGCGATTTATCCAACTTGATGCTTTTCAACAGCTCCAACACATCCTCTTTCCTAATGCCCACATGCTCAATCTTCTCAGTCCACTGCAAGTCTGCACTGCAACTACCAAGATCCTATTCCACTGTGAATACTGAAGCAAAGTATTCATTGAGTACCTCTGCTATTTCAACCGGTTCAATACAGACTTTCCCACCGTCACATTTGCTAGGTCCTACTCCTTCCCATCTTATCCTCTTGCTCTTCACATACTGGTAGAATGCCTTGGGGGTTTCCTTTATCCTGTCTGCTAAGGCCTTCTCATGTCCCCTCCTGGCTCTTCTAATTTCCCTCTTTAGTTCCTTCCTACTAGTCGTATACTCTTCTAGATTTCGAACATTACCTAGCTCCCTGAACCTTTTGTAGGCTTTTCTTTTCTTCCTGACTAAATCCGTTATAGCTTTCGTGCACCACGGTTCCTGTAACCTACCATAACTCCCCTGTCGCACCGGAACATTACCGTGCAGAGCTCCAGACAAATGTTCCTTGAAAATTTGCCACATTTAGAACATAGAACAGTACAGCACAGAACAGGCCCTTCGGCCCACGATGTTGTGCCGAGCTTTATCTGAAACCAAGATCAAGCTATCCCACTCCCTATCATCCTGGTGTGCTCCATGTGCCTATCCAATAACCGCTTAAATGTTCCTAAAGTGTCTGAGTCCACTATCACTGCAGGCAGTCCATTCCACACCCCAACCACTCTCTGCGTAAAGAACCTACCTCTGATATCCTTCCTGTTATCTCCCACCACGAACCCGATAGTAAAATCCATGTATATGACATCAACTGCCCTACCTTCATCAACACACTTAGTTACCTCCTCAAAAAATTCTATCAAATTTGTGAGGCACGACTTGCCCTTCACGAATCCGTGCTGACTATCCCGGATTAATCCACATCTTTCTAAATGGTCGTAAATCCCATCTCTTAGGACCTTTTCCATCAATTTACCAACCACCGAAGTAAGACTAACCGGTCTATAATTACCAGGGTCATTTCTATTCCCTTTCTTAAACAGAGGAACAACATTCGCCATTCTCCAGTCCTCTGGCACCATCCCCGTGGACAGCGAGGACCCAAAGATCAAAGCCAAAGGCTCTGCAATCTCATCCCTTGCCTCCCAAAGAATCCTAGGATACATTTCATCAGGCCCAGGGGACTTATCGACCTTCAGTTTATTCAAAACTGACAGGACATACTCCCTCCGAACATCTATTTCCTCCAGCCTATTAGCCTGTAACACCTTCTCTTCCTCAAAAACATGGCCCCTCTCCTTGGTGAACACTGAAGAAAAGTATTCATTCATCACCTCGCCTATCTCTACTGATTCCATACACAAGTTCCCACCACTGTCCTTGACCGGCCCTAACCTCACCCTGGTCATTCTTTTATTCCTCACATAAGAGTAAAAAGCCTTGGGGTTTTCCTTGATCCGACCTGCCAAGGACTTCTCATGTCCCCTCCTAGCTCTCCTAAGCCCCTTTTTCAGCTCATTCCTTGCTAACTTGTAACCCTCAATCGAGCCATCTGAACCTTGTTTCCTCATCCCTACATAAGCTTCCCTCTTTGGCGGATAGGGTTAAAGAGAATCCTAAGGCGTTCTATAGGTATGTCAAGAACAGAAGGTTGGTTAGGGCAAGTTTAGGGCCAGTTATAGATGGCAGAGGGAAGTTATGTGTGGAACCGGAGGAGATTGGTGAAGCATTGAACCAATATTTCTCTTCGGTGTTCACGCAAGGGGACATGAATATAGCTGAGGAGGACACTGGGTTGCAAGGGAGTAGAATAGACAGTATTACAGTTGATAAGGAGGATGTGCAGGATATTCTGGAGGGTCTGAAAATAGATAAATCCCCTGGTCCGGATGGGATTTATCCAAGGATTCTCTGGGAGGCAAGAGAAGTGATTGCAGAGCCTCTGGCTCTGATCTTCAGGTCGTCGTTGGCCTCTGGTATAGTACCAGAAGATTGGAGGTTAGCGAATGTTGTCCCATTGTTTAAGAAGGGGAACAGAGACTTCCCCGGGAATTATAGACCGGTGAGTCTCACTTCTGTTGTCGGCAAGATGTTGGAAAAAATTATAAGGGATAGGATTTATAGTTATTTGGAGAGTAATGAATTGATAGGTGATAGTCAGCATGGTTTTGTGGCAGGTAGGTCGTGCCTTACTAACCTTATTGAGTTTTTTGAGAAAGTGACCAAGGAGGTGGATGGGGGCAGGGCAGTGGACGTGGTATATATGGATTTTAGTAAGGCGTTTGATAAGGTTCACCATGGTAGGCTTCTGCAGAAAATGCAGATGTATGGGATTGGGGGTGATCTAGGAAATTGGATCAGGAATTGGCTAGCGGATAGGAAACAGAGGGTGGTGGTTGATAGTAAATATTCATCATGGAGTGCGGTTACAAGTGGTGTACCTCAGGGATCTGTTTTGGGGCCACTGCTGTTTGTAATATTTATTAATGATCTGGATGAGGGTATAGTTGGGTGGATTAGCAAATTTGCTGATGACACCAAAGTCGGTGGTGTGGTAGACAGTGAGGAAGGGTGTCGTAGTTTGCAGGAAGACTTAGACAGGTTGCAAAGTTGGGCCGAGAGGTGGCGGATGGAGTTTAATGCGGAGAAGTGTGAGGTAATTCACTTTGGTAGGAATAACAGATGTGTTGAGTATAGGGCTAACGGGAGGACTTTGAATAGTGTGGAGGAGCAGAGGGATCTAGGTGTATGTGTGCATAGATCCCTGAAAGTTGGGAATCAAGTAGATAAGGTTGTTAAGAAGGCATATGGTGTCTTGGCGTTTATTGGTAGGGGGATTGAATTTAGGAGTCGTAGCGTTATGTTGCAACTGTACACAACTCTGGTGCGGCCGCACTTGGAGTACTGTGTGCAGTTCTGGTCCCCACATTACAGGAAGGATGTGGAGGCTTTGGAGAGGGTGCAGAGGAGGTTTACCAGGATGTTGCCTGGTATGGAGGGGAGAGGCTGAGGGATTTGGGATTGTTTTCGCTGGAAAGGCGGCGGCTAAGAGGGGATCTTATTGAAACATATAAGATGATTAGAGGTTTAGATAGGGTGGATAGTGATAGCCTTTTTCCTCTGATGGAGAAATCCAGCACGAGGGGGCATGGCTTTAAATTGAGGGGGGGTAGTTATAGAACCGATGTCAGGGGTAGGTTCTTTACCCAGAGGGTGGTGAGGGATTGGAATGCCCTGCCAGCATCAGTAGTAAATGCGCCTAGTTTGGGGGCGTTTAAGAGATCCGTAGATAGGTTCATGGACGAAAAGAAATTGGTTTAGGTTGGAGGGTCACAGTTTTTTTTTTAACTGGTCGGTGCAACATCGTGGGCCGAAGGGCCTGTTCTGCGCTGTAATGTTCTATGTTCTATGTTCTTCCTTTTCACAAGACATTCCACCTCTTTCGTGAACCATGGTTCCCTCACTCGGCCATTTCCTCCCTGCCTGACAGGTACATACCTATCAAGGACATCCAGGATCGTAATCATAGAAACCCTACAGTACAGAAAGAGGCCATTCAGCCCATCGAGTCTGCACCGACCACAATCCCACCCAGGCCCTATCCCCATATCCCTATATATTTACCCACTAATCCCTCTAAACTACACATTTCAGGACACTAAGGGCAATTTTTAGCATGGCCAATCAACCTAACCCGCACATCTTTGGACTGTGGGAGGAAACCGGAGCACCCAGAGGAAACCCACGCAGACACGAGGAGAATGTGCAAACTCCACACAGACAGTGACCCAAGCCGGGAATTGAACCCAGGTCCCTGTATTTGTTCCTTGAAAAAGTTCCACTTTTCATTAGTTCCTTTCTCTGACAGTTTCTGTTCCCAACTTATGCCCCCTAATTCTTGCCTAATCGCATCATAATTACCTCTCCCCCAATTGTAAACCTTGCCCTGCCGTACGGCCCTATCCCTCTCCATTGCAATAACAAAAGACACCGAATTGTGGTCACTATCTCCAAAGTGCTCTCCCACAACCAAATCTAACACTTGGCCCGGTTCATTTCCCTGTACCAAATCCAATGTGGCCTCACCTCTTGTCGGCCTATCCACATATTGTGTCAGGAAACCCTCCTGCACACACTGCACAAAAACTGCCCCATCCGAACTATTTGACCTACAAAGGCTCCAATCAATATTTGGAAAGTTAAAGTCCCTCATGACAACTACTCTGTGACCCCCACACATATCCATAGTCTGCTTAGCAATTTCTTCCTCCACATCTCTATTACTATTTGGGGGCCCATAGTAAACTCCTAACAACGTGACCGCTCCTTTCCTATTTCTAACCTCAGCCCATATTACCTCAGTGTGCAGATCCCCCTCGAAGTGCCTTTCCGCAGCCGTTAAACTATCCTTGATTAACAATGCCACTCCTCCACCTCTTTTACCAGCTTCCCTACACTTTGTGAAACATCTGAAACAGAGAGGAATCCCGATACTCTACACTTGTAGAGTATCCCACCCTCCCTCCTCCTCTAACCTAAAAAAAAAGACCCAGTGAGAGCAGGGCTTTGGAGAAAACAGGAGGAGGAAAGGTAAGTTTAAAATTTTCATTCACTTTTTTTTTCCCTGTGTGTTTAAAGGGGCAATTATGAGTGTGAGGCCAGTATGTTGTTCCCAATGTAGGATGTGGGAGGTCCTGGAGGCTCCTAGCCTCCCGGACGACCATATCTGTGCTGGGTGTGTTGAGCTGCGGTTCCTAAGGGACCATGTTAGGGAACTGGAATTGCAGCTCGAGGACCTTCGCCGGGTTAGGGATAGTGAGGAGGTAATTGACAGGAGCTATCGGCAGGTGGTCACACCGGGACCACGGGAGGAGGGTAACTGGGTAACAGTGAGGAAGGAGAAAGCTCGGTTGATGGTGAGCACCCCGGTGGATGTGCCCCTTAATAATAAGTACTCCTGGGGTGGACAGCCCACCTGGGGGAAGCAGCGGTGGCAGTGTCTCTGGAGCTGAGCCTGGCCCAGTAGTGCAAAAGGGTAAGGAAAGGAGGGTAGTGCTAATTGGGGACTCTACGGTGAGGGGGTCAGATAGGCGTTTTTGCGGACACAGACGGGACTCTCGGATGGTGGTTTGCCTCCCTGGTGCACGGGTCCGGGATATCTCTGGTCGAGTCCCAGAAATCCTGAAGGGGGAGGGAGAGGAGCCGAAGGTCGTGATGCATATAGGTACTGCTGACATAGGTAGGAAGAGGGAAGGGGTCATGAAAAGAGAATATAGGGAGTTAGGTAGACAGCTGAGAAAGAGGAATGCAAAGGTAGTAATCTCGGGAATGCTGCCTGTGCCGCGGGAGAGTGAGAACAGGAATCGGTGGAGAATGAATGCGTGGCTGAGGGACTGGAGCAAGGGACAAGGATTTGGGTACTTGGATCATTGGGACCTCTTTAGGGGCAGGTGTGACCTGTTTAAAAAAGACGGGTGGCACTTGAATCCCAGGGGGACCAATATCCTGGCGGGAAGGTTGGCTAAGGCTACTGGAGAGACTTTAAACTAGAAAGGTTGGGGGGAGGGAATCGAAATGAGGGGACTGAGAGCGAGGAGGTTAGCTCGCAAATAGATAAGGAATGTAAACAGGGTAAGAGGGAGGTTAGACGAGTGATGGAGAAGGGAAGTGCTCAGGCTGAAGGTCTGAGATGTGTCTATTTTAATGCCAGGAGTGTAGTGAATAAAGTGGATGAGCTTAGAGTGTGGATTGCTGCTTCGAATTGTGATGTGGTGGCCATTACGGAGACTTGGATGTCTCAGGGACAGGACTGGGTGCTTCAGGTGCCGGGTTTTAGATGTTTCAGGAAGGACAGGGAGGGAGGCAAGAGAGGGGGGGAGTGGCACTGTTGATCAGGGATAGTGTCACGGCTGTAGAGAAGGTGGACGCCGTGGAGGGATTGACTACGGAGTCTCTGTGGGTGGAGGTTAGGAACAGGAAGGGGTCGGTAACGTTGCTGGGTGTTTTCTATAGGCCGCCCAATAGTAACAGAGATGTTGAGGAGCAGATGGGGAAACAGATCCTGGAGAGATGTAGGAATAACAGAGTTGTCGTGATGGGAGATTTTAATTTCCCAAACATAGATTGGAATATCCCTAGGGCTAGGGGTTTGGATGGAGAGGAGTTTGTTAGGTGTGTCCAGGAGAGTTTCCTGACACAGTATGTGGATAAGCCTACTAGAGGAGAGGCTGTACTTGATCTGGTGCTGGCTAATGAACCTGGACAGGTGGAGGATCTCTCGGTGGGTGAGCATCTTGGGGATAGCGATCATAATTCTATCTCCTTCACGATAGCATTGGAAAGAGATAGGATCAGGCAGGCTAGGAAAGTGTTTCTCTGGAGTAAAGGGAAATACAGTGTCATCAGGGAGGAAATTAGACGGGTAAATTGGAAGGAGGCATTCTTGGGGAAAAGTACCGAAGGAAAGTGGAGGATTTTCAAGGAATGTTTGTCTGGAGCTCTGCATGACAACGTTCCGATGAGACAGGGGGGTGTTGGTAGGGTACGGGAACCGTGGTGCACAAAGGTTGTGATGAACCTGGTGAATAAGAAAAGAGAGGCGTACAGAAGGTTCAGAGAGCTAGGAGGTGTTAAGGATTTAGAGGAGTATACGGGATGTAGGAAGGAGCTTAAGAAGGAAATTAGGAGAGCGAGAAGGGGTCATGAGAAGGCCTTGGCGGGTAAGATTAAGGAGAATCCCAAGGCTTTCTACAAATATGTCAAGAGTAAAAGGATGAGATGTGAAGGCATAGGACCCTTAAAAGGTGAAGGGGGAAAAGTTTGTGCGGAACCGTTAGAAATGGCGGAGCTGCTTAATGAATACTTTACCTCGGTATTCACGGTGGAAAGGGATCTGGGTGGTTGTACTGCTGGTTTGCGGTGGACAGAAAGGATCGAGCATGTGGACATAAAGAAAGAGGATGTGTTGGAACTATTGAATGGCATCAAGGTTGGTAAGTCGCCGGGACCGGATGGGATGTACCCCAGGTTACTGTGGGAGGCGAGGGAGGAGATTGCGGAGCCTTTGGCGATGATCTTTGCATCGTCGATGGAGACGGGAGAGATTCCGGAGGATTGCAGATGTGGTCCCTATATTCAAGAAAGGGAACAGGGACAGCCCGGGAAATTACCGACCGGTGAGTCTAACCTCAGTGGTTGGTAAGTTGATGGAGAGGATCCTGAGAGACAGGATTTATGATCATCTAGAGAAGTTTAGTATGATCAAAAGTAGTCAGCACGGCTTTGTCAAGGGCAGGTCGTGCCTTACGAGCCTGGTTGAGTTCTTTGAAAATGTGACCAAACACATTGACGAAGGAAGAGCGGTGGATGTGGTCTATATGGACTTCAGCAAGGCGTTCGATAAGGTCCCCCATGCAAGACTTCTTGAGAAAGTGAGAGGGCATGGGATCCAAGGGGCTGTTGCCTTGTGGATCCAGAACTGGCTTGCCTGCAGAAGGCAGAGAGTGGCTGTGGAGGGGTCTTTCTCTGCATGGAGGTCAGTGACCAGTGGAGTGCCCCAGGGATCTGTTCTGGGACCCTTGCTGTTTGTCATTTTCATAAATGACCTGGATGAGGAAGTGGAGGGATGGGTTGGTAAGTTTGCTGACGACACCAAGGTAGGTGGTGTTGTGGATAGTTTGGAGGGATGTCAGAAGTTGCAGCGAGACATAGATAGAATGCAAGACTGGGCGGAGAAGTGGCAGATGGACTTCAACCCGGATAAGTGTGTGGTGATCCATTTTGGCAGATCCAATGGGATGAAGCAGCAGTATAATATGAAGGGTACCATTCTTAGCAGTGTAGAGGATCAGAAGGACCTTGGGGTCCGGGTCCATAGGACTCTTAAATCGGCCTCGCAGGTGGAGGATGCGGTCAAGAAGGCGTACGGCGTACTGGCCTTCATTAATCGAGGGATTGAGTTTAGGAGTCGGGAGATAATGCTGCAGCTTTATAGGACCCTGGTTAGACCCCACTTGGAGTACTGCGCGCAGTTCTGGTCACCTCATTACAGGAAAGATGTTGAAGCCATTGAAAGGGTGCAGAGGAGATTTACAAGGATGTTGCCTGGATTGGGGGGCATGCCTTATGAGGATAGGTTGAGGGAGCTTGGTCTCTTCTCCCTGGAGAGACGAAGGATGAGAGATGACCTGATAGAGGTTTACAAGATGTTGAGAGGTCTGGATAGGGTAGACTCTCAGAGGCCATTTCCAAGGGCTGAAATGGTTGCTACGAGAGGACACAGGTTTAAGGTGCTGGGGGGTAGGTACAGAGGAGATGTCAGGGGTAAGTTTTTCACTCAGAGGGTGGTGGGTGAGTGGAATCGGCTGACGTCGGTGGTGGTGGAGGCAAACTCGTTGGGGTCTTTTAAGAGACTTCTGGATGAGTACGTGGGATTTAATGGGACTGAGGGCTATAGATAGGCCTAGAGGTGGGGATGTGATCGGCGCAACTTGTGGGCCGAAGGGCCTGTTTGTGCTGTGGCTTTCTATGTTCAATGTTCTATCTCTACCCCGGAACGTCCAACAACCATTCCTGTCCTTGTTCGACCCACGTCTCCGTAATGGCCACAACATCATAGTCCCAAGTACCAATCCACGCCCCAAGTTCATCTACCTTGTTCCGGATGCTCCTTGCATTGAAGTAGACACACTTCAACCCACCTTCCTGTCTACCGGTACCCACCCTTGAACCTGATACCTTCCCCAATACCTCACCACCCTCACTGACTTCTGGACTACAACTCCTTTTCCCACTCCCCTGACAAATTAGTTTAAACCCCCCTGAAGAGCCGTAACAAATTTCCCTCCTAGGATATTGGTGCCCCTCTGGTTCAGGTGCACCCCGTCCTGTTTGTACATGTCCCACCTTCCCCAGAATGTGTTCCAATTATCCACGTATCTGAAACCCTCCCTCCTGCACCATCCCTGCAACCACATGTTTAACTGCACTCTCTCCCTGTTCCTCAACTCGCTATCACGTGGCACCGGCAACGTACCAGAGATGACCACATGTTTTGTCTTGGCTCTCAGCTTCCAGCCCAGCTCCAGAAATTCCTGCTTTAAATCCCCGTCCCTTCTCTTACCTATGTCATTGGTACCAATGTGTACCACGACTTGTGACTGTTTCCCCTCCCCCTTCAGAATCCGGAAAACACGGTCTGAGACGTCACGGACCTTGGCATCCGGTAGGCAACATACCATCCGTGAGTCTCTTTTGCTGCCACAGAACCTCCTATCTATCCCTCTAACTAACGAGTCCCCAATAACTATTGCCCTCCCGCTCTGCCCCTTACCCTCCCGAGCCACAGAGGCGGACACAGTGCTGGAGATCCTCTCACTGCGGCTCACCACCAGTATGTCATAAGAACATAAGAAATAGGAGCAGGAGTAGGCCATCTGGCCCTTCGAGCCTGCCCCGCCATTCAACAAGATCATGGCTGATGTGACGCGAATCAGTTCCACTTACCCGCCTGCTCCCCATAACCCCCAATTCCCTTATCGATCAGAAAACTATCTACCTGTGATTTAAACATATTCAACGAGGAAGCCTCCACCACTTCAATGGGCAGAGAATTCCAGAGATTCACAACCCTCAGAGAAGAAGTTCCCCCTCAACTCTGTTCTGAACCGGCCCCCCCTTATTTTGAGGCTGTGCCCTCTCGTTCTGGTTTCCCTTCTAAGTGGAAAGAATCTCTCCACCTCTACCCTATCCAGCCCCTTCATTATCTTATATGCCTCTATAAGATCACCCCTCATCCTTCTAAACTCCAACGAGTACAGACCCAATCTATTTAATCTCTCCTCATAAGCTACACCCCTCATCTCCGGTATCAACCTGGTGAACCTTCTCTGCACTCCCTCCAAGGCCAATATATCCTTGTACAGTTGCAGCAAGACCTCCCTGCTTTTATATTCTATCCCCCTCACGATAAAGGCCAACATTCCATTCGCCTTCTTGATCACCTGCTGCACCTGCAGACTGAGTTTTTGCGATTTGTGCACAAGGACCCCTTGTCACCCCCCTCAACCGTATCCAAAGCGGAATACCGGTTGCTAAGGGGAACGACCACCAGGTATCCCCGCACGGACTGCTTCCTCCCAGCCCCTCTCACCGTCACCCATCTGTTTTCATTCCTCGGAGTAACTGTATCCCTAAAGCTTCTGTCTATGGCCACCTCTGCGTCCCTAATGATCCTAAGTTCATCCAACTCCAGCTCCAGTTCCCTAACACGGTTTTGGAGGAGCTGCAGATGGGTACACTTCCCACAGGTGTAATCAGCAGGGACACTGTCGTCATCCCTCACCTCAAACATAGTGCAAGAGGAACATAGCACTGCCTGCACACCCATCCCCTCTAGATACCTTGCCAGTACCAGGTAGAAAGTGCAGAAATGAATTTAAACTCACCCCTGTTCGCCCTTTCTGCCTAAGCCCTGCGAGCCAAAGCCTTATAGCTCACACTCTGCTTCCCATTCACTCCACTGCCCGCTCCCGACGCTGCCCGCTGTATACTGCAGCCGACCTTTTATACTTCGCGCGCTTAAAAAACCCTTCCCAGACTCCTTAGCAGCCCACTTTTTTCTGTACATTTCCCTGAGAAAACCTCCTTCCAATTTATGCCTCTAATTTCCTGCCTAATAGCATCATAGTTGCCCTTACTCCAGATAAACACTTTCCTACCTTGGCTGATCCTATCTCTCTCCAATGCTCGTGTAAAGGAGATAGAGTTATGATCACTATCCCCAAAATGCTCTCCCACTGATAGATCTGACACCTGCCCAGGTTCATTCCCTAATATCAAATCAAGCACAGCCTCTCCTCTTGTAGGCTTATCCACATACTGTGTCAGGAAGCCCTCCTGAACACACCTAACAAACTCCTCTCCATCTAAATCCCTTACCCTCGAGATATTCCAATCGATATTTAGGAAATTAAAATCTCCCATCACGACCACTCTGTTATTATCACATCTCTCCAGAATCCGCTTCCCAATCTGCTCCTCCACATCTCTGCTACTATTGGGCGGCCTATTGAAAACACCCAGTGAAGTTACTGACCCCTTTCTGTTCCTAACCTCCACCCACAGAGATTCCGTAGACAATCCTTCCGTGGCATCCATCTTTTCTTCAGCCGTGACACTATCCCTGATCAACAGTGCCACTCCCCACCTCTTTTGCCTCCTTCCCTGTCCCTCCTGAAACATCTGAAACCCGGCACCTGAAGTACCCAGTCCTGGCCCTGAGATAACCAAGTCTCTGTAATGGCCACCGCATCACACTTCCAAGCAGCGATCCACGCTCTAAGCTCATCCATTTTGTTCACTATACTCCTTGCGTTAAAATAAACACACCTCAACCCTTCAGTCTGAGAGCTCCCCTTCCCCTGCCTATCCTCCCTCACACTGCCGACCAGCCCCTCTTATTTTTACTCTAACCTCCTCTCTCCCAGTCATCACATTTTGATTCCCACCCCCAACCATTCTAGTATAAACCGTCCCCAGTAACCTTAGCAAACCTTCCCGCCAGAATATTGGTCCCCCAAGAGTTGTTAAAACTCTTAGTGTTCTTCCATTGAGTCAGTGTCTAATCCAATTTACTACCTCCCCATGTATATCCAGCGACCTAACTAACCTCCCATGAGTGGCCTTATCAAAGACCTTGCTGAAATCCAGGTAGACAATATCCACCGCCTTCCCTTCATCCACTTTCCTGGTAACCTGCTCAAAAATAGATTGGTTAAACATGACCTACCACGCACAAAGCCATGTTGACTCTCCCTAATAAGTCCCTGTCTATCCAAATATTTGTAGATCCTATCCCTTATCACACCTTCCAATAACTTGCCCACCACCAACGTCAAACTTACTGGCCTATAATTTCCCGGATTTCTTTTGGAACTTTTTTTAAACAATGAAACAACATGAGCCAACCTCCAATCATCCGGCACCTCCCCCATGAATACTGACATTTTAAATATGTCTGCCAGGGCCCCTGCAAGTTCAACACTAGCTTCCCTCAAGGTCAGTAAAGTGATGGAAGGGGTAATCAACAGTGCAATCAAGCAGCACTTACTCAGCAATAACCTGCCCACTGACACTCAGTTTAGTTTCCAAAATAGTCATTGAGCTCCTAATCTTAGGCTCAACCATCTTTAGCTGCTTCATCAATGACCTTCCTTCCATCATAAGATCAGAAGTGAAGATGTTCGCTGAGGTTCAGCAACTCAGCTACTGAAGCAGTCCATGACCAAATGCAGAAAGACCTGAATCCCCTCACTATCGACATCCTAGGGATTAGAATTGACCAGAAATTCAATAGCTACAAATACTGTGGCTAGAGGAACAGGTCAGAGATCAGGAATTCTATGACAAGTAACTTACTTCCTGACTCTCCAAAGACTGTCCATAATGTACAAGGCACATGTCATGACTGTGATGGAATACTCCCCACTTGTCTGGAAGAGTGCAGCACCAGCAACACAAGAAGCCCGACACCATCCAGGACAAGGCAGCCCGCTTGATTGCACCTCATCATAAAGCATTCACTCCATCCACCAATGACACGGTGGGAGTAGTGTGTACCATCTACAAGTGCATCTCAGGAACTCACCAAGGTTCCTCAGATAGCACTTTCAATCCATGTCCACTACCAGCCAGGAGACAGCCAACACATGGGAAGACCCCCACCTGCAAATTCGCCTTCAAGCTACTTACCACCCTGACTTGGAAATATATCGCTGGGTCAATATCCTGGAACTCCCTCCCTAATACCACATTCTCAGGGCAATAAATGCTGGCCAGGCCAGTGATGAACACATTCATCCTCTTTTGTCATTCAACAGATGTATGGTTGCTAAATTTGCTGATGACACAAAGATGGATCGGAAAATGAGCTGTCAAAAGGATAGAAGTCTGAAAGGGATATAGATAGCTTAAGTGAATGGGCACAAATTTGGCAAAAAGAGTGTAACGTGGGAAATTGTGAACTTGTCCACTTTGGCCAGGAGAACAAAAAATGCAGTATATTATTTAAATGGAAAGACTGTGCAGAATTCTTCAGCATACAGTGATTTGAGTGAATTGGCAGTTTGATCACAACACGTTAGTATATATGTACAGTAAGTGATTAGGAAGGCAAATGGAATGTTGCTGTTTAAGAGAAAGGTGACTGGAACATAAAAGTAGAGGAATTTTGCTACAGGATGTTCGTGTGACCACATCTGGAGTACTGCACACAGTTTTGGTCTCCTTAAGAAATGCTTCTGATGCAGTTAGAAGATTTTTTTGATTTGTTTTATTTTGTCACATGTATTGGGATACAGTGAAAAGTATTGTTCCTTGTGCGCAATACAGACAAAGCATACCATACATAGAAAAGGAAAGTAGAGGGTGCAGAATGTAATGTTACAGTCAGCGCGAGGATGCAGAGAAAGATCAACTTAATACAAGGCAAGTCCATTCAAAAGTCTGATCACTCAACTGTTACCTGGGACGAAGGAGTTATTTTTTGCAGTGTAGAAGAACAAGAGGTGATTTCATTGAAATGTAATATCCTGAAGGACTTGACAAGGTGGACACAGAGGATGTTTCCACTTACGGGGGAAACCAGAACTATTTCAGAAGTGTTGTTAGGCTGTGGAATTCTCTTATCCAGGTGCTACACTCATCCAGGGAGGGAGGGTCATTGAATATTTTTATGGCTGAGTTAGACAGATACTTGACTGACAGGGGTGTCATAGAATATAAAGTAGACAGGAAATTCGGATTGAGGCCATAATTAGATCAGCCATGATCTTATCAAATGGCAGAGCAGGTTCAAGGAAGCTAATGGCCTGCTCCTAATTTGTATATTTATATATATTACTAGTACAATTGGAGCACTGTGCGCAATTTTGGGTTCTATATCTAAGGAAGTATCTATTTGAAATAAAAAGTTGCTGGCAACATTGGTGGAAAGAGAAACAGAATTAACGTCTCTCTTCAGATGCTGCCAGAACTGCTAAGTATTGCCAGCACTGTGCTTATTTCAGATTTCCAGCATCCGCAGCAGTTTCCTTTTATTGAAGTATACACTTGCGCTGTCTTCTAAAATTAAGGGGAGTAAATTGGGGATATGCTTTCAGAATTTCAAATGAATGAGAGGTGGTTTCATTGAAATATAACAGATTTGGGAAGGACTACAGTGTCGACACTGAAGCTGTTCCCCTCGCTGGGGAACCTAGCGCCGGACGGTATTTGGGGGGGTGGGGGTATTTTCAATCTCTCAGGATATTGGAGATGAGGCAGGAAAGTGGAATTGAGACAGAAGATCAGCCATGATTGTAACGAATGGTGAGCAAACTCAAGGTCCACGCTGCTATCTTCATAAAACTGCCAATGCTTTGGAGTGAATAATACTACATGGAGCAATGATAAAAAACTACATTTCACAAACACCATTTCTGCATACTCATTTTGTGTTGGAGTGGAATTCATGTACTACATCTGTGAACAATTACAGACATTGCAGCCCCTCTTATATGTCACCACTTTGTACATTGTTTTGTTTTTTGCTGCAATATTGTTCACTTTTAGTTCCAAAATGCACAAGGAAAGGAGCCTATAGAACTTAATGCACCTGTTCCTAATTTTGGTTATACCACATGCAAAAGTTCATAATGCATAAAATTCCAAAGCAAGGTTTTCATGACAGATCAGCAATATGTTAGAACATAGAACAGTACAGCACAGAACAGGCCCTTCGGCCCTCAATGTTGTGCCAAGCTTTGTCCAAAACCAAGATCAAGCTATCCCATTCCCTATCATTCTGGTGTGCTCCATGTGCCTATCCAATAACCGCTTGAAAGTTCCTAAAGTGTCCGACTCCACTATCACAGCAGGCAGTCCATTCCACACCCAAACCACTCAGAAAAAAACCGACCTCGGACATCCTTCCTACATCTCCCACCATGAACTTTATAGTTATGCCCCCTAGTAACAGCTACATCCACCCGAAGAAATAGTCTGAATGTCCACTCTATCCCCCTCATCATCTTATAAACCTCTATTAAGTCGCCTCTCGTCCTCCTTCGCTCTAAAGAGAAAAGCCCTCGTTCCCTCAACCTCTCCTCATAAGACCTACCCTCCAAACCAGGCAGCATCCTGGTAAATCTCCTTTGCACTCTTTCCAATGCTTCCATATCCTTCTTATAGTGAGGTGACCAGAACTGCACACAATATTCCAAGTGTGGTCTCACCAAGGTCCTGTACAGTTGCAGCATAACTCCATGGCTCTTAAACTCAAACCCCCTGTTAATAAACGCTAACACACTATAGGCCTTCTTCACAGCTCTATCCACTTGAGTGGCAACCTTCAGAGATCTGTGGATTTGAACCCCAAGATCTCTCTGTTCCTCCACATTCCTCAGAACACTGCCGTTGACCCTGTAATCCACATTCAAATTTGTCCTACCAAAATGAATCACCTCGCACTTCTCAGGGTTAAACTCCATCGACCATTTTTCGGCCCATCCTACCAATGTCTCTTTGCAGCCTACAACAGCCCTCCACCTCATCCACTACTCCACCAATCTTGGTGTCATCAGCAAATTTACTGACCCACCCTTCAGCCCCCTCCTCCAAGTCATTGATAAAAATCACAAATAGCAGAGGACCCAGCAGTGATCCCTGTGGTACACCGCTGGTAACTTGTCTCCTGTCTGAAAATTTTCCATCCACCACCACCCTCTGTCTATGAGATACAGTAAGAAGTCTAACAACTGGAAAAAGGCCAAATTTGATGAAATGAGAATGGATCTGGGAAGTGTGGATTGGCACAGGCTGTTCTCTGGTAAGGATGTAAATGGAAAGTGGGAGGCCTTCAAAGGAGAAATTTTGAGAGTGCAGAGTTTGAATGTTCCTGTCAGGATTAAAGGCAAAGTAAATAGGAATAAGGAACCTTGGTTCTCGAGGGAGATTGTAACACTGATTAAGAGGAAGAGAGAGTTGTATGAAATGTACAGGCAGCAAGGAACACATCAGATGCTCGAGGAGTATAAAAAGTGCAAGAAGCTACTTAAGAGGGAAATCAGGAGGGCTAAAAGAAGACATGAGGTTGCTTTGGCAGACAGAGTGAAGAAAAATCCAAAGAGCTTCTATAGGTATGTTAGGAGCAAAAGGATAGTGAGGGATAAAATTGGTCCTCTTGAAGACCAGAGTGGTAGACTGTGTATGGAACCAAAAGAGATGGGGGAGATACTAAATGTTTTTTTTTGCATCCGTATTTACTGAGGAAACGGACATGGAGTCTACGGAAATAGGGCAAACAGGTAGGGAGGTCATGGAACCTTTACAGATTAAAGGGGAGGAGGTGCTCGCTGTCTTGAGGCAAATCAGAGTGGATAAGTACCCAGGACCGGAAAGGTTCACAAGGATGTTGCCGGGACTTGAGAAGCTGAGTTACAGAGAGAGATTGAATAGGTTGGGACTTTATTCCCTGGAGCGTAGAAGATTGAGGGGAGATTTGATAGAGGTGTATAAGATTTTGATGGGTATAGATAGAGTGAATGCAAGCAGGTTTTTTCCACTGAGGCTGGGGGAGAAAAAGACCAGAGGGCATGGGTTAAGGGTGAAAGGAGAAAAGTTTAAAGGGAATATTAGGGGGGGCTTCTTCACGCAGAGAGTGGTGGGAGTGTGGAATGAGTTGCCGGATAAAGTGGTAAATGCAGGGTCACTTTTAACATTTAAGAAAAACTTGGACGGGTTCATGGATGAGGGGGCTGTGGAGGGATATGGTCCAAGTGCAGGTCAGTGGGACTAGGCAAAAAATGGTTCGGCACAGACAAGAAGGGCCAAAAGGCCTGTTTCTGAGCTGTAATTTTCTATGGTTCTAACACCAGGTTAAAGTACAATCGGTTTATTTGGTCGCAAAAGCCGCCAAATAAACCTGTTGGACTTCAACCTGGTGTTGTTAGACTTCTTACTGTGTTTACCCCAGTCCAACGCCAGCATCTCCACTTCTATGAGATAGCCAGTTACTTATCCAATTGGCCAAATTCCCTTCTATCCCACACCTCCTTACTTTCTTCATGAGCCAACCATGGGGAACCTTATCAAACACCTTACTAAAATCCATGTATACGACATCAACTGCTCTACCTTCATCTACACACTTAGTTACCTCCTCAAAGAATTCAATCAGATTTGAGAGGCAAGACTTACCCTTCACAAATCCGTGTTGACTATCCCAGATTAAGCTGCATCTTTCCAAATGGTCATAAATCCTATCCCTCAGGACCTTTTCCATTAACTTACCGACCAACGAAGACTAACCGGCCTATAATTGCCAGGGTCATTCCTATTTCCTTTCTTGAACAGAGGAACAACATTCGCCACTTTCCAGTCCTCTGGCACTATCCCCGGCACTCTCCAGTCCTCTGGCACTATCGTCCGCACACATGAGTACGGCCTAAACCGGGATGTTGGATTTATGTCACATTATCAGTAACGCCCACAGCTTGCCTCCTGGGCTTGCAGAATCTCACTAGCTGTTCTGTCTGGAGACAATACACATCTCTTTAACCTGTGTTTAATGCTCCCTCCACCCACATTATCTGTACCTTTAAGACCTGGCTGGCTTTAGGGATTCGCATTCTAATCAGTATCCTGTAACTTGATTTTGTGTCTGTGCACTGTTTGAGAGCACATTTCCACTCCATCTGACGAAGGAGCAGCGCTCCGAAAGCTGATGGTATTTGCTACCAAATAAACCTGTTGGACTGTAACCTGGTGTTGTGAGACTTCTTACTGTGTTCACCCCAGTCCAACGCCGGCATCTCCACATCATGACTATCCCCATGGACAGTGAGGACCCAGGTCCCGGGTGCTGAGAGACAACAATGCTAACCACTGTGCCACCCCAAAAACAATTCACAATTTTGAACACATCATATCCCCTCTCAACCTCCTACCCAGAGAACACAGCTTATTTTATCTCTCCACGTAACTCAAACCCGGGTTCGATTCCCGGCTTGGGTCACTGTCGTGTGGAGTTTGCACATTCTCCCTGTGTTTGAGTGGGTTTCCTCCCACAGTCCAAAGATGTGCTGGTTAGGTTGACTGGCCATGATAAATTGCCCCTTAGTGTCACGAGGATTTGGAAGATAAATATGTGGTGTTACGGGGATAGGACCTGGGTGTGATTGGTGTCAGGCTCAATGTGCCAAATGGCCTCCTTCTGCACTGTAGATTCCATTAACTATTCAAGTAAATGTTCCTAGCATCCTCTCCTACACTGACATTCTTCCTGAAGTCTGAGTCCAAGATTTGGACATGATACTCCAGCTCGGGCCTAACCAGCTCTTCCAAAGCCAATATATCCATCTTAAGGGGTGCTTCAACCATGCTTTGCATAACTGCGGCATGATTTTAATACCACACTCCCCACCTGTATCCCAGTACCTGTTCAAGACATTACTCAGTTTCCCACATTTCTTTGGACCACCACTGCCGCTACGTTTTCAAAAATCTCCTGTTCTATCCTTTTTAGCTCCAAACTGAATGACTTCATAATTGCCGATGTGAAAACCCATTCGCCAGCTTTGCCCATTTAATTTATTAATGCCTGCTACTTTTCGCCCTACTGTTTACTATATTTGTTTTTTTCATTGATTTCAATTTTATATAACCTGTAGTTTTAAAACTGTCAAAGGAACATGCTAAAAACATGTTAAAATGCCCTTGCATTTTTTTACTTTTCATTTTAACAGTAAAGTTTGTATTTGCCATTATGTAAATGATTTTGCCATTGGCAGAAGTATAATGATATTGAAATTTGCTGAGATACCAGATGAGATTGCATGGCAAACTATAGGGAAAAGGCAGGGAACAGGTGTATTTCAGTGCAGCAAAGTGAAATGCAGAATGGTACATTTTTAAGGGCAGAATTCTTAAGAGTGGAGAAATAATGTCTTTAATGCAGCTGCATACATTGTTAAACAGCTTGAGTGCAAGTAGCAACAGTCATAAGGCACTGGTCAGGCCACAATTCAAACACTGCGTGTAGTTCCAGACACACACCATAGGAACAACAGAGCCATGGAAGGGATAGATATAAAACCTAATTCCACAGTAGAATTGGAGGCCACCATTATAAATGGTAGTAATAAAATGAGAACCAAGTATGACTATTAACTGCCATCTCAATTTTTCATTGTTAAAAGATTGCTTTTTTTGCAGGCTGCTGAATCAAAGTAACAAAGAGAAGAAAAGGGGGCATGTTTTTGCACATTAAGTATCTATGGGACAGAATTGTCATTTAAAAGGGGAATTAATAAAGAGGATACATGGAAACAACTTCCCCAGTAGACATATGCAACTAACTAGAAACATACAGGTGAAAATTTGGGCAAACATACCTGGATCAGCTCTTTGAAAGGCCTAATCAATTACCCACTACTATTTCCCCGTTGTCCAGCAAATGTTCCCCTCGACCAGTCTGTATCCAATCTCCTTTTCAAAGTTATTATTGATTCTGTTTCCATGACCCTTTCAGACAGTGCATTCCAGATGAATACTGTGTGAAGTATTATTTTCTTCAGTACATCACCTAGATCTCCTGCTCTCGAAACTGTTGTGATTCATATTGTCACCGGCACCAGCCAAGCCACATGTCAGTCCCTGGTACCTTATTGAAGGTAGCTTGCTATGTGACCTGGTGACATGCATCCTACCATCAGCTAATAACAGACACTTGCAAGATTCAAGGAATAATGATCAGAAGCAACTACTAATTTCTCTTCCCAAAAGATAAGCATTGGGACAAGTCTACCCTTTTTGCTTCTCATGCTGAAATTAATTTACTCAAGAGTAGGCAGGGCATAATGAAAAATACAAATGGAGGTTCTTCACTTTCCGATATTCAGAGCATTTTACAACCAACCTTTTGAAATGCAGCTACAATTGCAACATTGTGAAACATCGGAGTAAATTTGCACACAGTAAGGTCCCACAAATAGCAATAAATTACAAGGCTAGATAATCGCATTCAACAATAGTAACACTGTAGCACTGCACTAAGTGCCAGTTCAGACATGTTCACAAGTACTTGCAGCAGGGTTCGAGAGCACAACCTTCTACTAAAGGGAGGAGCAAAATGAACTGAGCAAAAGCTGACATCAAATCTTCTCCACACTTATGCAATACAAAATAGGATCGCATGGTGTAGGGCTTAACATATTAGCATGGATAAAGGATTGACTGGTTAACAGGAAGCAGTGAGTCTTCAGCGTTTGCAGGCTGTCACAAGTGGAGTGCCACAGGGATCAGCATCGGGGCCTCGACTATTTACAATCTGTATCAATGACCTGGATGAAAGGACCAAATGTATGGTAGCTAAATTTGTCGAAGATGTCAAAATAGGTAGAACGGTAAGTGGTCAAAAAGTAAAGTGTCTACAAAAGGATACAGATAATTTAAATGTATGGGCAAAAATTTGGCAGGTGGCAAATAATGTGGAAAAATGTGCATTTGCCCATTTTGCTGGAAGATTGGAACAGTGTGTTATTTAAATGGAGAGAGATTACACAATCTGAGGGACAGAGGGACCTGGGTGCCCCTAGTACACGAATCACAAGAAGTTAATATGCAGGTACAGCAAAAGATAAGGAAGGCAAAAGAAACGTTGTCAGTTATTGCAAGAGGAAGGGAGTATAAAAGTAGGGAATTTTACCACAGTCACACAGAACACTGGTGAGACCTGCTCCGTCTTTTAGATCTCAAAAAACATATAATTGCATTAGCAGTTAGAAGGTCAGATTTCACTCCTGGGATAAGGGGCTTACCTTGAGGAAAGATTGAACAAGTTGGGCATATAGTCCCTTGGGAGTTAAGATGAAAAGTAATCTTATTGAATTATGTGATTCTGATGAAACAGTAAGACGGAGTTGAGGAAAAGTGCTTTGAGGGTCATGTCTGCAGAATTCTCAAGAAGAGGCTGGGTCATAGAGTTTAATCAAGGTCGAGTTGGGAGTCAAGAGGGGTCATGGGTCACAGTAGGTAGGTTAGAGGAGGTGATTGCCTAGTGGTATTATTGCTAGACTATGAATCCAAAAACTCAGCTAATGTTCTGGAGACCCAGGTTCGAACCCCAACACGTTAGATTGTGGAATTTGAATTTAATTTTAAAAATCTAGAATTAATCTACTGATGACCATGAAACCATTGTCGATTGTTGGAAAAACCCATCTGTTCACTAATGCTCTTTAGGGAAGGAAATCTGCCGTCCTTACCTGGTCTGGCCTACATGTGACTCCAGAGCCACGGCTATATGGTTGACTCTCAACTACCTTCTGAAATGGCCTATCAAGGTGACTAGGTATGGGCAATAAACGCTGGCCAGCCAGCAGTGCCCATACCCCATGAATGAATAAAAAACAACTGGAGAGTTGAAGCCACAATCAGATAAGCCACGACCTTATGGAATAGCAGAGCAGACTCTAAGGGACAGAATGGTCTACTCCTGCTCCCAGGTCCGATGCTCCTGAAGCCCATGTTTTTCCCCCACAACTGAACTGGCATTTGAAACTACAATAGATCAGTTAACTAATTTCACGAGAACATGGTTTTGCTGTTAAAACACATACCCACAATCCACTACAAGGATAAAAATCAATTTAGCAAAACGTAATGGCAGGCTCTTTCAAATTCTTACACTACCGTATTGACTCCCCCTCCACCTACATTACACAATTATATAGTCCATCCATCAAATAACCATAGAAAACTTTAAAATAATTGATTTTAA
Organism: Mustelus asterias; assembly: GCF_964213995.1. Classification (NCBI taxonomy): domain Eukaryota; kingdom Metazoa; phylum Chordata; class Chondrichthyes; order Carcharhiniformes; family Triakidae; genus Mustelus; species Mustelus asterias. The sequence continues at coordinate 147,221,088 of NC_135806.1, read as the reverse complement.
ATTTAAAAAACATGACAGCAAGTATAACAATTCAATACCTGGATTCTACAGGTGTTCCTAACCATTTGGGGGAGGCGATGACCTGGTGGAATTATCACTAAACTGTTTGGACAGCACCGGTGGCACTGCTTCCTCACAGCACGGGAGACCTGGGTTCGATTCCCGGCTTGGGTCACTGCCTGTGCGGAGTTTGCACGTTCCCGCAGTGTCTGTGTGGGTTTCCTCCAGGTGCTCCTGTTTCCTCCCACAGTCAGAAAGACATGCTGGTTAGGTGAAATGGCCATGCCAAATCGTCCCTCCATATACCCAAACAGGCGCCGGAGTGTAGCGACTAGGGAATTTTCACAGTAACTTCATGGCAGTGTTAATGTAAGCCTACTTGTGACAAAAATAAAGTTTAATCTTTTTAATACAGAAACTCAGCTAATGTTCTGGGGACCCAGGTTCGAATCTTGCCACGGCGGATACTACTGATGACTATGAAACCATCGTCGATCGTCGGAAAAACCCACCATGTTCACTAATGATCTTTAGGGAAGGCAATCTGCCATCCTTACCTAGTCTGGCCTACATGTGACTCCAGAGCCACAGTAATGTGGTTGACTCTCAACTGCCCTTAGGCAACTAGATATGGGCAATAAATGCTGGCCAGCCAGCGAAGCCCATGTCCCATGAATGAATTTTTAAAATTGTAATTTCTGATGTTATTGGTACCTTCCCTTTGTATTATTGCTGCAAACTATTTATCCACATTGAATGGTTTATTCTCCCACACATAATAACGTTAAAGACGTATCCCCATTGATGGCCTCCATTTCAAGCATTTTTACTTTCTCTAATCTGCATGTACAGCATTCTACCAACTACAGGAAAATATCAAAATAGATGAAGTACTGTTCACATTTCAGCCCAGTTTTTGGAATTCTACATCTTTAATTTACACATTGAATCTTGTGTGCAATTACAAATTTTAGGCACAACTTCAGAAATTGCCCCATCTTCATTTTTAAAAATTAGAATGGAAATTGAAAACAACAATTTGCTTCAGAGGCTAGATAAAACTTGTCAAAAGCAACACTTGCATTCTCCTTCTAATGAGCACTTAGAACAAAAAACAGTCACAGTCAAAAGGTATTTATTTTAAAAGCACTTTCTGGAAAATAATTCAAAAAAACAGCAATTGAGAGTTTTCAACTGGCACTTGCGATATTGTGAAACAGGAGTGAGATACTCCATCTCTACAATCCCATGTTGCTAATATTGGCTAGTTTTGTGTCTGACAAAGCAGATTAGAAAAGTCCTCCTAAAAATCTAGTGCCTACTAAGGTAGTTGATAAACAAATCAAAGATATGTATTTCTGTTTGAGACCCAATCTTGCCTTTTAAATCCTGAGTTGATCTCCATGTCCAAAACTGAAATACCAGACAATTTACATCTGAAAAATGTCAGCGTTTTTTAAGCAAGCACTGCATCTGGAGCATAAGCTTTTCCTAATCTTAAAACCTTAATCACATTCATTCGACATTACCCTAGCTCAAAAGTAGTTTAGTGACCAGTAGTGGCTACAAGTGGAGGCCGCCATTATTTCCCCCAAGAATAAGCCTTATGATGTTACTTCCTGTTAGTTCTGCAAATATTGCATTAATATATGCTTGCATGTGCCAAACAAAACATCAGTGATGTGAATTGGGATGAAATAATTCGTGGTCAGTTCAATTTTCATGTATAATATCCTACAATCACTGAAGAAATTGTAAAATTTCAGAGTTCAATTTGGGGCATTTTGGTTTCCAAGCCAGAAACACCATGCCGTTCTATTGAAACGTATAGATTGTCCTATACATTTGAAGCTACAATCATCATCCTGAATAGATACAACATAACAAGCTAAAGCTTCAGTGTTTGCAAACAAAGAGGCTCAGCTTCTATTTACACTGCAGTGTACTGTCAGTCAAATGTTGGTACAATAGTTTCGCCCACACAAGTAAAGCAATGACGCACCAGCGCCCGGCCATTGAACACGAACTAGCTACACACCCATCAACAGATGTGAATATTTGAACACTAAAATTTCAAGAATGTACATTTATTTGAACGCGTTTATTTTTCCCTCTGATGCACTACATGACTTAGTAAAGTTACTCAGCCATTACCTCAACCGGCACGATATCGTGTGATGAAGCTGGGATATAATTAGCGAAAATATCAAAAACGCACAAGATGGCATTACTTTTGCTTACATTATCAAATCGCCCGTTTAGAGTAAACCACTTCAATAGCTACGAGCGTGAACATAGGAGCATACATATCATACTTCAAAGTTTACAAGCCGACCTGTATAAGAATAACTAGAAAACAATCCAGCCTTCTTTCTATCCCCATGATTGGCAGAAGGACCCGTGTGAGAGAAACCCCACAAAGTAGCAGGTCCAACCTTCACCAGAGTTACTGAGACCTGATTAACCCACAGATCCATTCTGCATTTTATGTTGACAGTCGATTATAAACTGCACGATTACCAGCAAAAATAGACTGTTCATTTTATATTTCTAAATAGATAAAACAATTTTAACTGAGAAAATACACCGAACTTCAATGTGGAACATTTACACTCGACACTCCCGCATTCAGCTGATGCCCCACAGGCTTGGCGACACTCGGCCTCATTAAATTAAATGATTACTGCTTCAAACAAATCCACATTCTCAAACTGCAGCCCTTCAGCAAGACTTCACCGAGCTCCCTTCAGCTAGGCCGCACTCCAACTACAGGCCGACGGGCCTCGGGAACTCTGCCTTTGGGAAGAGCACAAAGGCGGCCGAGCTCTCAGCGGGATCCAGGGGCTGACACAGCCCCAAACACGCCCATTCCCCCCGGGCCCCAGCACCTACACAGGGTGGCTGGCTGCACTCTCTCCCCCCCCTGTTTCTCCTTTGTTAAAACTGGGCCGGTGCTCCGGCCTCCCGCGACCACCATCAACGGGGGCCCGGGCCGGCCTCAACAGGGACATCCTCTGATGGCCCACAGCGGCTCCTCGCCGACAGGGCCCGACTTCCTCTCCGAGCCTCAGGCCTGGGGCCCGACCGCCCCCCCCCCTCCCCTCCACCGGGGCCAAGGCCTCAGCCTGGGGCTGGACGCTGGGACACAGCCGCTATCAACAATCCGCCCAGAGTCTCAGCGAGAAAGTCACAGGAGCGGTGAAAGTAAGTGAGTAGGCCCCAATCCGCGGCCTCGCCTACTCCGACGGCCCGCTCCTTGGTACCCACAATACAGGTGCCGGTTTTCTTAATCGCCTTTTCGGATTTTACCTCAGGGAAGAAGCCGCAGTCGATGCTGATGTCGATGCAAGTGGCTGACTGCCGGAATCTGAAGCAATCGGAAGGGGCGGCGAGCAGAACAACAACACCGAGCGGACATGAAGGGACGTGAAGTGGCGGCGCGTTCCCTCCCTCCCTCCCTCTCCCGCCCGCCTGAGCCGAGCGACTGTGCGGGCCCTGGGCTCGGGGATAGCAGCCTCGACTTCTTTCTGTTCTCCTGGCTGGCTCCCTGAGCCTTGGTGAGGGCGCCGAGCGGCCACGGAAACTCCAGCTCAGCCTCGAAGACGATTCCTCTCTCGCAGACAAAATGCCGACCGGAAGTGAACGAAACCAGCGCGAGCGGAGGGAGGAAGAAGGCGCCAAACGCGATCACTTCCGGCTGCAGCGCCCCCGCGCGCTCACTCCGCGGCTCCAGCGGGGCTCCGCGCAAGCGCAGTACCACACTGCCCTTCCGCGCAGCCGCAGTGCCACAATGCCCTTCCGCGCAACCGCAGTGCTGCACCTACGCGACCGCGCAGGCGCGGCGCCGCGCCTCCGAGTCACGCATGCGCAACTACGATGTGGCCGGCAGTTTGCATGTGCTTTTGGCGCGCTTTCCCTTGGTGAAGGGAGGGGTGTCTGTCACATTTACCAATGTTGTTCGTCCTTCCTCTTCTTGGTTTACATGGCCTTACTCAACCTTTTTTCTATTCGTGGGACATGAGTGTCTGGTTCGACCACATTATTGCCCATCCTTCGGTGCCCTCAGAGGGCAGTTGAGAGTCAACCACATTGCTGTGGCTCTGGAGTCACATGTAGGCCAGGCCAGGTAAGGATGACAGATTTCCTTCCCGAAAGGACATTAGTGACCCAGATGAGTTTTTCCAACAATTGACAATGGGTTCATGGTCATCAGTAGATTCCTAATTCCAGATTTTTACCAGGACCATTACCCTGAGTCTCTGGATTACTGGTCCAGTAACAATAACACTGCATCCCCTTGCTCTAAGTGCAGACTTTATGTCAATCTTGATTCTGATTATTAATTAGATTTTTGACCAAGTTTGTCACTCGCCTCTCAGGAGGGCTCAAGCCAGGATTTGGAGCAGGAGCCCCAATGTTCAGTAATCGTACCACAGCCAGCAATTGGAGCAGGAGCCAGGTATCCAGGCCTCGTACCACAGCCAGGAATTGGAGTTGTGAATCATAGAAGTCATAAAAAACCTACAGCGCAGGAGGAGGCCATTCGGCCCATCGTGTCTGCACCAACAACAATCCCATCCATGCCCTATCCCCGCAATCCCACCTTTTTACCCTGCTAATCCCTCTAACCTACGTATCCTGGAACACTAAGGGACAATTTAGCATGGCCAGTCCGCCTAACCTGCACATCTTTGGACTGTGGGAGGAAACCGGAGCACCCGGAGGAAACCCACGCAGACACGAGGAGAATGTGCAAACTCCACATAGACAGTGACCCAAGTCGGGAATCGAACCCAGGTCCCTGGAGCTGTGAAGCAGCAGTGCTAACCACTGTGCTACCGTGCCGCCCTGTGGCCCTAGTCGCCAGGCTTCATGCCACAGCCAGCAACTTGAGCAGGAGCTTTGGTGTCCAGACCAAATACCACAGCCAGGAATTGGAGTAGGAGCTTCGGTGCCCAGGCCTCATACCATAGCCAAGAATGGGAGCTGGAGCCCGGTGCCCAGGCAAACAAGTGCACCAAGGCTCAGAGTGCAAGTTTGGAGTTTGGTAAGTCGTGAGTTTGGTGAAGTGGGGAGGGGGAGGTAGGAAGTGTTTGTTTTGCTTTCCTTTTTCTGTCTTTCTCATCGTTTAGGGAGAAAAAAACCAGGAGATAAGGACATGTAAAAAAGGCAGTACATTAATCATGGGTGACTTTAATCTTCATGTATTTGTGAAAATCAAATTGGCAGAGATAGCCATGAGGAACAATTCATTGACAGTTTCCTAGAAGAATGTGTTGTTGATCCAACCGTGATCAGGCTATTTTGGATCTGCTGATGTGTAATGAAACAGGTAACACCATCAGAGTAAAAGATCTTTAGGAAACAGTAACCATAACATCTAGCTTTGACTAAAGGGTCATCTGGACTTGAAACGTCAGCTCTTTTCTCTCCTTACAGAAGCTGCCAGACCTGCTGAGATTTTCCAGCATTTTCTCTTTTGGTTTCAGTAACCATAACATGGTGGAATTTAGCATTCAGTTTGAGAGAAAGAAACTTGGGTCAGAAATAACTGTCCTAAACTTAAATAAGGAGGACTACAACTTAATAAGGGCAGTGTTGGTTGTAGTGGACCGGGAAAGAAGTTTAGCAGAAATGATAGTTGACTGGCGTCTATGAAAATAGAAGGATTCTAGAATGGGGCTAAATCAACCATGGTTAACCAAGGAAGTTAAGGATATTATTAAACTGAAAACAAAACATACAATGTGGCAAAGATAACTGGTAAGCCAGAGGATTGGGAAGTTTTAAAAACCAATAAAAGACGATAAAGACGGGGAAGATAACCTATGAGGGGAAACTAGCAGTAATATAAAACTAATATAAAAACAGACAGAGCTTTTTTAAATATATAAAATGCTAGAGAGAGGCCCTTTAGATAATGACTGGGGAAATAATAATGGGGAACCAGGAAATGGCAGTCCTCATGGTAGAAGACACTAATAACATTCCTACTGAATAATCAAGGGGCATAAATTGGGGGGGGGCGGGGGAATAAACCCAATAACTATCACTAGAGTGAAAGTATTAAGGAAATTATTGGGGCCATAGGCTGATAAGTGCACTGGATTTAATGGGAGACATCCCAGGATATTAAAGGTAATAGCGACAGAGATAGTGGATACACTGGTAGAGTCATAGAGGTTTACAGCATGGAAACAGGCCCTTTGGCCCAACTTGTCCATGCCGCCTTTTTTTTAAACCCCTAAACTAAACCCAATTGCCCACATTTGGCCCATATCCCTCTATACCCATCTTACCCATGTGACTATCTAAATGCTTTTTAAAAGCCAAATTGTACCCGCCTCTACTACTACCTCTGGCAGCTTGTTCCAGATACTCACCACCCTCTGTGTGAAAAAATTGCCCCTCTGGACACTTTTGTATCTCTCACCTTAAACCTATGCCCTCTAGTTTTAGACTCCCCTACCTTTGGGAAAATATATTGACTATTTTGCTGATCTGTGCCCCTCATTATTTTATAGACCTCTATAAGATCACCCCTCAGCCTTCTACGCTCCAGAGAAAAAAGTCCCAGTCTATCCAGCCTCTCCTTATAACTCAAACCATCAAGTTTGGATTACTACCTGAGCCACGCGCGAATTGGCGCAGGGTTAATAGGATTAAGGAGACAAATGCGTGGCTCAAGGATTGGTGTGGGAGGAATGGGTTCGAATTCATGGGGCATTCGCACCAGTATTTGGGCAGATGGGACCTGTATAGATGGGATGGTCTCTGTTTGAACCGTGCTGGGACCAGAGTCCTAGCGAATCGTATCACTAGGGCTGCAGATAGGGCTTTAAACTAATTTATGGGGGGGGAGGGTGCAGAGGTAAGAGGAATTACAAAATCAATGGTAGAGGAGAGGGAGCGAGTGCAAGTGAATGAGGGCATTCAAGTAGTTAAAGGAGTAGAGGGCAAGGGAGAGGTTGATAGCATTTCATCAAATCGGGTCCAGATAAAAGCTAGAATAAAGACACTTTGCCTGAATGCACGAAGCATTCGGAACAAAGTTAATGAGTTGATGGTGCAAATCAGCACAAATGGGTATGATCCAGTGGCCATTACAGAAACGTGGCTGCAGGGAGACCAGGACTGGGAGATGAACATCCAGGGGTATCAGGCATTTAGGAAGAATAGACAGGAAGGAAAAGGTGGTGGGGTAGCTCTGTTAATAAAAGATAATATCAGGGTAGTAGTGAGGGATGACATAGGCTCAAAGGAACAAAAGGTGGAATCGTTATGGGTAGAGATAAGGAATAGTAGGGGGAGAAAGACACTTGTAGGCGTGGTCTATAGGCCCCCAAATAATAATGTTGAGGTGGGGAGGGCTATAAACAAGCAAATAATGGATGCGTGCAAAAACAGAACGGCAATAATCATGGGGGACTTCAACCTGCATATTGATTGGCTGACTCAAGTTGGAAGGGGTGGGATGGAGGAAGAGTTCTTAGAATGCTGTCGGGATAGTTACCTTGAACAGTATGTTACAGAACCGACGAGGGAACGAGTTATCTTAGATCTGGTAATGTGTAACGAGGTAGGTAGAATTAAGGATGTTCTTGTGAAGGACCCTCTTGGGTCAAGTGATCACAATATGGTCGAATTTCTGATACAAATGGAAGAGGAGAAAGTAGGGTCCCATACCAGTGTCCTCTGTTTGAACAGAGGGAAGTACGATAGGATGAGGGCTGAATTGACTAGGGTGGACTGGGAGAGCAGACTGGTAGGTAGGACAGCTGAGGAACAGTGGAGGATTTTTAAGGAGATCCTTTTCAGTACTCAGCAACAATATCTTCTGGTGATAAAGAAGGACTGTAAGAAAAGGGATAACCAGCTGTGGATAACGAAGGAAATTAAGGAGAGTATTAAATTAAAGACCGTTGCGCACAGAGTGGCCAAAAATAGTGGAGAATCGGAAGATTGGGAAAACTTTAAGAAACAACAAAGAACGACTAAGAAAGCGATAAAGAAAGGAAAGATAGGTTATGAAGCTAGGCTAGCTCTAAATATAAAAAATGATAGTAAAAGCTTTACAAAGATATAAAAAGGAATAGAGTGGCAAGAGTGAATGTTGGACCCTTGGAGGACGAGAGGGGGGATTTAATAGTGGGAAATGAGGAAATGGCTGAAACTTTCAATAAGTTTTTTGTGTCGGTCTTCACGGTGGAAGACACAAATAGTTTACTGAATATTAACGATAGAGGGTTGGTAGGAGGAGAGGTACTCAATACAATTAATGTTACTAGAGAGGCAGTGCTTGGTAGACTAACGGGCCTGAAGGTGGACAAGTCCCCGGGCCCGGATGGAATGTATCCCAGGGTACTGAAAGAAATGTCAGAGGTAATAGCGGATGCGTTAGTGGTTATTTATCAAAATTCGTTGGATTCTGGGGTAGTGCCGGCAGATTGGAAAACGGCTAATGTTACGCCGCTGTTTAAAAAAGGAAATGGACAAAAGGCGGGTAACTACAGGCCGGTTAACTTAACGTCTGTAGTTGGGAAAATGCTGGAATCCATCATTAAAGAAGAAATAGCAGGCCATCTGGATAAGAATGGTTCAATCAAGCAGACGCAGCATGGATTCATGAGGGGAAAGTCGTGCTTGACGAATTTGTTGGATTTTTATGAAGATGTGACGAGTGCGGTTTACGGAGGGGAACCGGTGGATGCGGTGTTTTTGGATTTCCAAAAGGCATTTGATAAGGTGCCTCACAAAAGGTTGCTAAAGAAGATTGGGTCACACGGAGTTGGGGGTAGAGTGTTAGCGTGGATTGGGGATTAGCTATCCGACAGGAAGCAGAGTCGGAATAAATGGGTGCTTTTCTGGTTGGCAGATGGTAACTAGTGGCGTGCCGCAGGGATCGGTACTGGGGCCTCAACTATTTACCATTTATATAGACGATCTGGAGGAGGGGACTGAGTGTAGGGTAACAAAGTTTGCAGACGACACAAAGATAAGTGGAAAAGTGAATCGTGTGGAGGGCGTAGAAGGTCTGCAGAGAGATTTGGACAGGCTGAGTGAGTGGGCGAGGATCTGGCAGATGGAGTATAACGTTGACAAATGCGAGGTTATTCACTTTGGAGGAAATAATAGCAAATTGGATTATTATCTAAATGGAAAAAAATTACAACATGCTACTGTGCAAAGGGACCTGGGGGTCCTTGTGCATGAGACACAAAAACCCAGTCTGCAGGTACAACAGATGATCAAGAAGGCAAATGGGATGTTGGCCTATATCGCAAGGGGGATAGAATATAAAAGCAGAGATGTCTTGCTGCATCTGTACAGGGCATTGGTGAGGCCGCAGCTGGAATACTGTGTGCAGTATTGGTCCCCTTATTTGCGGAAGGATATATTGGCCTTGGAGGGAGTGCAGAGAAGGTTCACCAGGTTGATACCAGAGATGAGGGGTGTTGATTATGAGGAGAGATTGAGCAGATTGGGTTTGTACTCATTGGAATTTACAAGGCTGAGGGGGCAAGGCTAGCTAAGAAGAGGAGCACTCTGGAGGAGGATGACCTGAGTGGGCCTGGAGGTCTGGAGTGCATCTGCTTCAATGCGAGGAGCGTAATGGGTAAAACAGACGAACTTAGGGCCTTAATGCTTATGCGGAATTTGGATGTGGTTGCGGTGACGGAAACTTGGTTAAAAGGACAGGACTGGCAGCTGAATATTCCGGGGTATAAGTGTTTTAGACGAGACAGAGGAGGGGCTAAAAAAGGTGGGGGAGTAGCGATATTAGTTAAGGAGCATATTACCGCGGTGCAGAGGGTAGACAACTTAGAGGGGTCATGTACTGAGTCGCTGTGGGTGGAACTCAGAAACAGGAAGGGTGCAGTCACTATGCTGGGGGTGTACTACAGACCACCCAACAGCCCACGGGAAGTGGAGGAAAGGATATGTCAGGAGATTCTGGATAGGTGCAGAAAACATAGGGTTGTTGTAGTGGGGGACTTTAATTTCCCTGGCACAGACTGGAAAGTGCTTAGAGCTGGGGGTCCGGACGGGGAGGAATTTGTAAAATGCGTACTGGAAGGTTCTTTGGAACAGTATGTAGATAGCCCGACTAGAGAGGGGGCTATACTCGACCTAGTTCTGGGAAATGAGCCCGGTCAGGTCGTCAAAGTTTCGGTAGGGGAACATGTGGCAAATAGTGACCACAACTCTGTTAACTTTAGGATAGTAATGGACAAGGATGAGTGCTGTCCTACGGGCAGGGTGCTAAATTGGGGAAAAGCTAACTATAGCCGGATTAGGCAGGAATTGGTGGATGTTGATTGGGAGAGGATGTTCGAGGGTAAGTCCGCGTCTGGCATGTGGGAGTCTTTTAAGGAACTATTGATAAGGCTGCAGGATAGGCATGTGCCTGTAAAAAGGAAAGATAGGAAAGGTAGGATTCGAGAGCCGTGGATAACCAGGGAAATTGAGGATCTGATTAAAATGAAAAGGGAGGCGTACGTTAAGCCCAGGCAACTGAAAACAGATGGAGCTCTGGAGGAATATAGAGAGAGTAGGAAAGAACTCAAACGGGGAGTTAGAAGGGCAAAAAGAGGTCACGAAATGTCCTTGGCAGGCAGGATTAAGGAGAATCCTAAGGCATTCTATTCATACGTTAGGAACAAAAGAGTTGTCAGGGAGAAAATCGGACCTCTCAGGGACAAAGGAGGGGAATTATGCTTAGAACCCAAGGGAATAGGGGAGATCCGAAATGAATACTTTGCATCGGTATTCACCAAGGAGAGGGGCGTGTTAACCGGGAGTGTCTCGGAGGGAGGTGTTGACCCGTTAGAGAAAATCTCCATTACAAGAGAGGAAGTGTTAGGTTTTTTAGGGAACATTAAAACTGACAAAGCCCCAGGGCCTGATGGCATCTATCCTCGACTGCTCAGGGAGACGAGAGATGAAATTGCTGGGCCTCTGACGGAAATCTTTGTCGCTTCTTTGGACACGGGTGAGGTCCCTGAGGATTGGAGGATAGCGAATGTGGTCCCGTTGTTTAAGAAGGGTAGCAGGGATAACCCAGGAAATGATAGGCCGGTGAGCTTGACGTCCGTGGTAGGGAAGTTGTTGGAGAGGATTCTTAGAGACAGGATGTATGTGCATTTAGAACGGAACAATCTCATTAGTGACAGACAGCATGGTTTAGTAAGAGGGAGGTCGTGCCTTACAAATTTGGTGAAGTTTTTGAGGAAGTGACAAAAACGGTTGATGAAGGAAGGGCAGTGGATGTCGTCTATATGGATTTCAGTAAGGCATTTGACAAAGTCCCACATGGCAGGTTGGTTAAGAAGGTTAAGGCTCATGGGATACAAGGAGAAGTGGCTCGATGGGTGGAGAACTGGCTTGGCCATAGGAGACAGAGGGTAGTGGTCGAAGGGTCTTTTTCCGGCTGGAGGTCTGTGACCAGTGGTGTTCCGCAGGGCTCTGTACTGGGGTCTCTGCTATTTGTGATATATATAAATGATTTGGAAGAAGGTGTAACTGGTGTAATCAGCAAGTTTGCGGATGACACGAAGATGGCTGGACTTGCGGATAGCGAAGAGCATTGTCGGGCAATACAGCAGGATATAGATAGGCTGGAAAATTGGGCGGAGAGGTGGCAGATGGAGTTTAATCCGGATAAATGCGAAGTGATGTATTTTGGAAGAAATAATGTAGGGAGGTGTTATACAATAAATGGCAGAGTCATCAGGAGTATAGAAACACAGAGGGACCTAGGTGTGCAAGTCCACAAATCCTTGAAGGTGGCAACACAGGTGGAGAAGAAGGCATATGGTATGCTTGCCTTTATAGGATGGGGTATAGAGTATAAAAGCTGGAGTCTGATGATGCAGCTGTATAGAACGCTGGTTAGGCCACATTTGGAGTACTGCGTCCAGTTCTGGTCGCCGCACTACCAGAAGGACGTGGAGGTGTTAGAGAGAGTGCAGAGAAGGTTTACCAGGATGTTGCCTGGTATGGAGGGTCTTAGCTATGAGGAGAGATTGGGTAAACTGGGGTTGTTCTCCCTGGAAAGACGGAGAATGAGGGGAGATCTAATAGAGGTGTACAAGATTATGAAGGGGATAGATAGGGTGAACAGTGGGAAGCTTTTTCCCAGGTCGGAGGTGACGATCACGAGGGGTCACGGGCTCAAGGTGAGAGGGGCGAAGTATAACTCAGATATCAGAGGGATGTTTTTTACACAGAGGGTGGTGGGGGCCTGGAATGCGCTGCCAAGTAGGGTGGTGGAGGCAGGCACGCTGACATCGTTTAAGACTTACCTGGCTAGTCACATGAGCAGCCTGGGAATGGAGGGATACAAACGATTGGTCTAGTTGGACCAAGGAGCGGCACAGGCTTGGAGGGCCGAAGGGCCTGTTTCCTGTGCTGTGCTGTTCTTTGTTCTTATCGAGACCTATAAGATAATGAAGGGGCTGGATAGGGTAGAGGTGGAGAGATTCTTTCCACTTGGAAAGGAAGCCAGAACTAGAGGGCACAGCCTCAAAATACAGGGGGGTCATTTTAGGACAGAGTTGAGGAGGAACTTCTTCTCTCAGAAAGTGGTGAATCTCTGGAATTCTCTGCCCACTGAAGTGGTGGAGGCTACCTCGTTGAATATGTTTAAAGCATGGATAGATGGATTCCTGATCGGTAAGGGAATTAGGGGTTATAGGGATCAGGCGGGTGGGTGGAAGTTCGGAACGGGAAGGGGTCAATAACTTTGCTGGGTGTTTTCTACAAGCCGCCCAATAGTAACAGGGATGTTGAGGAGCAGATAGGGAAACAGACCCTGGAGAGATGTAGTAATAACAGGGTTGTCGTGATGGGAGACTTTAATTTCCCAAACATCGATTGGAATATCCCTAAGGTAAGGGGTTTGGATGGGGAGGAGTTCGTTAGGTGTGTTCAGGAGGGTTTCCTGACACGAATAAGCCTACAAGAGGAGAGGCTGTACTCGATCTGGTACTGGCTAATGAGCCTGGACAGGTGTCGGATCTCTCAGTGGGGGAACATCTTGGGGATAGTGATCATAACTCTATCTCCTTTACGCTAGCATTGGAAAGAGATAGGATCAGGCAAGCTAGGAAAGTGTTTATCTGGAGTAAGGGGAAATATGAAGCCATCAGGCAGGAGATTAGAGGCGTAAATTGGAATGAGGCATTCTCGAGGAAAAGTACCGAAGTAAGGTGGCAGATTTTCAAGGAATGTTTGTCTGGAGTTCTGCATGACAACGTTCCGATGAGACAGGGAGGTTTTGGTAGGTTACGAGAACCATGGTGCACGAAAACTGCGCTGAATCTAGTCAAAAAGAAAAGGAAAGCGTACAAAAAGTTCAGAGAGCTAGGCGATGATAGGGATCTGGATGAGTATACGGCTTGTAGGAAGGGACTAAAGAAGGAAATTAGGAGAGCCAGAAGGGGTCACGAGAAGGCCTTGGCAGATAAGATTAAGGAGAACCCTAAGGCATTCTATAAATATGTGAAGAGTAAAAGGATGAGATGTGAAGGAATAGGACCTATAAAAGGTGAAGGTGAGAAAGTCCGTACAGAACCGGAAGAAATAGCAGAGGTGCTTAATGAATATTTTACCTCGGTATTCACGGTGGAAAAAGACCTGGGTGGTTGTACTACAGGATTGAGGCGAACTGAAAAGATTGAGCATGTGGACGTTAAGAAAGAGGATGTGTTGGAAATTTTGAATAGCATCAAGATAGATAAGTCACCGGGACCGGATGGGATGTACCCCAGGTTACTGTGGGAGGCGAGGGAAGAGATTGCAGAACCTCTGGCGATGATCTTTGCGTCGTTGATGGAGACGGGAGAGGTTCCGGAGGATTGGAGGATTGCGGATGTGGTTCCTATATTCAAGAAAGGGAATAGGGATAGCCCAGGAAATTACCGACTGGTGAGTCTAACCTCAGTGGTTGGTAAGTTGATGGAGAAGATCCTGAGGGACAGGATTTATGAACATTTAGAGAAGTTTAGTATGCTCAAAAGTAGTCAGCACGGCTTTGTCAAAGGCAAACCATGCCTTACGAGCCTGGTAGAGTTCTTTGAAAATGTGACTAAACACATTGACGAAGGAAAAGCGGTAGAAGTGGTTTACATGGACTTCAGTAAGGCGTTCGATAAGGTCCCCCATGCAAGACTTCTCGAGAAAGTGAGAGGGCATGGGAGCAAGGGGTGTTGCCTTGTGGATCCAGAACTGGCTTGCCTGCAGAAGGCAGAGAGTGGTTGTAGATGGTTCTTTTTCTGAATGGAGGTCGGTCACCAGTGGAGTGCCCCAGGGATCTGTTCTGGGACCCTTGCTGTTTGTCATTTTCATAACTGACCTGGATGAGGAAGTGGAGGGATGGGTTGGTAAGTTTGCCGATGACACGAAGGTTGGTGGTGTTGTGGATAGGTTGGAGGGATGTCAGAAGCCGCAGCGTGACATAGATAGGATGCAAGACTGGGTGGAGAAGTGGCAGATGGACTTCAACCCGGATAAATGTGTAGCGGTCCATTTTGGCAGGTCAAATGGGATGAAGGAGTATAATATCAAGGGTAAGACTCTTAGCAGTGCAGAGGATCAGAAGGAGCTTGGGTTCCGGGTCCATAGGACTCTTAAATCGGCCTCGCAGGTAGAGGAGGTGGTTAAGAAGGTGTATGGTGTGCTGGCCTTCATCAATCGAGGGATTGAGTTTAGGAGTCGGGGGATAATGATGCAGCTTTATAAGCCCATCGTCAGACCCCACTTGGAGTACTGTGCTCAGTTCTGGTCGCCTCATTACAGGAGGGGTATGGAAATGATTGAAAGGGTGCAGAGGAGATTTACAAGGATGTTGCCTGGATTGGTTGGCATACCTTATGAGGATAGGTTGAGGGAGCTCGGTCTTTTCTCCTTGGAGAGACGAAGGATGAGAGGTGACCTGATAGAGGTGTACAAGATGTTGCGAGGTATAGATCAGGTGGATTCTCGGAGGCTTTTTCCCAGGGCTGAAATGGCTGCTACGAGAGGACACAGGTTTAAGGTGCTGGGGAGTAGGTACAGAGGAGATGTCAGGGGTAAGTTTTTCACTCAGAGGGTGGTGGGTGAGTGAAATCGGCTGCCGTCAGTGGTGGTGGAGGCAAACTCAATAGGGTCTTTTAAGAGACTTCTGGATGAGTACATGGGACTTAAAAGGATTGAGAGTTATAGGTAAGCCTATATATAAGCCTAGGTAGGTAGGGACATGGCAGGTGCAACTTGTGGGCCGAAGGGCCTGTTTGTGCTGTCTTGTTTCTATGTTCTATAAAGAACAAAGAACAAAGAACAATACAGCACAGGAACAGGCCCTTCGGCCCTCCAAGCCCGCGCCGCTCCCTGGTCCAAACTAGACCATTCTTTTGTATCCCTCCATTCCCACTCCGTTCATATGGCTGTCTAGATAAGTCTTAAACGTTCCCAGTGTGTCCGCCTCCACCACCTTGCCTGGCAGCGCATTCTAGGCCCCCACCACCCTCTGTGTAAAATATGTCCGCCTGATATCCGTGTTAAACCTCCCCCCCTTCACCTTGAACCTCTGACCCCTCGTGAATGTCACCACCGACCTGGGGAAAAGCTTCCCAGCGTTCACCCTATCTATGCCTTTCATAATTTTATACACCTCTATTAAGTCTCCCCTCATCCTCCGTCTTTCCAGGGAGAACAACCCCAGTTTACCCAATCTCTCCTCATAACTAAGCCCTCCATACCAGGTAACATCCTGGTAAACCTCCTCTGTACTCTCTCCAAAGCCTCCACGTCCTTCTGGTAGTGTGGCGACCAGAACTGGGTGCAGTATTCCAGATGCGGCCGAACCAACGTTCTATACATCTGCAACATCAGACCCCAACTTTTATACTCTATGCCCCGTCCTATAAAGGCAAGCATGCCATATGCCTTCTTCACCACCTTCTCCACCTGTGACGTCACTTTCAAGGATCTGTGTACTTGCACACCCAGGTCCCTCTGCGTATCTACACCCTTTATGGTTCTGCCATTTATCATATAGCTCCTCCCTCCATTATTTCTTCCAAAATGCATCACTTCGCATTTATCAGGATTGAACTCCATCTGCCATTTCTTTGCCCAAATTTCCAGCCTATCTATATCCTTCTGTAGCTTCTGACAATGCTCCTCACTATCTGCAAGTCCTGCCAATTTTGTGTCGTCCGCAAACTTACTGATCACCCCAGTTACACCTTCTTCCAGATCATTTATATAAATCACAAACAGCAGAGGTCCCAATACAGAGCCCTGCGGAACACCACTAGTCACAGGCCTCCAGCCGGAAAAAGACCCTTCCACTACCACCCTCTGTCTTCTGTGACCAAGCCACCTCCCCCTTTATCCCAAGAGATCCAACCTTTTTCACCAGCCTACCATGAGGGACTTTGTCAAACGCTTTACTAAAGTCCATATAGACGACATCCACGGCCCTTCCCTCGTCAACCATTTTGGTCACTTCTTCAAAAAACTCCACCAGGTTAGTGAGGCATGACCTCCCTCTCACAAAACCATGCTGACTATCGTTAATGAGTTTATTCCTTTTTAAATGCGCATACATCCTATCTCTAAGAATCTTCTCCAACAACTTCCCCACCACGGACATCAAGCTCACCGGCCTATAATTACCCGAATTATCCTTCCTACCCTTCTTAAATAACGGGACCACATTAGCTATCCTCCAATCCTCTGGGACCTCACCTGTGTCCAGTGACGAGACAAAGATTTGCGTCAGAGGCCCAGCGATTTCATCTCTCGTCTCCCTGAGCAGCCTTGGATAGATTCCATCAGGCCCTGGGAATTTGTCAGTCTTTAAATTCTCTAACAAACCTAACACTTCCTCCTTTGTAATGGAGATTTTCTCCAACGGTTCAACACTCCCCTCCGAGACACTCCCAGTCAACACATCCCTCTCCTTTGTGAATACCGATGCAAAGTATTCATTTAGGATCTCCCCTATAGGCAGCTTAACATCTGTGATCGGGAAAATGTTCAAGTTCATTATAAAGGATGTAATAGCGGAGCATTTAGAAATACAGAACATCATCAAGCAGCGTCAGCATGGCTTCATGAAGGGAGAATTATGCCTGATAAATTTATTAAAATGTTGTGAGGTGGTAACGAGCAGGATAAATATAGGGGAACCAGTAATTGTAATATACTTGGATTTCTAAAAATGTTCAATAAGATACTGCCCAAAAGGTTACTCAATAAGATAAGAGCCCATGGTGTTGAATGTAGTATATCGATTGGCATGGATAGAGGATTGGTTAACTAAAAGAAGACAGAATTATTATGAGAGAGGCATTTTCAGGATGGTAACCTATAACTGATGGAGTGCCACAGGGATCAGTGCTGGGACCACAATTATTTGCAACACATATTCATGACTTAGATGAGAGAAGTAAATGTACTCTTGCCAAATTTGTGGATGACACAGAAAGAGGTGTGAAAACAAGAGGATGACACAAAGGGCCCGATTTTATCATCAAGTTGCACCCATTTCCGGGTGTGAAAACTTGGTAAAGTCGGGCATGAGGCGAATAGTGCGATCCATGCCCGCCTCTGCACCGGTTCCACCTTTACCAAGGCCTGAAAATGGCTGTGATTGGGACACCGCCCGAAACAGGCACAACGGCCATTTAAATGCATTTGCATGCCTTTAAATTGACTTAATGGGCTGCATGCCCAACTTTCCCGGCACTTCCTCCATTACCACCACGTTCACCCATCCAGTATCGGCACGAAACAGATATGCTCCATAGAGGCCCAGTTCAGTCGCTCCAGTTAGTGAGGAGGTAGGTGCCAAGCGTTCGACGGCTCTCTGCTTGAGATCGGTGGAGGGGGAAAGGGGGTCCGCTGCCACTCTGCCTGAGATCAGTGGGAGGGAGGGGCCCGCGATCGGTCTGGGTGGGGGGGGTGAGGCATAAGGGGTTGAGTAATGTTGTGGGGGTGGGGCAATGTCAGTGGGGGCCAGGGGGAGATATTATCCGGCCCGGGAGGGATGTGGCAGGGGAGCAGCATTCTATCTTTTTTTTTTCTTCCCATGCACAGTTGGAGGCGCCAATCGGAGCTGCAGGAGTTTGGGTGTGTTAAGCCCCGCCCACAGGCTTCTGTAGCACGATTCAGAATCGCTGATACTTTTTCAGGCAGAGTGCGTATGAGGGCACCTGAGAACGGGTCTAAAAGTCGGATCTGAAACACTCCCAGTTTCAAGTCCACGCAGCACTTGGAATTAAAATGGCCCTTATCCTAAAACTGTGTCCCCTCGTATTGACCCTTCAACCAAGGGGAACAGCTGCTCCCTATTCACCCTATCCATACCTCTCATATTCATATACTACTGCTGCAACAGGTCCACAGCAGACGCCATTTCCTTAGCCCTGCACTCAACCCTGGAACATCTAGATAACAAGGACACCGATGTCAGACTCCTATTTATTGACTACTGCTCAGCCTTCAACGCTATTATTCCCACGAAACACATCTCCAAACTCCGTGGCCTGGGCCTCGGCTCCTCCCTCGGTGACTGGATCCTGAACTTCCTAACCCACGGACCACAATCAGTAAGGACAGGCAACAACACCTCTTCCACAATCATCCTCAGCACCGGTGCCCCACAAGGCTTTGTTCTCAGCCCCCTGCTATACTCCTTATACACCATTCGATTTTCAAGTTTGCTGACGACATCACCGCAGTGAGTCGGATCTCAAACAATGATGAGACAGAGTACAGGAATGCGATAGAGAATCTGGTGAACTGGTGCGGCAACCATAATCTCTCCCTCAATGTCAACAAAACGACGGAGATTGTCATTGACTTTCAGGAAGCGTAAAGGAGAACATGCCCCTGTCTACATCAACGGGGATGAAGTAGAAAGAGTCGAGAGCTTCAGGTTTTTAGGTGTCCAGATCACCAACAACCTGTCCTTGTCCCCCCATGCTGACACTATAGTTAAGAAAGCCCACCAACGCTTCTACTTTCTCAGAAGACTAAGGAAATTTGGCATGTCAGCTGTGACTCTCACCAACTTTTACAGATACACTATAGAAAGCATTCTTTCTGGTTGTATCACAGCTTGGTATGGGCTCCTGCTCTGCCCAAGACCGCAAGGAACTACAAAAGGTCGTGAATGTAGTCCAATCCATCACGCAAACCAGCCTCCCATCCATTGACTCTGTCTACACTTCCTGCTGCCTCAGCAAAGCAGCCAGCATAATTAAGGACCCCACGTACCCCGGACATTCTCTCTTTCACTTTCTTCCCTCAGGAAAAAGATACAAAAGTCTGAGGTCACGTACCAACTGACTCAGAACAGCTTCTTCCCTGTTGCTGTCAGAAATTTGAATGGACTTACCTTGCATTAAGTTGATCTTTCTGCCGGTTTTCACAGAGGAGAAGGACCTGGGTGGATGTACTGCGGGCTTGCGGTGGACTGAAAAGATTGAGTATGTGGACTTTAAGAAAGAGGTTGTGCTGGAATCTTTGAATGGCATCAAGATAGATAAGTCGCCGGGTCCGGATGGGATGTACCCCAGGTTACTGTGGGAGGCGAGGGAAGAGATTGCAGAGCCTCTGGCGATGATCTTTGCGTCGTCGATGGAGACGGGAGAGGTGCCGGAGGATTGGAGGATTGCGGATGTGGGTCCTATTTTCAAGAAGGGGAATAGGGACAGCCCAGGAAATTACACCCTAGCTATGACTGTAACACTATATTCTGCGCTGTCTCTTTTCGTTCTCTATGAACGGTATGTTTTGTCTGTATAGCATGCAAGAAACAATACTTTTCATTGTGTGTTAATACATGTAACAATAATAAATCAAATCAAAACACCTAAATCATGTCCCCCTCAGCCTTCTCTGCTCTAACGAAAACAATCCAAGTCTTTCCAGTCTCTCCTTATCGCTCAAATGCTTCATCCAAGCGAACATCCTGGTGAATCTCCTACGTACTCTCTCTGGTGTTATCGCATCCTTCCTGTAGTGAGGTGACCAGAACTGCACACAGTACTCCAGCTGTGACCTAACCAATGTTCTGCACAGCTCCAACAAAGTAAAGTTAATTTATTAGTCACAAGTAAACTTACATTAACACTGCAATGAAGTTACTGTGAAAATCCCTTTGTCGCCACATTCCGGCACCTGTTCAGGTACACTGAGGGAGAATTTAGCAATGCCAATGCACCTAACCAGCAGGTCTTTCAGACTGTGGGAGGAAACCGGAGCATCCGGAGGAAACCCATGCAGACGCAGGGAGAACTTGCATACTCTGCACAGACAGTGATCTAAGCCGGGAATCAAACACGGGTCCCTGGAGCTGTGAGGCAGCAATGATAACTACTGTGCCACCATGCATTACCTCATTGCTCTTATATTCTATGCCACAACTGATAAAAGCAAGTGTCCCATATGTGTCCCATAGAGAGAGATTTGGATAGGCTGAGCGAGTGGGCGAGGATCTGGCAGATGGAATATAACGTTAGCAAATGTGAGGTTATCCACTTTGGAAGAAATAATAGTAAATTGGAATATTATTTAAATGGAGAAAAATTACATCGTGCGACTGAGCAGAGGGACCTGGAGGTCCTTGTGCACGAATCGCAAAAACTCAGTCTGCAGGTGCAGCAGGTGATCAGGAAGGCGAATGGAATGTTGGCCTTTATCGCGAGGGGGATAGAATATAAAAGCAGGGAGGTCTTGCTGCAACTGTACAAGGCACTGGTGTGGCCGCAACTGGAGTACTGTGTGCAGTTTTGGTCCCCTTATTTGCGAAAGGATATATTGGCCTTGGAGGGAGTGCAGAGAAGGTTCACCAGGTTGATACCGGAGATGAGGGGTGTAACTTATGAGGAGAGATTAAACAGATTGGGTCTGTACTCGTTGGAGTTTAGAAGGATGAGGGGTGATCTTATAGAAACACATAAGATAATGAAGGGGCTGGATAGGGTAGAGGTGGAGAGATTCTTTCCACTTAGAAGGGAAACCAGAACGAGAGGGCACAGCCTCAAAATAAGGGGGGGCCGGTTCAGAACAGAGTTGAGGGGGAATTTCTTCTCTCAGAGGGTAGTGAATCTCTGGAATTCTCTGCCCATTGAAGTGGTGGAGGCTTCCTCGTTGAATATGTTTAAATCACGGGTAGATAGTTTTCTGATCGATAAGGGAATTAGGGGATATGGGGAGCAGGCGGGTAAGTGGAATTGATTCGCTTCAGATCAGCCATGATCTTGTTGAATGGCGGGGCAGGCTCGAAGGGCCAGATGACCTACTCCTGCTCCTATTTCTTATGTTCTTATGTTCTTATGTCTTGAGGCAAATCAGAGTGGATAAATCCCCAGGACCGGACAGGGTATTCCCACGGACCTTGAGGGAAGCTAGTGTTGAACTTGCAGGGGCCCTGGCAGACATATTTAAAATGTCAGTATTCACGGGGGAGGTGCCGGATGATTGGAGAGTGGCTCATGTTGTTCCGTTGTTTAAAAAAGGTTCCAAAAGAAATCCAGGAAATTATAGGCCAGTAAGTTTGACATCGGTGGTGGGCAAGTTATTGGAAGGTGTGATAAGGGATAGGATCTACAAATATTTGGATAGACAGGGACTTATTAGGGAGAGTCAACATGGCTTTGTGCGTGGTAGGTCATGTTTGACCAATCTATTAGAGTTTTTCAAGGAGGTTACCAGGAAAGTGGATGAAGGGAAGGCGGTGGATGTTGTCTACCTGGATTTCAGCAAGGCCTTTGACAAGGTTCCTCATGGGAGGTTAGTTAGGAAGGTTCAGTCGCGAGGTATACATGGGGAGGTAGTAAATTGGATTAGACACTGGCTCAATGGAAGAAGCCAGAGAGTGGTTGTGGAGGATTGCTTCTCTGAGTGGAGGCCTGTGACTAGTGGTGTGCCGAAGGGATCGGTGTTGGGTCCATTGTTGTTTGTCATCTATATCAATGATCTGGATGATAATGTGGTAAATTGGATCAGCAAGTTTGCTGATGATACAAAGATTGGAGGTGTAGTGGACAGTGAGGAAGGTTTTCAAAGCTTGCAGAGGGATTTGGACCAACTAGGAAATTGGGCTGAAAAATGGCAAATGGAATTTAACGCAGACAAGTGTGAGATATTGCACATTGGAAGGACAAACCAAAGAAGAACGTACAGGGTAAATGGTGGGACTCTGAAGAGTGCAGTTGAACAGAGGAATCTGGGAATACAGGTACAGAATTCCCTAAAAGTGACGTCACAGGTGGATAGGGTCGTAAAGAGTGCCTTTGGCACATTGGCCTTTATAAATCGGAGTATCGAGTATAAAAGTTGGAGTGTTATGGTAAGGTTATATAAGGCATTGGTGAGGCCAAATTTGGAGTATTGTGTACAGTTTTGGTCACCTAGTTACAGGAAGGATGTAAATAAGGTTGAAAGAGTGCAGAGAAGGTTCACAAGGATGTTGCCGGGACTTGAGAAGCTGAGTTACAGAGAGAGATTGAATAGGTTGGGACTTTATTCCCTGGAGCGTAGAAGATTGAGGGGAGATTTGATAGAGGTGTATAAGATTTTGATGGGTATAGATAGAGTGAATGCAAGCAGGCTTTTTCCGCTGAGGCTCGGGGAGAAAAAGACCAGAGGGCATGGGTTAAGGGTGAAAGGAGAAAAGTTTAAAGGGAATATTAGGGGGGGCTTCTTCACGCAGAGAGTGGTGGGAGTGTGGAATGAGCTGCCGGATAAAGTGGTAAATGCGGGGTCACTTTTAACATTTAAGAAAAACTTGGACGGGTTCATGGATGAGATGGGTGTGGAGGGATATGGTCCAAGTGGAGGTCAGTGGGACTAGGCAAAAAATGGTTCGGCACAGACAAGAAGAGCCAAAAGGCCTGTTTCTGAGCTGTAATTTTCGATGGTTCTATAACAGTGGGCCCAGCACTGATCCCTGAGGCACACCGCTGGTCACAGGCCTCCAGTTTGAAAAACAACTTTCTACAACCACCCTCTGGTTTCTGTCAAGAAGTGGAGATGCCGGCGTTGGACTGGGGTAAACACAGTAAGAAGTTTAACAACACCAGGTTAAAGTCCAACAGATTTCTTAAAGACTTGATTAGTTGTAAGTATTCGCATTCCAACCATTATTCATGTAAATTGAGTCTGTGTCTTTATAAACTCTGTTTGTGAACAGAATTCCCACTCACCTGAAGAAGGGGCTTAGAGCTTCGAAAGCTTGTGTAGCTTTTGCTACCAAATAAACCTGTTGGACTTTAACCTGGTGTTGTTAAACTTCTTATTCTGTCAAGAAGCCAATTTTGTATCCATTTAGATACCTCACCATGGATCCGGTGAGATTTAAGAACAAAGAACAATACAGCACAGGAACATGCCCTTCGGCCCTCCAAGCCTGCGCCGCTCATGTGCCCAACTAGACCATTCGTTTGTATCCCTCTATTCCCAGTCTGTTCATGTGGCTATCTAGATAAGTCTTAAACGATCCCAGCGTGTCCGCCTCAATCACCCTGCTTGGCAGTGCATTCCAGGCCCCCACCACCCTCTGTGTAAAATACGTCCCCCTGACATCTGTGTTGAACCTTGCCTCCCTCACCTTGAACCCGTGACCCCCTTGTGTTCGTCACCTCCGACCTGGGAAAAAGCTTCCCACTGTTCACCCTATCTATGCCCTTCATAATTCTATACACTATCTATGCCCTTCATAATTTTATACACTTAATTTTAACTTTATGCAACAGCCTATACCATGCGGTACCTTGTCAAAGGCCTTGCCAAAGACCATGTAGACAACATCAACTGTACTGCCCTCATCTACCTTCTTGGTTACCCCTTCAAAAAACTCAATCAAATTTGTGAGACAGGATTTTCCACTCACAAAGCCATGCTGACTGTCCCTAATCAGTCCTTGCATTTCTAAATGCCTGTAGATCCTGTCTCTCAAAATACTTTTCAACAATTTACCCACCACAGATGTGAGGCTCACTGGCCTGTAGTTCCCAGTCTTTTCCCTGCAACCCTTTTTAAACAAAGGCACAACATTTGCCACTCTCCAATCTTCAGGCACCTCACCCGTGACTATCGATGATTCAAATATCTCTGCTAGGGGACCCGCAATT
This sequence comes from Mustelus asterias, assembly GCF_964213995.1. Classification (NCBI taxonomy): domain Eukaryota; kingdom Metazoa; phylum Chordata; class Chondrichthyes; order Carcharhiniformes; family Triakidae; genus Mustelus; species Mustelus asterias. The sequence continues at coordinate 147,196,957 of NC_135806.1, read as the reverse complement.
TCCTCCCTAGCCTCCCACAACGTCCTGGGATATACCTCATCGGGTCCCTGGGATTTATCTACCTTGATGCGCTTTAAGACTTCCAGCACCTCCTTCTCTGTAATATGTACACTCCTCAAGACATCACTATTTAATTACCCAAGTTCCCTAACATCCATGCTTTTCTCAACAGTAAATACTGATGAGAAATATTCATTTAGGACCTCACCCATCTCTTGTGGATCTGCACATAGATTACCTTGTTGATCCTTAAGAGGCCCTACTCTCTCCCTTGTTACTCTTTTGCCCTTCGTGTATTTGTAGAAGTTCTTTGGATTCTTCTTTGCCTTATCTGCCAAAACAATTTCGTGTCCCCTTTTCACCCTCCTGATTTCTCTCTTAACTGTACTCCTACACCCCCGATACTCTTCAAGAGATTCACTTGATCCCAGCTGCCTATGCACGTCATGTGCCTCTTTCTTCTTCTTGACCAGGGCCTCAATATCCCGAGCCATCCAGGGTTCCCGACTTCTGCCAGCCTTGCCCTTCACCCTAAGAGGAATGTGTTTACCCTGAACCGTGGTTAACACACTTTTGAAAGCATGCCACTTACCAGACGTCCCTTTTCCTTCCCACAGACTCCACCAATTAACTTTTGAAAGTTCCTGCCTGATACCATCAAAATTTGCCTTGCCCCAATTTAGAATATTAACCTTTGGGATAGACCTATCATTCTCCATAGCTATCTTAAAACTAATAGAATTATAGTCACTGGTCCCAAAGTGATCCCTCACTAACACTTCTGTCACCTGCCCTTCCTTATTTCCCAAGCAGAGGTCAAGTTTTGCCCCCTCTCTAGTTGGGCCATCCACATACTGAATGAGAAATTCCTCCTGAATACACTCAACAAATTTCTCTCCATCCAACCCTCTAATACTATGGCTGTCCCAGTCAATGTTGGGAAAATTAAAATCTTCGACTATTACCACCCTATTTTTCTTGGAGCCACCTGTAATCTCCTTACATATTTGCTCCTCAATTTCCCACTGACTATTTGGGGGCCTATAGTACAACCATATCAAAGTGATTTCCCCCTTCTTATTTCTCAGTTCTACCCATGTAGACTTAGTGTCCGAACCCTCAGATATATCCCCCCTCAGTACGGCCGTGATGCTTTCCCTAATCAAAAGTGCAACTCCCCCTCCTCTCTTACCTCCTGTTCTATCTTTCCTATCGCATCTGTAACCTGGAACATTAAGCTGCCAGTCCTGTCCCTCCCTAAGCCTTGTTTCAGTAATTACTATATTATCCCAGTCCCACGTGCCTACCAATGCCCTGAGTTCATCTGCCTTGCTCGTCAGGCCTCTTGCATTCAAATAAATGCAGTTTAATCTGGACTTCCCTTGCTCTCTGTCTTGCTTCTGTCTGATCTGTCTGGTACTCGGATTACTGACACTGTCTTTACTACTTAATGTGCTCTCTTTAACTTCCGTGCTGTCCTCAAACTGCTCTTCTGTCTCCCTATTGCTTTGGATCCCACCCCTCTGCCAAACTAGTTTAAACCCTCCCGAGTTTTTGTAATTGACTCTTCCACCCTGGGAAAAAGCTTCTGACTATCCACTTTGTCCATGCCTCTCATAATCTTGTAGACTTCTATCAGGTTGCTCCTCAACCTCGTCATTCCAGTGAGAACAAACCAAATTTCTCCAACCTCTCCTCATAGCTAATGCCCTCCATGCCAGGCAACATCCTGGTAAATCTTTTCTGTACTCTCTCCAAAGCCTCCACATCCTTCTGGTAGTGTGGCGATCAGAATTGAACACTATATTCCAAGTGCGGCCTAACTAAGATTCTATAAAGCTGCAACATGACTTGCCAATTTTTAAACTCAATGCCCTGGCCGATGAAGGCAAGCATGCTGCATGCCTTCTTGACTATCTTCTCTATCTGCATTGCCACTTTCAGTAACCTCTGTACCTGCACACCCAGAAGGGCTGTGGATGTAGACAACATCCACAACCCTTCCCTCATCAATCATTTTTGTCACTTCCTCAAAAAACTCAATTAAATTAGTGAGACATGACCTCCCTCGTACAAAACCATTCTGTCTGTCACTAACAAGACCATTCAGCTCCAAACATGTATAGATCCTATTCCTAAGAATCTTCTTCATCAGTTTCCCGATCACTGACATCAAACTCACTGTCCTATGAACTTGAAACTTAAATTGTGTTGGCCAGCTGGAAGCAGGATTGAGAATTCTGTCTCTTGCAGTGCTTTGCTGGGTAAAAGCTAGAGACCAGTCGTGGTATTATCTCTACCTCAAGGTCTGCTGAAAGTTACAAGGCTGGGAAGTCAGAGTTTCAATTTTCCAACCAAAGGACTAAGTTCCAGCATCACGTGAGCAGTCCTATTTTCTGTTAAACCTATGGTGGAGTAATGTTTTAAGGAAGTTTGTTTGGTTGGAACATTTCATATAGTTGTTAAGGTTTATGCAGTATCATGCTAGTTTTTTTCTTGTTTGTGATTGGTAAAAGTTATTGCTGTATGTAACTGCATTCTGAAATAAGCTTTGTTTGATAAAAGCTCCCCAATGATTCATTTGAATCATATCTGAAGTGAAACATCTCATGCTTACCCTAGCCAAATAGAAATATCACAATTTATGATCTAGGTAGTCTTCATAAAATACTTTGGAGTTTCTGATCTGAATTATAACAGGGCCAAATGGCCGATCCGTGCTTCTAGTTTCTATGTTTCTCATATCCCCTCTAAACCTCCAGCCCCTTACCTTAAATCTATTTCCTCTGGTCATTGATCCCTTCACCAAGGGGAAAAGTTTCTTTCTGTCGGCTCTATCTTTGCCCCTCATAATTTGATACATCTCAATCATGTCCCCCCTCAGTGTCCTCTGCTCCAAGGAAAACAACCCCAGTCGATCCAATTTCTCTTTATCACTAAAACTCTCCATATAACCAGCACATCTTTGGACTGAGGGAGGTAACCGGACCACCTGGAGGAAACCCACACACCATCACCCATGCAGGAATCAAACCCAGATCCCTGGCGCTGTGAGACAGAAGTGCTAACCACTGTGCCACTATAAGTTGAATATATAGATGTGTGTGTGTGTTAAGAAAAGCAAAATGGTTTCAGTTTGATTTAGATTGTTTGTGAGCCTTGGTGTTTGCAAGTCTGGATAGACTCCTGACTAAAAGTCAGGTCTTTTGGGTTTGTTTGTAATGAGGTTTTAAGCCCCTGAAGTTAAAGGAATGGTTCAATGTTTATTGATTTTGGGGAGGAAAACACAAAATATAAAAAAAATCTTTACTGTTGTCCAATGTTATGAAGGAGAGGTTGATCTCCTCTCTGAGAACGAACACTCAACCACTCAAAGAGAAGTATCTCCCTTCATAATCTGTTAAAGTGTGTGAGAGAAGGGGGATTTATCTGCCCTTCACCAGCTTTTAGTGATCAAGTCAAAATTACTACCTGGGACTCTGTAAAATCAACAAGTAACATTTTATTCTTCCAACTAACAGTAAACAGGTTAACTAAACTATTAACAAACCGAATAAAACACTATTCTAATGGAATGCTGTTTAGATAATTACAATTCTCACTTAATAACAAAAAAATAGAATTTTTAGTCACTCTCAAAATGCAATCAGGTTGTCATCTCCCGGAGTCTTCTTTCTTCTTTGCTGATTTCTTCTGCCTTCACTATCTTCTGTTCTTCTGTTCTGTTGGTACCCTTACATTTGAGATGAGGCTTTCCTTTAAGACATCAATGTGGCTGTTACACTCTTAGAGAGTTGCTGTCTGTATCTCTCTCTCTGAGCTGAACTAAGCTGTTACTCGGAGATGACAGGCAGTCTTCTGGCCATTTTCTGGAGCTTAGAGCTGATTTTATATCCCTTATGACATACCAAAATTTGCACAATAGGATTGGTTTACAGGTTATCAAAACATCAAATTCAAATTTAATAGGCTGCTGCTATTCAAATGCCTATTTCAAACAGATTGGTTAAAATTCAAAAACAACCTGTCATCTTGGCAGCAATCACTGCCAAGCCTAGCGACACAATGTTTCACTCTATGTACTTGCACTTGCACCTATTTTAACTCTCCAAGCATAGCAGAAAAACTACCTTTAGAAACATAGAAAAACTACAGCACAAAACAGGCCCTTCGGCCTCACAAGTTGTGCCGAACATATCCCTACCTTTTAGGCCTACCTATAACCCTCCATCCTATTAAGAGCCATGTACTCATCCAGGACTCTCTTAAAATACCCTATTGAGTTCGCCTCCACCACCACTGACAGCAACCGATTCCACTCGCCCACCACCCTCTGTGTGAAAAACTTCCCCCTCACATTTCCCCTATACCTACCCCCCAGCACCTTAAACCTGCGTCCTCTCGTAGCAGCCATTTCCACCCTGGGAAAAAGCCTTTGAGAGTCCACCCGATCTATGCCTCTCAACATCTTATATACCTCTATTAGGTCTCCTCTCATCCTACGTCTCTCCAAAGAGAAAAGACCGAGCTCCCTCAGCCTATCCTCATAAGGCATTCCACTCAATCCAGGCAACATCCTTGTAAATCTCCTCTGCACCCTTTCAATCTTTTCCACATCCTTCCTATAGTGAGGTGACCAGAACTGAGCACAGTACTCCAAGTGGGGTCTGACGAGGGTCTTATATAGCTGCATCATTATCCCCGGACTCCTAAACTCAATCCCTCGATTGATAAAAGCCAGCACACCATATGCCTTCTTAACCACCTCCTCCACCTTTGTTTTTAAACAGACAATGCTATTCACAACTCTTCGCATTTTTATATTTTTTTATAATTTTACAAGCACTAACTTCACAACAGCGACAACTATGGCCCAGGGTCACAGGCACAACAAAGATACGAGTTCAGGATTCAATCTGAGAGCGAAGACAGACAAATCCCCAGGGCCAGATGGCATCTATCCTAGACTCCTCAGGGAGGCTAGAGATGAAATTGCTGGGCCTCTAACAGAAATCTTTGTCTCTTCACTGGACACAGGTGAGGTCCTAGAGGATTGGAGGATAGCAAATGTGGTCCCGTTATTTAAGAAGTGTAATTTCCTGAAAGTGGATTCTTAGTGAAGCCGTCCAAGAGAAACCATTGTTTGGGAGAAGGTTCCAAGCACGTTTTGTGAGAGTGGAGTTTGGAAACATTCGTGTGAAAGTCAGAATTCCAGTGAGACTAATTGGCTGTAGATGTGACAAACATTGGGGAGTTACTGAGGAGAAGTCTTATTGCTGCCACCTGTCATTTGGTTTCAGAGTGTGATGTGTCTGACCTCATTTCACCTGTTGGTTTCCATGGACTGGACTTACCGAGCATAGATTTTGTAACTTGTGTTATGCCTATACATCTGTATACATGTGCAATGACATAGGTGGGGTGAAGGGGTAATGTCTTATAGTTAATAAAAGTTTTATTCTTTTGTTAAAAGTTAATCGGCAATCGTGTGACTCTGTTCATCCACACCTTTAAACAAAAAGTAAAAGTGATGATCTATCGAGCCAGGGTTTGGCTCTGGGACCTGACTGCCCAGTAGTAACATCAGCTGGGATCGTAACAACAGAATGGTTTAAAGATTTTGTTTATAGAGGAGAGATATTTCTTAACACTTATCAAGGAGGTAAACCAATAAATATATTGTGATATATTGTTGCAAGTCAGTCACTGCCACTGGCTGATGATACAATTTGTCATCCACAGGGGTTTATGAAAGCAATAAAATGAATTGGAGGTATCCATAGATGTTATAAACCGGTTCCATTGCAGAGTCAAATTATAGAATGATATAGTAAATGGAGTGGCTACAGTTGGAATAGTGTGCAGGATATCTCTTGCAGGAATTGATTTTATCTTGGGGACTGACCCGGCTGGCTCAGAAACATTAGTTTCACTGAGATTGTTGGAACAACCAGTGGAAGTGGAAGAAAATGAGATGCTACAGGAGGAACATCCTGCAATGTTTCCTGACTGTGTAGTGACTTAATCTCAGGCCCAACCAATTAGACAGGAGGAGGAGGAAGAATCTTTGAAAAAGAGGTCGTAGAATCATACATTGCAGAAGAGGCCCTTTGGCCCATCAAGTCTGCATCAACACACGAGAAACACATGACCTTCGGCGCAACATCGAGGGCTGAAGGGCCTGTACTGCGCTGTAATGTTCTATGTTCTATCTCCTACCTAATCCCATTTACTAGCAATTGGCCCATCGCCTTGAAGGTTATGATGTGCCAAGTGCTCATCCAGGTGCTTTTTAAAGGAGACAACCTGCTCCACCACCCTCCCAGGCAGCACATTCCAGACCGTCACCACCGTCTGGGTAAAAAGGTTTTTCCTCACATCCCCGCGAAACTTCCTGTCCCTGGCAGAAAGAGCAGGGAGGTCCTGCGAGAGCAATTCAGGGAGTTGGGTAGTAGGCTAGAAAGCAGGGCCTCTCAGGTAGCGATCTCTGGACTACTCCCAGTGCCACAAGCTGGTGAGGCTAGGAACAGGGAGATTGCACAGCTGAACGCGTGGCTAAAGGACTGGTGCAGGAGGGAGGGTTTCGAATTCGTGGATCACTGGGAAGTCTTCAAGAGAGGATGGCACCTGTACAAGAAGGACGGGTTGCACCTAAACTGGAGGGGCACGAATATCCTAGCTGAGAGTTTTGCGAGTGTGGTTCAGGTGGGTTTAAATTAATGTGGCCGGCGGGGGGGGGGGATCAGAACAATAGGTCAATAAGCACAGAGGCTGGGGACGAGGTTGGGGCCAAGACAAGGCTATCTAAGAGGAAGAGCATTCTGGGGGAGTATGACCTCAGTGGACCTGGAGGTCTGGAGTGCATCTGCTTCAATGCAAGGAGCGTTACGGGCAAGACAGACGAGCTTAGAGCCTTAATGCTTGCGCGGAACTTGGATGTGGTTGCAGTGACGGAGACTTGGTTAAAAGAAGGACAGGACTGGCAGCTGAATATTCCGGGGTATAAGTGTTTTAGGTGAGACAGAGGAGGGGCTAGGAGAGGTGGGGGAGTAGCAATGCTGGTTAGGGAGCATATTACAGCGGTACAGAGGGTGGACAATATGGAAGGGTCAGGTAACAAGTCACTGTGGGTGGAGCTAAGAAACAGGAAGGACGCAGTCACTATGCTAGGGGTATACTACAGGCCTCCCAACAGCCCAGGGGAAGTTGAGGAATGGATATGTAAGGAGATTCTGGACAGGTGCAGAAAAAATAGGGTTGTTGCAGTGGGAGACTTTAATTTCCCTCACATAGACTGGAAATCGCTTAGGGCTGGAGGCCTGGACGGGGAAGAATTTATAAATTGCGTACAGGAAGGTTCTGTGGAACAGTATGTTGACAGTCCAACTAGAGAGGGGGCTATACTGGACCTAGTACTGGGGAATGAGCCCAGTCAGGTCGTCAAAGTTGCAGTAGGGGAACATGGTGGAGTTTTTTGAAGAAGTGACTAGAATGGTTGATGAGGGAAGGGCCGTGGATGTCGACTATATGGACTTTAGTAAAGCGTTTGACAAAGTCCCTCATGGTAGGTTGGTGCAAAAGGTTGGATCTCATGGGATAAAGGGGGAGGTGGCTAGATGGGTGGAGAACTGGCTTGGTCACAGAAGACAGAGGGTGGTAGTGGAAGGGTCTTTTTCCAGCTGGATGCCTGTGACTAGTGGTGTTCCGCAGGGCTCTGTATTGGGACCTTTGCTGTTTGTGATTTATATAAACGATCTGGAAGAAGGTGTAACTGGGGTGATCAGTAAGTTTGCGGACGACACGAAAATGGCTGGACTTGCAGATAGTGAGGAACATTGTCAGAGGCTACAGAAGGATATAGATAGGCTGGAAATTTGGGCAAAGAAATGGCAGATGGAGTTCAATCCAGATGAAGGCAAAGTGATGCATTTTGGTAGAACTAACGTAGTGGGGAGCTATACGATAAATGGCAGAACCATAACGGGTGTAGATATGCAGAGGGACCTGGGTGTGCAAGTCCACAGATCCTTGAAGGTGATGTCACAGGTGGAGAAGGTAGTGAAGAAGGCATATGGCATGCTTGCCTTTATAGGACGGGGCATAGAGTATAAAAGTTGGGGTCTGATGTTGCAGTTGTATAGAACGTTGGTTCGGCCGCATTTGGAATACTGCGTCCAGTTCTGGTCACCACACTACCAGAAGGACGTGGAAGCTTTAGAGAGAGTGCAGAGGAGGTTTACCAGGATGTTGCCTGGTATGGAAGGGCTTAGTTATGAGAGTGATTGGGTAAACTGGGGTTGTTCTCACTGGAAAGACGGAGGATGAGGGCTGACCTAATAGAGGTGTATAAAATTATGAAAGGCATAGATAGGGTGAACGGTGGGAAGCTTTTTCCCAGATCAGTGGTGGTGTTCACGAGGGGTCATAGGTTCAAGGTGAGGTGGGGGGAGGTTTAACACGGATATCAGAAGGACGTATTTTACACAGAGGGTGATGGGGACCTGGAATGCGCTGCCGGGCAAGGTGGTGGAGGCAGACACACTAGGAACGTTTGAGACTTATCTAGATAGCCACATGAACGCTGTGGGAATGGAGGGATACAAAAGAATGGTCTAGTTTGGATCAGGGAGCGGCGCGGGCTTGGAGGGCTGAAGGGCCTGTTCCTGTACTGTATTGTTCTTTGTTCTTTGTTTGTTCTTTTATGTGGCAAATAGTGACCACAGTTCTGTAAACTTTAGGATAGTAATGGAAAAGGTTGAGTGTTGTCCTATGGGTAAGGTGCTGAATTGGGGGAAGGCTAACTACAGCTGGATTAGGCAGGATTTGGTGGCTGTTGATTGGGAGAGGCTGTTCGAGGGTAAATCCACACCTGGCATGTGGGAGTCTTTTAAGGAGCTGTTGATAGGACTGCAGGGCAGGCATGTGCCTGTAAAGTGGAAGGCTGGGAAAGGTAGGATTCGAGAGCCGTGGATAACCAGTGAAATTGTGGGTCTAATCAAAAAGAAAAAAGAGGCATACGTGAGGTCCAGGCAGCTAAAAACAGATGGAGCACTGGAGGAATACAGAGAAAGTAGAAAAGAACTCAAACAGGGAGTTAGAAGGGCAAAAAGGGGTCACAAAATGTCCTTGGCAGACAGGATTAAGGAGAATCCTCAGGCATTTTATACATACGTTAGGAACAAGAGGGTTGTTAGGGAAAGAATCGGACCTCTCAGGGACAAAAGGAGGGGAATTATGCTTAGAACCAAAGGAAGTAGGTGAGATCCTAAACGAATACTTTGCATCAGTATTCACAAAGGAGAGGGACATGTTGACTCGTAGTGTCTCTGAGAGATGTGTTGACCCGTTAGAAAAATCTCAATTACAAGGGAGGAAGTGTTAGGTTTTTTAGGAAACATTAAGACAGACAAATCCCCAGGGCCGGATGGCATCTATCCTAGACTCCTCAGGGAGGCGAGAGATGCAATTGCTGGGCCTCTAACAGAAATCATTGTCTCTTCACTGGACACAGGTGAGGTCCCAGAGGACTGGAGGATAGCAAATGTGGTCCCGTTATTTAAGAAGGGTAGCAAGGATAACCCGGGTAATTATAGGCCGGTGAGCTTGACGTCCGTAGTAGGGAAGTTGTTGGAGAAGATTCTTAGGGATAGGATATATGCGCATTTAGAACTGAATAATCTCATTCGCGATAGACAGCATGGTTTGGTACGAGGGAGGTCATGCCTCACAAATTTGGTTGAGTTTTTTGAGGAGGTGACAAAAACGATTGACAAGGGAAGGGCCGTGGATGTCGTCTATATGGATTTCAGTAAAGCGTTTGACAAGGTCCCTCATGGCAGGCTGGTGCAAAAGGTTAAATCTCACGGGATAAAAGGTGAGCTAGCTAGATGGGTGGAGAACTGGCTTAGCCATAGAACAGTAAGAAGTCTCACAACACCAGGTTAAAGTCCAACAGGTTTATTTGGTAGCAAATACCATAAGCTTTCGGAGCACTGCTCCTTCGTCAGATGGAGTGGATATCTGCACTGTTTGAGAGCAGATATCCACTCCATCTGACGAATGAGCAGTGCTCCGAAAGCTTATGGTATTTGAACATAAGAACATAAGAAATAGGAGCAGGAGTAGGCCATCTAGCCCCTCGAGCCTGCCCCGCCATTCAATAAGATCATGGCTGATCTGACGTGGATCAGTACCACTTACCCGCCTGATCCCCATAACCCTTAATTCCCTTACCGATCAGGAATCCACCCATCCGCGCTTTAAACATATTCAGCGAGGTAGCCTCCACCACCTCAGTGGGCAGAGAATTCCAGAGATTCACCACCCTCTGGGAGAAGAAGTTCCTCCTCAACTCTGTCCTAAACCGACCCCCCTTTATTTTGAGGCTGTGTCCTCTAGTTTTAACTTCCTTACTAAGTGGAAAGAATCTCTCCGCCTCCACCCTATCCAGCCCCCGCATTATCTTATAAGTCTCCATAAGATCCCCCCTCATCCTTCTAAACTCCAACGAGTACAAACCCAATCTCCTCAGCCTCTCCTCATAATCCAAACCCCTCATCTCCGGTATCAACCTGGTGAACCTTCTTTGCACTCCCTCCAATGCCAATATATCCTTCCTCATATAAGGGGACCAATACTGCACACAGTATTCCAGCTGCGGCCTCACCAATGCCCTGTACAGGTGCATCAAGACATCCCTGCTTTTATATTCTATCCCCCTCGCGATATAGGCCAACATCCCATTTGCCTTCTTGATCACCTGTTGTACCTGCAGACTGGGCTTTTGCGTCTCATGCACAAGGACCCCCAGGTCCCTTTGCACGGTAGCATGTTTTAATTTGTTTCCATTGAGATAGTAATCCCATTTGTTATTATTTCCTCCAAAGTGTATAACCTCGCATTTCTCAACGTTATACTCCATTTGCCATATCCTCGCCCACTCACTCAGCCTGTCCAAATCTCTCTGCAGATCTTCTCCGTCCTCCACACGATTCACTTTTCCACTTATCTTTGTGTCGTCTGCAAACTTCGTTACCCTACACTCCGTCCCCTCCTCCAGATCATCTATATAAATGGTAAATAGTTGCTACCAAATAAACCTGTTGGACTTTAACCTGGTGTTGTGAGACTTCTTACTGTGCTTACCCGAGTCCAATGCCGGCATCTCCACATCTTAGCCATAGAAGACAGAGGGTATCAGTGGAGGGGTCTTTTTCCGGTTGGAGGTCTGTGACTCGTAGCGTCCCGCAGGGCTCTGTACTGGGACCTCTGCTGTTTGTGATATATATAAATGATTTGGAGGAAGATGTAACTGGTGTGATCAGTAAGTTTGCGGACGACACGAAGATTGCTGGAGTTGCGGATAGTGATGAACATTGTCAGAGAATACAGCAGGATATAGATAGGCTGGAACATTGGGCGGAGAAATGGCAGATGGAATTTAATCCAGATAAATGCGAAGTGATGCATTTCGGTAGATCTCATGTAAGGGGGAGCTATACAATAAATGGCAGAACCATCAGGAGTATAGACACACAGAGGGACCTGGGTGTACAAGTCCACAGATCCTTAAAGGTGGCAGCACAGCTGGAGAGGGTGGTGAAGAAGGCATATGGCATGCTTGCCTTTATTGGACGGGGCATATAATATAAAAGTTGGCATATGATGTTGCAGCTGTATGGAATGATGGTTAGGCCACATTTGGAGTACTGCGTCCAGTTCTGGTCGCCACACTACCAGAAGGACGTGGAGGCTTTGGAGTGAGTACAGAGAAGGTTTACCAGGTTGTCGCCTGGTATGGAGGGTCTTATGAGGGGCGACCTAATAGAGGTCTGTAAAATTATAAAGGGCATAAATAGGGTGAACAGTGGGAAGCTTTTTCCCAGGTCGGAGGTGACAGACACAGGTTCAAGGTGAGGGGGGCAAGGTTCAACACAGATGTCTGGGGGACGTATTTTACACAGAGGGTGGTGGGTGCCTGGAATGCACTGCCAAGCAAGGTGATTGAGGCGGACACGCTGGGATCCTTTAAGACTTATCTAGATAACCACATGAACAGACTTGGAATCGAGGGATACAAAAGAATGGTCTCGTAGGCACATGAGCGGCACAGGCTTGGGGGGCCAAAGGGCCTGTTCCTGTGCTGTATTGTTCTTTGTTCTTTATTCACCTTGAACCTATGTCCCCTCGTGACTGACCCTTCAACCAAGGAGAACAGCTGCTCCTTATCCACTCCATCCATGTCCCTCATAATCTTGTCCACCTCAATCAGATCACCCCTCAGTCTTCTCTGTTTCAACAAAAACAACCTAAGCCTATCCAACCCGTCTTCGTAACTTAAATGTTCCATCCCAGGCAGCATCCTGGTGAATCTCCTCTGCACCCCATCCAGTGCGATCACATCCTTCCTATAATGTGGTGACCGGAGCTGCACACAGTACACCAAAGTTCAGAAATTCAGTGTTCTGATATTTTTCAGAAACCTTAGCACGAAGGAGAAAGTTAAAGAGGTTGAGGCCTGCATTAACCCATTGTCTTCAGGTAAAAATGCAACAGGCTGATCCTGAGTAGCAAGAACTGTATCAAACAGCCGACTCAGAGTCTAAGTCAGAATCAATATCTGAGTGTTATTATTTAAAAAGATAAAATGTTACTGAGGGAATGGAGGCTACCTCAAATACCAGCAGAGGAAGAGTGAGCAGTAATTCATCAGGTGGTCGTTCCATCTGAGTATTGTAACAAAATCTTAACAAAATTCCAATGTCATTTAGCTTTTAGGAAAATGCAGGCTAAATAATTAAACACTTTTATTGGACAGGATTGCATAAAAACACTATTAAGTTGTGCCAGACATGTCATACATTCAGGTAGTGGAGAAACTCCAATTACAATTAAACCTGAATTGGGAATCAATATCTTTTAACAATTGTGAAGTTATGTTTACTTGTTGGGGTTTATTGTGTAATTTTGTGAACCAGGATTGTGTGTTGGTATGTGAACATCATTTAATTAAGCTGGGGGCTGAGGGCGCAATTCTCCTGGATATTGGCAAAGGTCAATAGTAGGCAGGAAAGTAGTGTTGAAGCCACAGGCAGCAAAGCACTTAATCAGAAAAATATAAAGGGATGGGTCCCATGACATATCACTGGCACCCATCCTGCCAGCAACTTTGCCTCTTGAATATTGGGGTACCATTTTTAAAGGCTGCCCCAGCAGACATGGAGCCCAGCCAGGTGGTTGATGTTTCAGTAAGGGAGTGTTAACATAGAACATAGAAAGCCACAGCACAAACAGGCCCTTCGGCCCACAGGTTGCGCCGATCACATCCCCACCTCTAGGCCTATCTATAGCCCTCAATCCCATTAAATCCCATGTACTCATCCAGAAGTCTCTTAAAAGACCCCAACGAGTTTGCCTCCACCACCACCGACGTCAGGCGATTCCACTCACCCACCACCCTCTGAGTGAAAAACTTACCCCTGACATCTCCTCTGTACCTACCCCCCAGCACCTTAAACCTGTGCCCTCTCGTAGCAACCATTTCAGCCCTTGGAAATAGCCTCTGAGAGTCTACCCTATCCAGACCTCTCAACATCTTGTAAACCTCTATCAGGTCACCTCTCATCCTTCGTCTCTCCAGGGAGAAGAGACCAAGCTCCCTCAACCTATCCTCATAAGGCATGCCCCCCAATCCAGGCAACATCCTTGTAAATCTCCTCTGCACCCTTTCAATGGCTTCAACATCTTTCCTGTAATGAGGTGACCAGAACTGCGCGCAGTACTCCAAGTGGGGTCTAACCAGGGTCCTATAAAGCTGCAGCATTCTCTCCCGACTCCTAAACTCAATCCCTCGATTAATGAAGGCCAGTGTTTCAGGAACAGTGATCACAATTCAGTAAGTTTTAAGGTATTGATGGATAAAGATAAGTGTAGTCCTCAAGTGAAGGTGCGAAATTGGGAGAAGGCTAATTACAACAATATTAGGCAGGAACTGAAGAATGTAGATTGAGGGCAGATGTTTGAGGGCAAATCAACATCTGGCATGTGGAAGGCTTTCAAGTGTAAGTTGATAGGGATTCAGGACCGGCACATTCCTGTCAGGATGAAGGATAAGTATGGCAAGTTTTGGGAACCTTGGAGAACGAAAGATATTGTGAGCCTAGTCAAAGAGAAAAAGGAAGCATTTGTCGAAGCTAGGAGGCTGGGAATGCGAAGCAAGTGTGGAATACAAGGAAAGTAGAAAGAAACTTAAGCAAGGAGTAAGGAGGGCGAAAAGAGGTCATGAAAAATCATTGGCCAGCAGGATTAAGGAAAATCCAAAGGCTTTTCATACATATATAAAGAGCAAGAGGGTAGCCAGGGAGAGGGTTGGCCCACTCAAGGACAGGGGAGGGAATCTATGCATGGAGCCAAAGGAAACGCCAGAGGAAGATGGCGTTTAGAGTGCAGTTTCTGGGTGTCTTGGGGAAAGGTATCGAGCCGGCAGAAGTCGGGAACCCTGGATGACTCGGGATATTGAGGCCCTGGTCAAGAAGAAGAAAGAGGCACATGACATGCATAGGCAGCTGGGATCAAGTGAATCTCTTGAAGGATATAGGGGGCGTAGGAGTAGAGTTAAGAGAGAAATCAGGAGGGCAAAAAGGGGACACAAAATTGTTTTGGCAGATGAGGCAAAGGAGAATCCAAAGAGCTTCTACAAATACATAAAGGGCAAAAGAGTAACAAGGGAGAGAGTAAGGCCTCTTAAGAATCAACAAGGACATCTATGTACGGATCCACAAGAGATGGGTGAGATCCTAAATGAATATTTCTCATCAGTATTTCAGCAAGGCGTTTGATAAGGTGCCCCATGCAAGGCTCATTGAGAAAGTGAAGGGGCATGGGATACAAGGGGACATTGCTTTGTGGATTCAGAACTGGCTTGCCCACAGAAGGCAAAGAGTGGTTGTAGATGGGTCTTTTTCAGCATGGAGGTCGGTCACCAGTGAAGTGCTCCAGGGATCTGTTCTGGGACCCTTGCTCTTTGTGATTTTTATAAATGACCTGGATGAGGAAGTGGAAGGATGGGTTGGCAAGTTTGCTGATGACACAAAGGTTGGTGGGGTTGTGGATAGTGTAGAGGGATGTCAGTAGTTGCAACGAGACATAGATAAGATGCAAGACTGGGCGGAGAAGTGGCAGATGGTCTTCAACCCAGATAAGTGTGTGGTGGTTCATTTTGGCAGGTCGAATAGGATGAAAGAATATAATATTAAGGGCAAGACGCTTGGCAGTGTGGAAGATCAGAAGGATCTTGGGGTCCGGGTTCATAGGACGCTCAAAGCAATTTCGCAGGTAGAGGCTGTGGTTAAGAAGGCGTATGGAATACTGGCCTTCATCAATAGAGGAATTGAGTTTAGAAATCGGGAGATAATGCTGCAGCTGTATAGGACCCTGATCAGACCCCACCTGGAGTACTGTGCCCAGTTCTGGTCGCCTCATTACAGAAAGGATGTGGAAGCCATAGAAAGGGTGCAGAGGAAATTTACAAGGATGTTGCCTGGATTAGGTGGCGTGCCTTATGAGGGTAGGTTGAGAGAGCTAGGTCTTTTCTCCTTGGAGATGCAAAGGATGAGAGGTGACCTGATAGAGGTGTATAAGATGTTGAGGGGTATTGATAGAGTGGATTCTCAGAAGCTTTTACCCAGGGCTGAAATGGTTGCCACAAGAGGTCACAGGTTTAGGGTGCTGGGGAGTAGATACAGAGGAGATGTTCGGGGTAAGTTTTTCACTCAGAGGGTAGTGGGTGCGTGTAATCGGCTGCCGGTAGTGGTGGTGGAGGCGGATTCGATAGGGTCTTTTAAGAGACTTTTGGATAAGTTCATGGAAGTTCATGGAAGGGAAAGTCAGGGAACCAAGAGGTGAAGGAATCAGTGGGAAGCGTAGCTGCTTAGGATTACAAAAAATCACGAAAAGACAGCACTCAGGAGAGGTTACGATAGTCCCCATCTCACAAAATATGACACAGTGTCTGGAAAGGCTCAGTAGACCAAGGTCCACCACACTACGAAAACAAAAAGGGACGGTCAATAGGGAATTAAAGGTGCTATATTTAAATGCCCGCAGTGTCCGGAACAAGATAGATGAGCTTGTGGCCCAGATTGTGACTGGCAGGTATGATGTGGTAGGCATCACAGAGACGTGGTTGCAGGGGGTTCAGGACTGGCAGTTAAACATCCAGGGATTCACAACCTATCGAAAAGACAGAGGGGTGGGTAGAGGGGGCGGGGTTGCCTTGTTAATTAGAAATGAAATTAAATCAATAGCACTAAACGACATAGGGTCAGACGATGTGGAGTCTGTGTGGGTAGAGTTGAGGAACCACAAAGGCAAAAAAACCATAATGGGAGTTATGTACAGGCCTCCTGACAGTGGTCAGGACCAGGGGCACAAAATGCACCACGAAATAGAAAGGGCATGTCAGAAAGGCAAGGTCACAGTGATCATGGGGGATTTCAATATGCAGGTGGACTGGGTAAATAATGTTGCCAGTGGACCCAAAGAAAGGGAATTCATTGAATGTTTACAGGATGGCTTTTTGGAACAGCTTGTGATGGAGCCCACGAGGGAACAGGCTATTCTGGACTTAGTGTTATGTAATGAGCCAGACGTGATAAAAGATCTTAAAGTAAGGGAACACTTAGGAAGCAGTGATCATAATATGGTAGAATTCAGTCTGCAATTTGAAAGAAGGAAGGCAGAATCAGATGTGAAGGTTCTACAGTTAAATAAAGGTAATTACAGGCGCATGAGGGAGGAACTGACAAAAATCGACTGGAAGCAGAGCCTAATGGGAAAGACAGTAGAACAGCAATGGCAGGAGTTTCTGGGAGTAATTGAGGACACAGTGCAGAGGTTCATCCCAAACAAAAGAAAGGTTATCAGAGGGGGGATTAGGCAGCCATGGCTGACAAAGGAAGTCAGGGAATGCATCAAGGCAAAAGAGAGAGCCTATAATGTGGCAAAGAGTAGTGGGAAGTCAGAAGATTGGGAAGGCTATAAAAACAAACAGAGGATAACAAAGAGAGAAATAAGGAAGGAGAGGATCAAATATGAAGGTAGGCTAGCCAGTAACATTAGGAATGATAGTAAAAGTTTCTTTAAATACATTAAAAACAAACGGGAGGCAAAAGTAGACATTGGGCCGCTCCAAAATGACGCTGGTAATCTAGTGATGGGAGACAAGGAAATAGCTGAGGAACTTAATAAGTACTTTGCGTCAGTCTTCACAGTAGAAGACATGAGTAATATCCCAACAATTCAGGAAAGTCAGGGGGCAGAGTTGAATATGGTTGCCATCACAAAGGAGAAAGTGCTAGAGAAACTAAAAGGTCTGAAAATTGATAAATCTCCGGGCCCAGATGGGCTACATCCTAGAGTTCTAAAGGAGATAGCTGAAGAAATAGTGGAGGCGTTAGTTATGATCTTTCAAAAGTCACTGGAGTCAGGGAAAGTCCCAGAGGATTGGAAAATCGCTGTTGTAACCCCACTGTTCAAGAAGGGAACAAGAAAAAAGATGGAAAATTATAGGCCAATTAGCCTAACCTCAGTTGTTGGCAAAATTCTAGAATCCATCGTTAAGGATGAGATTTCTAAATTCTTGGAAGTGCAGGGTCGGATTAAGACAAGTCAGCATGGATTTAGTAAGGGGAGGTCGTGCCTGACAAACCTGTTAGAGTTCTTTGAAGAGATAACAAATAGGTTAGACCAAGGAGAGCCAATGGATGTTATCTATCTTGACTTCCAAAAGGCCTTTGACAAGGTGCCTCACGGGAGACTGCTGAGTAAAATAAGGGCCCATGGTATTCGAGGCAAGGTACTAACATGGATTGACGATTGGCTGTCAGACAGAAGGCAGAGAGTTGGGATAAAAGGTTCTTTCTCAGAATGGCAACCGGTGACAAGTGGTGTCCCGCAGGGTTCAGTGTTGGGGCCACAGCTGTTCTCTTTATATATTAACGATCTAGATGACGGGACTGGGAGCATTCTGGCCAAGTTTGCCGATGATACAAAGATAGGTGGAGGGGCAGGTAGTATTGAGGAGGTGGGGAGGCTGCAGAAAGATTTAGACAGTTTAGGAGAGTGGTCCAAGAAGTGGCTGATGAAATTCAACGTGGGCAAGTGCGAGGTCGTACACTTTGGAAAAAAGAATAGAGGCATGGACTATTTTCTAAACGGTGACAAAATTCATAATGCTAAAGTGCAAAGGGACTTGGGAGTCCTAGTCCAGGATTCTCTAAAGGTAAACTTGCAGGTTGAGTCCGTAATTAAGAAAGCAAATGTAATGTTGTCATTTATCTCAAGAGGCTTGGAATACAAAAGCAGGGATGTACTTCTGAGGCTTTATAAAGCACTGGTTAGGCCCCATTTGGAGTACTGTGAGCAATTTTGGGCCCCACACCTCAGGAAGGACATACTGGCACTGGAGCGGGTCCAGCGGAGATTCACACGGATGATCCCAGGAATGGTAGGCCTGACATACGATGAACGTCTGAGGATCGTGGGATTATATTCATTGGAGTTTAGGAGGTTGAGGGGAGATCTGATAGAAACTTACAAGATAATGAACGGCTTAGATAGGATGGACGTAGGGAAGTTGTTTCCATTAACAGGGGAGACTAGGACGCGGGGGCACAGCCTTAGAATAAAAGGGAGTCACTTTAGAACAGAGATGAGGAGAAATTTCTTCAGCCAGAGAGTGGTGGGTCTGTGGAATTCATTGCCACAGAGGGCTGTGGAGGCCGAGACGTTGAGCGTCTTCAAGACAGAAATTGATAAATTCTTGATTTCTCGAGGAATTAAGGGCTATGGGGAGAGAGCGGGTAAATGGAGTTGAAATCAACCATGATTGAATGGTGGAGTGGACTCGATGGGCCGAATGGCCTTACTTCCGCTCCTGTGTCTTATGGTCTTATGGTCTTAAGTTAGTAAGATAGAGGATTATAGATAAGCCTAGTAGGTAGGGACATGTTCGGCACAACTTGTGGGCCGAAGGGCCTGTTTGTGCTGTAGCTTTTCTATGTTCTATGTTCTATTTATTGTTGAGAAAAGCATGGATGTTAGGGAACTTGGGGAAATAAATAGTGATGTCTTGAGGAGTGTACATATTACAGAGAAGGAGTCTTAAAGCGCATCAAGGCAGATAAATCCCCAGGACCTGATGAAATATATCCCAGGACGTTGTGGGAGGCTGGGGAGGAAATTGCGGGTCCCCTAGCCGAGATATTTGAATCATCAATAGTCACGGGTGAGGTGCCTGAAGATTGGAGAGTGGCAAATGTTGTGTCTTTGTTTAAAAAGGGCTGCAGGGAAAAGCCTGGGAACTACAGGCCAGTGAGCCTCACATCTGTGGTGGGTAAATTGTTGGAAGGTATTTTGAGAGACAGAATCTACAGGCATTTAGAGACACAAGGACTGATTAGAGACAGTCAGCATGGCTTTGTGAGTGGAAAATCATGTCTCACAAATTTGATTGAGGTTTTTGAAGGGGTAACCAAGAAGGTAGATGAGGGCAGTGCAGTTGATGTTGTCTACATGGACTTTGGCATGGCCTTTGACAAGGTACCGGATGGTAGGTTGTTGCATAAAGTTAAATCTCACGGGATCCAGGGTGAGGTATCTAAATGGATACAAAATTGGCTTCTTGACAGGAGCCAGAGGGTGGTTGTAGAGTGTTGTTTTTCAAACTGGAGGCCTGTGACCAGCGGTGTGCCTCAGGGATCAGTGCTGGGCCAACTGTTATTTGTCATTTATATTAATGATTTGGATGAGCATATAGGGGGCATGGTTAGTAAGTTTGCAGATGAAACCAAGATTGGTGGCATAGTGGACAGTGAAGAAAGTTATCTCCAATTGCAAGGGGTCTTGATCAATTGGGCCAGTGGGCTGACGAATGGCAGATGGCGTTTAATTTAGACAAATGCGAGGGTAGATTGAACCAGGGCAGGACTTACTCAGTTAATGCTAGGGCGTTGGGGACAGTTACAGAACAAAGAGATCTAGGGGTACATGCTCATAGCTCCTTGAAAGTGGAGTCACAGGTGGACAGAGTGGTGAAGAAGGCATTCGGCATGCTTGGTCTCATCGGTCAGAACATTGAATACAGGAGTTGGGACGTCTTGTTGAAGTTGTACAAGACATTGGTAAGGCCACACTTGGAATACTGTGTGCAATTCTGGTCACCCTATTATAGAAAGGATATTATTAAACTAGAAAGAGTGCAGAAAAGATTTACCAGGATGCTACCGGGACTTGATGGATTGAGTTATAAGGGGAGGCTGAATAGACTGGGACTTTTTCCTCTGGAGTGTAGGAGGCTGAGGGGTGACCTTATAGAGGTCTATAAAATAATGAGGGGCATAGACAAGGTAGATAGTCAATATCTTTTCCCAAAGGTAGGGGAGTCTAAAACTAGAGGGCATAGGTTTAAGGTGAGAGGGGAGAGATACAAAAGTGTCCAGAGAGGCAATTTTTTCACACAGAGGGTGGTGAGTGTCTGGAACAAGCTGTGGAGATGCCGGCGTTGGACTGGGGTAAACACAGTAAGAAGTTTAACAACACCAGGTTAAAGTCCAACAGGTTTATTTGGTAGCAAAAGCCACTGGCACAGTTTTTGCTACCAAATGGCTTTTGCTACCAAATAAACCTGTTGGACTTTAACCTGGTGTTGTTAAACTTCTTACTGGAACAAGCTGCCAGAGGTAGTAGTCGAGGCGGGTACAATTTTATCTTTTAAAAAGCATTTAGATAGTTACATGGGTACGATGGGTATAGAGGGATATGGGCCAAATGCGGGCAATAGCGTAGGGGTTTAAAAAAAAAGGGCGGCATGGACAAGTTGGGCCGAAGGGCCTGTTTCCATGCTGTAAACCTCTATGACTCTATGAATACTCAAGAATTCACCAAAATACAAACGTTTGCAACTGTGCCAGTCCCAAGACAGAAGCACTTGTGTGTCAAGCTTGTGGTAACTCTTTGTTTGTTTATGTGTCTGTACAGATATTGCACGGGTAAAGGAATAGTGTGAATTTGTCTTCAAGGGGGGGATTTTCTTGTCTCACCATGACACGTTTCTCACAGTGAGAGGTGCCGCGCCATTCGCTGGTGGTGGGATATTCTGATCCTGCTGATGTCAATGGGATTTCCCAATGTCTGTTCCACTCTGCCGGGAAACCCGCAGAGGTGGGGGAGGCGGGGAGGTGGGTGTGCTGTCAGTGGGAGCAGAAGATACTGCTGGTGTGAACAGACGGAAAATTCTGACCAAATTGTTTTTGTATTGCAATCTGTCCAACCTTTCTGCCTGGTATAAGTTAATTAATTTTTGTTGTTTAATGAATATTCTATTATTTGCATTCAAAGTTCATCAGCAAACTCCTGTGAACATTTTCAGCAACCTCTAAACAAAAGATAGGATCTATTAAAGCTTCACTCTGGGATCTGACTTGCCCAGTATTAACATCAGCTGGGATTGTAGCAATCATGAGAAATGAGAAACAAGCTTAAACATTCTTTCTCTACATTTTTATTTAAATTTGTTAGGTTTGGAGTGAAGCATAATAGAAGAGGAAATGTTTGATGACTAAACCCTTTGAAGTAGAGACAGAGCTGGCACCTCCAGCAGAATCTATACAGTGAACAATGAAACAGAGAATTCAGACAACAAGGCTGACCAATGGCTGATTGTGGCTAAACCTGACTTACCATACATCACGTGTTAAGAAATCCTGCCACTGATCAGGAATTTGTCACTTGGAATTCAACATTTTTTTCTCCCTTTTCTTTGTATGATTAAAATTCAAAGGTGTTAGCCTAAAAATGCCTTAAAATTCCTTTCTTGTGTCAGGATACTGATGAGGAAGCACAGCTATAGGATTGTGGGACGGCTGTTTCTGAGTTTCCTTCATGTCAGCTTCTTAGGTGGACCTATACATGGTCAACTTCAGCATTACATTCCTACCCTTGTCACCTGTGAATTTCCAAGCAAACACCATTGTGGGAGCAATATGACCATGAGGCCAACACTGATCAAGGGAAAAGTTGATCAGCACCATCTCAGAGTCCTATGTATGAGCAATAAACCTGAGTTTGTAACTATGATGCCTATATCCCAAGAACAATATGGATACATTAGTCAACCGTGTGCACCAGACATTTCCTGCCTTCTGTCAGTGAAATGCTTTATTTTTGTTTCAAGGTGAATCTTTGGGTGTAAGATAGTACAGTATTCAAATTTGTGACCAGAATTGCGCACAGTATTCCAAGTGTGGCCTGACCAATGTCTTGCACAACTTCAACAAGACGTCCCAACTCCTGTATTGAATGTTCTGACCAATGAAACCAAGCATGATAAATGCGAAGTGATGCATTTTGGTAGAAATAATGTAGGGAGGAGCTATACGATAAATGGCAGAACCATAAAGGGTGTAGATACGCAGAGGGACCTGGGTGTGCAAGTCCACAGATCCTTGAAGGTGACGTCACAGGTGGAGAAGGTGGTGAAGAAGGCATATGGCATGCTTGCCTTTATAGGATGGGGCATAGAGTATAAAAGTTGGGGTCTGATGTTGCAGATGTATAGAACGTTGGTTCGGCCGCATTTGGAATACTGCGTCCAGTTCTGGTCGCCACACTACCAGAAGGACGTGGAGGCTTTGGAGAGAGTACAGAGGAGGTTTACCAGGATGTTGCCTGGTATGGAGGGGCTTAGTTATGAGGAGAGATTGGGTAAACTGGGGTTGTTCTCCCTGGAAAGACGGAGGATGAGGAGAGACTTAATAGAGGTGTATAAAATTATGAAAGGCATAGATAGGGTGAACGGTGGGAAGCTTTTCCCCAGGTCGGTGGTGACGTTCACGAGGGGTCATAGGTTCAAGGTGAAGGGGGGGAGGTTTAACACAGATATCAGAAGGACGTATTTTACACAGAGGGTGGTGCGGGCCTGGAATGCGCTGCCAGGCAAGGTGGTGCAGACGGACACACTGGGAACGTTTAAGACTTATCTAGACAGCCATATGAACGGAGTGGGAATGGAGGGATACAAAAGAATGGTCTAGTTGGACCAGGGAGCGGCACGGGCTTGGAGGGCCGAAGGGCCTGTTCCTGTGCTGTATTGTTCTTTGTTATTTGTAATGTGGAGGGTTGTGGACGGGAATCAGGTAAAAGGAGATATCAAAATATAAAAAGAAACATTGAGACAGTAGAACAGCCTAGCATTGTATATAGAGACAAACAGAGTGGGACAGAGAATTTAACAGTAATAGTTCATCAGCTAATACGGTCCATTCAAAGAATAGTAGTGAGAAAATATTATGAAAAGCTAATTATCTGCAAAACATTCACACTTCATTACGGAGACAGGGTTACAAGGTAAGCAAGGTTGGGAATTAAAAATTTCAGGGCACATATCAGGGGCGATTCTCCTGGCCCGCTGCGCTCGAGCGGAGGTTGTTTCATGGGCTCCCTGCTGGGCGTGACGGCCTCTGTATGTCTCTGGTAGACAGATTTCCGGCGCTGTCAGCTCCGTGCCAGAAATTGCCGTGGAGCTGCATAATTTATGCAAATAGACATTTCAATATATTTAAAATATCATTAGCAGACCCGGGACTGAAATCTCTGGACCCGCTAGCGTTTCCCCCCCCTGCCAGGAGTGGTTCACTCCAACAGGGTTTACAATAACACCTCACTTGCAGGGAGCTGGTTGCTCGACTCCACTGGAGGGAAGGGGGGGGCCCCCCAGGGGGTCAGGTGCCGGGAGGGTTGTCCCTTGGGCATTGCCAGCCTGGACCCTCTGGCCCAACGGGGAAAGTGCCAATGCCCAGAGGCATCTTGACACTGCCCACCAGGCATTGGACAGTGGGGCCATGGGGGTGGGGTCTAATGGGGTAGGGCCTAATGGGGGTTGGGGCCTCTGGGAGTGATTGATGAGGGGTCCCGTTGCCACTCTGCATTCAGGCTGAGCGACGGAGAGAATGATGCCAGCGATCGGGGTTGGGGGGGGAGTTGGTGTCAGCCTGCCCCAGGATTCGGGACTGGGGGGGTGGGGTTGGGGCAGGCGGAGGGGCAAGGATTGGGTGATTGGGGCTACGGGGAGCGGTGAGGGTGGAGATCGAAGCGGGGCAGGGGGAGCAACGCTGACCCAGACATATCTGGGGAGACAGCGATCGGGCGGTGGGAGGTTCATTAGAACATAGAACAGTACAGCACAGTATAGGCCCTTCAGCCCTCGATGTTGTGCCGAGCTTTGTCCGAAACCAAGATCAAGCTATCCGACTCCCTATCATTCTGGTGTGCTCCATGTGCCTATCCAATAACCGCTTGAAAGTTCCGAAAGTGTCCCACTCCACTATCACAGCAGGCAGTCCATTCCACACCCCAACCACTCTCTGAGTAAAGAACCTACCTTGGATATCCCTCCTATATCTCCCACCATGAACCTGATAGTTATGCCCCCTAGTAACAGCTACATCCACCCGAGGAAATAGTCTCTGAACGTCCACTCTATCTATCCCCCTCATCATCTTATAAACCTCTATTAAGTCGCCTCTCAACCTCCTCCGCTCTAAAGAGAAAAGCCCTAGCTCCCTCAACCTTTCCTCATAAGACCTACCCTCCAAACCAGGCAGCATCCTGGTAAATCTCCTTTGCACTCTTTCCAATGCTTCCACGTCCTTCTTATAGTGAGGTGACCAGAACTGCACACAATATTCCAAATGTGGTTTCACCAAGGTCCTGTACAGTTGCAGCATAACCCCATGGCTCTTAAACTCCAACCCCCTGTTAATAAACGCTGACACACTATAGGCCTTCTTCACAGCTCTATCCACTTGAGTGGCAACCTTCAGAGATTGTGGATATGAACCCCAAGATCTCTCTGTTCCTCCACATTCCTCAGAACCCTGCCGTTGACCCTGTAATCCGGATTTAAATTTGTCCTCCCAAAATGAATCACCTCGCACTTATCAGGGTTAAACTCCACCTGCCATTTTTCGGCCCAGCTCTGCATCCTATCAATTCTGAAACTCCTGCTGAAAAAAACCAGCATGGTTAACTCCAGTCTTTATGCAAATTTGACACTTAGAATTTTTTTTGTGAAGATCTCCCCCATCATAGAATCATAGAATCTACAGCACGGAGACAGGCCCTTCGGCCCAAATTGGTCCATGCCGGGTGCCAGCGTCAGGATGTCTCTGATCGCGTGAACAGCGTTCTGAAGTGGGAGGGTGATCAGCCAGATGTCATGGTACACATTGGTACCAATGACGTAGGAAGGAAGAGCGAGGAGGTCCTGAAGAGTGAGTATAGAGAGCTTGGTAGGAAGTTCAAAAGCAGGACCCCGAGGGTAGTAATCTCAGGATTGCTACCTGTGCCACGTGCCAGTGAGGGTAAGAGTAGGATGCTCGGGCGGATGAACACGTGGCTGAGGAACTGGTGCAGGG
This sequence comes from Mustelus asterias, assembly GCF_964213995.1. Taxonomy (NCBI): domain Eukaryota; kingdom Metazoa; phylum Chordata; class Chondrichthyes; order Carcharhiniformes; family Triakidae; genus Mustelus; species Mustelus asterias. The sequence goes on along the minus strand of NC_135806.1, from coordinate 147,171,485 downwards.
GGCAGAGTTTCAGATTTCTAGATCATTGGGACCTCTTCTGGGGCAGGTGGGGCCTGTACAAGAGAGACGGGTTACACCTGAGCTACAAGGGGACCAATATACTTGCAGGGAGGTTTGCTGGTGTTATTGGGGAGGGTTTAAACTAGATTTGCAGGGGGATGGGAACCAGAGTGCCAGAGCAGATAGCGGAGCAGGGGTAAAACGACAGGTTAGTTCAAGCAAAATCACAAATAGAAGGGTTGTGTGTGGTGGTAATAATCTTCTGAGGTGTGTCTATTTCACTGCCAGGAGTATTGTGGGGAAGGCAGACGAGCTGAGGGCGTGGATTGACACATGGAATTATGACATTATAGCCATTAGTGAAACTTGGCTACAGGAGGGGCAGGACTGGCAGCTCAATGTTCCAGGGTTCCGATGTTTCAGACGCGATAGAGGCAGAGGGATGAAGGGTGGAGGGGTGGCATTGCTAGTCAGGGAAAATGTTACAGCAGTGCTCAGGCAGGACAGATTAGAGGGCTTGTCTACCGAGGGCATATGGGTGGAACTGAGAAACAGGAAAGGTATGACCACATTAATGGGGTCGTATTATAGACCACCCAATAGTCAGCGAGAATTGGAGGAGCAAATCAGCAGAGAGATAGCAGACAACTGCAGGAAACATAAAGTTGTGATAGTAGGGGATTTTAATTTTCCACATATAGATTGGGACTCCCATACTGTTAAACGTCTCGACGGGTCACAGTTTGTAAAATGTGTTCAGGAAAATTTTCTAAATCAATATATAGAGGTACCAACTAGACAGGATGCAATATTAGATCTCCAATTAGGAAACGAGTTAGGACATGTGACGGAAGTGTGTGTAGGGGAACACTTTGGTTCCAGTGATCATAACGCCATTAGTTTCAAGTTGATCATGGATAAAGATAGATCTGGTCCTCGGGTTGAGGTTCTAAACTGGAAAAAGGCCAAATTTGAAGAAATGAGAAAGGATCTAAAAAGCGTGGATTGGGACAGGCTGTTCTCTGGCAAGGATGTGAATGGTAAGTGGGAGGCCTTCAAAGGAGATATTTTGAGAGTGCAGAGTTTGTATGTTCCTGTCAGGATTAAAGGCAAAGTGAATAAGAATAAGGAACCTTGGTTCTCGAGGGATATTGGAACTCTGATAAAGAAGAAGAGAAATCCTGAGGGGGGAGGGAGAGGAGCCAGAGGTAGCGGTACATATTGGTACCGCTGATGTGGGAAGGAAGGGAGAAGCGGTCATGAAAAGAGGGTATAGGGAATTAGGGAGACAGCTGAGAAGGAGGAAAGCAAAGGTAGTAATCTCAGGATTGCTGCCTGTGCCACGGGAAGGTGAGGGCAGGAATGGAGTGAGGTGGAGGATGAATGTATGGCTGAGGGACTGGTGCAGGGGGCAGGGATTCAGGTTCCTGGACCATTGGGACCTCTTTAGGGGCAGATGTGACCTGTACACAAAAATCGGGTGGCACTTGAATCCCGGGGGGACCAATATCCTGGCGGGAAGGTTGGCTAAGGCTACTGGGGAGAGTTTAAACTAGATAGGGGGGAGAGGATCGAGACGAGGTGACTGGGAGCGAGGAAGTTAGCTCGCAAACAGAGAAGGGCTATAGACAGTGCAAGAGGGAGGATGGACAGGGGATAGAGAAGGGGAGAGCTCAGACCAAAGGATTGAGATGTGTTTACTTTAATGCCAGGAGTATAGTGAATAAAGGGGATGAGCTCAGAGCGTGGATCGATGCCTGGAATTGTGGTGTGGTGGCCATTACGGAGACTTGGATGTCTCAGGGACAGGAGTGGATACTCCAGGTGCCGGGATTCAGATGTTTCAGGAAGGACAGGGAGGGAGGCAAGAGTGGGGGTGGAGTGGCACTGCTGATCAGGGATAGTGTCACAGCTGTAGAGAAGGTGTATGTTGTGGAGGGATTGTCCACAGAGTCTCTGTGGGTGGAAGTTCAGAGTGGGAAGGGGTCGATCACTTTGCTGGGAGTTTTCTATAGGCCGCCCAATAGTAACAGGGAGGTGGAGGAGCAGATAGGGAAACAGATCCTGGAGAGTTGCAATAATAGCAGAGTTGTTGTGATGGGAGACTTTAATTTCCCAAACATAGATTGGAATATCCCGAGGGTAAGGGGAATGGATGGGGAGGAGTTCGTTAGGTGTGTTCAGGAGGGTTTCCTGACACAGCATGTGAACAAGCCTACAAGAGGAGAGGCTGTACTTGATCTGACACTGACCAATGAACCTGGACAGGTGTCAGATCTCTCAGTGGGAGAGCATCTTGGGGATAGTGATCATAACTCTATCTCCTTTATGCTTCCATTGGAAAAAGAGAGGATCAGGCAAGCTAGGAAAGCGTTTATATGGAGTAAGGGGAAATATGAAGACATAAGGCAGCAAATTAGAGGAGTAAATTGGAAGGAGGTATTCTCGGGGAAATGTACTGAAGAGAGGTGGCAGTTTTTCAAGGAATGTCTGTCTTCTACAGGACAACGTTCCGAGCAGACAGGGAGAAGTTGGTAGGAAAAGTGAATCGTGTGGAGGACAGAGAAGATCTGCAGAGAGATTTGGACAGGCTGAGTGAGTGGGCGAGGATATGGCAAATGGAGTATAACGTTGAGAAATGCGAGGTTATACACTTTGGAGGAAATAATAACAAATGGGATTACTATCTCAATGGAAACAAATTAAAACATGCTACCGTGCAAAGGGACCTGGGGGTCCTTGTGCATGAGACGCAAAAGCCCAGTCTGCAGGTACAACAGGTGATCAAGAAGGCAAATGGGATGTTGGCCTATATTGCGAGGGGGATAGAATATAAAAGCAGGGATGTCTTGATGCACCTGTACAGGGCATTGGTGAGGCCGCAGCTGGAATACTGTGTGCAGTATTGGTCCCCTTATATGAGGAAGGATATATTGGCATTGGAGGGAGTGCAGAGAAGGTTCACCAGGTTGATACCGGAGATGAGGGGTTTGGATTATGAGGAGAGGCTGAGGAGATTGGGTTTGTACTCGTTGGAGTTTAGAAGGATGAGGGGGGATCTTATGGAGACTTATAAGATAATGCGGGGGCTGGATAGGGTGGAGGCGGAGAGATTCTTTCCACTTAGTAAGGAAGTTAAAACTAGAGGACACAGCCTCAAAATAAAGGGGGGTCGGTTTAAGACAGAGTTGAGGAGGAACTTCTTCTCCCAGAGGGTGGTGAATCTCTGGAATTCTCTGCCCACTGAGGTGGTGGAGGCTACCTCGCTGAATATGTTTAAAGCGCGGATGGATGGATTCCTGATCGGTAAGGGAATTAAGGGTTATGGGGATCAGGCGGGTAAGTGGTACTGATCCACGTCAGATCAGCCATGATCTTATTGAATGGCGGGGCAGGCTCGAGGGGCTAGATGGCCTACTCCTGCTCCTATTTCTTATGTTCTTATGTTCTTAAAGGAACTGTTGTGCACGAAAGCTGAGCAGGACCTAGTCGAGAAGAAAAGGAAAGCATACAAAAGGTTCAGAGAGCTTGGCGAAGATAGGGATCTAGATGAGTATATGGCTTGTAGGAAGGGACTAAAGAAGGAAATTAGGAGAGCCAGAAGGGGTCACGAGAAGGAATTGACAGGTAGGATTAAGGAAAACCAAAAGCGTTCTATAAATATGTGAAGAGTAAAAGGATGAGACGTGAAGGAATAGGGCCTGTAAATGGTGATGGTGGGAAAATCTGTATGGAACCAGTAGAAATGGCAGAGGTGCTCAATGAGTATTTTACCTCGGTTTTCACGGAGGAGAATGACCTGGGTGGATGTACTGCGGGCTTGCGGTGGACTGAAAAGATTGAGTATGTGGACTTTAAGAAAGAGGTTGTGCTGGAATCTTTGAATGGCATCAAGATAGATAAGTCGCGGGGTCCGGATGGGATGTACCCCAGGTTACTGTGGGAGGCGAGGGAAGAGATTGCAGAGCCTCTGGCAATGATCTTTGCTTCGTCGATGGAGACAGGAGAGGTGCCGGAGGATTGCGGATGTGGTTCCTATTTTCAAGAAGGGGAATAGGGATAGCCCAGGAAATTACCGACTGGTGAGTCTAACCTCAGTGGTTGGTAAGCTGATGGAGAAGATCCTGAGGGACAAGATTTATGAGCATTTAGAGAGGTTTAGTATGCTCAAGAATACTCAGCATGGCTTTGTCAAAGGCAGATCGTGCCTTACGAGCCTGGTGGAGTTCTTCGAAAGATTGAAAGGGTGCAGAGGCGATTTACAAGGATGTTGCCTGGATTGAGTGGCATGCCTTATGAGGATAGGCTGAGGGAGCTCGGTCTTTTCTCCTTGGAGAGACGTAGGATGAGAGGAGACCTAATAGAGGTATATTAGATTTTGAGAGACATAGATCGGGTGGACTCTCAGAGGCTTTTTCCCAGGGCGGAAACGGCTGCTACGAGAGGACACAGGTTTAAGGTGCTGGGGTGTAGGTACAGGGGAAATGTTAGGGGGATGTTTTTCACACAGAGGGTGGTGGGCGAGTGGAATCGGCTACCGTCAGTGGTGGTGGAGGCAAACTCAATAGGGTCTTTTAAGAGACTCCTGGATGAGAACATGGGACTTAATAGGATGGAGGGTTATAGGTCGGCCTAAAAGGTAGGGATATGTTCGGCACAACTTGTGGGGCCGAAGGGCCTGTTTTGTGCTGTGGTTTTCTATGTTTCTATGTTTCTATGTGACTAAACACATTGACGAAGGGAAAGCGGAAGATGTGGTTTGTATGGATTTTAGCAAGGCGTTCTATAAGGTCCCCCATGCAAGGCTTCTAGAAAAAGTGAGAGGGCATGGGATTCAAGGGGCTGCTGCCCTGTGGATCCAGAACTCGCTTGCCCAAAGGAGGCAGAGTGTATGTATAGATGGGTCTTTTTCTAAATGGACGTCGGTCACCAGTGGTGTGCCCCAGGGATCTGTTCTGGAACCCTTGCTGTTTGTCATTTTCACAAATGGCCTGGATGAGGAATTGGAGGGATGGGTTGGTAAGTTTGCCGGCGACACGAAGGTTGGTGGGGTTGTGGATAGTCTGGAGGGATGTCAGAAGTTACAGAGGGATATAGATAGGTTGCAAGACTGGGCGGAGAAGTGGCAGATGGACTTCAACCCAGATAAATGCGTAGTGGTCCATTTTGGCAGGTTAAATGGGATGAAGCAGTACAATATAAAGGAAAAGACTCTTAGTACTGTAGAGGATCAGAAGGACCTTGGGGTCCGGGTCCATAGGACTCTAAAATCGGCCCCGCAGGTGGAGGAGGTGGTTAAGAAGGCGTATGGTTTGCTGGCCTTTATCAATCGAGGGATTGAGTTTAGGAGTCCGAGGATAATGATGCAGCTATATAAGACCCTCGTCAGACCCCACTTGGAGTACTGTGCTCAGTTCTGGTCGCCTCATTACAGGAAGGATGTGGAAAAGATTGAAAGAGTGCAGAGGCGATTTACAAGGATGTTGCCTGGATTGAGTGGCATGCCTTATGATGATAGGCTGAGAGAGCTCGTTCTTTTCTCCTTGGAGAGACGTAGGTTGAGAGGAGACCTAATAGAGGTATATAAGATGTTGAGAGGCATAGATCGGGTGGACTCTCAGAGGCTTTTTCCCAGGGTGGAAATGGCTGCTCTGAGAGGACACAGGTTTAAGGTGCTGGGAGGTAGGTACAGGGGAAATGTTAGGGGGAATTTTTCACAGAGGGTGGTGGGCGAGTGGAATCGGCTGCCGTCAGTGGTGGTGGAGGCAAACTCAATCGGGTCTTTTAAGAGACTCCTGGATGAGTACATGGGACTTAATAGGATGGAGGGTTATAGGTAGGCCGAAAAGGTAGGGATATGTTCGGCACAACTTGTGGGGCCGAAGGGCTTGTTTTGTGCTGTAATTTTTCTATGTTCTATGTATGACATGTGTAGGCAACAGTGAGCAAATAAGATGTTTGAGGAGTATAAAAAGTGCAAGAAACTACTTAAGAAATCAGGAGGGCAACAAGAAGACATGAGGTTGCTTTGGCAGACAAGGTGAAGGATAATCCTAAGAGCTTCCACAGGTATATTAAGAGCAAAAGGATAGTAAGGGATAAAATTGGTCCTCTTGAAGATCAGAGTGGTCGGCTCTGTATGGAACCAAAAGAACTGGGGGGAGATATTAAATGGGTTTTTTGCATCCGTATTTACTAAGGAAACTGGCATGGAGTCTATGGAAATAAGGCAAACAAGTAGGGAGGTCATGGAACCTATACAGATTAAAGGGGAGGAGGTGCTTGCTGTCTTGAGGCAAATCAGAGTTGATAAATCCCCAGGAGCGGACAGGGTATTCCCTCGGACCTTGAAGGAGACTAGGGTTGAAATTGCAGGGGCCCTGGCAGATATAATTAAAATGTCGGTATCCACGGGTGAGGTGCCGGATGATTGGAGGATAGCTCATGTTGTTCCATTGTTTAAAAAAGGGTCAAAAAGTAATGCGGGAAATTATAGGCCGGTAAGTTTGACGTCAGTAGTAGGTAAATTATTGGAAGGAGTACTAAGAGATAGGATCTACAAATATTTGGATAGACAGGGACTTATTAGGGAGAGTCAACATGGCTTTGTGCGTGGTATGTCATGTTTAACCAATCTATTAGAGTTTTTCGAGGAAGTTACCAGGAAAGTGGATGAAGGGAAGGCAGTGGATGTTATCTACATGGACTTCAGTAAGGCCTTTGACAAGGTCCCGCATGGAAGGTTAGTCAGGAAGGTTCAGTCGCTAGGTATACATGGAGAGGTAGTAAATTGGATTAGACATTGGCTCAATGGAAGAAGCCAGAGAGTGGTAGTGGAGGATTGCTTATCTGAGTGGAGGCCTGTGACTAGTGGTGTGCCACAGGGATCAGTGCTGGGTCCATTGTTGTTTGTCATCTATATCAATGATCTGGATGATAATGTGGTAAATTGGATCAGCAAATTTCCTGATGGTACAAAGATTGGAGGTGTAGTGGACAGTGAGGAAGGTTTTGAAAGCTTGCAGAGGGATTTGAACCAGCTAAAAAAATGGGCTGAAAAATGGCAGATGGAGTTTAATGCAGACAAGTGTGAGGTATTGCACTTTGGAAGGACAAACCAAGGTAGAACATACAAGGTAAATGGTAGGACACTGAAGAGTGCAGTAGAACAGAGGGATCTGGGAATACAGATACATAATTCTCTAAAAGTGACGTCACAGGTAGATAGGGTTGTAAAGAGTGCTTTTGGTACATTGGCTTTTATAACTCAAAGTATTGAGTATAAGAGTTGGAATGTTATGGTGAGGTTGTATAAGACATTGGTGAGGCCGAGTTTAGAGTATTGTGAGCAGTTTTGGTCACCTAATTAAAGGAAGGAAATTAATAAGGTTGAAAGAGTGCAGAGAAGGTTTAAAAGGATGTTGCCAGGACTTGAGAAACTGAGTTACAGAGAAAGGTTGAATGGAGCGCAGAAGAACGAGGGGAGACTTGATAAAGGTGTATAAAATTATGATGGGTATAGATAGAGTGAATGCAAGCAGGCTTTTTCCACTGAGGCTAGGGAAGAAAATAACGAGAGGACATGGGTTAAGGCTGAGAGGGGAAAAGTTTAAAGGGAATATTAGGGGGGTCTACTTCACACAGAGAGTGGTGGGAGTGTGGAATGAGCTCCCAGATGAGGTGGTGAATGCAGGCTCACTTTTAACATTTAAGAAAAACTTGGACAGGTACATGGATGAGAGGGGTGTGGAGTGATATGGTCCCGGTGCAGTCAGTGGGACGAGGCACAAAAATGGTTCGGCACAGGCAAGAAGGGCCAAAAGGCCTGTTTCTGTGCTGTAGTGTTCTGTGGTTTTATGGTTGTATGTCAAACAAAAAGCCCATCTAAGTGAACCCCATTTGCCTGCATTTGGCCCATATCCCTCTAAACTTTTTCTATCCATGTATCTGTCCAAATGCCTTTTAAATATTGTCATTGTCCCTGCCTCAACCACATCCCCTGGTAGCTCATTCCACACAAGTACCACTCGCTGTTCCTTCATCAGGTGAGTGCTCACCTGATGAAGGAGCAGCGCTCCGACAGCTCGTGGCTTTTGCTACCAAATAAACCTGTTGGACTTTAACCTGGTGTTGTGAGACTTCTTACTGTATTCCTAATCAAACCCTGTCTTTCCAAATGCCTGTATATCTTATCCCTCATCTTGAAAAGATAGGCAGAATGAAAAATGAAGAGGAATAACCCTTACAGTTAAGGATGATGTAAAGATATTACTGAGAAAGGATCTTGGATCAGAAGAGCAAGAAATAGAATGAGTAGGGGTGGATAGCTTGATCTTGGTTTCAGATAAAGCTCGGCACAACATCGTGGGCCGAAGGGCCTGTTCTGAGCTGTACTGTTCTATGTTCTATGTTGTAAACCAGGATTAACAAGGGTCAGAAAATGCTGGTGGGAGTAATTTAATAGCACCTAAAGAGTAGTTATACAGGGCATTAAACCATAAATTATTGGAGCCTGTGACAAAGGCAATGTAATAATTGTGGAGGGCTTTAATCTCCATATAGGTTAAACCAATCAAATTGGCAAAGATGGTTTTAAAAACGAGTTTATAGAATACTTTCTTGACAGTTTCCTGAATAATATGTTGTAGAACCAGCTGGGGATAAATTTATTTTAGAGTTAATATTGTGCAATGAGACAAGGTTAATCAGGAATCTCACAATAGAATTTCTGCTTCATAATGCAATTGAATTCCATATTAAGTTCAATGTGACATATTCCAATCACAAAAAGGAGCTTTGGTAATGAAGAGACAGTTACCTCAGGTTGATTTAGTAAATGAACTAAAAGATGTGGCAGTAAAAGAACAATGAGAAACTTTTAAAATGTCCAGCAAAATATTCCATTAAAAAATAAATCTCAGGAAGGAAATTCCATCTGTTACTTAATAAAGAGGTACTATTACTATTAAATGATGGAAGTAAGTCTGAGATTGAGACTTAGAAATCAACAAAGGGCCACTAAAATTGATAAAAATGGGAAAAAATAGAAAATGAAAATGAAAATAGATTTACAAATATATAGAAAGGAGGGGAGCGAAAGTAAACAGTGGTTCCTTACAGGGGCAGAGATGAATAAAATTATGATGAGAAAGGAGGAAGTGGCAGAGGCATTGAACAAGTATTTTGTGTCTGTGTTCACAGGAGAACACAGGTAGCCTTGGGATTAAGAAGGGTGCGGAAATTAAGATAATTAATATCAGCAGTGTTATGATGGCCATGGGGGATCAGCAATAGATCTCCCCCTGGGCCTCGTAGAGCACAAGCTCCTCTAATAGGCAAGTGGAGGCTTGCCTAATAGGGGAGGAGCAGCGGGAGGTTTAAAACCAGCTGTCTCCACTCAGGCTGACAGTCGATAGACTCAGGACCGATCTGGACTCTGTAGCTGCTGAACAGTGTTCAGATCTCACTGTGAATAAAAGGGTGATTGGTGGTGGAAGACTGGCCTCGTTAAGATTATTACATTGGCAACAAGGATTAAAAGCGAGTTTTTTCTTCCCTCCATCTTTACTGTTGAGACAAGCAATGCTCTGGTAAGAAACATGCCTCTTTTCATGAAACTTGAAGCCTAAACATAGAAGATTGGGTTCTGTATGAAGAGCGCAGGCATTACTTTTCTCAGTAGCGAGGGGACGAGATCCTTTTGACAGCATGCAGGATCCCGACCTTCAGTGTAATCAAAAGCTTGCTGTAACCGAATGCCCCAGACTCCAAAACCTTGAATGAATTTGTAGACTTGGTTAAAAGCGATTATGACCCAAAACCTTCCATAATATTCCCGCGATACTGCTTTTACATAGCAGGGTGAACCCCTGGGGAATCTGTCACAGCATTTCTGACCACATTGCAAAAGTTGTGCCACTCCTGAATGACATGTTGTGAGATAGACTGGTCTGTGGAATTAACAAGGTGACAGTCAAAAAAAACTATTGGCAGAACCCAGTTTGAATTATATAAGTATTAAGACAGCTCCAATATTGGAGAATGCAGAGAAAGGAGTTCAGGAGCTACAGGGAACATCAAATAGCAATGTCCTCCGATTGGAGGAAAGAACTCATACAACGTTCCTGCCTCAACTGAAAACAATGTTATCAGTAAAATATCCCAGCATGCTATTTTGAGATTAGGCCAAGGCCAATGGATTGTACTTTGCAGAAAGGCCCATAGCCAGGGACAGTTCAATTAAATCGCATCTCCATCACAAAGGTACCTGGGATACCTGAAGTCCTGGTCTTTGACAATGGCACTGCTGTTACTAGCACCGAGATTCAGACCTTCACGCTTTCCAACAGAATCAAACATATTAGGACAGTTTTTAAAAAATTTAATATAAAAGGAAGTTAAGTCGGGGGAGTGTCCTCTTTGTTCCACCGGAGCAGGGGAGAGAGGAGCGTTTTGCGAGTACAGCTAAAGAGGGTAAGACAGTGAATTTTTTTACTTACTTTTTCGCGGGTTTTCGAGTGTTCGGGTTTTTAGAAGTTTAGGCTCGTTTTAGAAAAGCGGAAGTAGGCCGCCCGTGGGGCAATCTGGGAAGGCGTGTAGTTTTTTTTGAAGTGCGCGGGAGGTTTAAAAAGCAGGCCGCAGTGTACAGCGGGCAGTGTCGGGAGCGGGCAGGGGAGTGAGTGTCCAAAGATGTGCGGGTTAGGTTGATTGGCCAGGTTAAAAATTGCCCCTTAGAGTCCTGGGATGCGTAGGTTAGAGGGATTAGCGGGTAAATGTGTGGGGGTAGGGCCTGGGTGGGATTGTGGTCGGTGCAGACTCGATGGGCCGAATGGCCTCCTTCTGCACTGTAGGGTTTCTATGATTTCTATGATTTCTATGAGTGGGAAGCAGAGTGTGAGCTGTAAGGGCTTTGGCTCACAGGGCTTCGGGGGACAGGGCGAGCAGGGGTGAGTTTTAATTCTTAGTTTTTAATTCTTATTTACTTTTCTCTGTGTACCTTGGTATGAAGGGTCAAATATGAGTGTGTTGTTCCCAGTGTAGGATGTGGGAGGTCCTGGAGGCGCCTGGCCTCCCGGACATCCACATCTGTGAGGGGTGTGTCAAGCTGTGGTTCCTGAGGGACTGTGTTACGGAGCTGGAACTGCAGCTCGAGGAAGCAAAGAGTTGGAATAAATGGGTGCTTTTCTGGTTGGCAGATGGTGACTAGTGGCGTGCCGCAGGGATCGGTACTGGGCCTCAACTGTTTACTATTTACATAAATGATCTGGAGGAGGGGACTGAGTGTAGGGTAACAAAGTTTGCAGACGACACAAAGATAAGTGGGAAAGTGAATTGCGTGGAGGAAGCGGAAGGTCTGCAGAGAGATTTGGACAGGCTGAGTGAGTGGGCGAGGGTCTGGCAGATGGAATATAACGTTGGCAAATGCGAGGTTATTCACTTTGGAAGAAATAATAGCAAATTGGATTATTATTTAAATGGAAAAAAATTACAACATGCTACTGTGCAAAGGGACCTGGGGGTCCTTGTGCATGATTTGCAAAAACTCAGTCTGCAAGTACAACAGGTGATCAAGAAGGCAAATGGGATGTTGGCATTTATCGCGAGGGGGATAGAATATAAAAGCAGAGAAGTCTTGCTGCATCTGTACAAGGCATTGGTGAGGCCGCAGCTGGAATACTGTGTGCAGTTTTGGTCCCCTTACTTGCGAAAGGATATATTGGCCTTGGAGGGAGTGCAGAGAAGGTTCACCAGGTTGATACTGGAGATGAGGGGTGTAGATTATGAGGAGAGATTGAGGAGATTAGGTTTGTACTCGTTGGAGTTTAGAAGGATGAGGGGTGATCTTATAGAGACATATAAGATAATGAAGGGGCTGGATAGGGGAGAAGTGGAGAGATTCTTTCCACTTAGAAAGGAAACCAGAACTAGAGGGCACAGCCTCAAAATAAAGGGGGGTCAGTTTAGGAGAGTTGAGGAGGAACTTCTTCTCTCAGAGGGTGGTGAATCTCTGGAATTCTCTGCCCACTGAAGTGGTGGAGGCTACCTCGTTGAATATGTTTAAATCACGGATAGATGGATTCCTGATCGGTAAGGGAAATTAAGGGTTATGGGGAGCAGGCGGGTAAGTGGAACTGATTCACTTTAGATCAGCCATGATCTTATTGAATGGCGGGGCAGGCTCGAGGGGCTAGATGGCCTACTCCTGCTCCTATTTCTTATGTTCTTACTTTCTTATCTTAGGCTGGTAAGGGAGAATGAGGAGGTGATAGACAAGAGCTATCATCAGGTGGTCACACCAGGGCCACGGGTGGAGGCCAAGTGGGTGACGGCCAGGAAGGGTAAAGCTTGGGTGATTGAGAGCACCCCAGTGGATGTGCCCCTACACAACAAGTACTCCTGCCTGAGCACTGCTGGGGGGTACAGCCCACCTGGGGGAAGCAGCAGTGGCCGTGTCTCTGGAATGGAGTCCGGCCCTGTAACTCAGAGGGCTAAGGAAAGGAGGAGGAAGGCAGTATTAATCGGGGACTTGGCAGTAAGAGGGTCGGACAGGTGTTTTTGCGGAGGCAGGCGGGAGTCTCGAATGGTGGTCTGCCTCCCTGAGGCCGGGATCCAGGATGCCACTGGTCGACTCCCAGAAATCCTGATGGGGGAGGGAGAGGAGCCAGAGGTAGCGGTACATATTGGTACCGCTGATGTGGGAAGGAAGGGGGAAGGGGTCATGAAAAGAGAGTATAGGGAATTAGGGAGACAGCTGAGAAGGAGGAAAGCAAAGGTAGTAATCTCAGGATTGCTGCCTGTGCCACGGGAAGGTGAGGGCAGGAATGGAGTGAGGTGGAGGATGAATGTATGGCTGAGGGACTGGTGCAGGGGGCAGGGATTCAGGTTCCTAGACCATTGGGACCTCTTTAGGGGCAGATGTGACCTGTACACAAAAAACGGGTGGCACTTGAATCCCAGGCGGACCAATATCCTGGCAGGAAGGTTGGCTAAGGCTGCTGGGGAGAGTTTAAACCAGATAGGCTGAGGGGAGAGGATCGAGACGAGGTGACTGGGAGCGAGGAAGTTAGCTCGCAAACAGAGAAGGGTTATAGACAGTGCAAGAGGGAGGATGGACGGGAGATAGAGAAGGGGAGAGCTCAGACCAAAGGATTGAGATGTGTTTACTTTAATGCCAGGAGTACAGTGAATAAAGGGGATGAGCTCAGAGCGTGGATCGATGCCTGGAAGTGTGATGTGGTGGCCATTACGGAGACTTGGATGTCTCAGGGACAGGACTGGATACTCCAGGTGCCAGGATTCAGATGTTTCAGGAAGGACAGGGAGGGAGGCAAGAGAGGGGGTGAAGTGGCACTGCTGATCAGGGATAATGTCACAGCTGTAGAGAAGGTGTATGCTGTGGAGGGATTGTCCACAGAGTCTCTGTGGGTGGAAGTTCGGAGTGGGAAGGGGTCGATCACTTTGCTGGGAGTTTTCTATAGGCTGCCCAATAGTAACAGGGAGGTGGAGGAACAGATAGGGAAACAGATCCTGGAGAGATGCAATAATAGCAGAGTTGTTGTGATGGGAGACTTTAATTTCCCAAACATAGATTGGAATATCCCGAGGGTAAGGGGATTGGATGGGGAGGAGTTCGTTAGGTGTGTTCAGGAGGGTTTCCTGACACAGTATGTGGACAAGCCTACAAGAGGAGAGGCTGTACTTGAGCTGATACTGACCAATGAACCTGGACAGGTATCAGGTCTCTCAGTGGGAGAGCATCTTGGGGATAGCGATCATAACTCTATCTCCTTTATGCTTCCATTGGAAAAAGAGAGGATCAGGCAAGCTAGGAAAGCGTTTATATGGAGTAAGGGGAAATATGAAGACATAAGGCAGCAAATTAGAGGAGTAAATTGGAAGGAGGTATTCTCGGGGAAATGTACTGAAGAGAGGTGGCAGTTTTTCAAGGAATGTCTGTCTAGAGATCTACAGGACAACGTTCCGAGCAGACAGGGAGAAGTTGGTAAGCTAAAGGAACCGTGGTGCACGAAAGCTGTGCGTGACCTAGTCAAGAAGAAAAGGAAAGCATACAAAAGGTTCAGAGAGCTTGGCGAAGATAGGGATTTAGAGGAGTATACGGCTTGTAGGAAGGGACTAAAGAAGGAAATTAGGAGAGCCAGAAGGGGTCACGAGAAGGCCTTGGCAGGTAGGATTAAGGAGAACCCTAAGGCGTTCTATAAATATGTGAAGAGTAAAAGGATGAGACGTGAAGGAATAGGGCCTATAAAAGGTGAAGGCGGGAAAGTCTGTACGGAACCAGTAGAAATGGCAGAAGTGCCTAATGAGTATTTTGCCTCGGTTTTCACAGAGGAGAAGGACCTGGGTGGATGTACTGCGGGCTTGCGGTGGACTGAAAAGATTGAGTATGTGGACTTGAAGAAAGAGGTTGTGCTGGAATCTTTGAATGGCATCAAGATAGATAAGTCGGCAGGCCGGATGGAATGTATCCCAGGTTACTGTGGGAGGCGAGGGAAGAGATTGCAGAGCCTCTGGCGATGGTCTTTGCGTCGCCGATGGAGACGGGAGAGGTGCCGGAAGATTGTGGATGTGGTTCCTATTTTCAAGAAGGGGAATAGGGATAGCCCAGGAAATTATCGACGGTGAGTCTAACCTCAGTGGTTGGTAAGCTGATGGAGAAGATCCTGAGGGACAAGATTTATGAACATTTAGAGAGGTTTAGTTTGCTCAAGAATACTCAGCATGGCTTTGTCAAGGGCAGATCGTGCCTTACGAGCCTGGTGGAGTTCTTTGAAAATGTGACTAAACACATTGACGAAGGGAAAGCGGTAGATGTGGTTTATATGGATTTTAGCAAGGCGTTCGATAAGATCCCCCATGCAAGGCTTCTAGATAAAGTGAGAGGGCATGGGATCCAAGGGGCTGCTGCCCTGTGGATCCAGAACTGGCTTGCCCAAAGGAGGCAGAGAGTGTGTGTAGATGGGTCTTTTTCTAAATTGAGGTCGGTCACCAGTGGTGTGCCCCAGGGATCTGTTCTGGGACCCTTGCTGTTTGTCATTTTCATAAATGACCTGGATGAGGAAGCGGAGGGATGGGTTGGTAAGTTTGCCGACGACACGAAGGTTGGTGGGGTTGTCTGGAGGGATGTCAGAAGTTACAGAGGGACATCGATAGGATGCAAGACTGGGCGGAGAAGTGGCAGATGGACTTCAACCCAGATAAATGCGTAGTGGTCCATTTTGGCAGGTCAAATGGGATGAAGGAGTACAATATAAAGGGAAAGACTTTTAGTACTGCAGAGGATCAGAAGGACCTTGGGGTCCGGGTCCATAGGACTCTAAAATCGGCCCCGCAGGTGGAGAAGGTGGTTAAGAAGGCGTATGGTGTGCTGGCCTTTATCAATCGAGGGATTGAGTTTAGGAGTCGGGGATAATGATGCAGCTATATAAGACCCTCGTCAGACCCCACTTGGAGTACTGTGCTCAGTTCTGGTCGCCACATTACAGGAAGGATGTGGAAAAGATTGAAAGGGTGCAGAGGAGATTTACAAGGATGTTGCCTGGATTGAGTGGCATGCCTTATGAGGATAGGCTGAGGGAGCTCGCTCTTTTCTCCTTGGAGAGATGAAGGATGAGAGGAGATCTAATAGAGGTATATAAGATGTTGAGAGGCATAGATCGGATGGACTCTCAGATGCTTTTTCCCAGGGTGGAAATGGCTGCTACGAGAGGACACAAGTTTAAGGTGCTGGGGGTAGGTACAGGGGAAATATTAGGGGGAAGTTTTTCACACAGAGGGTGGTGGGCGAGTGGAATCGGCTGCTGTCAGTGGTGGTAGAGGCAAACTCAATAGGGTCTTTTACGAGACTCCTGGATGAGTACATGGGACTCAATAGGATGGAGGGTTATAGGTAGGCCTAAAAGGTAGGGATATGTTCGGCACAACTTGTGGGGCCGAAGGGCCTGTTTTGTGCTGTAATTTTTCTCTGTTTCTATGTTTCTAAAAACAGAAAAATGCTGGAAAACTGCCCATTCCTCAGGCAGTCCTTTACCAAGCTGTAGCTTAGATTTGCCATTCACGTATTCTGATCACTTTGTGGATACCTTCAGCACCTTCTCAGCCTTCTGCATACTCCTTTACATTCCCTTTGTCCAGTTTGCATTTTTCTGTTTTACTTTCAGATTCCAGCAGCCACAGTATTTTGTGTTTACATTAGGGCAGCGCCGTATCACCCGGCATTGGATGGGCTGGCTGAACGAGTGGTGCAAATCTTTAAACGCAGCATGAAGAAGGAACTGGCAGCGTCCATAAAGACCAAACTGATTTTTATTAGACTGCAGGCTATCCGTCACACAATGACAGCGGAATTATTAATGGGACGGAGGCTTCAGACAAGATTAAGCTTAATGTTCCCAAACCTGGCAGGGAGGGTGGAGTCCTAACAAGAGATCCAGAGAAAGCACCATAATTCTGTAAGGACAGACAGAACATTCAAAACCGGTGACCCAGTCCATGTGAGGAACTTCCGGGACAGCCTCAGCTGGGTTCCCGGGATTATAACGGAGAAAACAAGGTCTGTGTTTTATAAGGTCCAAGTGCAGGGCAAGACTGGCAGGAAGCACCTGAACCATCTCAGGAGTACATTGCTCAGGAGTACTGTGCCCACTCCAGTCCAATACCGGCATCTCCACATCTCAAGAGTAGGGAGCCTGTGCCAGCGCAGGCCTCATTACGACTACTGCCTGCTTCGACTCTCGAATGGAAGTTGACCTCATACCGGCCCCTCTGGATGATAAAGATATGGACTGCTACACGAAAGCAGAAAAAACAGCGCTCCAATTGAAGCGAGAGCGCCAGAAGAACCAGTGTCGGGGGCTTTGTGGCGCCCCCTTCGGAAGCGAAGGTTTCCAATCTGCTTCACACCCCCTGATCCAGTCCTGCTTCTTGTTAACCCCTGGCTGATCACTAAGCGGCAGATAAGAACCCCCATGGCGGGAGTACCGGGGAAGAACGGACTTGAGGGTGGAGAGATGTTAAGTTGGCTCCAGAGGATCAAGACTAGATCTCCCTGTGGGCCTCATAGAGTATGAGCTCCCCGATTAGGCAAGTGGAGGTTCACCCAATAGGGAAGAAATAGCGGGCAGGGAGGTTTATAACCAGCTGGCTCCACTATGGCCAGCAGTTGATAGACTTGGGACCGATCTGCACTCTGTAACTGTTGAAAGACATTCAGATATGATAGTAAATTAAAGGATGATTATTGATGGAAGACCGACCTCAGTAAGATTATTACAGAGAAAAAGCACTGGAGAAACTTAAGAGACTAAAAAATAACAAATCCCCAGAACCTACAGCTTAGGGCTCTAAATGTGTAAGTTGTAGAGATAATGGATGTTCTGGTTATAATTTTCCAGAATTCCCCAGATTTTGGCACACTAGCTCTGAGCTATAAAGGGAATAATCCTTGTGTCGTCTTCACCACCTTATCTAGGATCACCGACTCTTATGAAATGAAAAATGGAATCCTTTGACTGGGGAAATGGGGTGGGGGTGGAGTATGAGAGCGGCAGAATTTCTCTGACCATAACGATATGGTACATTAAATACGGTAAGAAGTCTCACAACACCAGGTTAAAGTCCAACAGGTTTATTTGGTAGCAAATACCATAAGCTTTCGGAGCGCTGCTCCTTCGTCAGATGGAGTGGAAATGTGCTCTCAAACAGTGCAGAGACACAAAATCAAGTTACAGAATACTGATTAGAATGCGAATCCCTACAGCCAGCCAGGTCTTAAAGGTACAGACAATGTGGGTGGAGGAAGCATTCAACACAGGTTAAAGAGATGCGTATTGTCTCCAGACAGAACAGCCTGCAAGTCCAGGAGGCAAGCCGTGGGGGTTACTGATAATGTGACATAAATCCAACATCCCGTTTTAGGCCGTCCTCATGTGTGCGGAACTTGGCTATCAGTTTCTGCTCAGCGACTCTGCGCTTTCGTGTGTCGTGAAGGCCGCCTTGGAGAACGCTTACCTGAAGATCCAAGGCTGAATGCCCGTGACTGCTGAAGTGCTCCCCCACAGGAAGGGAACAGTCTTGCCTGGTGATTGTCGAGCGGTGTTCATTCATCCGTTGTCGTAGCGTCTGCATGGTTTCCCCAATGTACCATGCCTCGGGACATCCTTTCCTGCAGCGTATCAGGTATCTGCCTCCCAAAGATACACAAGGCAAACACACCCGGCCGTCCCATCGTTTCAGGCAATGGAACCCTGTGCGAGAACCTCTCCGGCTATGTCGAGGGCATCTTGAAACCCATTGTACAAAGAACCCCCAGTTTTTGTCGCGACACTACGGACTTCCTACAGAAACTCAGCGCACATGGAGCAGTTGAACCAGGAGCACTCCTCGTCACAATGGATGTCTCAGCACTCTACACCAGCATCCCCCACGATGATGGCATTGCTGCAACGGCCTCAGTACTCAATGCCGTCAACTGCCAGTTTCCAGATGCAATTTTACAACTCATCCGCTTCATCCTGGACCACAATGTCTTCACCTTCAACAACCAGTTCTTCATCCAGACACACGGAACAGCCATGGGGACCAAATTAGCACCTCAATATGCCAACATCTTCATGCACAGGTTCGAACAAGACTTCTTCACCGCACAGGACCTTCAACCGATGCTATCCACTAGATACATCGATGATATTTTCTTCCTTTGGACTCATGGTGAGCAATCACTGAAACAACTATATGATGACATCAACAAGTTCCATCCCACCATCAGACTCACCATGGACTACTCTCCGGAATCGGTTGCATTCTTGGACACACGCATCTCCATTAAGGATGGTCACCTCAGCACCTCACTGTACCGCAAGCCCAGGGATAACCTCACGATGCTCCACTTCTCCAGCTTCCACCCTAAATACGTTAAAGAAGCCATCCCCTACGGACATGCCCTCCGTATACACAGGATCTGCTCGGATGAGGAGGATCGCAACAGACACCTCCAGATGCTGAAAGATGCCCTCATAAGAACAGGATATGGCGCTTGACTCATCGATCAACAGTTCCGACGCGCCACAGTGAAAAACCGCACCGACCTCCTCAGAAGACAAACACGGGACACAGTGGACAGAGTACCCTTCGTCGTCCAGTACTTCTCCGGAGCGGAGAAGCTACGACATCTCCTCCGGAGCCTTCAACATGTAATTGATGAAGACGAACATCTCGCCAAGGCCATCCCCACACCCCCACTTCTTGCCTTCAAACAACCGTGCAACCTCAAACAGACCATTGTCCACAGCAAACTACCCAGCCTTCAGGAGAACAGTGACCACGACACCACACAACCCTGCCACAGCAACCTCTGCAAGACGTGCCGGATCATCGACACGGATGCCATCATCTCATGTGAAAACACCATCTACCAGGTACATGGTACCTACTCTTGCAACTCGGCCAACGTGGTCTACCTGATACGCTGCAGGAAAGGATGTCCTGAGGCATGGTACATTGGGGAAACCATGCAGACGCTATGACAACGGATGAATGAACACCGCTCGACAATGCACTTCAGCAGTCACGGGCATTCAGCCTTGGATCTTCAGGTAAGCGTTCTCCAAGGCGGCCTTCACGACACACGACAGCGCAGAGTCGCTGAGCAGAAACTGATAGCCAAGTTCCGCACACATGAGGACGGCCTAAACCGGGATGTTGGATTTATGTCACATTATCAGTAACCCCCACAGCTTGCCTCCTGGACTTGCAGGCTGTCCTGTCTGGAGACAATACGCATCTCTTTAACCTGTGTTGAATGCTCCCTCCACCCACATTGTCTGTATCTTTAAGACCTGGCTGGTTGTAGGGATTCGCATTCTATTCAGTATTCTGTAACTTGATTTTGTGTCTCTGTGCCCTGTTTGAGAGCACATTTCCACTCCATCTGACGAAGGAGCAGCGCTCCGAAAGCTTATGGTATTTGCTACCAAATAAACCTGTTGGACTTTAACCTGGTGTTGTGAGACTTCTTACTGTGTTCACCCCAGTCCAACGCCGGCATCTCCACATCATGACATTAAATACGAACAGCCGTGGTCACACATGCTTCTCTGGGCACTTCAGTCTAATGCCACCTTGTGGCTAATTCTAGGAATGCAGTAATAACACGAGAAATACAGGATAAATATCACCCTAACACGAAACAATAAGGAACACAGGACAATAAGTGAAATTACTGGATGATCCCATAAAAAATGGGACAGCTGTTCACACTGAGCTGATTTACCTGTCCGGCTACCGATAAGGATCTCTAGACACACACTCTAAGGTCTCTCTATTCCTCTACACTTTTCAGAATCCTACCATTTATTGCTTCTTCTCCCCAGATGCATTGTATCACTCCTCCCTAGATTGAATTCCACTTGCTAAATTTCTCCCCACCTGACCAGCCCATTGACATCTTCCTTAAGTCTACAGCTATCCTCTTCATTAGCAATCACATGGATAAGTTTCACATCATCTGCAAACTTCTTAATCATTATCCCTACATTTAAGTCTAAATCATTTGTATATACAACAAACATCAAGGGACCCAGTACTGAGCCCTGTAAAACCCTACCAGAAACAGTCTTCCAGTCACAAAAACACGACCCTTTCCTTTCTGCCACTGTGCTAATTTTAGATCCAACTTGCTACACTTCTTTGGCTCCCATGAGCTTTTAATTTGCTGATCAGTCTGCCACGTGGGACCTTGTCAAAAGTTTTTCTAAAACCCATGCAGACTACATTAAGTGTGGGACTGTCATTGGCTCTCCTTGTTATCGCCTCAAAATATTCAATCAAGTTAGTCAGGCATGCCTTCCTTTAGGAAATCTATGCTAACTGTCCTTGATTAATCAGTGTAACTCTAAACGATGATTTATACCATCTCTCACAATCTTTCCAGTAATCTGCCCAACTATCGGCTGTCCCAGGCCCCTTCCTGATGTTGGATGGTCAGAGACCACAGCATGCACACAGAAAAGTGTAACTAAGTCATGTTTTACTGAGTGCAGAGTTGGGATGAGCAGAAGAAGCTTCTTCTGGCTGCACATTAAAACCATGAGCCACTACTTGGCAGCACTCACCCCTCAGGATAAGTTGGTCGTGGATATTGCAGGATTCAGTGTATCTAAAACAGAACTGACTTTGTAAAATAGGACTGACTGCCTGCACTGACTGTTTCCACTCTCACTGTTGTAAAGTAGGACTGAATGTGTGAGAATAGAAATTAAAGACACAGGATGGAATTTTATGACTCTTCCCACTGATGGAATCATCTGGTCCCATTGGAGTCAATGGAGTTTTAAACAGCTTGCTGTGTTTACCAGCCCTGCCCCCGCTGTACTAGAGCCATAAAATTCCACCAAAGTATACGGCAATAATTTCAAATTTAAAAAGTAACAATAATTTCTGGCTTGCTTCCAACAGGAGAAGGTACAGCCTTGCCAATGTGATCAGCTTGAATACAGATAGTGACTGAGTCAGGAGGGTGGGTTCAACCTGGTGTTCTACATCTTGGTCTCACTGTCCATGGGCTTCTCGTTCTCACTGTCCTGGCAGATAAGCTGGTAGGGTTTCTTCATCTCATTTTCCTCAATGACAGAGTTGCCAGCCTCGGCATCCATTTTCTGAAGCTCGTGGCGTGAGAGGTGCTCTACAATGCCGGCTCCCAATGAGTCTCCCAGCACGTTGGTCATTGTGCGCAGTCGATCCCTACAAAATCAATCAACAACATACAACATTTAAGTTCCTGAGGGGTGGATATGGAGAGGATGTTTCCTCTTGTGGAAGAATTTAGAACTATGGGGGTCAATGTTTAAAAATAAGGGCTTGCCCATTTAAGGTAGAGATGAGGAGATTTCTTTTCTCTCAGAGGGTTAGTGAGATTTTGGAAAACTCTTCCTCAAAAGTGGTTGAGGCAGAGCCTTTGAATCTCTTTAAAGCAGAACTAGATAGATTCTTAATAAGCAGAGGGGTGAAAGGTTATTGGGATAGACGAGAATGTAAAGTTGAGATCAGCCATGGTCTTATTGAACAGCGGTGCAGGCTTGAGGGGCCGATTGACCTATTCTTGTTCCTAATTCATGTTAACCAACCATGTGGAATAGACATGAGTACAGAAATGAGGACTTGAATTAAACATTGGAGTGTTTAAAGTTTTTAGAAAAGATATAAAAGGATAACAGGAAGTTGGAGTAGCTGTACAGTAGCTGGAAGATACCAGTGGGATGCCAGAGCTCCAGGAGTGTCAGGGGCACAGGTGAGTGCAGTGGCCGTCACTAAGGAGAAGGTTCTGGAGAAACTGAAAGGATGGAAGGTGGATAAATCATCTGGACCAGATGGACTACACCCCAGGGTTCTAAAAGAGATAGCTGAGGAAATTGTGGAGGAATCACTGGAGGCAGGGAGGGTCCCAGAGGACTGGAAAGTAGCAAATATAACAGCACTGTTTAAGAAGGGAGGGGCAGCAGATGGGAAATTATAGGCCGGTTAGCCTGACTTCAGTCATTGGCAAGATTTAAGAGTCCATTATTAAAGATGAGATCGCAGAGTACTTAAAAGTGCATGATAAAGTAGGACTGAGTCAGCACAGCTTTGTCAAGGGGAGGTCATGTCTGACAAATCTGTTAGAGTTCTTTGAGGAGGTAACAAGGAAGTTAGATAAAGGAGAACCAGCGGACATGATTTATTTAGATTTCCAGAAGGCCTTTGACAAGGTGCCGCATAGGAGACTTAAATAAGTTAAGATCCTATGATGCTAAGCATCCTGCCATGGATAGAGGATTGGCTGACTGGCAGAACATAGAACATAGAACATTACAGCGCAGAACAGGCCCTTCGGCCCACGATGTTGCACCGACCAGTTAAAAAAAAAACTGTGACCCTCCAACCTAAACCAATTTCTTTTCGTCCATGAACCTATCTACGGATCTCTTAAACGCCCCCAAACTAGGCGCATTTACTACTGATGCTGGCAGGGCATTCCAATCCCTCACCACCCTCTGGGTAAAGAACCTACCCCTGACATCGGTTCTATAACTACCCCCCCTCAATTTAAAGCCATGCCCCCTCGTGCTGGATTTCTCCATCAGAGGAAAAAGGCTATCACTATCCACCCTATCTAAACCTCTAATCATCTTATATGTTTCAATAAGATCCCCTCTTAGCCGCCGCCTTTCCAGCGAAAACAATCCCAAATCCCTCAGCCTCTCCTCATAGGATCTCCCCTCCATACCAGGCAACATCCTGGTAAACCTCCTCTGCACCCTCTCCAAAGCCTCCACATCCTTCCTGTAATGTGGGGACCAGAACTGCACACAGTACTCCAAGTGCGGCCGCACCAGAGTTGTGTACAGTTGCAACATAACGCTACGACTCCTAAATTCAATCCCCCTACCAATAAACGCCAAGACACCATATGCCTTCTTAACAACCTTATCTACTTGATTCCCAACTTTCAGGGATCTATGCACACATACACCTAGATCCCTCTGCTCCTCCACACTATTCAAAGTCCTCCCGTTAGCCCTATACTCAACACATCTGTTATTCCTACCAAAGTGAATTACCTCACACTTCTCCGCATTAAACTCCATCCGCCACCTCTCGGCCCAACTTTGCAACCTGTCTAAGTCTTCCTGCAAACTACGACACCCTTCCTCACTGTCTACCACACCACCGACTTTGGTGTCATCAGCAAATTTGCTAATCCACCCAACTATACCCTCATCCAGATCATTAATAAATATTACAAACAGCAGTGGCCCCAAAACAGATCCCTGAGGTACACCACTTGTAACCGCACTCCATGATGAATATTTACTATCAACCACCACCCTCTGTTTCCTATCCGCTAGCCAATTCCCGATCCAATTTCCTAGATCACCCCCAATCCCATACATCTGCATTTTCTGCAGAAGCCTACCATGGTGAACCTTATCAAACGCCTTACTAAAATCCATATATACCACGTCCACTGCCTTGCCCCCATCCACCTCCTTGGTCACTTTCTCAAAAAACTCAATAAGGTTAGTAAGGCACGACCTACCTGCCACAAAACCATGCTGACTATCACCTATCAATTCATTACTCTCCAAATAACTATAAATCCTATCCCTTATAATTTTTTCCAACATCTTGCCGACAACAGAAGTGAGACTCACCGGTCTATAATTCCCGGGGAAGTCTCTGTTCCCCTTCTTAAACAATGGGACAACATTCGCTAACCTCCAATCTTCTGGTACTATACCAGAGGCCAACGACGACCTGAAGATCAGAGCCAGAGGCTCTGCAATCACTTCTCTTGCCTCCCAGAGAATCCTTGGATAAATCCCATCCGGACCAGGGGATTTATCTATTTTCAGACCCTCCAGAATA
Organism: Mustelus asterias; assembly: GCF_964213995.1. Classification (NCBI taxonomy): domain Eukaryota; kingdom Metazoa; phylum Chordata; class Chondrichthyes; order Carcharhiniformes; family Triakidae; genus Mustelus; species Mustelus asterias. Next base: position 147,147,065 of record NC_135806.1, on the reverse strand, counting down.
TCCTGCACATCCTCCTTATCAACTGTAATACTGTCTATTCTACTCCCCTGCAACCCAGTGTCCTCCTCAGCTATATTCATGTCCCCTTGCGTGAACACCGAAGAGAAATATTGGTTCAATGCTTCACCAATCTCCTCCGGAAGGCAGAGAGTGGGGATAAAGGGGTCTTTTTCAGGATGGCAGCCGGTGACTAGTGGTGTACCTCAGGGGTCGGTGCTGGGACCACAACTTTTCACAATATACATTAACAATTTGGAGGAAGGAACTGAAGGCATTGTTGCTAAGTTTGCAGATGATACAAAGATATGTAGAGGGACAGGTAGTATTGAGGAAGCAGGGGGGCTGCAGAAGGACTTGGACAGGTTAGGAGAGTGGGCAAAGAAGTGGCAGATGGAATACAATGTGGAAAAGTGTGAGGTTATGCACTTTGGAAGGAGGAATGGGGAAATGCTTAGGAAATCAGAAGCACAAAGGGACTTGGAAGTCATTGTTCAAGATTCTCTGAAGGTTAACATGCAGGTTCAGTCGGCAGTTAGGAAGGCAAATGCAATGTTAGCATTCATGTCGAGAGGGCTAGAATACAAGAGCAGGGATGTACTTCTGAGGCTGTGTAAGGCTCTGGTCAGACCCCATTTGGAGTATTGTGAGCAGTTTTGGGCCCCGTATCTAAGGAAGGATGTGTTGGCCTTGGAAAGGGTCTAGAGGAGGTTCACAAGAATGATCCCTGGAATGAAGAGCTTGTTGTATGAGGAACAGTTGAGGACTCTGGGTCTGTACTCGATGGAGTTTAGAAGGATGAGGGGGATGTTATTGAAACTTATAGGATATTGCGAGGCCTGGATAGAGTGGATGTGGAGAGGATGTTTCTATTAGTAGGAAAATCTAGAACCAGAGGGCACAACGTCAGGCTAAAGGGACGATCCTTCAAAACAGAGATGAGGAGGAATTTCTTCAGCCAGAGAGTGGTGAATCTGTGGAACTCTTTGTCGCAGAAGGCTGTGGAGGCCAGGTGATTGAGTGTCTTTAAGACAGAGATAGATAGGTTCTTGATTAATAAGGGGATCAGGGGTTATGGGGAAAAGGCAGGAGAATGGGGATGAGAAAAATATCAGCCATGATTGAATGGTGGAGCAGATTTGATCGGCTGAGTGGCCTTATTCTGCTCCCATCTCTTATGGTCTTAGTATTTATTAGAGATAGCAAAATGAATCAAACCAAATGCTGCAGCTACCAGTAAGGCAGACACAGAATCATTTGGATAGAGATAAAAGATGTTAAAAGATCAATCACACTAATTGGCCGAATCTGCACTCATTCAGTAGGAGAGTGGAGGAAAAATATTATGTTTATATGTTTTCAAGAGGTCGACATTACCCCTAACCTTCTTCTGAATAATTGTAAATAGAAATGCAGAATGGGACACACAGACATGAGACTACTCAGGAGTGAGATGTAGACAGAGTCAGGAATTGGGAATTTGGTTCAGGTGGGAATTCAGGGCAAACTCCAGCCTTCCATTCTCTATCTCCAAGCAAGGTGAGTGTAACGTTCTATTGCATTGTGTGTGTCAATTATTGACTAATTAAATAAATAAGGTAGGACATGCAGACTACGTGCTGGTTAGGTACATTACATTTCTATGATTTCTATGATTAGCCATACTAAATTCTCCCTCAGTGTACCCGAACAGGTGCCGGAGTATGGTGACTAGGGGATTTTCACAGTAACTTAATTGCAGTGTTGCTGTAAGCCTACTTGTGACAATAATAAATAAACTTTAAACTTTAAAAAACTTTAAACTTTAGACAATCATTTCTGTAGAAAGTGTCGCTTAGCCACCTTGTACTCAACGTTCCAGCTGTTGAAGGCAAGCATGCCATATGCTTTCTTAATCCCCGGCACTAGAAGCAACTTCACCAATTTTTGTGTCGTTTTCAAACTTACTAATCAGACCACTCACATTTTCCTCCAGATCATTTATATATATTATGTCTTGCATTATTGTCACATATATTAACATACAGTGAAAAATATTGTTTCTTGTGCACTATACGGACAAAACATACCGTTCATAGAGAAGGAAATGAGAGAGTGCAGAATGTAGTGTTCCAGTCATAGCTAGGGTGTAGAGAAAGATCAACTTAATTAAAGGTAAGTCCATTCAAAAGTCTGACAGCAGCAGGGAAGAAACTGTTCTTGAGTCGTGACCTCAGACTTTTGTATCTTTTTCCCGACTCAAGAAGGTAGAAGAGGGAATGTCCGAAGTACGTGGGTCCTTAATTATGCTGGCTGCTTTGCCAAGGCAGCAGGAAGTGTAGACAGAGCCAGTGGATGGGAGGCTGGTTTGCGTGATGGATTGAGCTACATTCACGGACTTGAGCAGAGCAGGAGCCATACCAAGCTGTGATACAATCAGAAAGAATGCTTTCTATGGTGCATCTATAAAAGTTGGTGAGAGTTGTAGCTGACATGCCAAATTTCCTTAGTCTCCTGAGAAAGTAGAGGCGTTGGTGGGCTTCCTTAACTATAGTGTTGCATGGGGGGACCAGGACAGGTTGTTGGTGATCTGGACACCTAAAAACTTGAAGCTCTCGACCCTTTCTACTTTGTCCCCATTGATGTAGACAGGGGCATGTTGGCCTTTACGCTTCTTGAAATTGATGACAATCTCCTTCGTTTTGTTGACATTGAGGGAGAGATTAAGTTTCTTTCTACTTTCCTTGTATTCCACACTTGCTTCGTGTGTTCCCAGCCGCCTAGCCTTGACAAATGCTTCCTTTTTCTCTTTGACTAGGCTCACAATATCTCTCGTTAACCAGGGTTCCTGAAACCTGCCATATTTATCCTTCATCCTGACAGGAATGTGCCGGTCCTGAATCCCTAACAACTTACACTTGAAAGCCTCCCACATGCCAGATGTTGATTTGCCCTCAGACATCTGCCCCCAATCTACATTCTTCAGTTCCTGCCTAATGTTGTTGTAATTAGCCTTCCCCCAATTTAGCACCTTAACTTGAGGACTACACTTATCTTTATCCATCGGTACCTTAAAGTGTACTGAATTGTGGTCATTGTTCCCGAACTGCTCCCCTACGAAACATCGACCACCTGGCCAGGCTCATTCCCCAATACCAGATTCAGTACAGCCCCTTCCCTAGTTGGACTATCTACTCACTGTTTCAAGAAGCCCTCCTGGATACTCCTTACAAATTCTGCCCCATCCACACCCCTAGCACTAAGTGAACGCTTGCTGGAAGTCCAAATATACCACATCGACTGGCTCCTCCTTGTCAACTCTACTAGTTACATCTTCAAAGAATTCCAACAGATTTGTCAAGCATGATTTCCCCTTCATAAATCTATGCTGACTCTGTCTAATCCTGCCACTGCTTTCTAAATGCTCTGCTATAAAGTCCTTGATAATGGATTTGAGAATTTTCCCCACTACCGATGTTAAGCTTACTGGTCCATGTGGTAAACCACTGTTAAGCTTATTGCCTGTGTGAGTGTGTGACATGCCTGGGCATGCCCCTGCCGGCACTGCCTGAGACTCCTCCCCCCCCTCGTCCAGGTATAAAGGTGACTGCTCCCCACCCCCCTGCCTCAGTCTCTGGACCAGTTCATCAGCATGGGTGTGCTCCAAGTCTTTTGCGAATAAATGCCTATTTGTTCTTGCATACAAACGAGTCTTTGCTTGATTGATAGGCGCCGGACTGTGGCAACTAGGGGATTTTCACAGTAACTTCATTGCAGTGTTAATGTAAGCCTTACTTGTGACGAATAAATAAACTTACTTATCTGCTTTCAATCCCATCAACGTACGCAGCACCATTTCTCTACCAATATTGATCTCCCTCAGTTCTGCCCTCTCACTAAATCTTGCATTTCCCCAACATTTCTGGCATCTGATTTATGTCCTGTTTTGTGAAGAGAGAACCAACGTATGTATTCAGTTGCTCGGCCATTTCTTTGTCCCCTATTATACATCATTAATATATAATGTGAACAGTTGGGGTCCTAGCACAGATCCCTGCAGAACCCCACTAGTCACTGACTGCCAATCAGAAAAGGACCCATTTATGCCAACTCTTTGCTTTCTATCTGCTAACCAGCTTTCTATCCATCTCCAGACATTACCTGCAATCCCATGTGCTTTAACTTTACATAGGAGTCTGTTCTGTGAGACCTTGTTGAAAGCCTTCTGAAAATCTAAATAAACCACAACCACTGGTTCTCCTCAATCAACTCTACTAGTTACAACCTCAAAAAATTCCAATAGATTCGTCAAGCATGATTTCCCTTTTGTAAACCCATGCTAACTTTGTCGGATTATACCACTGCCTTCCCAATGTTGAGCTATGAAATCCTTGATAATAGACTCAAGCAACTTCCTCAGTACCTCAAGGCAGCATGGTGGCACAGTGGTTAGCACTGCTGCCTCACAGCGCCAGGGACCTGGGTTCAATTCTGGCCTCGGGTGACTGTGTGGAGTCTGTATGTTCTCCCCATGTCTGCATGGGTTTCCTCCGGGTGCTCCGGTTTCCTCCCACAGTCCAAAGATGTGCGGGTTAGGTTGATTAGCCACGTTAAATTGACCCTAGTGTCAGGGGGATTAACAGGGTAAATGTATGGGTTTACGGGAATAGGGCCTGGGTCGGATTGTGGTCGATACAGGCTCGATGGGCCAAATGGCCTCCTTCTGTACTGTAGGGATTCTATGAGTACCGACATTAGGCTCACTAGTCTATAATTCCCTGTTTTCTCTCTACCTCCCTTTTTGAATTGCGGGCTTACATTAGCTCCCTCCAATCTGTAGGAACCAGTCCAAAGTCCAAAGAATTTTGGAAAATAAAGCTTATGGAATGCAATTTTACATTACCTGTGTGATTTTTCATGTGTTGCACAGGGGAAAGGGACAGAGGAATAGAACGTTTTTAGCAAATAGCCATTGAAGGGTGGGATAAAAGGCTCCCATGGCATAAGCACTTTCAGTTTATTTACAGCTTTGCTACTGTCTTACTTCAGAATTCTACCAGACTTCCTTTCTATTGCTGTAAGCCTGCCTAGTTGTATTTAAGGACCTCGTGTTCTTTGGAAGCTTTGTCTGAGGATTGCAGTACAATTGCAACTTCAGCAGCTCCTGATGAAGGAGCAGCGCTCCGAAAGCTCGTGCTGCCAAATAAACCGGTTGGACTTTAACCTGGTGTTGTGAGACTTCTCACCGTGCTTACCCCAGTCCAATGCCGACATCTCCACATCATGGCTTCTCTGAAGAGGAAGAGAGAGACTTGAGGGAGAGGAAACCAGGTGAACACAGGCAGCTTCCCAGGGAGAGACCTTTGGGAGGAGCGATATTGGCTTAGCAGAAAAGACAAGGCGATAGAGTCCACCGGAGGTGCCCTAACCTACAGGCAGCATTCCAACTACCTCCAAATGTCCAAGGCCCAGTGCTGAGGAAGGTTTGGCCTCTGCAGGGACACTCTGACAGTAATATGCCAGATGATTAGGTGAGAAATTTCTTCACCTGCGTGGGCAGACATCCTATGCCAGTCATAGTGGCCCCCAACCTCTATTCCATTGTTGTTTCCAGAGGTCAGTGGAAATCTGAGTGGTGTGTCTCATCCACTGACTCTCCCTTCAGACAATTCCCCTCATTTATTCACTACTGGACAGAGGAGGCAGACGGTGGAGTGAGCCAGAAGCACCATGGCTGGGTTCGCTGCAAGGAACAAAGATTTCCCATCCCGCTGGGGTGATCAGGGGTGATCAGTAAGTTTGCGGACGACACAAAATTGGCAGGACTTGCAGATAGTGAGGAGCATTGTCAGAAGCTACAGAAGGATATAGATAGGCTGGAAATTTGGGCAAAGAAATGGCAGATGGAGTTCAATCCTGATAAATGCGAAGTGATGCATTTTGGTAGAAATAATGTAGGGAGGAGCTATACGATAAATGGCAGAACCATAAAGGGTGTAGATACGCAGAGGGACCTGGGTGTGCAAGTCCACAGATCCTTGAAGGTGACGTCACAGGTGGAGAAGGTGGTGAAGAAGGCATATGGCATGCTTGCCTTTATAGGACGGGGCATAGAGTATAAAAGTTGGGGTCTGATGTTGCAGATGTATAGAACGTTGGTTCGGCCGCATTTGGAATACTGCGTCCAGTTCTGGTCGCCACACTACCAGAAAGACGTGGAGGCTTTGGAGAGAGTACAGAGGAGGTTTACCAGGATGTTGCCTGGTATGGAGGGGCTTAGTTATGAGGAGAGATTGGGTAAACTGGGGTTGTTCTCCCTGGAAAGACGGAGGATGAGGGGAGACTTAATAGAGGTGTATAAAATTATGAAAGGCATAGATAGGGTGAACGGTGGGAAGCTTTTCCCCAGGTCGGTGGTGATGTTCACGAGGGGTCATAGGTTCAAGATGAGGGCGGGGAGGTTTAACACAGATATCAGAAGGACATATTTTACACAGAGGGTGGTGGGGGCCTGGAATGCGCTGCCAGGCAAGGTGGTGGAGGCGGACACACTGGGAACATTTAAGACTTATCTAGATAGCCATATGAACGGAGTGGGAATGGAGGGATACAAAAGAATGGTCTAGTTTGGACCAGGGAGCGGCACGGGCTTGGAGGGCCGAAGGGCCTGTTCCTGTGCTGTATTGTTCTTTGTTCTTTGTTCTTTGCTGCAGGAACAGAGATTTCCCATCCCGCTGCAGAATGGAAATTTCCCATCTCCCGCTGCAGAATGGAGATTTCCCATCCCGCTGCAGAATGGAGATTTCCCATCCCGCTGCAGGAACAGAAATTTTCCACTAGTGGTGTGCCACAGGGATCGGTCTTGGGTCCATTATTGTCATCTATATCAATGATCTGGATGATAATGTGGTAAATTGGATCAGCAAATTTGCTGATGATACAGAGATTGGAGGTGTAGTGGACAGTGAGGAAGGTTTTCAAAGCTTGCAGAGGGATTTGGACCAACTAGAAAAATGAGCTGAAAAATGGCAAATGGAATTTAACGCAGACAAGTGTGAGATATTGCCCATTGGAAGGACAAACCAAAGTAGAACATACAGGGTAAATGGTAGGACTCTGAAGAGTGCAGTTGAACAGAGGGATCTGGGAATAGAGGTACAGAATTCCCTAAAAGTGACGTCACAGGTGGATAGGGTCGTAAAGAGTGCCTTTGGTACATTGGCCTTTATAAATCGGAGTATCGAGTATAAAAGTTGGAGTGTTATGGGAAGGTTATATAAGGCATTGGTGAGGCCGAATTTGGAGTATTGTGTACAGTTTTGGTCACCTAGTTACAGGAAGGATGTAAATAAGGTTGAAAGAGTGCAGAGAAGGTTCACAAGGATGTTGCCGGGACTTGAGAAGCTGAGTTACAGAGAGAGATTGAATAGGTTGGGACTTTATTCCCTGGAGCGTAGAAGATTGAGGGGAGATTTGATAGAGGTGTATAAGATTTTGATGGGTATAGATAGAGTGAATGCAAGCAGGCTTTTTCCGCTGAGGCTCGGGGAGAAAAAATCCAGAGGGCATGGGTTAAGGGTGAAAGGAGAAAAGTTTAAAGGGAATATTAGGGGGGGCTTCTTCACGCAGAGAGTGGTGGGAGTGTGGAATGAGCTGCCGGATAAAGTGGTAAATGCGGGGTCACTTTTAACATTTAAGAAAAACTTGGACGGGTTCATGGATGAGAGGGGTGTGGAGGGATATGGTCCAAGTGCAGGTCAGTGGGACTCAGCAAAAAATGGTTCGGCACAGACAAGAAGGGCCAAAAGGCCTGTTTTTGAGCAGTAATTTTCTATCGCTCTATGGTTCACATGTTAAGCTCCTAAACTGGAGCAGGGCCAATTTTGGGGGATTTCGGATCGAGCAGAGACCGTTTGGGTGAGTCTATTTGCAGGGAAAGAAACGACTGACAAATGGGAGGCTTTTAAAACTCTGATAGCAAGAGTCCAGGGCAGTGAATGTGTGGAATTCCCTGCACAGTGAAGCAGTTGAGGCGACCTCATTGAATGTTTTTAGAACATAGAACATAGAACAGTACAGCACAGAACAGGCCCTTCGGCCCACGATGTTGTGCCGAGCTTTATCTGAAACCAAGATCAAGCTATCCCACTCCCTATCATCCTGGTGTGCTCCATGTGCCTATCCAATAACCGCTTAAATGTTCCTAAAGTGTCTGACTCCACTATCACTGCAGGCAGTCCATTCCACACCCCAACCACTCTCTGCGTAAAGAACCTACCTCTGATATCCTTCCTATATCTCCCACCACGAACCCTATAGTTATGCCCCCTTGTAATAGCTCCATCCACCCGAGGAAATAGTCTTTGAACGTTCACTCTATCTATCCCCTTCATCATTTTATAAACCTCTATTAAGTCTCCCCTCAGCCTCCTCCGCTCCAGAGAGAACAGCCCTAGCTCCCTCAACCATTCCTCATAAGACCTACCCTCCAAACCAGGCAGCATCCTGGTAAATCTCCTCTGCACTCTTTCCAGCGCTTCCACATCCTTCTTATAGTGAGGTGACCAGAACTGCACACAATATTCCAAATGTGGTCTCACCAAGGTCTTGTACAGTTGCAGCAGAACCCCACGGCTCTTAAACTCCAACCCCCTGTTAATAAAAGCTAACACACTATCAGCCTTCTTCACAGCTCTATCCACTTGAGTGGCAACCTTTAGAGATCTGTGGATATGGACCCCAAGATCTCTCTGTTCCTCCACAGTCTTCAGAACCCTACCTTTGACCCTGTAATCCACATTGAAATTAGTCCTACCAAAATGAATCACCTCACATTTATCAGGGTTAAACTCCATTTGCCATTTTTCAGCCCAGCTTTGCATCCTATCTATGTCTCTTTGCAGCCTACAACAGCCCTCCACCTCATCCACTACTCCACCAATCTTGGTGTCATCAGCAAATTTACTGATCCACCCTTCAGCCCCCTCCTCTAAGTCATTAATAAAAATCACAAAGAGCAGAGGACCAAGCACTGATCCCTGCGGCACTCCGCTAGCAACCTGCCTCCAATCCGAAAATTTTCCATCGACCACCACCCTCTGTCTTCGCTCAGACAGCCAGTTACCTATCCAATCGGCCAACTTTCCCTCTATCCCACACCTCCTCACTTTCATCATAAGCCGACCATGGGGGACCTTATCAAACGTCTTACTAAAATCCATGTATATGACATCAACTACCCTACCTTCATCAACACACTTAGTTACCTCCTCAAAAAATTCTATCAAATTTGTGAGGCACGACTTGCCCTTCACGAATCCGTGCTGACTATCCCGGATTAATCCGCATCTTTCTAATCCCATAAAATGGGTCGTAAATCCCATCTCTAAGGACCTTTTCCATCAATTTACCAACCACCGAAGTAAGACTAACCGGTCTATAATTACCAGGGTCATTTCTATTCCCTTTCTTAAACAGAGGAACAACATTCGCCATTCTCCAGTCCTCTGGCACCATCCCCGTGGACAACGAGGACCCAAAGATCAAAGCCAAAGGCTCTGCAATCTCATCCCTTGCCTCCCAAAGAATCCTAAGATACATTTAATCAGGCCCAGGGGACTTATCGACCTTCAGTTTATTCAAAACTGCCAGGACATCCTCCCTCCGAACATCTATTTCCTCCAGCCTATTAGCCTGTAACACCTTCTCTTCCTCAAAAACATGGCCCCTCTCCTTGGTGAACACTGAAGAAAAGTATTCATTCATCACCTCGCCTATCTTTACTGACTCCATAGACAAGTTCCCACTACTGTCCTTGACCGGCCCTAACCTCACCCTGGTCATTCTTTTATTCCTCACATAAGAGTAAAAAGCCTTGGGGTTTTCCTTGATCCGACCCGCCAAGGACTTCTCGTGTCCCCTCCTAGCTCTCCTAAGCCCCTTTTTCAGCTCATTCCTTGCAAACTTGTAACCCTCAATCGAGCCATCTGAACCTTGTTTCCTCATCCCTACATAAGCTTCCCTCTTCCTTTTCACAAGACATTCCACCTCATTCGTGAACCATGGTTCCCTCACTCGGCCATTTCCTCCCTTAAGGCAAGGATAGATAAATTTTTGAACAGTAAAGGAATTAAGGGTTATGGTGAGCGGGCGGGTAAGTGGAGCTGAGTCCACAAAAAGATCAGCCATGATCTTATTGAATGGCGGAGCAGGCTCGAGGGGCCAGATGGCCTACTCCTGCTCCTAGTTCTTATGTTCTTATGTAGAGGGCATGGAGTTTAAGGTGAGAAGGGAGAGATTTAAAAGAGTCCTGAGGGGCAATTTCTTCACGCAGAGGGTGATGTGTTTATGGGATGAGCTGCCAGAGAAAGTAGTTGAAACATAGAAAATCATTGCAGGAGTAGGCCATTCGGCCCTTCGAGCCTGCACCACCATTCCATATGATTATGGCTGATCATGCACCTGCAGTATCACACTCCCGCTTTCTCTCCATATCCCTTGATCAGCCAGAAGGGCCACGTCCAGTTCCCTCTTGAACATGTCTAATGATACGGCCCCAACAGCTTTCTGTGGTAGAGAATTCCACAGGTTCACAACTCTCTGAGTGAAGAAATTCTTTCTCATTTCAGTCCTGAATGGCTTACTGCTTATTCTTAGACTGTAACCCCTAGTTCTGCGCTTCCCCAACATCGGGAACATTCTTTCCACATCTAGCCTGTTCAGTTCCATCAATATAAAGTCCCCAGGATTTTATATTGATTCTAAGAGATCCCCGCAAAGTCCAGTCAATCCAGTCTTTCTCTCTGCATACGTCAGTCCTACCATTCTGGGAATCAGTCTGGTGAACTTTCGCTGGACTCCCTCAATAGCAAGAATGCCTTTCCTCAGACTAAGAGACCAAATACTCAAGGTGTGGCCTCACCAAGGTCCTGTATAACTGCAGCAAGACATCCTTACTCCCTATGCCCAAATTCTCTTGCTATGAAGGCCAGCATGCCATTAGCTTTCCTCACTGCCTGCTGTACCTGCATGCCAGCCTTCAGCGACTGTTCCACCATGACACCCAGGTCACATTGCATTTCCCCTTTTCCTAAACTGCCACCATTTAGATAATGATCTTCCTTCCTGTTTTTGTCACCAAAGTGGATAACCTCACATTTATCTACATTATATTGCATTTGCCAAGTATTTTCCCACTCAACCAGCCTGTCCAAGTCACCCTGCAGCCTCTAGCATCCTCCTCAAAGCACACACTGCCACCCAGCTTAGTGTCGTCTGCAAATTTGGAGATATTGCATTCAATTCCTTCAATTCCTTTAATAAGCTTTAAGTCAATTTCATAAGATCTCTGTGATGTATTTTTGATGGAAGAATGAGGAGGTCAAATACTCCTTGGAAAAATGCCTCTAAAAGGAGTAGAGAAATATCGGGATTTGGAGTACAGGTGCTTAGATTGCTAAAAGTACTGACCATTAAGCTATCGAAGTACTAGGGTTCAGTTTAGAAGAATGGAATTGAGAAACAATTAGGTTTAGCCCTCTGAGCACAGGAAGTAATCAAACTGAATATCCTCGGTGTATTGAAGGAGAAGCTGGATAAACATGATGGAGAAAGGGACAGGAACATGTTAATGATAGATGAATTAATAGCTCAATTTGGTATACATGGGGATTGCGATTATGGCTACAGGGTGACCAAGGCTGGGAACTAAATATTCAAAGTGTTGTTGGCTCAGGATGAAATCAGTGCAAAAGTGAGAGAGGATATTGGCTGAGAAAATCTAGCTGTTGGGAAGGTTTTAAACTAATTTGGCAGAGGATGGGACACAGAGGAGATGTACAGTTGGGAGCGAGGTCCAGTCAGATATTTAAGAGAAACTAGGTCAGTCCAGCAGGCAGAGAAGACAGGGGCATGATAAGGCGCATGGGAGGATTGGAAGGTTAAATTGCATCAATTTTAAAGCAAGGAGCCTGTCTGGTAAGGCAGATAAACACAGAGCATAGATCAGTATTTGGAAACATGTGATTTTGTTGCAATCCTTGGTTCAAAGAAGGGCAGGACTGGCAACTCAACATTCCAGGGTATAGAGGTTTCAGGCGTGATGGCGGGGGCGGCGGGGGTGGTGGAGGGGGGGGGGGGAGATGTAAGAGAGGAGGGGCATTGCATTATTGATAAAAGAATCACTGCAGTAATGAGGGAGAATGTCTGAGAAGGTTTTTCAATTGAGGCCATATGGGTGGAGTTTAGAAATAAAAAAGGGCGATCACTTTGCTGGGATTATACTACAGGCCTCCCAACAGCCAGAGGGAGATAGAGGAGCAGATATTCAGGCAAATCACAGAGAGGTGTGAGAGGAATAGAAGAGGAATCCATGATTCTATGATTCTATTCTATGAATAGGGTTATGGTAAGAGGGGAATATCAACTTTGCCAATATTAACCGGGATTGCCCGAGTGTGAAAGGATTAGACGGACTGGAACTTTTAAAGTGTATCCCAGAGAGCTTTTAATGCCAGTGCGTAGATAGTGCTGCTGAGGATGGGGCAGTGCGAGACCCAATCCGTAGAGTCCCTACAGTGCAGAATGAGGCTATTTGGCCCATCGAGTCTGCACTGACCACAATCCCACCCAGGCCCTATTCCTGTAAGCTCACCTATTCAGCCTGACACTGAGGGGCAGTTTAGCATGGCCAGTCAATCTCACCTGCACATCTTTGCACTGTGGGAGGAAACTGGAGCACTGGAGAAAACCCGCACAGACACGGGGAGAACGTGCAAACTCCACACAGACAGTGACCCGAGGCTGGAATCAAACCCGGGTCCCTGACTCTTTGAGGCAGCAGTGCTAACCACTGTGCCACCCCAATCCGAGGGAACGAAGCTGGGAAAGTGGTCGGAGTGTAAGTGGGCGAGCATTTTGGGATAGGGACCGTAACTCTAAAATTCAAAGTTATTCTGGAAAGGGATAAGGATAGACCAGAAAAAATAACTAAGTGTCATAATGATGGGAAAACTGCGCGCTGTCACTCAGGCGGGCTCCACAATGCAATCCTTCCACTCTCAGTAACTGTGTGCCAGTACTGGGGGGGTTGGGGTGGCGGTGGGGGGGGTGCGGTGGCTGGGCCTAAACACACTGGCAAGCCCGGCTTCAAAGCACTCGGGCGCCCTTTCACAAGGCACCCCAACATCACAAAGCCATGGGAAAGCACGTTGGGACCTTCCCCCTATATCGGCGGCATGTTCCCCTACCTCCCCTTATGCCCTCCTCCCCACCAGCATGGGCTGTTGGCATCAGGGCATCAGACTCTCCCTATGGGTCCCCATGCCTGACCCCCAACATAAGGCATCCCTGCATGGCCCCTCCGCACAGCCCGCCCCTCCATCATAGCCCTGCTGCATTGCCCCCCGCCATAGCCCCCACCCATGCCCCACCTCCTTGGCGCTGCCCTGGCACACTGGCAGTGCCTAACTGGTACTTGCAGGGTGCCTGGTGAGCATTGACAGGGTGCCAGGGGGGCACTGCTTGATGAGCACTAGCCAGCCATGTCCCCGGCCACCCGGTGGCTTCCATGTCCTCCAAGCCCCTCCTGGAGTGGCCATCGTGCCAGGTCTTGGCTAATGGAGACCAGTGTCATAGAATCATAGAATCCCTATGGTGTAGAAGGAGGCCATTCGGCCCATTGAGTCTGCACCAACCACAATCCCACATATTCCCGTAACCCCACATATTTACCCTGCTAATCCCCATGACACGAGGGTCAATTTAGCATACCAATCAAGCTAACCCGCACAAGTAGTGCAACAAAGAACAAAGAACAGTACAGCACAGGAACAGGCCCTTTGGCCCTCCAAGCCCGTGCTGATCATGATGCCCTAACAAAACTCAAAAGCAAACCTTCTGCCTTTACTCGGTTCGTATCCCTCTATTCCCTCCCTATTCAGATGCCTCTTAAATGTTGCTAATGTGCCTGCTTCCACCACCTCCTCTGGCAGGTGTTGAAAGCAGGCACCCACTGCTCTATATGAAAAAATTCACCTGTACATCTCCCTTAAACTTTCGCCCTCTCACCTTGAACCTGTGCCCCCTTGTAATTGACACTTCCACCTTAGGAAAAAGCCTCAGACTATCCACCCTGTCTATGCCTCTCATAATTTTGTAAACCTCTATCAGGTCTCCCCTCAGCCTCCATCTTTCCAGTGAAAACAATCCTAGTTTTTTCAACCAAGATGTGAGCCTCACATCTGTGGTGGGTAAATTGTTGGAAGGTATTTTGAGAGACAGGATCTACAGGCATTTAGAGATGCAAGGACTGATTAGGGACTGTCAGCATGGCTTTGTCAGTGGAAAATCATGTCTCACAAATTTGATTGAGTTCTTTGAAGGGGTAACCAAGAAGGTAGATGAGGGCAGTGCAGTTGATGTTGTCTACATGGACTTTAGCAAGGCCTTTGACAAGGTACCGCATGGTAGGTTGTTGCATAAGGTTAAATCTCACGGGATCCAGGGTAAGATATCTAAATGGATACAAAATTGGCTTGATGGCAGAAGCCAGAGGGTGGTTGTAGAGAGTTGTTTTTCAAACTGGAGGCCTGTGACCAGTGGTGTGCCTCAGGGATCAGTGCTGGGTCCACTGTTATTTGTCATTTATATTAATGATTTGGATGAGAATATAGGAGGCATGGTTAGTAGTTTGCAGATGACACTAAGATTGGTGGCATAGTGGACAGTGAAAAAAGTTGTCGGGAGGTCCACAAGCAAGGGAGAGGTGAGTTGAGATTCTTTCATCTTTTTATCTGTATTAGGGCAGTATGGCAGCTAGGGCAGTGTGTGCTCCTCCTGCCAGATGTGGGAAATTGGGGAGCAATCTAGTCTCCCTGACAACTTTGTCTGCAGGAAGTGTGTCCAGTTGCAGCTCCTCACAGACCACATTGTTCGGTCAGAGCGGCAGGTGGATGCACTGCAGAACATACAGGAGGCAGAGAGTGTGATAGACACTAGTTACAGGGAGGTTGTCACATCACAGGTTCAGTCAGGTAGATGGGTGACCGCCAGGAGAGGCAGGCAGGTGGTGCAGGAGTCTCCTGTGGCTATTCCCCTTTCAAACAGGGATACCGCTTTGGATACTGTTGAGGGGGAGAGCCTGTCAGGGGGAGATACCAGCAGCAGCCAGGCCTGTGGCACCACACCTAGTTCTATTGTAGAGCAGGGTTAAGCAAAGAGCAAGCGAGCAGTAGTAATAGGGGACTCGCTAGTTAGAGGCACAAACAGGCGTTTCTGTGACCGCAATCAAGACTCCAGGATGGTGCCAGGGTCAAGGACGTCTCTGAGCGATTGCAGGACATTCTTAAGGGGGAGGGTGAGCAGCCAGAGGTCGTTGTACATATTGGTTCCAACGACATAGGTAGGAAAAGGGATGAGGTCCTGAAATGTGAATATAGAGAGTTAGGCAGAAGGCTGAAGTGCAGAACCTTGAAGATAGTAATTTCTGGTCTAGTACCAGTGCCACATGCTCGTGAGAATAGGAATAGGAAGATTAGGCAGATGAATGCGTGGCTTGAGAGCTGGTGCAGGGGGCAGGGATTTAGATTTTTGGATCATTGGGATCTTTTCTGGGGAAGGGCTGATCTGTTCAAGAGGGATGGGTTACACCTGAACTGGAGGGGGACTAACATCCTGGCGGGGAGATTTGCTAGAGCCACTCAGGAGGGTTTAAACTAGTTTGGCCGGGGGGTGGGATCCAAAGCAGTAGGGAGACAGAAGAGAAGGTTGAGGACAGCACAGAAGTTAAAGAGAGCACATTAAGGAGTAAAGACAGTGTCAGTAATCCTAGTACCAGACAGATCACGCAAAAGCAAGACAGAGAGCAAGGGAAGTCCAGATTAAACTGCATTTATTTCAATGCAAGAGGCCTGACGGGCAAGGCAGATGAACTCAGGGCATGGATGGGTACGTGGGACTGGGATATTATAGCAATTACTGAAACATGGCTAAGGGAGGGACAGGACTGGCAGCTCAATGTTCCAGGGTACAGATGCTGTAGGAAAGATAGAACAGGAGGTAAGAGAGGAGGGGGAGTTGCAGTTTTGATTAGGGAAAATATCACAGCCGTACTGAGAGGGGATATATCCGAGGGTTCGGGAACTGAGTCTATATGGGTAGAACTGAGAAATAAGAAGGGGGAAATCACTTTGATAGGGTTGTACTATAGGCCCCAAATAGTCGGCGGGAAATTGAGGAGCAAATATGGAAGGATTTTACAGATAGCTCCAAGAAAAATAGGGTGGTAATGGTTGGAGATTCTAACTTTCCCAACATTGACTGGGACAGCCATAGTACTAGAGGGTTGGATGGAGAGAAATTTGTTGAGTGTATTCAGGAGAAATTTCTCATTCAGTATGTGGATGGCCCGACTAGAGAGGGGGCAAAACTTGACCACCTCTTGGGAAATAAGGAAGGGCAGGCGACAGAAGTGTTAGTGAGGGATCACTTTGGGACCAGTGACCATAATTCCATTAGTTTTAAGATAGCGATGGAGAATGATAGGTCTGGCGCAAAAGTTAAAATTCTAAATTGGGGCAAGGCCAATTTTGATGGTATCAGGCAGGAACTTTCAAAAGTTAATTGGGAGAGTCTGTGGGAAGGCAAAGGGACGTCTGGTAAGTGGGAGGCTTTCAGAAGTGTGTTGACCAGGGTTCAGGTGAAGCACATTCCTCTGAGAGTGAAAGGCAAGGCTGGCAGAAGTAGGGAACCCTGGATGACTCGGGATATTGAGGCCCTGCTCAAGAAGGAGGCTCATGACATGCACAGGCAGCTGAGATCAAGTGAATCCCTGAAAGAGTATAAAGGGTTTAGAACCATAGAACCATAGAAAATTACAGCTCAAAAACAGGCCTTTTGGCCCTTCTTGTCTGTGCCGAACCATTTTTTGCTGAGTCCCACTGATCTGCACTTGGACCATATCCCTCCACACCCCTCTCATCCATGAACCCGTCCAAGTTTTTCTTAAATGTTAAAAGTGACCCCGCATTTACCACTTTATCCGGCAGCTCATTCCACACTCCCACCACTCTGCGTGAAGAAGCCCCCCCTAATATTCCCTTTAAACTTTTCTCCTTTCACCCTTAACCCATGCCCTCCGGTTTTTTTCTCCCCTAGCCTCAGCGGAAAAAGCCTGCTTGCATTCTCTCTATCTATACCCATCAAAATCTTATACACCTCTATCAAATCTCCCCTCAATCTTCTACGCTCCAGGGAATAAAGTCCCAACCTATTCAATCTCTCTCTGTAACTCAGCTTCTCAAGTCCCGGCAACATCCTTGTGAACCTTCTCTGCACTCTTTCAACCTTATTTACATCCTCCCTGTAACTAGGTGACCAAAACTGTACACAATACTCCAAATTCGGCCTCACCAATGCCTTATATAACCTTACCATAACACTCCAACTTTTATACTCGATACTCCGATTTATAAAGGCCAATGTACCAAAGGCACTCTTTACGACCCTATCCACCTATGACGTCACTTTTAGGGAATTCTGTACCTGTATTCCCAGATCCCTCTGTTCAACTGCACTCTTCAGAGTCCTCCATTTACCCTGTACGTTCTACTTTGGTTTGTCCTTCCAATGTGCAATATCTCACACTTGTCTGCGTTAAATTCCATTTGCCATTTTTCAGCCCATTTTTCTAGTTGGTCCAAATCCCTCTGCAAGCTTTGAAAACCTTCCTCACTGTCCACTACACCTCCAATCTTTGTATCATCAGCAAACTTGCTGATCCAATTTACCACATTATCATCCAGATCATTGATATAGATGACAAACAACAATGGACCCAACACCGATCCCTGCGGCACACCACTAGCCACAGGCCTCCACTCAGAGAAGCAACCCTCCACAACCACTCTCTGGCTTCTTCCATTGAGCCAGTGTCCAAACCAATTTACTACCTCCCATGTATACCTAGCGACTGAACCTTCCTAACTAACCTCCCATGAGAGACCTTGTCAAAGGCTTTGCTGAGATCCAGGTAGATAACATCCACCGCCTTCCCTTCATCCACTTTCCTGGTAACCTCCTCGAAAAACTCTAATAGATTGGTCAAACATGACCTACCACGCACAAAGCCATGTTGACTCTCCCTAATAAGTCCCTGTCTATCCAAATATTTGTAGAACCTATCCCTTATCACACCTTCCAATAACTTGCCCACCACCGACGTCAAACTTACTGGCCTATAATTTCCCGGATTTCTTTTGGAACCTTTTTTAAACAACGGAACAACATGAGCCACCCTCCAATCATCCAGCACCTCCCCCGTGAATACTGACATTTTAAATATGTCTGCCAGGGCCCCTGCAAGTTCAACACTAGCTTCCCTCAAGGTCCGTGGGAATACCCTGTCCGGTCCTGGGGATTTATCCACTCAGATTTTCCTCAAGACAGCAAGCACCTCCTCCCCTTTAATCTGTAACGGTTCCATGGCCTCCCTACCAGTTTGCCCTATTTCCGTAGACTCCATGCCCGTTTCTTCAGTAAATACGGATGCAAAAAAACCATTTAGTATCTCCCCCATCTCTTTTGGTTCCATACACAGTCTACCACTCTGGTCTTCAAGAGGACCAATTTTATCCTTCACTATCCTTTTGCTCCTAACATACCTACAGAAGCTCTTTGGATTTTCCTTCACTCTGTCTGCCAAAGCAACCTCATGTCTTCTTTTAGCCCTCCTGATTTCCCGCTTAAGTAGCTTCTTGCACTTTTTATACTCCTCGAGCATCTGATCTGTTCCTTGCTGCCTGTACATTTCATACAACTCTCTCTTCCTCTTAATCAGTGTTACAATCTCCCTCGAGAACCAAGGTTCCGTATTCCTATTTACTTTGCCTTTAATCCTGACAGGAACATACAAACTCTGCACTCTCAAAATTTCTCCTTTGAAGGCCTCCCACTTTCCATTTACATCCTTACCAGAGAACAGCCTGTGCCAATCCACACTTCCCAGATCCCTTCTCATTTCATCAAATTTGGCCTTTTTCCAGTTGAGAACTTCAACTCGAGGACCAGATCTATCCTTATCCATGATCAGGTTGAAACTAATGGCATTATGATCACTGGATCCAAAGTGTTCCCTCACACTCACATCCATCACCTGCCCTAACTCATTTCCCAATAGGAGATCCAATATCGCATCCTCTCTAGTTGGCACCTCTATATACTAATGTAGAAAATTCTCCTGAACACATTTTACAAACTCTACCCCGTCTAAACCTTTAACAGTATGCAAGTCCCAATCTATATGTGGAAAATTAAAATCCCCTACTATCACAACTTTGTGTTTAGGAGTAGAGTTAAGAAAGAAATCAGGAGGGCAAAAAGGGTACACAAGATTGTTTTGGCAGATGAGGCAAAGGAGAATCCAAAGAGCTTCTACAAATACATAAAGGGTAAAAGAGTAACAAGGGAGAGAGTAGGGCCTCTTAAGGATCAACAAGGTCATCTATGTACTGATCCACAAGAGATGGCTGAGATCCTAAATGAATATTTCTCATCAGTATTTATTGTTGAGAAAAGCATGGATGTTAGGGAACTTGGGGAAATAAATAGTGATCTCTTGAGGAGTGTTCATGTTACAGAGAAAGAGGTGCTGGAAATCTTAAAGCGCATCAAGGTAGATAAATTCCTGGGACCTGATGAAGTGTATCCTCGGACATTATGGGAGGCTAGGGAGGATATTGCGAGTCCCCTAGCCGAGATATTTGAATCATCGATAGTCACGGGTGAGGCGCCTGAAGATTGGAGAGTGGTAAATGTTGTCCCTTTGTTTAAAAAGGGCTGCAGGGAAAAGCCTGGGAACTACAGGCCAGTGAGCCTCACATCTGTGGTGGGTAAATTATTGGAAGGTATTTTGACAGACAGGATCTACAGGCATTTAGAGATGCAAGGACTGATTAGGGACTGTCAGCATGGCTTTGTCAGTGGAAAATCATGTCTCACAAATTTGATTGAGTTCTTTGAAGGGGTAACCAAGAAGGTAGATGAGGGCAGTGCAGTTGATGTTGTCTACATGGACTTTAGCAAGGCCTTTGACAAGTACCGCATGGTAGGTTGTTGCATAAGGTTAAATCTCATGGGATCCAGGGTGAGGTATCTAAATGGATAGAATATTGACTTCTTGACAGAAGCCCAGAGGGTGGTTGTGGAGTGTAGTTTTTCAAACTGGAGGCCTGTGACTCGCGGTGTGCCTCAGGGATCAGTGCTGGGCCCACTGTTATTTGTCATTTATATTAATGATTTGGATGAGAATATAGGAGGCATGGTTAGTAAGCTTGCAGATGACACAACGTTTGGTGGCATAGTGGACAGTGAAGAAAGTTATCTTCAATTGCAACGGGATCTTGATCAATTGGGCCAGTGGGCTGACGAATGGCAGATGGAGTTTAATTTACATAAATGCGAAGTGATGCATTTTGGTAGATTGACCCAGGGTAGGACTTACTCAGTTAATGGTAGGGCGTTGGGGAGAGTTACAGAACAATGTTGTCCCATTGTTTAAGAAGGGGAACAGAGACTTCCCCGGGAATTATAGACCGGTGAGTCTCACTTCTGTTGTCGGCAAGATGTTGGAAAAAATTATAAGGGATAGGATTTATAGTTATTTGGAGAGTAATGAATTGATAGGTGATAGTCAGCATGGTTTTGTGGCAGGTAGGTCGTGCCTTACTAACCTTATTGAGTTTTTTGAGAAAGTGACCAAGGAGGTGGATGGGGGCAAGGCAGTGGACGTGGTATATATGGATTTTAGTAAGGCGTTTGATAAGGTTCACCATGGTAGGCTTCTGCAGAAAATGCAGATGTATGGGATTGGGGGTGATCTAGGAAATTGGATCAGGAATTGGCTAGCGGATAGGAAACAGAGGGTGGTGGTTGATAGTAAATATTCATCATGGAGTGCGGTTACAAGTGGTGTACCTCAGGGATCTGTTTTGGGGCCACTGCTGTTTGTAATATTTATTAATGATCTGGATGAGGGTATAGTTGGGTGGATTAGCAAATTTGCTGATGACACCAAAGTCGGTGGTGTGGTAGACAGTGAGGAAGGGTGTCGTAGTTTGCAGGAAGACTTAGACAGGTTGCAAAGTTGGGCCGAGAGGTGGCGGATGGAGTTTAATGCGGAGAAGTGTGAGGTAATTCACTTTGGTAGGAATAACAGATGTGTTGAGTATAGGGCTAACGGGAGGACTTTGAATAGTGTGGAGGAGCAGAGGGATCTAGGTGTATGTGTGCATAGATCCCTGAAAGTTGGGAATCAAGTGGATAAGGTTGTTAAGAAGGCATATGGTGTCTTGGCGTTTATTGGTAGGGGGATTGAATTTAGGAGTCGTAGCGTTATGTTGCAACTGTACACAACTCTGGTGCGGCCGCACTTGGAGTACTGTGTGCAGTTCTGGTCCCCACATTACAGGAAGGATGTGGAGGCTTTGGAGAGGGTGCAGAGGAGGTTTACCAGGATGTTGCCTGGTATGGAGGGGAGATCCTATGAGGAGAGGCTGAGGGATTTGGGATTGTTTTCGCTGGAAAGGCGGCGGCTAAGAGGGGATCTTATTGAAACATATAAGATGATTAGAGGTTTAGATAGGGTGGATAGTGATAGCCTTTTTCCTCTGATGGAGAAATCCAGCACGAGGGGGCATGGCTTTAAATTGAGGGGGGGTAGTTATAGAACCGATGTCAGGGGTAGGTTCTTTACCCAGAGGGTGGTGAGGGATTGGAATGCCCTGCCAGCATCAGTAGTAAATGCGCCTAGTTTGGGGGCGTTTAAGAGATCCGTAGATAGGTTCATGGACGAAAAGAAATTGGTTTAGGTTGGAGGGTCACAGTTTTTTTTTTTAACTGGTCGGTGCAACATCGTGGGCCGAAGGGCCTGTTCTGCGCTGTAATGTTCTATGTTCTATGTTCTAAAGAGATCTAGGGGTACATAGAACATAGAACAGTACAGCACAGTACAGGCCCTTTGGCCCTCGATGTTGTGCCGAGCTTTGTCCGAAACCAAGATCAAGCTATCCCACTCCCTATCATCCTGGTGTGCTCCATGCGCCTATCCAATAACCGCTTGAAAGTTCCTAAAGTGTCCGACTCCACTATCCCAGCAGGCAGTCCATTCCACACCCCAACCACTCTCTGAGTAAAGAACCTACCTCAGACATCCCTCCTATATCTCCCACCATGAACCTTATAGTTACATGTTCATAGCTCCTTGAAAGTGGAGTCACAGGTGGACAGAGTGGTGAAGAAGGCATTCAGCATGCTTGGTTTCTTTGGTCAGAACATTGAATGCAGGAGTTGGGACGTCTTGTTGAAGTTGTACACGACATTGGTAAGGCACTTGGAGTACTGTGTACAGTTCTGGTCACCCTATTATAGAAAGGATATTATTAAACTAGAAAGAGTGCAGAAAAGATTTACTAGGACGCTACCGGTTCTTGATGGTTTGAGTTATAAAGAGAGGCTGGATAGACTGGGACTTTTTTCTCTGGAGCGTAGAAGGCTGAGGGGTGATCTTATAAAGGTCTATAAAATAATGAGGGGCATAGATGAACTAGATAGTCAATATCTTTTCCCAAAGGTAGGGGAGTCTAAAACTAGAGGGCATAGGTTTAAGGTGAGAGGGGAGAGATGCAAAAGTGTCCAGAGGGGCAATTGTTTCGCACAGAGGGACAAGCTGCCAGAGGTAGTAGTAGAGGCGGGTACAATTTTGTCTTTTAAAAAGCATTTGGATAGTTACATGGGTACGATGGGTATAGAGGGATATGGGCTAAATGCAGGCAATTGGGAATAGCTTAGGGGTTTAAAAAACAAAGGTGGCATGAACAAGTTGGGCTGAAGGACCTGTTTCCATGCTGTAATCCTCTATGACTCTATGGTCATCCTGCCAACATCCTGCTGAACCTTCTTTGCACTCTCTCCAAAGCTTCCACGTCCTTCTGGTAGTGTGGTGATCAGAACTGCATGCACTACTCCAAATGACCAACCTTTTATATAGCTGCAACATGATTTCCCAACTCTTGTACTCAATGGAAGGAGGCATTCTTGGGGAAAAGTACCGAAGGAAAGTGGAGGATTTTCAAGGAATGTTTGTCTGGAGCTCTGCATGACAACGTTCCGATGAGACAGGGGGGTGTTGGTAGGGTACGGGAACCGTGGTGCACGAAGGTTGTGATGAACCTGGTAAATAAGAAAAGAGAGGCGTACAGAAGGTTCAGAGAGCTAGGAGGTGTTAAGGATTTAGAGGAGTATACGCGATGTAGGAAGGAGCTTAAGAAGGAAATTAGGAGAGCGAGAAGGGGTCATGAGAAGACCTTGGCGGGTAAGATTAAGGAGAATCCCAAGGCTTTCTACAAATATGTCAAGAGTAAAAGGATGAGATGTGAAGGCATAGGACCCTTAAAAGGTGAAGGGGGAAAAGTTTGTGCGGAACCGTTAGAAATGGCGGAGGTGCTTAATGAATACTTTACCTCGGTATTCACGGTGGAAAGGGATCTGGGTGGTTGTACTGCTGGATTGCGGAGGACAGAAAGGATCGAGCATGTGGACATAAAGAAAGAGGATGTGTTGGAACTATTGAATGGCATCAAGGTTGGTAAGTCGCCGGGACCGGATGGGATGTACCCCAGGTTACTGTGGGAGGCGAGGGAGGAGATTGCGGAGCCTTTGGCGATGATCTTTGCATCGTCGATGGAGACGGGAGAGGTTCCGGAGGATTGGAGGATTGCGGATGTGGTCCCTATATTCAAGAAAGGGAACAGGGACAGCCCGGGAAATTACCGACCGGTGAGTCTAACCTCAGTGGTTGGTAAGTTGATGGAGAGGATCCTGAGAGACAGGATTTATGATCATCTAGAGAAGTTTAGTATGATCAAAAGTAGTCAGCACGGCTTTGTCAGGGGCAGGTCGTGCCTTACGAGCCTGGTTGAGTTCTTTGAAAATGTGACCAAGCACATTGACGAAGGAAGAGCGGTGGATGTGGTCTATATGGACTTCAGCAAAGCGTTCGATAAGGTCCCCCATGCAAGACTTCTTGAGAAAGTGAGAGGGCATGGGATCCAAGGGGCTGTTGCCTTGTGGATCCAGAACTGGCTTGCCTGCAGAAGGCAGAGAGTGGCTGTGGAGGGGTCTTTCTCTGCATGGAGGTCAGTGACCAGTGGAGTGCCCCAGGGATCTGTTCTGGGACCCTTGCTGTTTGTCATTTTCATAAATGACCTGGATGAGGAAGTGGAGGGATGGGTTGGTAAGTTTGCTGACGACACCAAGGTAGGTGGTGTTGTGGATAGTTTGGAGGGATGTCAGAAGTTGCAGCGAGACATAGATAGAATGCAAGACTGGGCGGAGAAGTGGCAGATGGACTTCAACCCGGATAAGTGTGTAGTGATCCATTTTGGCAGATCCAATGGGATGGAGCAGCAGTATAAAATGAAGGGTACCATTCTTAGCAGTGTAGAGGATCAGAAGGACCTTGGGGTCCGGGTCCATAGGACTCTTAAATCGGCCTCGCAGGTGGAGGATGCGGTCAAGAAGGCGTATGGCGTACTAGCCTTCATTAATCGAGGGATTGAGTTTAGGAGTCGGGAGATAATGCTGCAGCTTTATAGGACCCTGGTTAGACCCCACTTGGAGTACTGCGCGCAGTTCTGGTCACCTCATTACAGGAAAGATGTTGAAGCCATTGAAAGGGTGCAGAGGAGATTTACAAGGATGTTGCCTGGATTGGGGGGCATGCCTTATGAGGATAGGTTGAGGGAGCTTGGTCTCTTCTCCCTGGAGAGACGAAGGATGAGAGGTGACCTGATAGAGGTTTACAAGATGTTGAGGGGTCTGGATAGGGTGGACTCTCAGAGGCTATTTCCAAGGGCTGAAATGGTTGCTACGAGAGGACACAGGTTTAAGGTGCTGGGGGGTAGGTACAGGGGGGATGTCAGGGGTAAGTTTTTCACTCAGAGGGTGGTGGGTGAGTGGAATCGGCTGACGTCGGTGGTGGTGGAGGCAAACTCGTTGGGGTCTTTTAAGAGACTTCTGGATGAGTACATGGGATTTAATGGGATTGAGGGCTATAGATAGGCCTAGAGGTGGGGATGTGATCGGCGCAACTTGTGGGCCGAAGGGCCTGTTTGTGCTGTGACTTTCTATGTTCTATGTTCTATGCCCCAGCTGATGAAGGCAAGCATGTCACATGCCCTCTTAATCACCTTGGCCACCTGTGTTGCCACTTTTAGGGAACTGTGGACCTGCACAACCAGATCCCTCTGTATGTTAATGTTCCTAAGGGTTCTGCCATTTACAGTATAATTCACACCAGGATTGGAAAATCGCTGTTGTAACCCCACTGTTCAAGAAGGGAACAAGAAAAAAGATGGAAAATTATAGGCCAATTAGCCTAACCTCAGTTGTTGGCAAAATTCTAGAATCCATCGTTAAGGATGAGATTTCTAAATTCTTGGAAGTGCAGGGTCGGATTAGGACAAGTCAGCATGGATTTAGTAAGGGGAGGTCGTGCCTGACAAACCTGTTAGAGTTCTTTGAAGAGATAACAAATAGGTTAGACCAAGGAGAGCCAATGGATGTTATCTATCTTGACTTCCAAAAGGCCTTTGACAAGGTGCCTCACGGGAGACTGCTGAGTAAAATAAGGGCCCATGGTATTCGAGGCAAGGTACTAACATGGATTGACGATTGGCTGTCAGACAGAAGGCAGAGAGTTGGGATAAAAGGTTCTTTCTCAGAATGGCAACCGGTGACAAGTGGTGTCCCGCAGGGTTCAGTGTTGGGGCCACAGCTGTTCTCTTTATATATTAACGATCTAGATGACGGGACTGGGGGCATTCTGGCCAAGTTTGCCGATGATACAAAGATAGGTGGAGGGGCAGGTAGTATTGAGGAGGTGGGGAGGCTGCAGAAAGATTTAGACAGTTTAGGAGAGTGGTCCAAGAAGTGGCTGATGAAATTCAACGTGGGCAAGTGCGAGGTCTTGCACTTTGGAAAAAAGAATAGAGGCATGGACTATTTTCTAAACGGTGACAAAATTCATAATGCTAAAGTGCAAAGGGACTTGGGAGTCCTAGTCCAGGATTCTCTAAAGGTAAACTTGCAGGTTGAGTCCGTAATTAAGAAAGCAAATGTAATGTTGTCATTTATCTCAAGAGGCTTGGAATACAAAAGCAGGGATGTACTTCTGAGGCTTTATAAAGCACTGGTTAGGCCCCATTTGGAGTACTGTGAGCAATTTTGGGCCCCACACCTTAGGAAGGACATACTGGCACTGGAGCGGGTCCAGCGGAGATTCACACGGATGATCCCAGGAATGGTAGGCCTGACATACGATGAACGTCTGAGGATCGTGGGATTATATTCATTGGAGTTTAGGAGGTTGAGGGAGATCTGATAGAAACTTACAAGATAATGAACGGCTTAGATAGGATGGACGTAGGGAAGTTGTTTCCATTAGCAGGGGAGACTAGGACGCGGGGGCACAGCCTTAGAATAAAAGGGAGTCACTTTAGAACAGAGATGAGGAGAAATTTCTTCAGCCAGAGAGTGGTAGGTCTGTGGAATTCATTGCCACAGAGGGCTGTGGAGGCCGAGACGTTGAGCGTCTTCAAGACAGAAATTGATAAATTCTTGATTTCTCGAGGAATTAAGGGCTATGGGGAGAGAGCGGGTAAATGGAGTTGAAATCAACCATGATTGAATGGTGGAGTGGACTCGATGGGCCGAATGGCCTTACTTCCGCTCCTATGTCTTATGGTCTTATGGTCTTACATTTGATCCTCCAAAATGCATCACTTCGCATTTGTCCGAATTAAAATCAATCTGCCATTTCTGTGCCCAAGTCTCCAATCTATCTATATCCTGTTGTATCCTCTGACAATCTTGACACTATCAGCAACTCCACCAATCTTCGTGTGATCCACAAACTTACTAATCAGACCCCCTACATTTTCAAAGAACAAAGAACAAAGAAAATTACAGTACAGGAACAGGCCCTTCGGCCCTCCAAGCCCGCACCAACCATGCTGCCCGACTTAACTAAAACCTCCTACGCTTCTGGGGACCATATCCCTCTATTCCCATCTCATTCATGTACTTGTCAAGATGCCCCTTAAAAGTCACTGCCGTATCCGCTTCCACTACCTCCCCCGGCAACGAGTTCCAGGCACCCACCACTCTCCATGTAAAAAATCAGCCTCGTACATCTCTTTTAAAACTTGCCCCTCGCACCTTAAACCTGTACCCCCTAGTAATTGACTCTTCCACCCTGGGAAAAAGGTTCTGACTATCCACTCTGTCCATGCCTTTCATAATCTTGTAGACTTCTATCAGGTCTCCCCTCAACCTCCGTCGCTCCAGTGAGAACAAACCAAGTTTCTCCAACCTCGCCTCATAGCTGATGCCCTCCGTACCAGGCAACATCCTGGTAAATCTTTTCTGTACCCTCTCCAAAGCCTCCACATCCTTCTGGTAGTGTGGCGACCAGAATTGAACACTATATTCCAAGTGTGGCCTCACTAAGGTTCTATAAAGCGTCAACATGACTTGCCAATTTTTAAACTCAATACCCCGGCCGATGAAGGCAAGGATGCCGTATGCCTTCTTGACTACCTTCTCCACCTGCATTGCCACTTTCAGTGACCTGTGTACCTGTACACCCAGATCCCTTTGCCTATCAATACTTTTCAGGGTTCTGCCATTTACTGTATATTTCCTATCTGTATTAGACCTTCCAAAATGCATTACCTCACATTTGTCCGGATTAAACTCCATCTGCCATCTCTCCGCCCAAGTCTCCAACTGATCTATATCCTGATGTATCCTCTGATGGTCCTCATCGCTTTCCACAAATCCACCAACCTTTGTGTCGTCCGCAAACTTACTAATCAATTAAGGAGAATATCACAGCTGTACTCCTGGAGGACACCTCGGAGGGCTCATACAGCGAGGCAATATGTGTAGAGTTCAGGAATAGGAAAGGTGTAGTCACAATGTTGGGGGTTTACTATAGGCCACCCAACTGCCAGCGGGAGATTGAGAAACAGATGTGTAGGTAGATTTTGGCAAGGTGTAAAAGTAACAGGATTGTTGTGGTGGGAGATTTTAATTTTCTCTATATTGGCTAGGACTCACTTAGTGCTGGGGGCGTGGATGGGGCAGTTTGTAAGGAGCATCCAGGAGGGCTTCCTGAAACAGTATGTACATAGTCCAACTAGGGAAGGGGCCATACTGGACCTGGTATTGGGGAATGAGCCTGGCCTGGTGGTCGATGTTTCAGTAGGGGAGCAGTTCAGGAACAGTGACCACAATTCAGTAAGCTTTAAGGTACTGATGGATAAAGATAAGTGTCGTCCTCAAGTTAAGGTGCTAAATTGGGGGAAGGCTAATTACAACAATATTAGGCAGGAACGGAACAAAGAACAAAGAACAGTACAGCACAGGAAAACAGGCCCTTCGGCCCTCTAAGCCTGTGCAGATCCTTGGTCCAACTAGACCAATCGTTTGTATCCCTCCATTCCCAGGCTGCTCATGTGACTATCCAGGTAAATCTTAAACAATGTCAGCATGTCTGCCTCCACCACCCTACTTGGCAGCGCATTCCAGGCCCCCACCACCCTCTGTGTAAAAAACATCCCTCTAATATCTGAGTTATACTTCGCCCCTCTCACCTTGAGCCCGTGACCCCTCGTGATCGTCACTTCTGATCTGGGAAAAAGCTTCCCACCGTTCACCCTATCTATCCCCTTCATGACCTTGTACACCTCTATTAGATCTCCCCTCATTCTCCGTCTTTCCAGGGAGGACAACCCCAGTTTACCCAATGTAGAATGTAGATTGGGGGCAGATGTTTGAGGGCAAATCAACATCTGGCATGTAGGAGGCTTTCAAGTGTAAGTTGATAGGGATTCAGGACCGGCACATTCCTGGAAGGATGAAGGATAAGTATGGCAAGTTTTGGGAACCTTGGATAACAAGAGATATTGTGAGCCTAGTCAAAGAGAAAAAGGAAGCATTTGTCAAAGCTAGGCGGCTGGGAACACACGAAGCAAATGTGGAATACAAGGAAAGTAGAAAGAAACTTAAGCAAGGCGTAAGAAGAGCTAAAAGGGGTCATGAAAAAGCATTGACCAGCAGGATTAAGGAAGATCCCAAGGCTTTTTACACATATATAAAGAGGGAGAGGGTTGGCCCACTCAAGGACAAGGGAGGGAGTCTATGTGTGGAGCCAGAGGAAATGGGCGAGGTATTAAATGAGTGCTTTGCATCAGTATTCACCAATGAGAAGGACTTGGTGGATGATGAGTCTGGGAAAGGATGTGTAGATAGTTTGAGTCATGTTGAGATCAAAAATGAGGAGGTATTGGGGTTCTTGAGAAACATCAAGGTCGACAAGTCTCCAGGGCCTGATGGGATATACTCCAGAATACTGAGAAGATTCGCATTTTGTAAATTGAGTTTGTTTCTTTATATGCCCTGTTTGTGAACAGAACTCCCACTTACCTGATGAAGGAGCAGCGCTCCGAAAGCTAGTTGCTTTTGCTACCAAATAAACCTGTTGGACTTTAACCTGGTGTTGTGAGACTTCTTACTGTGTTTACCCCAGTCCAACGCCGGCATCTCCACATCATGATTTCTATAACTAAGCCAGTTCTGTATCCATCTAGCCAGCCCACTCCACATCCCATGTGATTTTAGTTTTTCTACCAGTCTGCCATGTGGGACCTTGTCAAATGACTTACTAGATTCCATATAAACTACACCCACAGCCCTTCCCTCATCAATTATCTTTGTCACCTCTTCTTCAGTAGTGATTCGTGCCAGCGTGAACCTCTTCCAGAGAGGTGGGAACATTCCGGTAAGGGGACATCACGTGCTGGACTCACTAATGAGACTGAAATCCAGTCAATCTGGTGCAAATCAGCCTCGAGCCCTTTCTGGGTGCGAGCCGGTTCGTACCATTGGAAAGGGGCCAGGACAATCGCAGACTGTTTGGCGCTCGGTGCGAAACCGATTTTTAGGCCTGCATGCCAGGATGCCCTACAACCAGAGAATCACTCCCCAAGTGTCTGAATTGGAGGAAGGTCAATTTCAATATCAGACAGGATCTGGCAAACCTGTGGGGGAAAGAGGGTTCAGGGTATTGAATTTGATGATCAGCCATGATCAAAATGAATGGCGGAGCAGGCTCAAAGGGCCGAATGGCCTCCTCCTGCTTCTAGTCTCTATGCAGACTGGGAGCAGCTACTTGCAGTTTTTTTTAGTAATTCGTGGGACATGGGCGCCACTGGCTGGCCAGCATTTATTGTCCATCCCTAGTTGCCCTCAGAGGGCAGTTGAGAGTCAACCACATTGCTGTGGCTCTGGAGTCACATGTAGGTCAGATCAGGGAAGGACAGCAGATTTCCTTCCCTAAAGGACATTAGTGACCCAGATGGGCTTTTCCAACAATTGACAATGGCTTCATGGTCATCAGTAGATTCTTAATTCCAGATATTTTTTATTGAATTCAAATTCCACCATCTGCCATGGCGAGATTTAAACCTGGTTCCCCAGAATATTGGCCGACTTTCTAGATGAATAGTCCAGTGATAATACCACCAGGCTATCGCCTCGCCCAGTTAAATCTACATTTGGAAAGTGGGAGTTTTAAAAAAGTGAAACAATGAGAGTTCAGGGCCAACACGTTCCTCTAAAAGTGAAGGGCAAGGACGGCAAATCCAGGGAACCCTGGATATCAAGAGATAGCAAGGGCTTGATAACAAAAAAGGAAGCATGTGGTAGGTATAAAACACTAAAAGGGGGAGGCCCTTCAGGAGTAGCGAGAGTGTGGAGGGGGAAGGATGGGGTGCTGAAAATAGAAATCAGGAGAGCAAAGAGAGGTCACAAAATACCACTGGCAGAAAGATGAAGGAAAACCCCAAAGCATTTTATCAATATATTCAGAGCAAGAGATGGGGGCCCATTAGAGCCCAAACTGGCAAACTGTGCATGGAGCCAGCGGACATGGGCGAAGTCTTAAATGAATATTTTTCATCTGTATTCACTCAGGAGAAAGACATTACAGCTGGAGATTTCAGTTTAAAGTTTATTTATAGAATCCTACAGTGCAGAAGGAGGCCATTCAGCCCATCGGGTCTGCACCGACAACAATCCTTCCCAGGCCCTCTTCCCAGAACCCCACAAATTTACCCTGTTAATTCCCCTGACACCCGAAGGGACAATTTTGCATGGCCAATTAACCTAACCCGCATATCTTTGGACTGTGGGAGGAAACTGGAGCATCTGGAGGAAACTCACGCAGACGCAGGGAGAACATGCAAACTCCACACAAGTAGAGTCAGTCACAAGTAGGCTTACATTAATACTGCAATGAAGTTACTGTGAAAATCCCCTAGTCGCCATACTCCGGCGCCTGTTCGGGTACACTGAGAAAGAATTTAAACATGGCTATTGCACCTAACCGGCACGTCTTTCGGATGGTGGGAGGAAACTGAAGCACCCGGAGCAAACCCACGCATTCACGGAGAGAATGTGCAGACTCCACACAGACAGTGACATAAGCCGGGAATTGAACCTGAGTCCCTGGCACTGTGAGGCAGCAGTGCTAACCGCTGTGCCACCATGCCACCCACGTTGGGATGGTGAAGTTCTAGAGGATGTTAAGATTAATAAGGAGGAGGTCTCAGATGTTTTAGTGGGGATAAAGGTGCAGAAATCCCCAGGGCCTGATGAGATGTATGCCAGCCTGATATGGGAGGCAAGGGAGGAGATTGTAGGGGCCCTGACTGAGATATTTAAATTCACTGGCCACAGGTGAAGTGCCAGATGACTCGAGGATAGCTAATAGAACATAGAACATAGAACAGTACAGTACAGAACAGGCCCTTCGGCCCACGATGTTGTGCCGAGCTTTGTCTGAAACCCAGATCAAGCTATTTCCTCCCTATCTTCCCGAAGTACTCCATGTGCCTATCTAATAGCTTCTTAAATGTTCCTATAGTTTCTGACTCCACTATCCCTGCAGGCAGTCGATTCCACACCCCAACCACTCTCTGAGTAAAAAACCTTCCACGGACATCCTTCCTATATCTCCCACCATGAACCCTATAGTTATGCCCCCTAGTTACCGCTCCATTCACCCGAGGAAATAGTCTTTGAACATTCATTCTATCTATCCCCCTCATCATCTTATAAACCTCTATCAAGACTCCTCTCAACCTCCTCCGCTCCAAAGAGAAAAGCCCAAGTTCCCTCAACCTTTCCTCATGAGACCTACCCTCCAAACCAGGCAGCATCCTGGTAAATCTCCTTTGCACTCTTTCCAGTGTCTCCACATCATTCTTGTAGTGAGGTGACCAGAACTGCACACAATATTTCAAATGTGGTCTCACCAAGGTCCTGTACAGTTGCAGCATAATCCCACGGCTCTTAAACTCAAACCCCCTGTTAATGAACGCCAACACACTATAGGCCTTCTTCACGGCTCTATCCACTTGAGTGGCAACCGTCAGAGAACTATGGATATGAACCCCAAGATCTCTCTGTTCCTCCACATTCTTCAGAACCCTACCTTTGACCCTGTAATCCACATTTAAATTAGTCCTACCAAAATGAATCACCTCGCATTTGTCAGGGTTAAACTCCATTTGCCATTTTTCAGCCCAGCTCTGCATCCTATCTATATCTCTTTGCAGCCTACAACAGCCCTCCACCAATCTTGGTGTCATCAGCAAATTTACTGATCCACCCTTCAGCCCCCTCCTCCAAGTCATTTATAAAAATTACAAATAGCAGAGGACCAAGCACTGATCCCTGTGGCACTCCGCTGGTAACCGGTTTCCAGTCCGAAAATTTTCCATCCACCACCACCCTCTGTCTTCTGTTAGATAGCCAGTTACCTATCCAATCGGCCAAACTTCCCTCGATCCCACACATCCTTACTTTCTTCATAAGCCGATCGTGGGGGACTTTATCAAACGCCTTACTAAAATCCATGTATATGACATCAACTGCACTACCTTCATCTACACACTTAGTTACCTCCTCAAAAAATTCTATCAAATTTGTGAGGCAAGACTTGCCCTTCACAAATCCGTGCTGACTATCCCAGATTAAGCTGCATCTTTCTAAATGATCGTAAATCCTATCCCTAAGGACCTTTTCCATCAACTTACCGACCACCGAAGTAAGACTAACCGGCCTATAATTACCAGGGTCATTTCTATTCTCTTTCTTAAACAGAGGAACCACATTCGCCACTCTCCAGTCCTCTGGCACCATCCCCGTGGACAGCGAGGACCCATGGTTCACGAAAGAGGTGGAATGTCTTGCGAAAAGGAAGAGGGAAGCTTATGTAGGGATGAGGAAACAAGGTTCAGATGGCTCGATTGAGGGTTACAAGTTTGCAAGGAATGAGCTGAAAAAGGGGCTTAGGAGAGCTAGGAGGGGACACGAGAAGTCCTTGGTGGGTCGGATCAAGGAAAACCCCAAGGCTTTTTACTCTTATGTGAGGAATAAAAGAATGACCAGGGTGAGGTTAGGGCCGGTCAAGGACAGTAGTGGGAACTTGTGTATGGAGTCAGTAGAGATAGGCGAGGTGATGAATGAATACTTTTCTTCAGTGTTCACCAAGGAGAGGGGCCATGTTTTTGAGGAAGAGAAGGTGTTACAGGCTAATAGGCTGGAGGAAATAGATGTTCGGAGGGAGGATGTCCTGGCAGTTTTGAATAAACTGAAGGTCGATAAGTCCCCTGGGCCTGATGAAATGTATCCTAGGATTCTTTGGGAGGCAAGGGATGAAATTGCAGAGCCTTTGGCTTTGATCTTTGGGTCCTCACTGTCCACGGGGATGGTGCCAGAGGACTGGAGAATGGCGAATGTTGTTCCTCTGTTTAAGAAAGGGAATAGAAATGACCCTGGTAATTATAGACCGGTTAGTCTTACTTCGGTGGTTGGTAAATTGATGGAAAAGGTCCTTAGGGATGGGATTTACGACCATTTAGAAAGATGCGGATTAATCCGGGATAGTCAGCATGGATTCATGAAGGGCAAGTCGTGCCTCACAAATTTGATAGAATTTTTTGAGGAGGTAACTAAGTGTGTAGATGAAGGTAGGGCAGTTGATGTCATATACATGGATTTTAGGAAGGCGTTTGATAAGGTCCCCCATGGTCGGCTTATGATGAAAGTGAGGAGGTGTGGGATAGAGGGAAAGTTGGCCGATTGGATAGGTAACTGGCTGTCTGATCGAAGACAGAGGGTGGTGGTGGATGGAAAATTTTCGAATTGGAGGCAGGTTGCTAGCGGAGTGCCGCAGGGATCAGTGCTTGGTCCTCTGCTCTTTGTGATTTTTATTAATGACTTAGAGGAGGGGGCTGAAGGGTGGATCAGTAAATTTGCTGATGACACCAAGATTGGTGGAGTAGTGGATGAGGTGGAGGGCTGTTGTAGGCTGCAAAGAGACATAGATAGGATGCAAAGCTGGGCTGAAAAATGGCAAATGGAGTTTAACCCTGATAAATGTGAGGTGATTCATTTTGGTAGGACTAATTTAAATGTGGATTACAGGGTCAAAGGTAGGGTTCTGAAGACTGTGGAGGAACAGAGAGTCTTGGGGTTCATATCCACAGATCTCTAAAGGTTGCCACTCAAGTGGATAGAGCTGTGAAGAAGGCCTATAGTGTGTTAGTTTTTATTAACAGGGGGTTTGAGTTTAAGAGCCGTGAGGTTATGCTGCAACTGTACAGGACCTTGGTGAGACCACATTTGGAGTATTGTGTGCAGTTCTGGTCATCTCACAATAGGAAGGATGTGGAAGCGCTGGAAAGAGTGCAGAGGAGATTTACCAGGATGCTGCCTGGTTTGGAGGGTAGGTCTTATGAGGAAAGGTTGCGGGAGTTAGGGCTGTTCTCTCTGGAGCGGAGGAGGCTGAGGGGGAGACTTAATAGAGGTTTATAAAATGATGAAGGGGATAGATAGAGTGAACATTCAAAGACTATTTCCTCGGGTGGATAGAGCTATTACAAGGGGGCATAAGTATAGGGTTCGTGGTGGGAGATATAGGAAGGATATCAGAGGTAGGTTCTTTACGCAGAGAGTGGTTGGGGTGTGGAATGGACTGCCTGCAGTGATAGTGGAGTCAGACACTTTAGGAACATTTAAGCGGTTATTGGATAGGCACATGGAGCACACCAGGATGATAGGGAGTGGGATAGCTTGATCTTGGTTTCAGATAAAGCTCGGCACAACATCGTGGGCCGAAAGGCCTGTTCTGTGCTGTACTGTTCTATGTTTGGCTTGCCTGCAGAAGGCAGAGAGTGGCTGTGGAGGGGTCTTTCTCTGCATGGAGGTCAGTGACCAGTGGAGTGCCCCAGGGATCTGTTCTGGGACCCTTGCTGTTTGTCATTTTCATAAATGACCTGGATGAGGAAGTGGAGGGATGGGTTGGTAAGTTTGCTGACGACACCAAGGTAGGTGGTGTTGTGGATAGTTTGGAGGGATGTCAGAAGTTGCAGCGAGACATAGATAGAATGCAAGACTGGGCGGAGAAGTGGCAGATGGACTTCAACCCGGATAAGTGTGTAGTGATCCATTTTGGCAGATCCAATGGGATGGAGCAGCAGTATAAAATGAAGGGTACCATTCTTAGCAGTGTAGAGGATCAGAAGGACCTTGGGGTCCGGGTCCATAGGACTCTTAAATCGGCCTCGCAGGTGGAGGATGCGGTCAAGAAGGCGTATGGCGTACTAGCCTTCATTAATCGAGGGATTGAGTTTAGGAGTCGGGAGATAATGCTGCAGCTTTATAGGACCCTG
The DNA here is from genome assembly GCF_964213995.1 of Mustelus asterias. Classification (NCBI taxonomy): domain Eukaryota; kingdom Metazoa; phylum Chordata; class Chondrichthyes; order Carcharhiniformes; family Triakidae; genus Mustelus; species Mustelus asterias. The sequence continues at coordinate 147,111,234 of NC_135806.1, read as the reverse complement.
GTTAGACCCCACTTGGAGTACTGCGCGCAGTTCTGGTCACCTCATTACAGGAAAGATGTTGAAGCCATTGAAAGGGTGCAGAGGAGATTTACAAGGATGTTGCCTGGATTGGGGGGCATGCCTTATGAGGATAGGTTGAGGGAGCTTGGTCTCTTCTCCCTGGAGAGACGAAGGATGAGAGGTGACCTGATAGAGGTTTACAAGATGTTGAGGGGTCTGGATAGGGTGGACTCTCAGAGGCTATTTCCAAGGGCTGAAATGGTTGCTACGAGAGGACACAGGTTTAAGGTGCTGGGGGGTAGGTACAGGGGGGATGTCAGGGGTAAGTTTTTCACTCAGAGGGTGGTGGGTGAGTGGAATCGGCTGACGTCGGTGGTGGTGGAGGCAAACTCGTTGGGGTCTTTTAAGAGACTTCTGGATGAGTACATGGGATTTAATGGGATTGAGGGCTATAGATAGGCCTAGAGGTGGGGATGTGATCGGCGCAACTTGTGGGCCGAAGGGCCTGTTTGTGCTGTGACTTTCTATGTTCTATGTTCTATGCCCCAGCTGATGAAGGCAAGCATGTCACATGCCCTCTTAATCACCTTGGCCACCTGTGTTGCCACTTTTAGGGAACTGTGGACCTGCACAACCAGATCCCTCTGTATGTTAATGTTCCTAAGGGTTCTGCCATTTACAGTATAATTCACACCAGGATTGGAAAATCGCTGTTGTAACCCCACTGTTCAAGAAGGGAACAAGAAAAAAGATGGAAAATTATAGGCCAATTAGCCTAACCTCAGTTGTTGGCAAAATTCTAGAATCCATCGTTAAGGATGAGATTTCTAAATTCTTGGAAGTGCAGGGTCGGATTAGGACAAGTCAGCATGGATTTAGTAAGGGGAGGTCGTGCCTGACAAACCTGTTAGAGTTCTTTGAAGAGATAACAAATAGGTTAGACCAAGGAGAGCCAATGGATGTTATCTATCTTGACTTCCAAAAGGCCTTTGACAAGGTGCCTCACGGGAGACTGCTGAGTAAAATAAGGGCCCATGGTATTCGAGGCAAGGTACTAACATGGATTGACGATTGGCTGTCAGACAGAAGGCAGAGAGTTGGGATAAAAGGTTCTTTCTCAGAATGGCAACCGGTGACAAGTGGTGTCCCGCAGGGTTCAGTGTTGGGGCCACAGCTGTTCTCTTTATATATTAACGATCTAGATGACGGGACTGGGGGCATTCTGGCCAAGTTTGCCGATGATACAAAGATAGGTGGAGGGGCAGGTAGTATTGAGGAGGTGGGGAGGCTGCAGAAAGATTTAGACAGTTTAGGAGAGTGGTCCAAGAAGTGGCTGATGAAATTCAACGTGGGCAAGTGCGAGGTCTTGCACTTTGGAAAAAAGAATAGAGGCATGGACTATTTTCTAAACGGTGACAAAATTCATAATGCTAAAGTGCAAAGGGACTTGGGAGTCCTAGTCCAGGATTCTCTAAAGGTAAACTTGCAGGTTGAGTCCGTAATTAAGAAAGCAAATGTAATGTTGTCATTTATCTCAAGAGGCTTGGAATACAAAAGCAGGGATGTACTTCTGAGGCTTTATAAAGCACTGGTTAGGCCCCATTTGGAGTACTGTGAGCAATTTTGGGCCCCACACCTTAGGAAGGACATACTGGCACTGGAGCGGGTCCAGCGGAGATTCACACGGATGATCCCAGGAATGGTAGGCCTGACATACGATGAACGTCTGAGGATCGTGGGATTATATTCATTGGAGTTTAGGAGGTTGAGGGAGATCTGATAGAAACTTACAAGATAATGAACGGCTTAGATAGGATGGACGTAGGGAAGTTGTTTCCATTAGCAGGGGAGACTAGGACGCGGGGGCACAGCCTTAGAATAAAAGGGAGTCACTTTAGAACAGAGATGAGGAGAAATTTCTTCAGCCAGAGAGTGGTAGGTCTGTGGAATTCATTGCCACAGAGGGCTGTGGAGGCCGAGACGTTGAGCGTCTTCAAGACAGAAATTGATAAATTCTTGATTTCTCGAGGAATTAAGGGCTATGGGGAGAGAGCGGGTAAATGGAGTTGAAATCAACCATGATTGAATGGTGGAGTGGACTCGATGGGCCGAATGGCCTTACTTCCGCTCCTATGTCTTATGGTCTTATGGTCTTACATTTGATCCTCCAAAATGCATCACTTCGCATTTGTCCGAATTAAAATCAATCTGCCATTTCTGTGCCCAAGTCTCCAATCTATCTATATCCTGTTGTATCCTCTGACAATCTTGACACTATCAGCAACTCCACCAATCTTCGTGTGATCCACAAACTTACTAATCAGACCCCCTACATTTTCAAAGAACAAAGAACAAAGAAAATTACAGTACAGGAACAGGCCCTTCGGCCCTCCAAGCCCGCACCAACCATGCTGCCCGACTTAACTAAAACCTCCTACGCTTCTGGGGACCATATCCCTCTATTCCCATCTCATTCATGTACTTGTCAAGATGCCCCTTAAAAGTCACTGCCGTATCCGCTTCCACTACCTCCCCCGGCAACGAGTTCCAGGCACCCACCACTCTCCATGTAAAAAATCAGCCTCGTACATCTCTTTTAAAACTTGCCCCTCGCACCTTAAACCTGTACCCCCTAGTAATTGACTCTTCCACCCTGGGAAAAAGGTTCTGACTATCCACTCTGTCCATGCCTTTCATAATCTTGTAGACTTCTATCAGGTCTCCCCTCAACCTCCGTCGCTCCAGTGAGAACAAACCAAGTTTCTCCAACCTCGCCTCATAGCTGATGCCCTCCGTACCAGGCAACATCCTGGTAAATCTTTTCTGTACCCTCTCCAAAGCCTCCACATCCTTCTGGTAGTGTGGCGACCAGAATTGAACACTATATTCCAAGTGTGGCCTCACTAAGGTTCTATAAAGCGTCAACATGACTTGCCAATTTTTAAACTCAATACCCCGGCCGATGAAGGCAAGGATGCCGTATGCCTTCTTGACTACCTTCTCCACCTGCATTGCCACTTTCAGTGACCTGTGTACCTGTACACCCAGATCCCTTTGCCTATCAATACTTTTCAGGGTTCTGCCATTTACTGTATATTTCCTATCTGTATTAGACCTTCCAAAATGCATTACCTCACATTTGTCCGGATTAAACTCCATCTGCCATCTCTCCGCCCAAGTCTCCAACTGATCTATATCCTGATGTATCCTCTGATGGTCCTCATCGCTTTCCACAAATCCACCAACCTTTGTGTCGTCCGCAAACTTACTAATCAATTAAGGAGAATATCACAGCTGTACTCCTGGAGGACACCTCGGAGGGCTCATACAGCGAGGCAATATGTGTAGAGTTCAGGAATAGGAAAGGTGTAGTCACAATGTTGGGGGTTTACTATAGGCCACCCAACTGCCAGCGGGAGATTGAGAAACAGATGTGTAGGTAGATTTTGGCAAGGTGTAAAAGTAACAGGATTGTTGTGGTGGGAGATTTTAATTTTCTCTATATTGGCTAGGACTCACTTAGTGCTGGGGGCGTGGATGGGGCAGTTTGTAAGGAGCATCCAGGAGGGCTTCCTGAAACAGTATGTACATAGTCCAACTAGGGAAGGGGCCATACTGGACCTGGTATTGGGGAATGAGCCTGGCCTGGTGGTCGATGTTTCAGTAGGGGAGCAGTTCAGGAACAGTGACCACAATTCAGTAAGCTTTAAGGTACTGATGGATAAAGATAAGTGTCGTCCTCAAGTTAAGGTGCTAAATTGGGGGAAGGCTAATTACAACAATATTAGGCAGGAACGGAACAAAGAACAAAGAACAGTACAGCACAGGAAAACAGGCCCTTCGGCCCTCTAAGCCTGTGCAGATCCTTGGTCCAACTAGACCAATCGTTTGTATCCCTCCATTCCCAGGCTGCTCATGTGACTATCCAGGTAAATCTTAAACAATGTCAGCATGTCTGCCTCCACCACCCTACTTGGCAGCGCATTCCAGGCCCCCACCACCCTCTGTGTAAAAAACATCCCTCTAATATCTGAGTTATACTTCGCCCCTCTCACCTTGAGCCCGTGACCCCTCGTGATCGTCACTTCTGATCTGGGAAAAAGCTTCCCACCGTTCACCCTATCTATCCCCTTCATGACCTTGTACACCTCTATTAGATCTCCCCTCATTCTCCGTCTTTCCAGGGAGGACAACCCCAGTTTACCCAATGTAGAATGTAGATTGGGGGCAGATGTTTGAGGGCAAATCAACATCTGGCATGTAGGAGGCTTTCAAGTGTAAGTTGATAGGGATTCAGGACCGGCACATTCCTGGAAGGATGAAGGATAAGTATGGCAAGTTTTGGGAACCTTGGATAACAAGAGATATTGTGAGCCTAGTCAAAGAGAAAAAGGAAGCATTTGTCAAAGCTAGGCGGCTGGGAACACACGAAGCAAATGTGGAATACAAGGAAAGTAGAAAGAAACTTAAGCAAGGCGTAAGAAGAGCTAAAAGGGGTCATGAAAAAGCATTGACCAGCAGGATTAAGGAAGATCCCAAGGCTTTTTACACATATATAAAGAGGGAGAGGGTTGGCCCACTCAAGGACAAGGGAGGGAGTCTATGTGTGGAGCCAGAGGAAATGGGCGAGGTATTAAATGAGTGCTTTGCATCAGTATTCACCAATGAGAAGGACTTGGTGGATGATGAGTCTGGGAAAGGATGTGTAGATAGTTTGAGTCATGTTGAGATCAAAAATGAGGAGGTATTGGGGTTCTTGAGAAACATCAAGGTCGACAAGTCTCCAGGGCCTGATGGGATATACTCCAGAATACTGAGAAGATTCGCATTTTGTAAATTGAGTTTGTTTCTTTATATGCCCTGTTTGTGAACAGAACTCCCACTTACCTGATGAAGGAGCAGCGCTCCGAAAGCTAGTTGCTTTTGCTACCAAATAAACCTGTTGGACTTTAACCTGGTGTTGTGAGACTTCTTACTGTGTTTACCCCAGTCCAACGCCGGCATCTCCACATCATGATTTCTATAACTAAGCCAGTTCTGTATCCATCTAGCCAGCCCACTCCACATCCCATGTGATTTTAGTTTTTCTACCAGTCTGCCATGTGGGACCTTGTCAAATGACTTACTAGATTCCATATAAACTACACCCACAGCCCTTCCCTCATCAATTATCTTTGTCACCTCTTCTTCAGTAGTGATTCGTGCCAGCGTGAACCTCTTCCAGAGAGGTGGGAACATTCCGGTAAGGGGACATCACGTGCTGGACTCACTAATGAGACTGAAATCCAGTCAATCTGGTGCAAATCAGCCTCGAGCCCTTTCTGGGTGCGAGCCGGTTCGTACCATTGGAAAGGGGCCAGGACAATCGCAGACTGTTTGGCGCTCGGTGCGAAACCGATTTTTAGGCCTGCATGCCAGGATGCCCTACAACCAGAGAATCACTCCCCAAGTGTCTGAATTGGAGGAAGGTCAATTTCAATATCAGACAGGATCTGGCAAACCTGTGGGGGAAAGAGGGTTCAGGGTATTGAATTTGATGATCAGCCATGATCAAAATGAATGGCGGAGCAGGCTCAAAGGGCCGAATGGCCTCCTCCTGCTTCTAGTCTCTATGCAGACTGGGAGCAGCTACTTGCAGTTTTTTTTAGTAATTCGTGGGACATGGGCGCCACTGGCTGGCCAGCATTTATTGTCCATCCCTAGTTGCCCTCAGAGGGCAGTTGAGAGTCAACCACATTGCTGTGGCTCTGGAGTCACATGTAGGTCAGATCAGGGAAGGACAGCAGATTTCCTTCCCTAAAGGACATTAGTGACCCAGATGGGCTTTTCCAACAATTGACAATGGCTTCATGGTCATCAGTAGATTCTTAATTCCAGATATTTTTTATTGAATTCAAATTCCACCATCTGCCATGGCGAGATTTAAACCTGGTTCCCCAGAATATTGGCCGACTTTCTAGATGAATAGTCCAGTGATAATACCACCAGGCTATCGCCTCGCCCAGTTAAATCTACATTTGGAAAGTGGGAGTTTTAAAAAAGTGAAACAATGAGAGTTCAGGGCCAACACGTTCCTCTAAAAGTGAAGGGCAAGGACGGCAAATCCAGGGAACCCTGGATATCAAGAGATAGCAAGGGCTTGATAACAAAAAAGGAAGCATGTGGTAGGTATAAAACACTAAAAGGGGGAGGCCCTTCAGGAGTAGCGAGAGTGTGGAGGGGGAAGGATGGGGTGCTGAAAATAGAAATCAGGAGAGCAAAGAGAGGTCACAAAATACCACTGGCAGAAAGATGAAGGAAAACCCCAAAGCATTTTATCAATATATTCAGAGCAAGAGATGGGGGCCCATTAGAGCCCAAACTGGCAAACTGTGCATGGAGCCAGCGGACATGGGCGAAGTCTTAAATGAATATTTTTCATCTGTATTCACTCAGGAGAAAGACATTACAGCTGGAGATTTCAGTTTAAAGTTTATTTATAGAATCCTACAGTGCAGAAGGAGGCCATTCAGCCCATCGGGTCTGCACCGACAACAATCCTTCCCAGGCCCTCTTCCCAGAACCCCACAAATTTACCCTGTTAATTCCCCTGACACCCGAAGGGACAATTTTGCATGGCCAATTAACCTAACCCGCATATCTTTGGACTGTGGGAGGAAACTGGAGCATCTGGAGGAAACTCACGCAGACGCAGGGAGAACATGCAAACTCCACACAAGTAGAGTCAGTCACAAGTAGGCTTACATTAATACTGCAATGAAGTTACTGTGAAAATCCCCTAGTCGCCATACTCCGGCGCCTGTTCGGGTACACTGAGAAAGAATTTAAACATGGCTATTGCACCTAACCGGCACGTCTTTCGGATGGTGGGAGGAAACTGAAGCACCCGGAGCAAACCCACGCATTCACGGAGAGAATGTGCAGACTCCACACAGACAGTGACATAAGCCGGGAATTGAACCTGAGTCCCTGGCACTGTGAGGCAGCAGTGCTAACCGCTGTGCCACCATGCCACCCACGTTGGGATGGTGAAGTTCTAGAGGATGTTAAGATTAATAAGGAGGAGGTCTCAGATGTTTTAGTGGGGATAAAGGTGCAGAAATCCCCAGGGCCTGATGAGATGTATGCCAGCCTGATATGGGAGGCAAGGGAGGAGATTGTAGGGGCCCTGACTGAGATATTTAAATTCACTGGCCACAGGTGAAGTGCCAGATGACTCGAGGATAGCTAATAGAACATAGAACATAGAACAGTACAGTACAGAACAGGCCCTTCGGCCCACGATGTTGTGCCGAGCTTTGTCTGAAACCCAGATCAAGCTATTTCCTCCCTATCTTCCCGAAGTACTCCATGTGCCTATCTAATAGCTTCTTAAATGTTCCTATAGTTTCTGACTCCACTATCCCTGCAGGCAGTCGATTCCACACCCCAACCACTCTCTGAGTAAAAAACCTTCCACGGACATCCTTCCTATATCTCCCACCATGAACCCTATAGTTATGCCCCCTAGTTACCGCTCCATTCACCCGAGGAAATAGTCTTTGAACATTCATTCTATCTATCCCCCTCATCATCTTATAAACCTCTATCAAGACTCCTCTCAACCTCCTCCGCTCCAAAGAGAAAAGCCCAAGTTCCCTCAACCTTTCCTCATGAGACCTACCCTCCAAACCAGGCAGCATCCTGGTAAATCTCCTTTGCACTCTTTCCAGTGTCTCCACATCATTCTTGTAGTGAGGTGACCAGAACTGCACACAATATTTCAAATGTGGTCTCACCAAGGTCCTGTACAGTTGCAGCATAATCCCACGGCTCTTAAACTCAAACCCCCTGTTAATGAACGCCAACACACTATAGGCCTTCTTCACGGCTCTATCCACTTGAGTGGCAACCGTCAGAGAACTATGGATATGAACCCCAAGATCTCTCTGTTCCTCCACATTCTTCAGAACCCTACCTTTGACCCTGTAATCCACATTTAAATTAGTCCTACCAAAATGAATCACCTCGCATTTGTCAGGGTTAAACTCCATTTGCCATTTTTCAGCCCAGCTCTGCATCCTATCTATATCTCTTTGCAGCCTACAACAGCCCTCCACCAATCTTGGTGTCATCAGCAAATTTACTGATCCACCCTTCAGCCCCCTCCTCCAAGTCATTTATAAAAATTACAAATAGCAGAGGACCAAGCACTGATCCCTGTGGCACTCCGCTGGTAACCGGTTTCCAGTCCGAAAATTTTCCATCCACCACCACCCTCTGTCTTCTGTTAGATAGCCAGTTACCTATCCAATCGGCCAAACTTCCCTCGATCCCACACATCCTTACTTTCTTCATAAGCCGATCGTGGGGGACTTTATCAAACGCCTTACTAAAATCCATGTATATGACATCAACTGCACTACCTTCATCTACACACTTAGTTACCTCCTCAAAAAATTCTATCAAATTTGTGAGGCAAGACTTGCCCTTCACAAATCCGTGCTGACTATCCCAGATTAAGCTGCATCTTTCTAAATGATCGTAAATCCTATCCCTAAGGACCTTTTCCATCAACTTACCGACCACCGAAGTAAGACTAACCGGCCTATAATTACCAGGGTCATTTCTATTCTCTTTCTTAAACAGAGGAACCACATTCGCCACTCTCCAGTCCTCTGGCACCATCCCCGTGGACAGCGAGGACCCATGGTTCACGAAAGAGGTGGAATGTCTTGCGAAAAGGAAGAGGGAAGCTTATGTAGGGATGAGGAAACAAGGTTCAGATGGCTCGATTGAGGGTTACAAGTTTGCAAGGAATGAGCTGAAAAAGGGGCTTAGGAGAGCTAGGAGGGGACACGAGAAGTCCTTGGTGGGTCGGATCAAGGAAAACCCCAAGGCTTTTTACTCTTATGTGAGGAATAAAAGAATGACCAGGGTGAGGTTAGGGCCGGTCAAGGACAGTAGTGGGAACTTGTGTATGGAGTCAGTAGAGATAGGCGAGGTGATGAATGAATACTTTTCTTCAGTGTTCACCAAGGAGAGGGGCCATGTTTTTGAGGAAGAGAAGGTGTTACAGGCTAATAGGCTGGAGGAAATAGATGTTCGGAGGGAGGATGTCCTGGCAGTTTTGAATAAACTGAAGGTCGATAAGTCCCCTGGGCCTGATGAAATGTATCCTAGGATTCTTTGGGAGGCAAGGGATGAAATTGCAGAGCCTTTGGCTTTGATCTTTGGGTCCTCACTGTCCACGGGGATGGTGCCAGAGGACTGGAGAATGGCGAATGTTGTTCCTCTGTTTAAGAAAGGGAATAGAAATGACCCTGGTAATTATAGACCGGTTAGTCTTACTTCGGTGGTTGGTAAATTGATGGAAAAGGTCCTTAGGGATGGGATTTACGACCATTTAGAAAGATGCGGATTAATCCGGGATAGTCAGCATGGATTCATGAAGGGCAAGTCGTGCCTCACAAATTTGATAGAATTTTTTGAGGAGGTAACTAAGTGTGTAGATGAAGGTAGGGCAGTTGATGTCATATACATGGATTTTAGGAAGGCGTTTGATAAGGTCCCCCATGGTCGGCTTATGATGAAAGTGAGGAGGTGTGGGATAGAGGGAAAGTTGGCCGATTGGATAGGTAACTGGCTGTCTGATCGAAGACAGAGGGTGGTGGTGGATGGAAAATTTTCGAATTGGAGGCAGGTTGCTAGCGGAGTGCCGCAGGGATCAGTGCTTGGTCCTCTGCTCTTTGTGATTTTTATTAATGACTTAGAGGAGGGGGCTGAAGGGTGGATCAGTAAATTTGCTGATGACACCAAGATTGGTGGAGTAGTGGATGAGGTGGAGGGCTGTTGTAGGCTGCAAAGAGACATAGATAGGATGCAAAGCTGGGCTGAAAAATGGCAAATGGAGTTTAACCCTGATAAATGTGAGGTGATTCATTTTGGTAGGACTAATTTAAATGTGGATTACAGGGTCAAAGGTAGGGTTCTGAAGACTGTGGAGGAACAGAGAGTCTTGGGGTTCATATCCACAGATCTCTAAAGGTTGCCACTCAAGTGGATAGAGCTGTGAAGAAGGCCTATAGTGTGTTAGTTTTTATTAACAGGGGGTTTGAGTTTAAGAGCCGTGAGGTTATGCTGCAACTGTACAGGACCTTGGTGAGACCACATTTGGAGTATTGTGTGCAGTTCTGGTCATCTCACAATAGGAAGGATGTGGAAGCGCTGGAAAGAGTGCAGAGGAGATTTACCAGGATGCTGCCTGGTTTGGAGGGTAGGTCTTATGAGGAAAGGTTGCGGGAGTTAGGGCTGTTCTCTCTGGAGCGGAGGAGGCTGAGGGGGAGACTTAATAGAGGTTTATAAAATGATGAAGGGGATAGATAGAGTGAACATTCAAAGACTATTTCCTCGGGTGGATAGAGCTATTACAAGGGGGCATAAGTATAGGGTTCGTGGTGGGAGATATAGGAAGGATATCAGAGGTAGGTTCTTTACGCAGAGAGTGGTTGGGGTGTGGAATGGACTGCCTGCAGTGATAGTGGAGTCAGACACTTTAGGAACATTTAAGCGGTTATTGGATAGGCACATGGAGCACACCAGGATGATAGGGAGTGGGATAGCTTGATCTTGGTTTCAGATAAAGCTCGGCACAACATCGTGGGCCGAAAGGCCTGTTCTGTGCTGTACTGTTCTATGTTTGGCTTGCCTGCAGAAGGCAGAGAGTGGCTGTGGAGGGGTCTTTCTCTGCATGGAGGTCAGTGACCAGTGGAGTGCCCCAGGGATCTGTTCTGGGACCCTTGCTGTTTGTCATTTTCATAAATGACCTGGATGAGGAAGTGGAGGGATGGGTTGGTAAGTTTGCTGACGACACCAAGGTAGGTGGTGTTGTGGATAGTTTGGAGGGATGTCAGAAGTTGCAGCGAGACATAGATAGAATGCAAGACTGGGCGGAGAAGTGGCAGATGGACTTCAACCCGGATAAGTGTGTAGTGATCCATTTTGGCAGATCCAATGGGATGGAGCAGCAGTATAAAATGAAGGGTACCATTCTTAGCAGTGTAGAGGATCAGAAGGACCTTGGGGTCCGGGTCCATAGGACTCTTAAATCGGCCTCGCAGGTGGAGGATGCGGTCAAGAAGGCGTATGGCGTACTAGCCTTCATTAATCGAGGGATTGAGTTTAGGAGTCGGGAGATAATGCTGCAGCTTTATAGGACCCTGGTTAGACCCCACTTGGAGTACTGCGCGCAGTTCTGGTCACCTCATTACAGGAAAGATGTTGAAGCCATTGAAAGGGTGCAGAGGAGATTTACAAGGATGTTGCCTGGATTGGGGGGCATGCCTTATGAGGATAGGTTGAGGGAGCTTGGTCTCTTCTCCCTGGAGAGACGAAGGATGAGAGGTGACCTGATAGAGGTTTACAAGATGTTGAGGGGTCTGGATAGGGTGGACTCTCAGAGGCTATTTCCAAGGGCTGAAATGGTTGCTACGAGAGGACACAGGTTTAAGGTGCTGGGGGGTAGGTACAGGGGGGATGTCAGGGGTAAGTTTTTCACTCAGAGGGTGGTGGGTGAGTGGAATCGGCTGACGTCGGTGGTGGTGGAGGCAAACTCGTTGGGGTCTTTTAAGAGACTTCTGGATGAGTACATGGGATTTAATGGGATTGAGGGCTATAGATAGGCCTAGAGGTGGGGATGTGATCGGCGCAACTTGTGGGCCGAAGGGCCTGTTTGTGCTGTGACTTTCTATGTTCTATGTTATGTTCTATGTTCTAGAGGTTGTTCGGTGCCTGGAACTCGCTGCCGGGGGAGGTAGTGGAACCAGATACGATAGTGAGTTTTAAGGGACGTCTTGACAAATACATGAATAGGATGGGAATAGAGGGATATGGTCCCGGAAAGGGTAGGGGGTTTTAGTTCAGTCGGGTAGCATGGTCGGTGCAGGCTTGGAGGATATTATTAAACTAGAAAGTGTGTAGAAAAGATTTACTAGGGTGCTACCGGGACTTGATGGTTTGAGTTATAAGGAGAGGCTAGGACTTTTTTCCCTGGAGCCTAGGAGGTTGAGGTGATCTTATAAAGGTCTATAAAATAATGAGGGGCATAGTTAAGGTAGATAGATAGTCAACATCTTTTCCCAAAGGTAGGGGCGTCTAAAGCTAGAGGGCATAGGTTTAAGGTGAGAGGGAAGAGATACAAAATAGTCCGGAGGGGCAATTCTTTCACACAGAGGGTGGTGACTATCTGGAACAAGCTGGCAGAGGTACTAGTAGAGGCGGGTACAATGTTGTTTTTTAAAAAGCATTTATGATGTGGAGTTGCCAGCGTTGGATTGGGGTAGGCACAGTAAATAGTCTCACAACACCAGGTTAAAGTCCAACAGGTTTATTTGGAATCACGGGCTTTTGGAGCGCCGCTCCTTCAGCAAGTGAGTGCCTGATTAAAGTGTTTAGACAGTTACATGGGTAAGATGGGTGTAGAGGGATATGGGTCAAATGTGGGCCCATGTAACTTAATGATAAAAACTGACAGCATGGACATGTTGGGCCGAAGGGCCTGTTTCCCTGCTATAAATCTCTATGACTCTATGACGGGGAGAACATGCAGACTCCACACAGACAGTGACCCAAGCCGGGAATCAAAATCAGGTCCCTGGCGCTGTGAAGCAGCAGTGCTGACCACTGTGCCACCGTGCCACCCTTTTCTGTCCCACCCTGCTACAATTCTCATGGCGGGCTGGTCAGGAACATAGCGATCATAATTCTATCTCCTTCACGATAGCATTGGAAAGAGATAGGGTCAGGCAGGCTAGGAAAGTGTTTCTCTGGAGTAAAGGGAAATACAGTGTCATCAGGGAGGAAATTAGACGGGTAAATTGGAAGGAGGCATTCTTGGGGAAAAGTACCGAAGGAAAGTGGAGGATTTTCAAGGAATGTTTGTCTGGAGCTCTGCATGACAACGTTCCGATGAGACAGGGGGGTGTTGGTAGGGTACGGGAACCGTGGTGCACGAAGGTTGTGATGAACCTGGTAAATAAGAAAAGAGAGGCGTACAGAAGGTTCAGAGAGCTAGGAGGTGTTAAGGATTTAGAGGAGTATACGCGATGTAGGAAGGAGCTTAAGAAGGAAATTAGGAGAGCGAGAAGGGGTCATGAGAAGACCTTGGCGGGTAAGATTAAGGAGAATCCCAAGGCTTTCTACAAATATGTCAAGAGTAAAAGGATGAGATGTGAAGGCATAGGACCCTTAAAAGGTGAAGGGGGAAAAGTTTGTGCGGAACCGTTAGAAATGGCGGAGGTGCTTAATGAATACTTTACCTCGGTATTCACGGTGGAAAGGGATCTGGGTGGTTGTACTGCTGGATTGCGGAGGACAGAAAGGATCGAGCATGTGGACATAAAGAAAGAGGATGTGTTGGAACTATTGAATGGCATCAAGGTTGGTAAGTCGCCGGGACCGGATGGGATGTACCCCAGGTTACTGTGGGAGGCGAGGGAGGAGATTGCGGAGCCTTTGGCGATGATCTTTGCATCGTCGATGGAGACGGGAGAGGTTCCGGAGGATTGGAGGATTGCGGATGTGGTCCCTATATTCAAGAAAGGGAACAGGGACAGCCCGGGAAATTACCGACCGGTGAGTCTAACCTCAGTGGTTGGTAAGTTGATGGAGAGGATCCTGAGAGACAGGATTTATGATCATCTAGAGAAGTTTAGTATGATCAAAAGTAGTCAGCACGGCTTTGTCAGGGGCAGGTCGTGCCTTACGAGCCTGGTTGAGTTCTTTGAAAATGTGACCAAGCACATTGACGAAGGAAGAGCGGTGGATGTGGTCTATATGGACTTCAGCAAAGCGTTCGATAAGGTCCCCCATGCAAGGCTTCTTGAGAAAGTGAGAGGGCATGGGATCCAAGGGGCTGTTGCCTTGTGGATCCAGAACTGGCTTGCCTGCAGAAGGCAGAGAGTGGCTGTGGAGGGGTCTTTCTCTGCATGGAGGTCAGTGACCAGTGGAGTGCCCCAGGGATCTGTTCTGGGACCCTTGCTGTTTGTCATTTTCATAAATGACCTGGATGAGGAAGTGGAGGGATGGGTTGGTAAGTTTGCTGACGACACCAAGGTAGGTGGTGTTGTGGATAGTTTGGAGGGATGTCAGAAGTTGCAGCGAGACATAGATAGAATGCAAGACTGGGCGGAGAAGTGGCAGATGGACTTCAACCCGGATAAGTGTGTAGTGATCCATTTTGGCAGATCCAATGGGATGGAGCAGCAGTATAAAATGAAGGGTACCATTCTTAGCAGTGTAGAGGATCAGAAGGACCTTGGGGTCCGGGTCCATAGGACTCTTAAATCGGCCTCGCAGGTGGAGGATGCGGTCAAGAAGGCGTATGGCGTACTAGCCTTCATTAATCGAGGGATTGAGTTTAGGAGTCGGGAGATAATGCTGCAGCTTTATAGGACCCTGGTTAGACCCCACTTGGAGTACTGCGCGCAGTTCTGGTCACCTCATTACAGGAAAGATGTTGAAGCCATTGAAAGGGTGCAGAGGAGATTTACAAGGATGTTGCCTGGATTGGGGGGCATGCCTTATGAGGATAGGTTGAGGGAGCTTGGTCTCTTCTCCCTGGAGAGACGAAGGATGAGAGGTGACCTGATAGAGGTTTACAAGATGTTGAGGGGTCTGGATAGGGTGGACTCTCAGAGGCTATTTCCAAGGGCTGAAATGGTTGCTACGAGAGGACACAGGTTTAAGGTGCTGGGGGGTAGGTACAGGGGGGATGTCAGGGGTAAGTTTTTCACTCAGAGGGTGGTGGGTGAGTGGAATCGGCTGACGTCGGTGGTGGTGGAGGCAAACTCGTTGGGGTCTTTTAAGAGACTTCTGGATGAGTACATGGGATTTAATGGGATTGAGGGCTATAGATAGGCCTAGAGGTGGGGATGTGATCGGCGCAACTTGTGGGCCGAAGGGCCTGTTTGTGCTGTGACTTTCTATGTTCTATGTTCTATTCCGCCCATAGTCTTTTTCCCAGGGAAGGGGAATTGAAAACTAGCAGGCATAGGTTTAAGGGAAGAGGGGAAAGATTTAAAAGGGACCTGAGGGGCAACTTCTTCATGCAGAGGGTGATGCGTATATGGAATGAGCTGCCAGATAAAGTGGTTGTGGCAGGTACATAGCAACATTTAAAAAGCATTTGGATAAGTACATGGATGGGAAAGGATTAGAGGGAAATGGACCAAATGTGGGTAATTGGGACTAACTGGGAGGGCACCATGGTCAGCATGGAACGGTTGGGCCGAGGGCCTGTTTCCGTGCTGTATTGCTTTATGACTCTATATCAGGGGGTGAAAGGATATCTGATTTAGGCAGGAATGTGGGTTTGAAATTACAATCAGATCAGCCATTATCTCATTGAAAGTTGGAACAGGCTCCAGGAGCTGAGTGGCCTCCTCCTGCTCCTAACTTGTATGTTTGAATTCTTCATTAGGATGGAACATGACATAAATCCAATCTGAAACTCGGGTCCTAAATCTAAACTATGAAGATATGAGGTATGAGTTGGCTAAGATAGATTGGAGAACTTCAATAAAAGACATGATGGTGGATAGGCAATGACTAATATTTAAGGAAGAAATGTATGAAGTACAGCACTTACACATCCCTTTCTGGCGAAATAACACAAGAAGAAAAGTAGCCCAACCATGGCTGACAAAAGATATTAAGGATGGTATTAGATTCAAGGAGGAGGCATCTAAAGTTGCTGGAAAATTTAGCAAGCCTGAGGATTGGACAAAGTTCAGTATTCAGCATAAGAGGACCAAGAGATTGATTAAGAGGAATAAAATAGAGTGAGAGGAAACTTGCAAGTAACATAAAAGCTTCTATAAATATAGAAAAAGAAAAATATGAGAGAAGAGAAATGTAAGTCCCTTACAGTCCAAAACAGGAGAATTTATAATAGAGAACAAGGAAATGGCAGAGCAATTAAACAACTATTTGAGTTCTGCCTTCACAGAAGAAGACACAAGTAACTTCCAAGAAATGCAAAGGAACCATGGGAAAAGAAGGAATTGAAGGAAACTGGTAAATTAATGGGGCTAAATGTCAATGAATCACAGGGTTTGATAATCTACCTCCTAGGGCACTAAAGGAGGTGGCCATGAAAATAGTGGATGTGTTGGTTGTCATCTTCCAAAATTCTGCAAATTCTGGAACATTCCCAGCAGATTGAAAGTATAACCCCCTATTTAAAAAGAGGGAGGGAGAAAGCAAGGAATTACTGAGCGGTTAGCCTAACATGTTAGAATTGGGGAAAATTAAGATTTAATAAAGAAAGTAAAAGCAGGGAGTTGATTAGAGACAGACGGCTGGAGAAATGATGCAATGCAAATTAGCCTAACAGTGGAAAACAAATATTTAACATATGTGACTAAAGAAAAACTGGGGCTGCAGGGGTGGTAACTTCAATGTGGAGGGATAAGGAAATTGACACATACCTGCAAAAGCCAGCGCCATAAGGGAATAAAATCAAAGGGAAAGAAATGCTATAACTGTAGATCATAAAGGGCGGTAGTGAGAGATGATATAGGTTCTACGGAAAAAAAGGTTGAATCCATTTGGGTGGAAATTAGAAATAGTAAGGAGAAAAAGTCACTGATAGACGTAGTCTACAGGCCACCAAATAATGACATCATGGTGGGGCGAGAAATAAACAAAGAAATAACTGATGCATGTAAAAATGGTACAGCAATTATCATGGGGGATTTTAATCTACATATCAATTGGTCAAACCAGGTCGGTCAAGGCAGCCTCGAGGAGTTCATAGAATGTATCCGCGATAGCTTCCTTGAACAGTATGTAATGGAACCTACAAGGGAGCAAACTATCCTAGATCTGGTCCTTTGTAATGAGATGGGACTAATTAATGATCTTGCAGTTAGGGATCCTCTTGGAAGAAGCGATCACAGTATGGTTGAATTTTAAATGCAGATGGAGCGTGAGAAGGTAAAATCCAATACCAGTGTCTTGTGCTTAAACAAAGGAGACTACAAAGGGATGAGGGAGGACAACATGGTTTTGTACGAGGGAGGTCATGCCTCACAAATTTGGTTGAGTTTTTTGAGGAGGTGACAAAAACGATTGACGAGTTGATGTCGTCTATATGGATTTTAGGAAAGCGTTTGACAAGGTCCCTCATGGCAGGCTGGTACAAAAGGTCAAATCTCACGGGATAAAAGGTGAGCTAGCTAGATGGGTGGAGAACTGGCTTAGCCATAGAAGACAGAGGGTAACAGTGGAGGGGTCTTTTTCTGGTTGGAGGTCTGTGACTAGTGGTGTTCCGCAGGGCTCTGTACTGGGACCTCTGCTGTTTGTGATATATATAAATGATTTGGAGGAAGATGCAGCTGGTGTGATCAGTAAGTTTGCGGACGACACAAAGATTGCTGGAGTTGCGGATGGTGTTGATGGTGTCTGATTGATCGAAATGGTTCGATCAATCAGACGCAGCATGGATTCATGAGGGGAAAGTCGTGCTTGACGAACATGTTGGATTTTTATGAAGATGTGACGAGGGCGGTTGATGGAGGAGAACCGGTGGATGCGGTGTTTTTGGATTTCCAAAAGGCATTTGATAAGGTGCCCCATAAAAGGCTGCTGAAGAAGATTAGGGCACACGGAGTTGGGGGTAGTGTGTTAAAGTGGATTGGGGACTGGCTATCCGACAGGAAGCAAAGAGTCGGAATAAATGGGTGTTTTTCCGGTTGGAGGAAGGTAACTAGTGGCGTGCCGCAGGGATCGGTACTCGGGCCGCAACTGTTTACCATTTATATAGATGATCTGGAGGAGGGGACGGAGTGTAGGGTAACGAAGTTTGCAGACGACACAAAGATAAGTGGAAAAGTGAATCGTGTGGAGGACGGAGAAGATCTGCAGAGAGATTTGGACAGGCTGAGTGAGTGGGCGAGGATATGGCAAATGGAGTATAACGTTGAGAAATGCGAGGTTATACACTTTGGAGGAAATAATAACAAATGGGATTACTATCTCAATGGAAACAAATTAAAACATGCTACCGTGCAAAGGGACCTGGGGGTCCTTGTGCATGAGACGCAAAAGCCCAGTCTGCAGGTACAACAGGTGATCAAGAAGGCAAATG
This sequence comes from Mustelus asterias, assembly GCF_964213995.1. Classification (NCBI taxonomy): domain Eukaryota; kingdom Metazoa; phylum Chordata; class Chondrichthyes; order Carcharhiniformes; family Triakidae; genus Mustelus; species Mustelus asterias. The sequence goes on along the minus strand of NC_135806.1, from coordinate 147,093,107 downwards.
GGATGTTGGCCTATATTGCGAGGGGGATAGAATATAAAAGCAGGGATGTCTTGATGCACCTGTACAGGGCATTGGTGAGGCCGCAGCTGGAATACTGTGTGCAGTATTGGTCCCCTTATATGAGGAAGGATATATTGGCATTGGAGGGAGTGCAGAGAAGGTTCACCAGGTTGATACCGGAGATGAGGGGTTTGGATTATGAGGAGAGGCTGAGGAGATTGGGTTTGTACTCGTTGGAGTTTAGAAGGATGAGGGGGGATCTTATGGAGACTTATAAGATAATGCGGGGGCTGGATAGGGTGGAGGCGGAGAGATTCTTTCCACTTAGTAAGGAAGTTAAAACTAGAGGACACAGCCTCAAAATAAAGGGGGGTCGGTTTAAGACAGAGTTGAGGAGGAACTTCTTCTCCCAGAGGGTGGTGAATCTCTGGAATTCTCTGCCCACTGAGGTGGTGGAGGCTACCTCGCTGAATATGTTTAAAGCGCGGATGGATGGATTCCTGATCGGTAAGGGAATTAAGGGTTATGGGGATCAGGCGGGTAAGTGGTACTGATCCACGTCAGATCAGCCATGATCTTATTGAATGGCGGGGCAGGCTCGAGGGGCTAGATGGCCTACTCCTGCTCCTATTTCTTATGTTCTTATGTTCTAACAGTGGGAAGCTTTTTCCCAGGTCGGAGGTGACGAACACAAGGGGTCACGGGTTCAAGGTGAGGGGGACAAGGTTCAACACAGATGTCAGGGGGTCGTATTTTACACAGAGGGTGGTGGGGGCCTGGAATGCACTGCCAAGCAAGGTGATTGAGGCGGACACGCTGGGATCGTTTAAGACTTATCTCGATAGCCACATGAACAGACTGGGAATAGAGGGATACAAATGAATGGTCTAGTTGGGCACATGAGCGGCGCAGTCTTGGAGGGCCGAAGGGCCTGTTCCTGTGCTGTATTGTTCTTTGTTCTTTGAGTTGGCTGAGGTAGACTGGGAGCAAAAACTTTATGGTGGGACAATTGAGGAACAGTGGAGGACTTTCAAAGTGATTTTTCACAGCGCTCAGCAAAAGTATATACCAGTGATAAAGAAGGACTGTAGAAAAAGAGATAATCAGCCATGGATATCTAAGGAAATAAAGGAGGGGCTCAAATTGAAAGAAAATGCATACAAAGTGGCAAAGATTAGTGGGAAACAAGAGGATTGGGAAATTTTTAAAGGTCAACAGAAAGCCGCGAAAAAAGCTATAAAGAAAAGTAAGATGGATTATGAGAGTAAACTAGCTCAGAATATAAAAACAGATCGCAAAAGTTTCTACAAATATATAAAACGAAAAAGAGTGGCAGAAGTAAACATTGGTCCTTTAGAGGATGAGAAGGGGGATGTAATAACTGGAAATGAGAAAATGGCTGAGGCATTGAACAGGTATTTTGTGTCGGTCTTCACAGTGGAAAACACAAATAACATGCCAAAATTTGATGACAGGAAGGCGATGGCAGGTGAGGACCTAGAAACTATCATTATCACGAAAGAGGTAGTGTTGGGCAAGTTAATGGGGCTAAAGGTAGAAAGTCTCCTGGTCCTGATGGAATGCATCCCAGGGTACTAAAAGAGATAGCGGGAGAAATAGCAAATGCACTAGTGGTAATTTGCGAGGTGATGCATTTTGGTAGATTGAATCAGGGCAGGACTACTCAGTTAATGGTAGGGCGTTTGGGAGAGTTACAGAACAAAGAGATTCATAGTGGAAAAGGATCTTGGTAGTTGCAGTGCAGACTTGCAGTGGACTGAGAAGATTGATCATGTGGGCATTAGGAAAGAGGATGTGTTGGAGCTGTTGAAAAGCATCAAGTTAGATAAGTCGCCGGGACCAGATGGGATGTACCCCAGGTTACTGTGGGAGGTGAGGGAAGAGATTGCTGATCCTCTGGTGATGATCATTGCACCGTCAATGGAGACGGGAGAGGTTCCGGAGGATTGGAGGATGGCGGATGTGGTTCCGTTATTCAAGAAAGGGAGAAGAGATAGCCCAGGAAATTATAGACTGGTGAGTCTAACCTCAGTGGTAGGTAAGTTGATGGAGAAGATCCTGAGAGGCAGGATTTATGAACATTTGGAAAGGAATAGTACGATCAGAAGTAGCCAGCACGGCTTTGTCCGAGGCAGATCATGCCTTACAGTTCTGATTGAGTTTTTTGAAGATGTGACGAGACACTTAGACGGGGGAAGAGCGGTAGATGAGGTTTATGTGGATTTCAGTAAGGCGTTTGATAAGGTGCCCCATGCAAGGCTTATGGAGAAAGTGAACGGGCATGGGATACAAGGGGACGTTATTTTGTGGATTCAGAACTGGCTTGCCCACAGACGGCAAAGAGTGGTTGTACTTGGGTCTTTTTCAGAGTGGAGGTCGGTCACCAGTGGGGTGCCCCAGGGATCTGTTCTGGGACCCTTGCTCTTTGTGATATTTATAAATGACCTGGATGAGGAAGTGGAAGGATGGGTTGGCAAGTTTGCTGATGACACCAAGATTGGTGGAGTAGTGGATGAGGTGGAGGGCTGTTGTAGGCTGCAAAGAGACATAGATAGGATGCAAAGCTGGGCTGAAAAATGGCAGATGGAGTTTAACCCTGATAAATGTGAGGTGATTCATTTTGGTAGGACAAATTTAAATGTGGATTACTGGGTCAAAGGTGGAGTTCTGAAGACTGTGGAGGAAGAGAGAGATCTTGGGGTCCATATCAGGCCCAGGGGACTTATCGACCTTCAGTTTATTCAAAACTGCTAGTACATCCTCCCTCCGAACATCTACTTCCTCCAGCCTGTTAGCCTGTAACACCTTCTCTTCCTCAAAAACATGGCCCCTCTCCTTGGTGAACACTGAAGAAAAGTATTCATTCATCACCTCGCCTATCTCTACTGACTCCAGACACAAGTTCCCACTACTGTCCTTGACCGGCCCTAACCTCACCCTGGTCATTCTTTTATTCCTCACATAAGAGTAAAAAGCCTTGAGGTTTTCCTTGATCCGACCCGCCAAGGACTTCTCGTGTCCCCTCCTAGCTCTCCTGAGCCCCTTTTTCAGCTCATTCCTTGCAAACTTGTAACCCTCAATTGAGCCATCTGAACATTGTTTCCTCATCCCTACATAAGCTTCCCTCTTCCTTTTTACAAGACATTAGAAACATAGAAACATAGAAAAACTACAGCACAAAATAGGCCCTTCGGCCCCACAAGTTGTGCCGAACATATCCGAACATTCCACCTCTTTTGTGAACCATGGTTCCCTCACTCGGCCATTTCCTCCCTGCCTGACAGGGACATGCCTATCAAGGACACACAGTATTTGTTCCTTGAAAAAGTTCCACTTTTCATTAGTGCCTTTCCCTGACAGTTTCTGTTCCCATCTTATGCCCCCTAATTCTTGCCTAATCGCATCATAATTACCTCTCCCCAAATTATAAACTTTGCCCTGCCGTACGGCCCCATCCCTCTCCATTGCAATAACAAAAGACACCGAATTGTGGTCACTATCTCCAAAGTGCTCTCCCACAACCAGAGGGATCTAGGTGTATGTGTGCATAGATCCCTGAAAGTTGGGAATCAAGTAGATAAGGTTGTTAAGAAGGCATATGGTGTCTTGGCGTTTATTGGTAGGGGGATTGAATTTAGGAGTCGTAGCGTTATGTTGCAACTGTACACAACTCTGGTGCGGCCGCACTTGGAGTACTGTGTGCAGTTCTGGTCCCCACATTACAGGAAGGATGTGGAGGCTTTGGAGAGGGTGCAGAGGAGGTTTACCAGGATGTTGCCTGGTATGGAGGGGAGATCCTATGAGGAGAGGCTGAGGGATTTGGGATTGTTTTCGCTGGAAAGGCGGCGGCTAAGAGGGGATCTTATTGAAACATATAAGATGATTAGAGGTTTAGATAGGGTGGATAGTGATAGCCTTTTTCCTCTGATGGAGAAATCCAGCACGAGGGGGCATGGCTTTAAATTGAGGGGGGGTAGTTATAGAACCGATGTCAGGGGTAGGTTCTTTACCCAGAGGGTGGTGAGGGATTGGAATGCCCTGCCAGCATCAGTAGTAAATGCGCCTAGTTTGGGGGCGTTTAAGAGATCCGTAGATAGGTTCATGGACGAAAAGAAATTGGTTTAGGTTGGAGGGTCACAGTTTTTTTTTAACTGGTCGGTGCAACATCGTGGGCCGAAGGGCCTGTTCTGCGCTGTAATGTTCTATGTTCTATGTTCTATGTTCTATAAATCTAACACTTGGCCCGGTTCATTTCCCAGTACCAAATCCAATGTGGCCCCACCTCTTGTCGGCCTATCCACATATTGTGTCAGGAAACCCTCCTTAGAAACTTAGAACTTAGAAACCCTACAGCACAGAAAGAGGCCATTCGGCCCATCGAGTCTGCACCGACCACAATCCCACCCAGGCCCCACCCCCACATCCCTACATATTCACCCATTAATCCCCCTAACCTACGCATCCCGGGACACTAAGGGCAATTTTAGCACGGCCAATCAACCTAACCCGCACATCTTTGGACTGTGGGAGGAAACCGGAGCACCCGGAGGAAACCCACGCAGACACGAGGAGAATGTGCAAACTCCACACAGACAGTGACCCAAGCCGGGATCGAACCCAGGTCCCTGGAGCTGTGAAGCAGCAGTGCTAACCACTGTGCTACCATGCCGCCCTCCTGCACACAGTGCACAAAAACTATCCGAACTATTCGACCTACAAAGGTTCCAATCAATATTTGGAAGGTTAAAGTCCCCCATGACAACCACCCTATGACCCCCACACCTATCCATAACCTGCTTCGCAATTTCTTCCTCCACATCTCTATTACTATTTGGGGGCCTATAGTAAACTCCTAACAACGTGACCGCTCCTTTCCTATTTCTAACTTCAGCCCATATTACCTCAGTATGCAGATCCCCCTCGAAGTGCCTTTCCGCAGCCGTTAAACTATCCTTGATTAACAATGCTACTCCTCCACCTCTTTTACCAGCTTCCCTACACTTACTGAAACATCTATACCCCGGAATGTCCTACAACCATTCCTGTCCTTGTTCTACCCATGTCTCCGTAATGGCCACAACATCGTAGTCCCAAGTACCAATCCATGCCCCAAGTTCATCTACCTTGTTCCAGATGCTCCTTGCATTGAAGTAGACACACTTCAACCCACCTTCCTGTCTACTCGTACCCACCCTTGACCTTGATCCTTCCCCAATACCTCACCACCCTCAACACTGACTTCTGGACTACAACTCCTTTTCCCACTCCCCTGACAAATTAGTTTAAACCCCCCTGAAGAGCCGTAGCAAATTTCCCTCCCAGGATATTGGTGCCCCTCTGGTTCAGGTGCACCCCGTCCTGTTTGTACAGGTCCCACCTTCCCCAGAATGTGTTCCAATTACCCACGTTGCTGAAACCCTCCCTCCTATACCATCCCTGCAACCACATGTTTAACTGCACTCTCTCCCTGTTCCTCAACTCGCTATCACGTGGCACCGGTAATGTACCAGAGATGACCACATGTTTTATCTTGGCTCTCAGCTTCCAGCCCAGCTCCCTAAATTCCTGTTTTAAATCCCCGTCCCTTCTCTTACCTATGCCGTTGGTACCAATGTGTACCACGACTTGTGACTGTTACCCCTCCCCTTAAGAATCCGGAAAACACAGTCCGAGACGTCACGGACCCTGGCATCCGGTAGGCAACATACCATCCGTGAGTCTCTTTTGCTGCCACAGAAACTCCTATCTATCCCTCTAACTAACAAGTCTCCAATAACTATTGCCCTCCTGCTCTCCCCCTTACCCTCCCGAGCCACAGAGACGGACTCAGTGCTGGAGATCCGCTCACTGCGGCTCCCCACTGGTATGTCGTCTCCCTCAACTGCATCCAAAGCGGAATACTTGTTGCTCAGGGGAACGACCACAGGGGATCCCTGCACTGACTGCTTCCTCCCAGCCCCTCTCACTGTCACCCATCTATTTTCCTTTCCTGGAGTAACTATATCCATGAAGCTTCTGTCTATGGCCACCTGTGCCTCCCTAATGATCCTAAGTTCATCCAACTCCAGCTCCAGTTCCCTAACACGGTTTTGGAGGAGCTGCAGATGGGTGCACTTCCCACAGGTGTAATCAGCAGGGACACTGACGGTGTCCCTCACCTCAAACATAGTGCAAGAGGAACATTGCACTGCCTGCACACCCATCCCCTCTAGATACCTTGCCAATACCACTAGCGGATAGAGTTGCTCCAATGAGTTGCTCCTTTTCCTCGGAATTCACACGGACTGAACTTAAGATTTGCAATTGAAGAGACAACAAAATGAATTAAACTTACCCCGCCTCACCCTTTCTGCCTAAGCCCTTAGAGCCAAAGCCCTTACAGCTCTCACTCTGCTCCCTGCTTACTCCGCTACAACGCTGCTCACTCAAAAGTACGGCCTGCTTTTAAACCCACCAAAAACCTTCCCAGGCCTCTCCTGGGACTACTTCCGGTTTCGGAAAAAACCTCCGATTTTAAACACAAAAATCACTGCAAAATAAATAAATAAATCAAGTGTAGAATAGGTTAGGACTTTATTCCCTGGAGCATAGAAGAGTGTGGGGAGATTTGATAGAGGTGTATAAAATTATGATGGGTATAGATAGAGTGAATGCAAGCAGGCTTTTTCCACTGAGGCTAGGGGAGAAAAAAACTAGAGGACATGGGTTAAGGGTGAAGGGGGAAAAGTTTAAAGGGAATATTAGAGGGGGCTTCTTCACACAGAGAATGGTGGGAGTGTGGAATGAGCTGGCAGATGAAGTGGTGAATGCGGGCTCACTTTTAACATTTAAGAAAAACTTGGACAGGTACATAGATGAGAGGGGTGTGGAGGGATATGGTCCAGGTGCAGGTCAGTGGGACTAGGCAGAAAAATGGTTCGGCACAGCCATGAAGGGCCAAAAGGCCTGTTTCTGTGCTGTAATGTTCTATGGTTCTGTGGTTCTAACACAAAAGTTGGTGGAAATGTGATGGTGAGGAGAATGTTAAGAGGCTTCAAGGGGATTTAGACAAGTTGAGTGATTGGTAAATACATGGTAGATGCCGCATAATGTGGATAAATATGAAGCTATCCACTTTGGATGGTGATAGATTAGGAGAGGATGATGTACAAAGGGGCCTGGCTGTCCTCGTACCAGTCCCTGAAAGCAAGCATGCAGGTACAGCGAGCAATTAGGAAGGGAAATGGTGTGTTGGCCTTCATTGCAAGAGGACTTAAGTGCAGGAGAAAGGATGTCTTACTGCAGCTGTACAGGGCTTTGGTGAGACCACTGCTGCAGTATTGTGTACAGTTTTGATCTCCTTATCCAAGAAAGGATATACTTGCCATCAAGGGAGAGCAGCAAAGGTTTGCCAGACTGATTACTGGGATGGCAGGATTGTTGTGTAAGGAGAGATTGGGTTGACTAAGCCTGTATTCACTGGAATTTAGAAGAATGAGAAGGGATCTAATTGATGTATAAAATTCTGACAGGGCTGGACAGACTAGATGCAGGGATATTGTTTCCTCTGGCTGGGGATCGAGAACAAGGGGTCACAGTCCCAGAGGGTGGACCAGTTAGGACTGAGATGAGGAGAAATTTCTTCATTCAGAGGGTGGTGAACCTGTGAAATTCTCTACCACAGAAAGCAGTGGAGGCCAAATCATTAAATATATTTAAGAAGGAAATCGATAGATTTCTAGACTCTAAAGCTGTCACGGGTAAGGGGAGAGCGCTAAAGTGTGTCGTTGAGATAGAGGATCAGCCATGATCTTATTGAATGGCAGAGCAGGTTTGAAAGGCCTACTCCTGCTGTCAGGAAACAGAAGTAGTTTTAACTCATCTATATTTGTATTAGAAACAAGAGATAGCTTTAAATGAGTTTAATTTTGTGTTTCTGTATTTGAATGGGTTAAAACTTCAGTTAGGTAATGTTAAACAAAGATACCTACATGTCTGTGGGTTTTGGTTTCATTTCAAACTATGCCTGCATTGCAATTAAGGGTTTACGGCATGAAAACAGAGTTTAGAGGAAGACTAGGCTGTTGCGTAGCAACCAGGGAGCACCCACTGAGAAGCAAAGGCCCTTGTATTTCGGTTGTAATCAGGTACCTGAGACGAAAGCAGCTCTCACAGAGACTGCCAGCAGAGAAGCAGGACAGTGGAGTAAGGGGCAGAAAGCAAGACCCAGAAGTTAAAGAACAGATAATTCTAGAAACCAGGGAATAAAAGACAAGTCCTCAGAAAACTGTTTTAAAGGAACTTCAACAAGAAATTGAACCAGGTCCTGTTCGGGAGAATTCAAGTAAAAGACAGAGAAAGGGCTCTGAGTTAAAGAGACAGCTGCAGTAACCAGATTGAAAGTGGGAAACCACACATCAGAGGTAAATCAGAAGTTTGGTGACATTTTAATACAGCCTGTGGAGCAGCAGTATTCTGTTGGCATAGCTGAGTATCTGGGAGATTGTGTGGAAGCTTAAATGCACGTGGCAAACCAGAGCAGGGAATACTGAAAGGAGAGATTGAAATCCTGGAAGTGGATCCTTTCTAAGAGAAGGCAGTATTTGGGAGAAGATTCTAAGACGTATTTTTCGAGTCGGGTTTGGAAACACTCGTATGAAAGTCAGAATTCCAGTTGACTCTCTGTGTGAGAAGCATCTGGGGGGATTTAATGAGAAATCCACATAAATTATGTTGAGTGGTATCTATTACTTTGTTTCAGAGTGGGGTGTGTCTGACCACAGTTAGTCTGTTGGCTTACATGGCCTGTGGACTTACTGAGATCATTATAGTATAAAATATATTTTCTAACTTGTGTTATCCTTAAAAATCAGTGTACACCTGTCATGATATAGGTGGGGAGGTGAAGGAGTATTGCGTTTAATTAAGGTTTTATTCTTTAATTGAAAGTTAATTCGCAGTCTGTAACTCTGTTCATCTGCATTTCCAAACATAAGTAAATCTATCAAGCCAGGGTTCCATTCTGACCAGTAGTAACATCAGCTGGGATTGTAACACTGCTCCAGCTTTCTATGTTTCTTTGTTTATCACGGGGTGAGCTGAAGGGGAGGAAGAGGAGATTTGTCTGTGTTATAAACAACATATGGCCCAGTTAGGCCAAATTGAATACAGGAGTTGGGATGTCTTGTTGAAGTTGTGCAAGACATTGATAAGGCCACACTTGGAATACTGTGTGCAGTTCTGGTCACCCTATTATAGGAAGGATATCATTAAACTAGAAAGAGTGCAGAAAAGATTTACTAGGATGCTACCAGGACTTGATGGATTGAGTTGTCAGGAGAGGCTGGATAGACTGGGACTTTTTTCTCTGGAGCGTAGGAGGCTGAGGGGTGATCTTATAGAGGTCTATAAAATAATGAGGGGCACAGATCAGCTGGATAGTCAATGTCTTTTCCCAAAGGTAGGGGAATCTAAAATTAGAGGGCATAGGTTTAAGGTGAGAGGGGAGAGATACAAAAGTGTTTAGAGGAGCAATTTCTTCACACAGAGGGTGGTGAGTGTCTGGAACAAGCTGCCAGAGATAGTAGTAGAGGTGGGTACAATTTTGTCTTTTAAAAAGCATTGAGATAGTTATATGGGTACGATGGGTATAGAGGGATATGGGCCAAATGCGGGCAATTGGGATTAGTTTAGGGGTTTTAAAAAAAGAGCGGCATGGACAAGTTGGGCCGAAGGGCCTGTTTCTATGCAGTAAACCTCTATGACTCTCTGACTCTATGGCCTGTTTCCATTCTGTAAATACGTTATATAGACATACGCACAGAAACCAATCCACCGCAATGATCAGAGTGATGTCATCTGTTGGAAGTCCCACCGATGTCAGCACGATCACCATGGTAACCAGGCCTGCCTGCGGGATTCCAGCAGCACCAATGCTGGCAGCTGTGGCAGTGATGCTGGTGTTAAGAGAAAAACAAAGGCATAAATATATTTGCAGAACACTCCATGTTAAATCCAACAGCATTATAAAATGAAATAAAGTCAAACAGTTGGGGAAGAAGGGGAATCTTCCCAAGGGAAAGACCCAAGATGTAAGAGTATCAAATATCAATGATGCATTGAACTTCTCTCCACAATCACAGGGCGGTGAGTTTCAAAGGAAGGGAAAAGTTTGCACAGTCATAGATGATCCAAGCATATCAGGAGGCCAGTTTTCTGTAACAACACTCCCAAATTCACCCCACTGATCCATTCGCTTCCCATTGCCCTGTATCAGTCCCAAAATAATATCCCTACACTGCCCCAATCCCATCACATTGCCCTTTATCAATTCCAAATTCATCCCACTGTCCCAATCCCTCCCATTGCCCTGTATCAGTCCCAAACTAATCCCACTACACTGCCCATGCTCTCCCCAGAGTCTTATATCAATCCCAAATTAATCCGACTGTCCTGCTCACTCCCTATTACCCTGTGTCGATCCCAAACTAGTCCCACTGCCTGCTCTCTCCCCAAAACCCTGTATCGATCCCAAAAATAATTCCACTGCCCTAATCACTTCCCAAGGAACTGTTTCAATCCCAAACAAATCCCTTTGGCCCATGCTATCCCCATAGCCCTATATAAATCCCAAACTATTACCACTGCACTGTCCAAACGCCAGATCCCTGTATCAATCTATAAAGTAATCCCAGTGCCCCACTTTCCCCATAGCCCCATATCAATCTCCAAATGAATCAAACTTGCTCTGCGCTCTTCCCAGTATCTAGCTCAGTATCCGTCCCAAAATAATGCAACATGTCACTCACTCATAGCTCTCCTTCAATCCCAAACTGATGCCATTACCTCACTCTCTCCCCAAATCCCTGAATCAATCCATAACTAATCCCACTGTTCCGATCTCTCCCCAAAACCCTGTATCAATCCGTAACTAATCCCACTGTTCCACATTCTCTCTACAACCCTGTATCAATCCCAAACTAATCCCACTGCCCCACTCTCTCCTCATAGCCCTGTATCAATCCCAAACTAATCCCACTCCCCCGACCTCTCCCCATAGCCCTGTATCAATCCCAAACTAATCCCACTCCCCCAAACTCTCCCCATAACCCTGTATCAATCACCAAACTAATCCCACTGCTCACTCTCTCCCCATAGCCCTGTATCAATCTCAAACTAATCCCATTGCCCTGAACTCTCCCCATAACCCTGTATCAATCACCAAACTAATCCCACTGCCCACTCTCTCCCCATAGCCCTGTATCAATCCCAAACTAATCCCACTGCCCCAAACTCTCCCCAGAGCACTGGATCAATCCCAAACTAATCCCACTCCCCCGAACTCTCCCCATAGCCCTGTATCAATCCCCAAACTAATCCCACTGTCCCGCTCCCCACAGCCCTGTATCAATCTCAAACTAATCTCACTGCCCCACTCTCTCCCCATAGCCCTGTATCAATCCCAAACTAATCCCATTGCCCCGCTCTCTCCCCATAGCCCTGTATCAATCCCAAACTAATCCCACTGTCCCTCTCTCCATCCCCATAGCCCTATATCAATCCCGAACTAATCCCACTGCCCACTCTCTCCCTACAGCCCTGTATCAATCCCAAACTTATCGTACTGCCCTGTTCTCACCAGAACACAAGAAATCGAAGCGGAGTGGCCACTAGGTCCTTCAAGCTGCCCTGCCTTTCACTATGATCATGGCTGATCTATGTCAGGCCTCAGCTCCTTTTCTGTGCCTTTTCCCGTCACCCTCTATTCCTCAATCTATCAAATATTTATCCACCTCCACTTTAAATAATGATCCAGCTTCCACCACCCTTCGGGGCAGAGAATTCCAGAGATTCACCACACTCTGCGAGAAGAAATTTCTACACACCTCAGTTTTAAATGACCGGCTCTTTATCGTGTAGCTCTGTCCCCTTGTTCGAAACTCTCCCACTAGTGAAAACATCTCACCCTCTACCCTGTCAAGCCCCCTCAGCATCGTATATGTTTGAATAAGGTCACTCCTCACTCTTCTAAACTCCAAGGAATACAGACCCAGACTATTTAATCTGTCTTGATAGGAATCCCAGGAATTAGCCTGGTGAATCTCCTTTGGACTGCTTCCAATGTTACTTTATCCTTTTTAAGATAAGGGGACCAAAAATGTACACAGTATTCCAGGTCAGACCTCATCAACACTCTGTACAATCGCAACAAAACCTCCCTATTTTTAAACTCCAACCCATTTGCGATAAAGGTTGTTTGCCTTCATAACTACTTGTTGGACCTGCTTGCTAACTTTCTGTGATTCATGCACTAGAACACCTAGATCCCTCTGTACTTCACTCACCTGTTGTCTCCCTCCATTTAGATAATAATTTGCCTTTTAATTCCTTCTATGATCTCACACTTCCCCACATTAAACTCCATTTGCCAGGTTTTCACCCAATCTATCTATATCCTTTTGCAGAATCACAGTATCCTCATCACAGCGTGCCCTTCCACAGCTTCATATCATCGGCAAATTTGGAAACCTTACATTCTGTTCCTTCCTCCAGGTCATTAATGTAAACAGTGAACAATCGCGGGCTAAGAACTGATCCCTGTGGTCCTCATAAGCCATAAGACATAGGAGCAGAATTAAGCCACTCGGCCCATCGAGTCTGCTCCGCCATTCAATCATGGCTGATATTTTTCTTATCCCCATTCTCCTGCCTTTTCCCCATAACCCCTGATCCCCTTATTAATTAAGAACCTAGCTATCTCTGTCTTAAAGACACTCAATGACCTGGCCTCCACAGCCTTCTACTCCACTAGTTACATCTTTCCACTCTGAAAAGGACCCATTTATTCCAACTCTCTCTTTTCTATCTGTCAGCCAATTTTCAATCCATGCTAACACACTTGCTCCAATTCCATGGGCTTTTACTTTATGCACCAGCTTCTTATGGGGCATCTTGTCAACTGTCTTTTGGGAATGTTAATTCACTACATCCACAGGTTCCCCTCTATCTGTTCTCCCTGTTACATCCTCAAAGAATTTGAGCAAATTTGTCAAACATGATTACCTTTCATAAAACCATGTTGACCAGGTTTGATTATATTCGGCTTTCCAAAATGATTGACTATTTCCTTTTTGATTCTTGACTCCAGCATCTTGTCAATAATAGATGTTAAACTAACTGACCTGTAGTTACCTCCCTCCTGCCTTTCTCCCTTGTTGAACAAGGTGTCACATTGGCTCTTTTCCAATCTTCTGGTACCATTCCGGAATTTAGTGAGTTACAAAGATTTCAGCCAATGGGTCAACTATCTCTGCAGCCCCTTCCATTAAATCCCTAGCGTTCAGTTCATCGGGTCCTGGTAACTTGTCCACCTTTAGCCCCTTGAGTTTCTCTAATAACCTATCCCTCATGATCGGGATTATTGTAAGTTCTACCATGTTATTTGAAATCAACCCATCTGACAACTTAGGGATATTTGCAGTGTCTTCTGTTGCAAAACTGATGCAAAAAATTTATTTTGCGTATCCGCCATTTCTTTGTTTGCTGTAATCAATTCACCCGTCTCGTTCAGTAGAGATCCCATATTTACCTTAGCTGCCCACTTCTCTGCCTTTACTCAAAGAACAAAGAAAATTACAGCACAGGAACAGGCCCTTTGGCCCTCCTAGCCTGCACCGACCATGCTGCCCGACTTAACTAAAACCCCCTACCCTTCCGGGGACCATATCCCTCCATTCATGTGTTCATCCAGAGCGAGGCAAAGAGTTGTGTTTTTGTTTCAGAAGAGATTAACTTTTAAGCTATTTTTCGCAGGATTTATTTAATTATGTATTTCTTTAAAACGCGAAACCGGAAGGGTTTTTGATTTCCTGTTCAGCGCGGGAGGTTTAAAAGCAGGCCCACTATCTAGCGGGCAGCTGAGTGAGAGGGAGCTGAGTGAGAACTGAAGGGCTTTGGCTCATCGGGCTTAGACGGTAAGGGCAGAGCAAGGTTGTATAAATTCGTAGTTAGTGCCAACGTATACTAGGTAATTGGAATGGAGGGACATGTAATGTGCTGTTTCTGCATGATGTAGGAACTGGTGGACCCCAAGGTGATTCCCAGTGAACATATCTGCAGTAAGTCCTGGCTGCTTGAGGAGCTCCAGCTCAAAGTATTCGAACTGGAATCAGAACTTCAGACATTGCGACATATCAGGGAAGGGGAGTGTTACCTGGATAATGTGTTTAAACATAGAGTCACACCCCTTAGACTAACTAACTCAGCCGGGGTTCAGGGACAAGTGGCGGTGGCTGCAGGTGAGGCAGGGAGTGGGGGGAAGAAGGCAGGGAGTGGAGGGAAGAAGGCAGGGAGTGGGGGGAAGAAGGCAGGGAGTGGGGGAAGAAGGCAGGGAGTGGAGGGAAGAAGGCAGGGAGTGGGGGGAAGAAGGCAGGGAGTGGGGGAAGAAGGCAGGGAGTGGAGGGAAGAAGGCAGGGAGTGGGGGAAGAAGGCAGGGAGTGTGGGAAGAAGGCAGGGAGTGGGGGGAAGAAGGCAGGGAGTGGGGGGAAGAAGGCAGGGAGTGGGATACAGGAGGTAGAGTCCCAAGAGCCTCAGTCCCTGAATCTGTACAACAGGTTTGAGATTCTTGCTACCAATAGGGATGGGAACAGGGACTGCAAGGAGGATGAGCAAACTGCCCACGGTACCATGCATTCAGGCAAAGGAAGTAAAGAGAAATGTAGTGGTAATTGGGGACAGTGCAGTTAAGGGCATAGACACTGTTCTTTGTGACCAGGATAGAGAATGCCGTAGGTTGTGTTGCCTGCCTGGTGCTCGGGTCCAAGATGTATCATCTGGGCTGCATAGGAACTTGGAGTGGGAGGGTAAGAATCCAGTTGTCGTGGTCCATGTAGGTGCCAATGACATAGGCATAACAGGAACAAAGGATGTGCAGAGGGAGTATGAAAAGCTAGGAACCAAATTAAAAAGCAGAACCAACAAAGTGGTAATATCTGGATTACTACCTGAACCACACGTGAATTGGCACAGGGTCAATAGGATTAAGGAGACGAATGCGTGGCTCAAGGATTGGTGTGGGAGGAATGGGTTCGAATTCATGGGACATTGGCACCAATATTGGGGCAGATGGGACCTGTTCGGATGGGATGGTCTCCGTCTGAATCGTGCTGGGACCAGTGTCCTGGCAAATCATATAACTAGGGTCGTTGATAGGGCTTTAAACTATTAAATGGGGGGGGAGGGTGCAGGGGTATGGGGAATCACACAATCGAAGGTAAAGGAGAGAGTACAAGTGCAGGTTAATGTTGAGGACATTCAACTCGTTAAAGGAGTAGAGGGCTCGGGAGATGTTAGTAGCGTTTCAACAAACCGGGTCCAAATAAAGGCTAGCATAAAGACACTTTGCCTGAATGCATGAAGCATTCGAAACAAAGTAAATGAGTTGATGGCACAAATCAGTACAAATGGGTATGATCTAGTGGCCATCACAGAAACGTGGTTGCAGGGTGACCGGGACTGGGAACTGAATATCCAGGGGTATCAGACATTTAGGAAGGATAGACAGGTAGAAAAAGGAGGTGGGGTAGCTCTGTTAATAAAGGATAATATCAGGACGGTAGTGAGAGACGACATAGGCTCTAAGGAGCAAAACGTGGAATCGTTGTGGGTGGAGATAAGGAATAGTAGGGGGAAAAATCACTGGTAGGCGTGGTCTATAGGCCCCCAAATAATAACTTAGAGGTGGGGAGGGCTATAAACAAGCAAATAATGGATGCGTGCAAAAACGGAACGGCAATAATCATGGGGGATTTTAACCTGCATATTGATTGGTCGACTCAAATTGGACGTGGAGGGCTTGAGGAAGAGTTCTTAGAATGCTGTCGGGATAGTTTCATTGAACAGTATGTTACAGAACCTACGAGAGAGCGAGCTATCCTGGATCTGGTTCTGTGTAATGAGACAGGTAGAATTAAGGATATTCTTGTGAGGGATCCTCTTGGGTTGAGTGATCATAATATGGTTGAATTTCTGATACAGATGGAGGGTGAGAAAGTAGGGTCCCAAACCAGTGTCCTCTGCTTGAACAGAGGGGAGTACGATAGGATGAGGGCGGAATTGGCTAATGTAGACTGGGCGAGCAGACTGGTAGGTAGGACAGCTGAGGAACAGTGGAGGATTTTTAAGGAGATTTTTTTAAGTACTCAGCAAAAATATATTCCGGTGATAAAGAAGGACTGTAAGAAAAGGGATAACCAGATGTGGATAACGAAGGAAATTAAGGAGAGTATTAAAATAAAAACAGATGCGTACAGAGTGGCCAAAAATAGTGGAGAATTAGTGGATTGGGAAAGCTTTCAAAGACATAACATAAGAACATAAGAAATAGGAGCAGGAGTAGGCCATCTAGCCCCTCGAGCCTGCCCCGCCATTCAATAAGATCATGGCTGATCTGACGTGGATCAGTACCACTTACCCGCCTGATCCCCATAACCCTTAATTCCCTTACCGATCAGGAATCCATCCATCCGCGCTTTAAACATATTCAGCGAGGTAGCCTCCACCACCTCAGTGGGCAGAGAATTCCAGAGATTCACCACCCTCTGGGAGAAGAAGTTCCTCCTCAACTCTGTCTTAAACCGACCCCCCTTTATTTTGAGGCTGTGTCCTCTAGTTTTAACTTCCTTACTAAGTGGAAAGAATCTCTCCGCCTCCACCCTATCCAGCCCCCGCATTATCTTATAAGTCTCCATAAGATCCCCCCTCATCCTTCTAAACTCCAACGAGTACAAACCCAATCTCCTCAGCCTCTCCTCATAATCCAAACCCCTCATCTCCGGTATCAACCTGGTGAACCTTCTCTGCACTCCCTCCAATGCCAATATATCCTTCCTCATATAAGGGGACCAATACTGCACACAGTATTCCAGCTGCGGCCTCACCAATGCCCTGTACAGGTGCATCAAGCCATCCCTGCTTTTATATTCTATCCCCCTCGCAATATAGGCCAGCATCCCATTTGCCTTCTTGATCACCTGTTGTACCTGCAGACTGGGCTTTTGCGTCTCATGCACAAGGACCCCCAGGTTCCTTTGCACGGTAGCATGTTTTAATTTGTTTCCATTGAGATAGTAATCCCATTTGTTATTATTTCCTCCAAAGTGTATAACCTCGCATTTCTCAACGTTATACTCCATTTGCCATATCCTCGCCCACTCACTCAGCCTGTCCAAATCTCTCTGCAGATCTTCTCCGTCCTCCACACGATTCACTTTTCCACTTATCTTTGTGTCGTCTGCAAACTTCGTTACCCTACACTCCGTCCCCTCCTCCAGATCATCTATATAAATGGTAAACAGTTGCGGCCCGAGTACCGATCCCTGCGGCACGCCACTAGTTACCTTCCTCCAACCGGAAAAACACCCATTTATTCCGACTCTTTGCTTCCTGTCGGATAGCCAGTCCCCAATCCGCTTTAACACACTACCCCCAACTCCGTGTGCCCTAATCTTCTTCAGCAGCCTTTTATGGGGCACCTTATCAAAGACAACAAAGAACGACTAAGAAAGCGATTAAGAAAGGAAAGATAGATTATGAAACTAAACTAGCTCTAAACATAAAAAATAATAGTAAAAAGTTTTTACAAATATATAAAAAGGAATAGAGTGGCTAGAGTGAATGTTCGACCCTTGGAGGACGAGAGGGGGGATTTAATAGTGGAAAACGAGGAAATGGCTGAGACTTTAAATAAGTTCTTTGTGTCGGTCTTCACGGTGGAAGACACAAATAGCTTACCGAATATTAGAGATCGAGAGTTGGTGGGAGGTGAGGTCCTTAATTCAATTACTGTTACTAAAGAGTTACTAAAGACTAATGGGACTGAAGGTAGACAAGTCCCTGGGCCCGGATGGAATGCATCCCAGGGTACTGAAAGAAATGGCTGAGGTAATAGCAGATGCGTTAGTAGTAATTTATCAAAATTCGCTGGACTCTGGGGTAGTGCCAGCTGATTGAAAAACAGTTACTGTTACGCCGCTGTTTAAAAAAGGAAGTAGACAAAAGGCGGGTAACTACAGGCCGGTTAACGTCCGTAGTTGGGAAGATGCTGGAGTCTATCATTAAAGAGGAAATAGCAGAGCACCTGGATAAGAATGGTTCAATCAAGCAGACGCAGCATGGATTCATGAAGGGAAAGTCGTGTTTGACGAATTTACTGGATTTTTAAGAAGATGTGACTAGTGCGGGTTGACAGAGGGGAACTGGTGGATGTGGTGTTTTTAGATTTCCAGAAGGCATTCGATAAGGTGCCTCACAAAAGGTTGCTGCAGAAGATTGGGGTACACGGAGTTGGGGGTAAGGTGTTGGCGTGGATTGGCTATCTAACAGGAAGCAGAGAGTTGGGATAAATGGGTGCTTTTCTGGTTGGCAGTTGGTGACCAGTGGCGTGCCGCAGGGATCGGTGCTGGGGCCTCAACTGTTTACCATTTACATAGATGATCTGGAGGAGGGGACTGAGTGTAGGCTATCAAAGTTTGCTGATGACACGAAGATGAGTGGGAAAGCGAATTAAGAATAAAGAACAAAGAACAATACAGCACAGGAACAGGCCCTTCGGCCCTCCAAGCCCGCGCCGCTCCCCGGTCCAGGATTGAATCCTGAATCCAGGATCCCCGCCCAATTTTCCAGCCTATCTACATACTAATATACTATCCACCGAGATGTCCCTCACAGCTACGATGCTTTGTTCATCACAACCTATTAACTCACCCCCACCACCCCATTCCAGACCATGTGATCTCCAGGGAGAGGCGAAAACCCAGAGTGAAAACCCCAGGGCCAATATGGGGAAAAAAAGTCTGGGAAATTCCTCTCCGACCCCCTGAGGCGATCGAAACAAGTCCAGGAGATCACACTGGCCCTGATCGGAAAATGCTTCCCAACCCTATTCATTTCCACTTCCACGAACACCATATGAATTCCCTGCCCCCGAGACAGGTTCCCAACTATCCGCAGTCTCGCTCTGTACTGGCACCAGCAAGATGATCATAGAATGAAGCCTTGAAACGAGAAACAAAGAACAATTAGCCCGTGCCGCTCCCTGGTCCAAACTAGACCACTCTTTTGTATCCCTCCATTCCCACTCCGTTCATATAGCTGTCTAGATAAGTCTTAAACGTTCTCAGTGTGTCCGCCTCCACCACCTTGCCCGGCAACACATTCCAGGCCCCCACGACCCTCTGTGTAAAATATGTCCTTCTGATAGAACATAGAACATAGAACATAGAACATTACAGCGCAGAACAGGCCCTTCGGCCCACGATGTTGCACCGACCAGTTAAAAAAAAAAACTGTGACCCTCCAACCTAAACCAATTTCTTTTCGTCCATGAACCTATCTACGGATCTCTTAAACGCCCCCAAACTAGGCGCATTTACTACTGATGCTGGCAGGGCATTCCAATCCCTCACCACCCTCTGGGTAAAGAACCTACCCCTGACATCGGTTCTATAACTACCCCCCCTCAATTTAAAGCCATGCCCCCTCGTGCTGGATTTCTCCATCAGAGGAAAAAGGCTATCACTATCCACCCTATCTAAACCTCTAATCATCTTATATGTTTCAATAAGATCCCCTCTTAGCCGCCGCCTTTCCAGCGAAAACAATCCCAAATCCCTCAGCCTCTCCTCATAGGATCTCCCCTCCATACCAGGCAACATCCTGGTAAACCTCCTCTGCACCCTCTCCAAAGCCTCCACATCCTTCCTGTAATGTGGGGACCAGAACTGCACACAGTACTCCAAGTGCGGCCGCACCAGAGTTGTGTACAGTTGCAACATAACGCTACGACTCCTAAATTCAATCCCCCTACCAATAAACGCCAAGACACCATATGCCTTCTTAACAACCTTATCTACTTGATTCCCAACTTTCAGGGATCTATGCACACATACACCTAGATCCCTCTGCTCCTCCACACTATTCAAAGTCCTCCCGTTAGCCCTATACTCAACACATCTGTTATTCCTACCAAAGTGAATTACCTCACACTTCTCCGCATTAAACTCCATCCGCCACCTCTCGGCCCAACTTTGCAACCTGTCTAAGTCTTCCTGCAAACTACGACACCCTTCCTCACTGTCTACCACACCACCGACTTTGGTGTCATCAGCAAATTTGCTAATCCACCCAACTATACCCTCATCCAGATCATTAATAAATATTACAAACAGCAGTGGCCCCAAAACAGATCCCTGAGGTACACCACTTGTAACCGCACTCCATGATGAATATTTACTATCAACCACCACCCTCTGTTTCCTATCCGCTAGCCAATTCCTGATCCAATTTCCTAGATCACCCCCAATCCCATACATCTGCATTTTCTGCAGAAGCCTACCATGGTGAACCTTATCAAACGCCTTACTAAAATCCATATATACCACGTCCACTGCCTTGCCCCCATCCACCTCCTTGGTCACTTTCTCAAAAAACTCAATAAGGTTAGTAAGGCACGACCTACCTGCCACAAAACCATGCTGACTATCACCTATCAATTCATTACTCTCCAAATAACTATAAATCCTATCCCTTATAATTTTTTCCAACATCTTGCCGACAACAGAAGTGAGACTCACCGGTCTATAATTCCCGGGGAAGTCTCTGTTCCCCTTCTTAAACAATGGGACAACATTCGCTAACCTCCAATCTTCTGGTACTATACCAGAGGCCAACGACGACCTGAAGATCAGAGCCAGAGGCTCTGCAATCACTTCTCTTGCCTCCCAGAGAATCCTTGGATAAATCCCATCCGGACCAGGGGATTTATCTATTTTCAGACCCTCCAGAATATCCTGCACATCCTCCTTATCAACTGTAATACTGTCTATTCTACTCCCTTGCAACCCAGTGTCCTCCTCAGCTATATTCATGTCCCCTTGCGTGAACACCGAAGAGAAATATTGGTTCAATGCTTCACCAATCTCCTCCGGTTCCACACATAACTTCCCTCTGCCATCTATAACTGGCCCTAAACTTGCCCTAACCAACCTTCTGTTCTTGACATACCTATAGAACGCCTTAGGATTCTCTTTAACCCTATCCGCCAAAGTCTTCTCATGTCCCCTTTTAGCCCTTCTAAGCTCGCTCTTCAACTCCCTCTTAGCCAATCTAAAGCTTTCTAGTGCACTACCCGAGTGCTCACGTCTCATCCGAACATAAGCCTCCTTTTTCTTTTTAACCAACAAAGAAACTTTTTTGGTGCACCACGGTTCCCTAGCCCTACCAATTCCTCCTTGCCTGACAGGGACATACCTATCACAGACTCGCAGTAGCTGCTCCTTGAAAAAACTCCACATGTCGGACGTTCCCAGTCCCTGTAATCTCCTAGTCCAACCTATGTTTCCTAATTCTCTCCTAATAGCCTCATAATTACCCTTCCCCCAGCTAAAACCACTGGCCCGAGGTTCATGCCTATCCCTTTCCATCACTAAGGTGAACGTAACCGAATTGTGGTCACTATCACCAAAATGCACACCAACTTCCAAGTCTAGCACCTGGTCTGGCTCATTTCCCAGCACCAGATCCAATATAGCCTCACCTCTAGTTGGCCTGTCTACATACTGAGTCAAAAAACCTTCCTGCACGCTTTGAACAAAAACTGACCCCTCTAACGAGCTAGAGCTATAACAATTCCAGTCAATATTAGTCAAGTTAAAATCCCCCGTAACAATTGCCCTATTACTTTCACTCCTAAGCAGGATTGACTCCGCAATCCTTTCCTCAACCTCTCTAGAACTTTTAGGAGGTCTATAAAAGACTCCCAACAGGGTGACCTCTCCTCTCCTATTTCTAATCTCCGCCCATACTACCTCAACAGATAAGTCCTTATCAAACCTCCTCTCTGACACTGTGATACAATCTCTGACCAATAATGCTACCCCTCCCCCTCTTCTACCTCCTTCCCTACTTCGACTAAAACATTTGAACCCCGGGACCTGCAGCATCCATTCCTGCCCCTGCTCTATCCATGTCTCTGAAATAGCCACAACATCGAAGTCCCAGGTACTGATCCACGCTGCAAGTTCACCCACTTTATTGCGAATACTCCTGGCATTGAAGTATACACATTTCAAACCCTGCTCCACCCCACCTCTGCAATGCCGTGCATTGCAGTCCCCATCCATGCATCCCTCACTTTCAGCCCCACTACTCAGGATCCCTCCCCCCCCCCGAATCAGTTTAAACCTCCCTGCATGGCCTTAGCAAATTTACCCCCCAGGATATTGGTCCCCTTCTGATTAAGGTGTAGACCATCCTTCTCATAGAGGTCACACCTTCCCTGATATCTGTGTTAAACCTCCCCCCCTTCACCTTGAACCTATGACCCCTTGTGAACGTCACCACCGACCCGGGGAAAAGCTTCCCACCGTTCACCCTATCTATGCCTTTCATAATTTTATACACCTCTATTAAATCTCCCCTCATCCTCTGTCTTTCCAAGGAGAACAACCCCAGTTTCCCCAATCTCTCCTCATAACTAAGCCCCTCCATACCAGGCAACATCCTGGTAAACCTCCTCTGTACTCTCTCCAAAGCCTCCACGTCCTTCTGGTAGTGTGGCGACCAGAACTGGACGCAGTATTCCAAATGCGGCCGAACCAACGTTCTATACATCTGCAACATCAGACCCCAATTTTTATACTCTATGCCCCGTCCTATAAAGGCAAGCATGCCATATGCCTTCTTCACCACCTTCTCCACCTGTGACGTCACCTTCAAAGATCTGTGGACTTGCACACCCAGGTCCCTCTGCGTCTCTACACCCTTTATGGTTCTTCCATTTATCGTGTAGCTCCTCCCTACATTATTCCCACCAAAATGCATCACTTCGCATTTATCAGGATTGAACTCCATCTGCCATTTCCTTGCCCAAAATTCCAGCCTATCTATATCCTTCTGTAGCCTCTGACAATGTTCCTCACTATCTGCAAGTCCTGCCAGTTTTGTGTCGTCCGCAAACTTACTGATCACCCCAGTTACTCCTTCTTCCAGATCATTTATATAAATCACAAACAGCAGAGGTCCCAATACAGAGCCCTGCGGTACACCACTAGTAAGAAGTTTAACAACACCAGGTTAAAGTCCAACAGGTTTATTTGGTAGCAAAAGCCACACAAGCTTTCGGAGCTCTTAGCCCCTTCTTCAGGTGAGTGGGAATTCTGTTCACAAACAGAGCTTATAAAGACACAGACTCAATTTACATGAATAATGGTTGGAATGCAAATACTTACAACTAATCAAGTCTTTAAGAGACGAAACAATGTGAGTGGAGAGAGCATCAAGACAGGCTAAAAAGATGTGTATTGTCTCCAGACAAGACAGCCAGTGAAACTCTGCAGGTCCACGCAACTGTGGGAGTTACAAATAGTGTGACATGAACCCAATATCCCGGTTGAGGCCGTGCTCGTGTGTGCGGAACTTGGCTATCAGTTTCTGCTCAGCGACTCTGCGCTGTCGTGTGTCGTGAAGGCCGCCTCAGGACGGTCACCTCAGCACCTCACTGTACCGCAAGCCCTCGGATAACCTCACGATGCTCCACTTCTCCAGCTTCCACCCTAAACACGTTAAAGAAGCCATCCCCTACGGACAAGCCCTCCGTATACACAGGATCTGCTCGGATGAGGAGGATCGCAACAGACACCTCCAGACGCTGAAAGATGCCCTCATAAGAACAGGATATGGCGCTAGACTCATTGATCAACAGTTCCAACGCGCCACAGCGAAAAACCGCACCGACCTCCTCAGAAGACAAACACGGGACACAGTGGACAGAGTACCCTTCGTTGTCCAGTACTTCCCCGGAGCGGAGAAGCTACGGCATCTCCTCCGGAGCCTTCAACATGTCATTGATGAAGACGAACATCTCGCCAAGGCCATCCCCACACCCCCACTTCTTGCCTTCAAACAACCGCACAACCTCAAACAGACCATTGTCCGCAGCAAACTACCCAGCCTTCAGGAGAACAGTGACCATGACACCACACAACCCTGCCACAGCAACCTCTGCAAGACGTGCCAGATCATCGACACAGATGCCATCATCTCACGTGAGAACACCATCCACCAGGTACACGGTACATACTCTTGCAATTCGGCCAACGTTGTCTACCTGATACGCTGCAAGAAAGGATGTCCCGAGGCATGGTACATTGGGGAAACTATGCAGACGCTGCGACAACGGATGAATGAACACCGCTCGACAATCTCCAGGCAAGACTGTTCTCTTCCTGTTGGGGAGCACTTCAGCAGTCACGGGCATTCGGCCTCTGATATTCGGGTAAGCGTTCTCCAAGGCGGCCTTCGCGACACACGACCGCGCAGAGTCGCTGAGCAGAAACTGATAGCCAAGTTCCGCACACACGAGGACGGCCTCAACCGGGATATTGGGTTCATGTCACACTATTTGTAACTCCCACAGTTGCGTGGACCTGCAGAGTTTCACTGGCTGTCTTGTCTGGAGACAATACACATCTTTTTAGCCTGTCTTGATGCTCTCTCCACTCACATTGTTTCGTCTCTTAAAGACTTGATTAGTTGTAAGTATTTGCATTCCAACCATTATTCATGTAAATTGAGTCTGTGTCTTTATAAGCTCTGTTTGTGAACAGAATTCCCACTCACCTGAAGAAGGGGCTAAGAGCTCCGAAAGCTTGTGTGGCTTTTGCTACCAAATAAACCTGTTGGACTTTAACCTGGTGTTGTTAAACTTCTTACTGTGTTTACCCCAGTCCAACGCCGGCATCTCCATATCATGTACACCACTAGTCACAGGCCTCCAGCCGGAAAAAGACCCTTCCACTACCACCCTCTGTCTTCTGTGACCAAGCCAGTTCTCCACCCATCTAGCCACCTCCCCCTTTATCCCATGAGATCCAACCTTTTTCACTAGCCTACCATGAGGGACTTTGTCAAACGCTTTACTAAAGTCCATATAGACGACATCCACGGCCCTTCCTTCGTCAACCATTTTGGTCACTTCTTCAAAAAACTCCACCAGGTTAGTGAGGCATGACCTCCCTCTCACAAAACCATGCTGACTATCGTTAATTAGTTTATTCCTTTCTAAATGCACATACATCCTGTCTCTAAGAATGCTCTCCAACAACTTCCCCACCACGGACGTCAGGCTCCGCGTGGAGGACGCGGAACGTCTGCAGAGAGATTTGGATAGGCTGAGCGAGTGGGCGAGGATCTGGCAGATGGAATATAACATTAGCAAATGTGAGGTTATCCACTTTGGAAGAAATAATAGTAAATTGGAATATTATTTAAATGGAGAAAAATTACATCGTGCGACTGTGCAGAGGGACCTGAGGGTCCTTGTGCACGAATCGCAAAAACTCAGTCTGCAGGTGCAGCAGGTGATCAAGAAGGCGAATGGAATGTTGGCCTTTATCGCGAGGGGGATAGAATATAAAAGCAGGGAGGTCTTGCTGCAACTGTACAAGGTACTGGTGAGGCTGCAACTGGAGTACTCTGTGCAGTTTTGGTCCCCTTATTTGCGAAAGGATATCTTGGCCTTGGAGGGAGTGCAGAGAAGGTTCACCAGGTTGATACCGGAGATGAGGGGTGTAGCTTATGAGGAGAGATTGAACAGATTGGGTCTGTACTCGTTGTAGTTTAGAAGGCTGAGGGGTGATCTTATAGAGACATATAAGATAATGAAGGGGCTGGATAGGGTAGAGGTGGAGAGATTCTTTCCACTTAGAAGGGAAACCAGAACTAGAGGGCACAGCCCCAAAATAAGTGGGGGCCGGTTCAGAACAGAGTTGAGGGGGAACTTCTTCTCTCAGAGGGTAGTGAATCTCTGGAATTCTCTGCCCATTGAAGTGGTGGAGGCTTCCTCGTTGAATATGTTTAAATCACGGGTAGATAGATTTCTGATCGATAAGGGAATTAGGGGATATGGGGAGCAGGCGGGTAAGTGGAACTGATTCGCTTCAGATCAGCCATGATCTTGTTGAATGGTGGGGCAGGCTCGAGGGGCTAGATGGCCTACTACTGCTCCTATTTCTTATGTTCTTATGTTCTTATTCCCATCCTATTCATGTATTTGTCAAGACGCCCCTTAAAAGTCACTTCACTACCGTTTCCGCTTCCACTACCTCCCCCGGCAACGTGTTCCAGGCACCCACTATTCTCTGTGTAAAAAGTCTGCCTCATACATCTCCTTTAAACCTTGCCCCTCGCACCCTAAACATATGCCGCCTAGTAATTGACTCTTCCACCCTGGGAAAAAGCTTCTGACTATCCACTCTGTCCATGCCTGTCATATTATTCCTGTAATATCAAGTCATAGAATGGTTATGTTGCAGACTAAAGCCATTTGCCATGTTGTTTCTATTTTGACTTTGTGAATGAGTAACTCACCT
Source organism: Mustelus asterias (assembly GCF_964213995.1). Lineage (NCBI taxonomy): Eukaryota > Metazoa > Chordata > Chondrichthyes > Carcharhiniformes > Triakidae > Mustelus > Mustelus asterias. The sequence goes on along the minus strand of NC_135806.1, from coordinate 147,066,681 downwards.
AGTCTCACTCCCCCGTCTTACCCCATATGATTCGATGATTCTATATCCTGGCAATACTTTAGCCAATTCTCGTTTGAAAGCACTGAATGAACCTGCTGACAGCACACTCCAGGCTGTCCCTTATTTTGAGGATTACATCTATTGGAATCATGAATTTCAGCTATTTTTCTTCGTATGACTGAAGTGGCCAATTCTGGACTCGCAGATCTTTGGGCATTAGGGCAGGATGTCCAAGATCATGGGATCTGGAGTGCAGGAGTTGCTTCCTTTAATTTTGTCACCAATCTGCCTCATCATTGTGACGTTGGCTTGATAGAAAAGTTGTCTTCCATACTCAACACTCACTTGAATGGGTCCATGCAGCCACAACGCTCAAGATGCTCAACATCATCCAGGATAGAGCTGTTAGTTTCCTTGTTCTGAACTCTTTATTCAATCCCTTCACTAGCTGTGTTTTTTGACTACAACCGACGGAACACTTTCGGAATTTACCATTGTCACTCCAAGTGCACCCAGCATCACACTCTCCCAAACTTATCATCTCTACTATCATGGAGGACAACAAAAGTATTGCCTTGAGAACACCATCATCTCCACGTTCTCCTTCTTTACCCCAACCAAATCATATGCTGTCCACACCTGGGTGTTTGGTGTTGACGCTTTCTAATAACTGGGTCAATCATAGTACCTTACAACACAGAACAAGGCCATTCGGCCCATCGAGCCTTTGTTGACTCTTACAAACCCCGGAGACACCAGTCACTTTTTAAAAGGAAGGATTTCCCTGGCTTCAAAGGAAAGAAAATCTGGACAACATTTTAATTCTTTAATCATTTACTGTAAATGCCTTATGAGGATAGGCTGAGGGAGCTCGGTCTTTTCTCCTTGGAGAGACAAAGGATGAGAGGAGACCTAATAGAGGTATATAAGATGTTGAGAGGCATAGATCGGGTGGACTCTCAGAGGCTTTTTCCCAGGGTGGAAATGTCTGCGACGAGAGGACACAGGTTTAAGGTGCTGGGGGGTAAGTACAGGGGAAATGTTAGGGGGAAGCTTTTCACACAGAGGGTGATGGGCGAGTGGAATCGGCTGCCGTCAATGGTGGTGGAGGCGAACTCAATAGTGTCTTTTAAGAGACTCCTGGATGAGTACATGGAGCTTAATAGGATGGAGGGTTATAGGTAGGTCTAGAAGGTAGGGATGTGTTCGGCACAACTTGTGGGCCGAAGGGCCTGTTTGTGCTGTAGTTTTTCTATGTTTCTATGTTTCTAAAGAACCAATTATATCAACATAATTCAAACATTAATTAACATGCAAATATTTCAAATGAAAGGATAAATTTTACTTCAAATAGTCAATACAACAATGATACACCTCACATTGTTAGTTATAAGCACTTGTTTCACTTCCCACACAATGTGACGCCACATACAATCCCAGAGTTTATCTGACTTGACTGCCAACACTTATGATCTCTCACTTCCCATCCTGAATTTGGCCCTTGAGTCATTTTCACCTTCAGCCATATTCTATCTGAATTTCCTCGCTATGGTTAGCACCCAAACAGCATACCCTTCAGAACCTCCTTAACTAGATTCACAACCATCTTGATGACAGATAGACAGATAGTCCAGACACTCCTGTCTCTGGCTCCGTTAAATGGTTTGATTGGCGTGGGGAAAGCTGAAACTGCACAGTAACCTTGTCCAATCTGCTGTCCCTGCTCTCTTTCTCTCTCTCTTCAGCTTCCTGTCCTTTTTTAACTGTATTACACATAATGCTCCCTTCATTGCAGGTTCTGTTCTACCCACAGATATATATCTTTCTGGGTTCTGAGACCATTTGTAGTCTAACATCCAATTAGCTGTCTATTTATCTTTTGCTCCAGCAACCTAGATTAAAGTTTATTTGTTAGTCATGAGTAAGGCTTACATTCACACTGCAATGAAGTTACTGTGAAATTCCCCTAGTCGCCACAGTCCAGCACTTGTTTGGCTCAATGCACCTAATCAGCACGTCTTTCAGAATGTGGGAGGAAACCGGAGCACCCTGAGGAAACCCACGCAGACACGGGGAGAACATGCAAACGCCACACAAACAGTGACCCGAGCTGGGAATCAAGCCCAGGTCCCTGGCGTTGTGAAGCAGCAGTGGTAACCACTGTGCCACCGTGCCACCTCATGAGCATTACATGAACACTGCTGAGATGTTCAAGGACACATTGTCAGAATTGTCTTAGTTTCACAATGAACTAAAAGAAAATCTCAAAAGAAGTAAATACAGGCTTTTCCCCAAAACACAAAGATCATAACATGAGACTTTGAAAGCATTATCCTAATTAATTCCTGTCATGGTATTCCATGAGTAAATGTAGTTATCTGAGTAAATGTCCCTGTTACCTGATAGTGAGGATTTGTCCAAAATTGAGTTCGAAGTTGTTAACTTGTGCAATGAAGATAGCAGCAAGTGCCTCATACAGCGCAGTGCCATCCATGTTAATTGTGGCACCGACAGGCAGCACAAATCTGGTAATTCGTTTATCCAGCCCAATCTTGTCCTCCAGGCAGCGAAATGTGATAGGCAAGGTTGCTGAGCTAAAGGGACGGGAGGAGATAAATTTCAGCCCAGTGATACAGTGTCATAACAGCAGAGTTTCTGTGAGCGAGCGAGTGTTGTGATGATATTATACATTTAGGAAATGCACATATATCATGTTTATTGTGAGGGCTATGTTTAAAATTCAGATCTAAATTCAGATTTTACACGGTGCCACGGCTTGGAGCTCTCCTGTCATGTCTTACCCCTTTAAATTAAACCTTTGAAAGATGTTTTGTTTCAGATTATATCCAATTCTCTCGGGCCTTTCTTTCCTGCTGCTCGTTACTACCGAATATAACCTTTACAAAATATAAACCACAGAAATTACCTGAGACTACAAGTGATAAAATTATGAAGTACTTAGCTGACATTTCTACTTACCAATCAGCTCTTTCCCTCATGTCCTCTACTACTGCACCAGGGCAAGACCACACCTTACTTTTACTTAGCTTGTCCTCCTCACAGTGCTTTTTTTTGGTTAGTGGAGGAGGGAGGGAGGGAAAAACTTCCACTACCCACTGTACAGTTGAGGTGACTGCGCCGACTTCTCCCAGAATGTTCCTAGGATAAGCTGGCAAAGGATATTTAAGGGGTTGACAGCAGATAGGCAATGGCAGACGTTTAAAGAACACATGGATGAACTTCAACAACTGTACATCCCTGTCTGGTGCAAGAGTAAAACGGGGAAGATGGCTCATCCATGGCTAACAAGGGAAATCAGGGATAGTGTTAAAGCCAAAGAGGAGACTTATAAATTGGCCAGAAAAAGCAGCAAACCTGAGGACTGGGAGAAATTTAAAATCCAGCAAAGGATGACAAAGGGTTTAATTTGGAAGGGGAAAATAGAATATGAGAGTAAAATATGAAAACAAAAAACTGACTGCAAAATCTTCCATAGATATGTGAAGAGAAAAAGACTGGTGAAGACCAATGTAGGTCCCGTACAGTTAGAATCAGGTGAATTCATAATGGGCAACAAAGAGATGATAGACCAGCTGAACAAATACTTTGGATCAACCTTCACTGAGGAGGACACAAATAACCTTCCAGAAATACTAGGGGACAGAGGGTCAGGCATGAAGACAATATGGGTAGAGCTCAGGAATAGGAAAGGTGTAGTCACAATGTTGGGGGTTTACTATAGGCCACCCAACTGCCAGCAGGAGAAAGAGGAACAGATATGTAGGCAGATTTTGGCAAGGTGTAAAAGTAACAGGGTTGTTGTGGTGGGAGATTTTAATTTTCCCTATATTGACTGGGATTCACTTAGTGCTAGGGGCGTGAATGGGTCAGAGTTTGTAAGGAACCTCCAGGAGGGCTTCTTGAAACAGTATGTAGATAGTCTAACGAGGGAAGGGGCCATACTGGACCTGGTATTGGGTAATGAGACCGGCCAGGTGGTCGATGTTTCAGTAGGGGAGCAGTTCGGGAACAGTGACCACAATTCAGTAAGCTTTAAGGTACTGATGGATAAAGATAAGTGTAGTCCTCAAGTTAAGGTGCTAAATTGGGGGAAGGCTAATTACAACAATATTAGGCAGGAACTGAAGAATGTAGATTGGGGGCAGATGTTTGAGGGCAAATCAACATCTGGCATGTGGGAGGCTTTCAAGTGTAAGTTGATAGGGATTCAGGAACGGCACATTCCTGTAAAGATGAAGGATAAGTATGGCAAGTTTTGGGAACCTTGGATAACAAGAGATACTGTGAGCCTAGTCAATGAGAAAAAGGAAGCATTTGTCAAAGCTAGGAGGCTGGGAACACACGAAGCAAGTGTGGAATACAAGGAAAGTAGAAAGAAGCTTAAGCAAGGAGTAAGGAGGACTAAAAGGGGTCATGAAAAAGCATTGGCCAGCAGAATTATGGAAAATCCCAAGGCTTTTTATACATATATAAAGAGCAAGAGGGTAGCCAGGGAGAGGGTTGGCCCACTCAAGGACAAGGGAGGGAATCTATGCGTGGAAATGGGCGAGGTATTAAATGAGTACTTTGCGTCAGTATTCACCAAAGAGAAGGACTTGGTGGATGATGGGTCTGGGAAAAGATGTGTAGATAGTTTGAGTCATATTGAGATCAAAAAGGAGGAGGTATTGGGCTTCTTGAGAAACATTAAGGTAGACAAGTCCCCAGGGCCTGATGGGATATACCCCAGAATACTGAGAGAGGCAAGGGAGGAAATTGCTGGGGCCTTGAGAGAAATCTTTGTATCCTCACTGGCTACAGGGGGAAGTCCCAGAGGATTGGAGAACAACCAACGTTGTTCCTTTGTTTAAGAAGGGTAGCAAGAATAATCCAGGTAATTACAGGCTGGTGAACCTTACATCAGTGGTAGGGACATTTTTGGAGAGGATTCTTCGAGACAGGATTTATTCCCACTTGGAAATAAGTGGACGTATTAGTGGCGGGCAACATGGTTTTGTGAAGGGGAGGTCGTGTCTCACGAGCTTGATCGCGTTTTTTGAGGCAGTGACGAAGATGATTGATGAGGGTAGGGCAGTGGATGTTGTCTATATGGACTTCAGTAAGGCCTTTGACTAGGGTCCCTCATGACAGACTGGTGCAGTAGATGAAGTCGCATGGGATCAGAGGTGAGCTGGCAAGGTGGATACAAAACTGGTTTGATCAAAGTTGCGTGGACCTGCAGAGTTTCACTGGCTGTCTTGTCTGGAGACAATACACATCTTTTTAGCCTGTCTTGATGCTCTCTCCACTCCCATTGTTTTGTTTCTTAAAGACTGGATTAGTTGTAAGTATTCGCATTCCAACCATTATTCATGTAAATTGAGTCTGTGTCTTATAAGTTCTGTTTGTGAACAGAATTCCCACTCACCTGAAGAAGGGGCTCAGAGCCTCGAAAGCTTGTGTGGCTTTTGCTACCAAATAAACCTGTTGGACTTTAACCTGGTGTTGTTAAACTTCTTACTTGATCAAAGAAGACAGAGGGTAGCAGTGGAAGGGTGCGTTTCTGAATGGAGGGCTGTGACAAGTGGCATTCCTCGGGGATCAGTGCTGGGACCTTTGCTGTTTGTAATATATATCAATGATTTAGAGGAAAATGTAACTGGATTGATTAGTAAGTTTGCGGATGACACAAAGGTTGGTGGATTTGCGCGTAGCGATGAGGACCATCAGAGGGTCAAGCAGGATATAGATCAGTTAGGAGACTTGGGCGGAGAGATGGCAGATGGAGTTTAATCTGGACAAATGTGAGGTAATGCATTTTGGAAGGTCTAATACAGATAGGAAATATACAGTAAATGGCAGAACCCTTAAGTGTATTGATAGACAAAGGGATCTGGGTGTACAGGTACACAGGTCACTGAAAGTGGCAACGCAGGTGGAGAAGGTAGTCAAGAAGGCATACGGCATGCTTGCCTTCATCGGCCGGGGTATTGAGTTTAAAAATTGGCAAGTCATGTTGCAGCTTTATAGAACCTTAGTTAGGCCGCACTTGGAATATAGTGTTCAATTCTGGTCGCCACACTACCAGAAGGATGTGGAAGCTTTGGAGAGGGTACAGAAAAGATTTACCAGGATGTTGCCTGGCATGGAGGGCATTAGCTATGAGGAGAGATTGGAGAATCTTGATTTGTTCTCACTGGAACAACGGAGGGTGAGGGGCGACCTGATAGAAGTCTACAAGATTATGAGTGGCATGGACAGAATGGATAGTCAGAAGCTTTTTCCCAGGGTGGAAGAGTCAATTATCAGGGGCACAGGTTTAAGGTGCGAGGGGCAATGTTTAAAGGAGATGTACGAGGCGGATCTTTTACACAGAGGGTAGTGGGTGCCTGGAACCCTTTGCTGGGGGAGGTAGTGGAAGCGGATACGGTAGTGACTTTTAAGGGGCGTCTGGACAAATACATGAATAGGATGGGAATAGAGAGACATGGTCCGCGGAAGGGTAGGGGGTTTTAGTTAAGTCAGGCAGCAGGGTCAGTGCAGGCTTGGAGGGCCGAAGGGCCTGTTCCTGTGCTGTAATTTTCTTTGTTCTTTTCTTTGTTCTTTAGTTCTTTGAAGGAGGAACTGAAGATAATCCTTATTGGTCAAGAAATTGTACTGGGGAAATTGCTGGGTATAAAGCCCGATAAGTCCCCAGGGCCTGATGCTCTGCATCCCAGAGTACTCAAGGAAGTGGCCTCAGAAAAAGTGGACACATTGGTGATCATTTTCCAGCATTCTATAGACTCTGGAAGAGTTCCAGTGGATTGGAGGGTGGCTAATGTAACCCCACTTTTTAAAAAAGGAGGGAGAGAGAACAGAGAGAGAATTATAGACCGGTTAGCCTGACAATAATGGTGGGGAAAATGCTGGAGTTAATAATTAAGGATGTAATAACTGAGCAATTGGAAAGCAGCGACAGGATTGGTCCAAATCAGCATGGATTCACTAAATGGAAATCGCGCTTGACAAATCTTCTGGAATTTTTTGAGGATGTAACCAGTAGAGTGGACAAGGGTAAACCAGTGGATGTTGTGTATCTGGACTTTCAAAAGGTTTTTGACAAGGTCCCACTCGAGATTAGTCAGCAAAATTAAAGCTCATGGTATTGGGGGTAATGTATTGACGTGGATAGAGAACTGGTTGGCAAACAGGAAGCAGAGAGTGGGAATAAACGGGTCCTTTTCAGAGTGGCAGGCAGTGACTAGTGGGGGTACTGCAGGGTTCAGTGCTGGGACCCCAGCTGTCTACAATGTACATTAATGATTTGGATGAAGGAATTGAATGCAATATCTCCAAATTTGCGGACGAGACACTAAGCTGGGTGGCAGTGTGTGCTGTGAGGAGGATGCTAAGAGGCTGCAGGGTGACTTGGACAGGCTGGCTGAGTGGAGAAATACTTGACAAATGCAATATAATGTAGATAAATGTGAGGTGATCCACTTTGGTGGCAAAAAGAGGAAGGAAGATCATTATCTGAATGGTGACAGTTTAGGAAAAGGGGAAATGCAATGTGACCTGGGTGTCATGGTGGAACAGTCGCTGAAGGCTGGCATGCAGGTACAGCAGGCAGTGAGGAAAGCTAATGGCATGCTGGCCTTCATAGCAAGAGGATTTGAGTATAAGAATAAGGACGTCTTGCTGCAGTTATACAGGGCCTTGGTGAGGCCACACCTTGAGTATTGTGTGCAGTTTTGGTCTCCTGACCTGAAACAGGACATTCTTGCTATTTAGAGAGTCCAGCGAAGATTCACCAGACTGATTCCTGGAACGGCAGGACTGACATATAAACAGACTGGATCGACTGGGCTTGTACTCACTGGAATTTAGAAGAATGAGGCAGGATCTCATAGAAATGTGTTAAATCCTGATGGGACTGGACAGGCTAGATGTGGGAAGAATGTTCCCGATATAAGTCCCCCATGGTCGGCTTCTGATGAAAGTGAGGAGGTGTGGGATAGAGGGAAAGTTGGCCGATTGGATAGGTAACTGGCTGTCTGACCGAAGACAGAGGGTGGTGGTCGATGGAAAATTTTCGGATTGGAGGCAGGTTGCTAGCGGTGTGCCGCAGGGATCAGTGCTTGGTCCTCTGCTCTTTGTGATTTTTATTAATGACTTAGAGGAGGGGGCTGAAGGGTGGATCAGTAAATTTGCTGATGACACCAAGATTGGTGGAGTAGTGGATGAGGTGGAGGGCTGTTGTAGGCTGCAAAGAGACATAGATAGGATGCAAAGCTGGGCTGAAAAATGGCAAATGGAGTTTAACCCTGATAAATGTGAGGTGATTCATTTTGGTAGGACAAGTTTAAATGTGGATTACAGGGTCAAAGGTAGAGTTCTGAAGACTGTGGAGGAACAGAGAGATCTTGGGGTCCATATCCACAGATCTCTAAAGGTTGCCAGTCAAGTGGATAGAGCTGTGAAGAAGGCCTATAGTGTGTTAGCTTTTATTAACAGGGGGTTGGAGTTTAAGAGCCGTGGGGTTATGCTGCAACTGTACAGGACCTTGGTGAGACCGCATTTGGAATATTGTGTGCAGTTCTGGTCACCTCACTATAAGAAGGATGTGGAAGCGCTGGAAAGAGTGCAGAGGAGATTTACCAGGATGCTGCCTGGTTTGGAGGGTAGGTCATATGAGGAAAGGTTGAGGGAGCTAGGGCTGTTCTCTCTGGAGCGGAGGAGGCTGAGGGGAGACTTAATAGAGGTGTATAAAATGATGAAGGGGATAGATAGAGTGAACGTTCAAAGACTATTTCCTCGGGTGGATGGAGCTATTACAAGGGGGCATAACTATAGGGTTCGTGGTGGGAGATACAGGACGGATATCAGAGGTAGGTTCTTTACGCAGAGAGTGGTTGGGGTGTGGAATGGACTGCCTGCAGTGATAGTGGAGTCAGACACTTTAGAAACATTTAAGTGGTTATTGGATAGGCACATGGAGCACACCAGGATGATAGGGAGTGGGATAGCTTGATCTTGGTTTCAGATAAAGCTCGGCACAACATCGTGGGCCGAAGGGCCTGTTCTGTGCTGTACTGTTCTATGTTCTATGTTCTAAGTCCAGAACTAGGGGTCACAGTCTAAGAATAAGGGGTAAGCCATTCAGGACTGAGATGAAGAAGAACATCTTCACTTGGAGTTGTGAACCTGTGGAATTCTCTACCACAGAAAGCTGTTGGGGCCAGTTCATTAGATATGTTCAAGAGGAAGCTGGACGTGGCCCTTGCGGCTAAAGGGATCAAGGGGTATGGGGAGAAAGCGGGAGTGCGATACTGAAAGCCATGATCATATTGAATGGTGATGCAGCCTTGAAGGGCTAAATGGCCTACTCCTGCATCTAATTTCTATGTTTTTATGTACCATGTTTCCAGGGTCAGTATGCTTATCCTCACCCCAGTTCCTGCTTTCACCCTCACACACTGCAACAACCTGAGCCTCCTCCTGTGCCTGTGCAATTCTCTACCACAGGAAACAGTTGAGACCAAAACATTGTATGTTTTCAAGAAGCAGTTAGATAGAGCTCTTGGCACGAAAGGGATCAAAAGATATGGAGGAGAAGGCAAGAACAGGTTACTGAGTTGGAGGATGAACCATGATCTGAATGAATTGTGGAGCAGGCTGGAAAGGCCGAATGGTCTACACCTGCTGCTATTTTCTATGTTTCTGGTCATACCTGCCTCATTCGTATACACCCTCCTGTCTCTAACCATATATACAATCTGAAGTATTTAGCCAAAGTAGTGTGAAAGTCTTCTGGAACAAAGGGGCCATTTTCACGTCCTGCCTGCCACGGGAATCTTAGCTGGCAGGAGGGCGGGCCATGCAAAGGCCGTTGACCTTGGGCGAGATTTTCCGGTTTTGGGGCAAGCACTGCTGGGAAATCCTGCCCAAAGTGTCTCGGTAACATTTTCCCTCTCTGGTGAGTCACAGAATCTAATGCTTGGACTCCAGCTCATCAAGTCTGAGCCAGAGTACCTCAAACTGCAGATGTTTCCTGCAGAAGGAGCTGACAAATCGCAAAGGTGGCTATTATCTGATTTATTATTGTCATATGTATTAACATACAGTGAAAAGTATTGTTTCTTGCACGCTATACATTCAAAACATACCGTTCATAGAGAAGGAAACGAGAGAGTGCAGAATGTAGTGTTACAGTCATAGCTAGGGTGTAGAGAAAAATCAACTTAATGCAAGGTAAGTCCATTCAAAAGTCTGACAGCAGCAGGGAAGAAACTGTTCTTGAGTCGGTTGGTACGTGACCTCAGACTTTTGTATCTTTTTCCCGACGGAAGAAGGTGGAAGAGAGAATGTCCGGGGTGCGTGAGGTCAGTTTGATATGCTACAGCTACAACACATCACCTGTGCTAACATATGTGTATAGATTGGCATTTGATGGTCAGTAGAGATATGGTCAAAGGGCCTGTTTCTGTGCTTTATGACTCTATGACTATCTCTAATATATTCTAGTTAAATAATTAGAGTTTCAAGTTTTGAAATATCACTTAATGATTATTTGTAGTTATATTAAGCAGCTTAAGTAACAAAGAACAAAGAAAGAACAAAGAAAAGAACAGAACAGTTTTGGGGCTTTTGGCCCTCCAAGCCCATGCTGATGATGATGCTCTAACTAAACTAAAAAAAACCTTCTGCCCTTACTCAGTCCGTATCCCTCTATTCCCTCCCTATTCATGTACCCATCTAGATGCCTCTTAAATGTTGCTAATGTGCCTGCTTCCACACCTTCTCTGGCAGCGCTTTCCAGGCACTTTTTGTAAAAAACTTGCCCCGCGCATCTCTTTTAAACTTTCCCCCTCTCACCTTGAACCTGTGCCCCCTTGTAATTGACACTTCCACCCTTGGAAAAAGCCTGACTATCCACCCTGTCTATGCCTTTCATAATTTCGTATCCTTCTTTGCACTCTCTCCAAAGCTTCCACATCCTTCTGGTAGTGTGGTGACCAGAACTGCACGCAATACTCCAAATGCAGCCTAACCAAGGTTTTATATAGCTGCAACATGATTTCCCAACTCTTGTACTCAATGCCCCAGCTGATGAAGACAAGCATGCCGTATGCCTTCTTAATCACCTTGGCCACCTGTGTTGCCACTTTTAGGGAACTGTGGACCTGCACAACCAGATCCCTCTGTATGTTAATGTTCCTCAGGGTTCTGCCATTTACAGTATAATTCATCAGTAACTAAGCAATAAATTTAATGCAGCATTATGTCTTCCCAGTCCTTGTTTAAACTACTACACTAATTCAGAAAGAAAAGAAACATTCAGAGAGAAAAATGTAGAACTCACCAACCTGCTTATCTAATTAAGAAGTCTCAACACCAGGTTAAAGTCCAACAGGTTTATTTGGAATCACGAGCTTTCGGAGCGCTGCTCCTTCATCAGGTGAGTGGAGGTTAATTCACTAACATGGCATATATAGACAGAGACACAATTGCAAGATAATTACAGATTAGAATGGTTGGAATGCGAGTCTTTACAGGTAATCAAGTATTTACAGTGTAAGTGACAGTGTGAGTGGAGAGAGGGATAATCACAGGTTAAAGAAGTGTGAATTGTCTCAAAACAAGACAGTCAGGAGGATTTCGCAAGCCCAGGCCAAATGGTGGGGATTACATGTAGTGTGACATGAACCCGAGATTCTGGTTGAGGCCATGCTGCGGAACTTGGCTATCATTTTCTGCTCAGTGATTCTGCATTGTTATGTGTCTTGAAGGCCGCCTTGGAGAACGCTTACCCAAAGATCGGAGGCTGAATGCCCTTGACTGCTGAAGTGTTCCCCGACTGGAAGGCTGTTCCTGCCTGGCGATTGTCGCGCGGTGTCCATTCATCCATTGTTGTAGCAGCTGCACGGTCTCGCCGATGTACCATGCCTCGGGATATCCTTTCCTGCAGCGTATCAGGTAGACAACGTTGGCTGAGTTGCATAAGTATGTACCGTGTACCTGGTGGGTGGTGTTCTCACGTGAGATGGTGGCATCCGTGTCGATGATCCAGCACGTCTTGCAGAGGTTGCTGTGGCAGGGTTGTGTGGTGTCGTGGTCACTGTTCTCCTGAAGGCTGGGTAGTTTGCTGCGAACAATTGTCTGTTTGAGGTTGCACGATTGTTTGAAGGCAAGTAGTGGGAAGTGTGGGAATGGCCTTGGCGAGATGTTCATCTTTATCGATGACATGTTGAAGGCTCTGAAAAAGATGTTGTAGTTTCTCTGCTCCGGGGAAGTACTGGACAATGAAGGGTACTCTGTCGGTTTTGTCCCATGTTTGTCTTCTGAGGAGGTCAGTGCGGTTTTTTGCTGTGGTGTGTTGGAACTGTTGATTGATGAGTTGAGCACCATATCCCGTTTTTACGAGGGTGTCTTTCAGCGTCTGTAGATGCCTGTTGCGTTCCTCCTAATCTGAGTAGGTTCTGTGTATACACCACCATCCCCCATGACGGCGGCATTGCTTCAACAGCCTCAGTACTCGACACCACCAACTCCAGGTGCAATTCTACAATTCATTGGCTTCATCCTGGACCACAATGTCTTCACCTTCAACAATCAGTTTTTCATCCAGACACATGGAACAGCCATGGGGACCAAATTCGCACCTCAATATGCCAACATCTTCATGCACAGGTTCGAACAAGACCTCTTCACCACACAGGACCTTCAACCGATGCAATACACTAGATACATCGATGACATTTTTTTCCTTTGGACTCATGGTGAGCAATCACTGAAACAACTCTATGATGACATCAACAAGTTCCATCTCACCGTCAGACTCACCATGGACTACTCTCTAGAATCAGTTGCATTCTTGGACACATGCATCTCCATTAAGGACGGTCACCTCAGCACCTCACTGTACCGCAAGCCCATGGATAACCTCACGATGCTCCACTTCTCCAGCTCCCACCCTAAACACGTTAAAGAAGCCATCCCCTACTGACAAGCTCTCCGTATACACAAGATCTACTCAGATGAGGATGAACGCAACAGAAGCCTACAGACGCTGAAAGACGCCCTCGTAAGAACAGGATATGGTGCTCGACTCATCGATCAACAGTTCCGACGTGTCACAGTGGAAAACCGCACCGAGCTCCTCAGAAGACAAACACAGGACATGGTGGACAGAGTACCCTTCATTGTCCAGTACTTCCTCGGAGCAAAGAAACTACGACATCTTCCTCGGAGCCTTCAACATGTCATCGATGAAGACGAACTTCTCACCAAGGCCATCACCACACCCCCACTACTTGCCTTCTAACAACCAGGCAACTTCAAACAGACCATTGTGAACAGCAAACTACCCAACCTTCAGGAGAACAGTGACCACGACACCACACAACCCTGCCACAGCAACCTCTGCAAGACCTGTTGGACCATCGACATGAATACCACCGTCACACGTGAGAACACTACCCACCATACTCTTGCAACTCGGTCAACGTTGTCTACCTGATATGCTATAGGAAGGGACGTCCCGAGGCATGGTACATTGGCTAGACCATGCAGACGCTACAATAACAGATGAATGGACACCGTGCGACAATCGTCAGGCAGGAGTGTTCCCTTTCTGTCAGGGAACACTTCAGCCGTCAAGGACATTCAGCCTCCGATATTCAGGTAAGCGTTCTCCAAGGTGGCCTTCAAGACACACGACAATGCAGAATCGCTGAGCAGAAACTGATAGCCAAGTTCTGCACGCATGAGGACGGCCTCAACCGGGACCTTGGGTTCATGTCACACTATCTGTAACCCCCACCATTTGGCCTGGGCTTGCGAAATCCTACTGTCTTGTTTTGAGACAATTCACACATCTTTAACCTGTGATTATCCCTCTCTCCACTCACACTGTTTGTACCTGTAAAGACTCGTATTCCAACTATTCTTCACATCCCAATCAGTAATTATCTTGCAATTGTGTCTCTGTCTATATATGCCATGTTTGTGAACCTACCTCTCTACTCACCTGATGAAGGAGCAGCGCTCTGAAAGCTCGTAATTCCAAATAAACCTGCTGGACTTTAACATGGTGTCGTGAGACTGCTTACTGTGCCCACCCAGTCCAACACCGGCAACTCCGTATCTCACTTCATTAATAGCCATGACCTCAGGTCTCACTGTCTCTTGTTCACTTTTTCAGACCTCCCCTTGTCTTGTAAAAGACCAACACAGAACCTTTTCCTTCATTTACTACATTCCCAAGGTAAGTACTTTGTAGAAACTGAACTCCATTGAGCTGGCTCGAGTGAAAAAACAACTCAGCAATGGACTGTTGTCTCTTTAGTGAAGAGGATTCAGGAGAATGAGGCAAGGAGTAAATGTTGAATGAAGATGGAGTTTAGTGCCAGTGCCTTACCTGGAGGAGGTCCCGAGGGCAGTTACCAGAGCTTGTACCAGTCCACCAATGAAAACAAAGGGATTCTTGTGTGTGATGGAGAAATAGAGGAGGGGCAGCACGATGAGAGCGTGAATGAGCAGACCCACAATGACTGTGATTGTGTACATCCCCAGCTGTCCTCCTACCACAGTCATATCCTCCATCTCAACAATCTTACCCGCAATAAGGAACAGAATACCAATCGGAGCATACCTGCAAACAGAGAGATAGAGAGACGGAGAAAGATTGAGAATGAACAACTGAGACTGAAGGAGGGCAAAGGAGCAGGTTTCAGTTGGAGAATGTTGTGATAATAGTGATCATAAAATAATCATAGCAGTGTAGGAGACTTAGGATGATCTTACAGATGTCTATAAAATAATGAGGGGCATAGATCAGCGAGATAGTCAACATCTTTTCCCAAAGATAGGGGAATCTAAAACTAGAGGGCATAGGTTTAAGGTGAGAGGGGAGAGATACAAAAGGGTCCAGAGTCGTCTATATGGACTTTAGTAAAGCGTTTGACAAAGTACCTCATGGTAGGTTGGTGCAAAAGGTTGGATTTCATGGGATAAAGGGTGAGGTGGCTAGATGGGTGGAGAATTGGCTTGGTCACAGAACGTAGTCATGATGTGGAGATGCCGGCGTTGGACTGGGGTAAGCACATCACGGGCATTCAGCCTTGGATCTTCAGGTAAGCGTTCTCCAAGGCGGCCTTCACGACACACGACAGCGCAGAGTCGCTGAGCAGAAACTGATAGCCAAGTTCCGCACACATGAGGACGGCCTAAACCGGGACGTTGGGTTTATGTCACATTATCAGTAACCCCCACAGCTCGCCCCTGGTCTTGCAGAATCTCACCAGCTGTTCTGTCTGGAGACAATACACATCTCTTTAACCTGTGTTTAATGTTCCCTCCAACCACATTATCTGTACCTTTTAAGACCTGGCTGGCTGTAGAGATTTGCATTCTAATCAGTATTCTGTAACTTGATTTCTGTGTCTGTGCACTGTTGGAGAACAGAGACCACTCCATCTGACGAAGGAGCAGCAAGCTCCGAAAGCTTATGGTATTTGCTACCAAATAAACCTGTTGGACTTTAACCTGGTGTTGTGAGACTTCTTACTTGGACAAGGATGAGTGCTGTCCTACGGGCAGGGTGCTAAATTGGGGGAAGGCTGACTATAGCCAGATTAGGCAGGAATTGGTGGATGTTGATTGGGAGAGGATGTTCGAGGGTAAGTCCGCGTCTGGCATGTGGGAGTCTTTTAAGGAACTATTGATAAGGCTGCAGGATAGGCATGTGCCTGTAAAAAGGAAAGATAGGAAAGGTAGGATTCGAGAGCCGTGGATAACCAGGGAAATTGAGGATCTGATTAAAATGAAAAGGGAGGCGTACGTTAAGTCCAGGCAACTGAAAACAGATGGAGCTCTGGAGGAATACAGAGGGAGTAGGAAAGAACTCAAACGGGGAATTAGAAGGGCAAAAAGAGGTCACGAGATGTTCTTGGCAGGCAG
This sequence comes from Mustelus asterias, assembly GCF_964213995.1. NCBI lineage: Eukaryota > Metazoa > Chordata > Chondrichthyes > Carcharhiniformes > Triakidae > Mustelus > Mustelus asterias. Next base: position 147,050,739 of record NC_135806.1, on the reverse strand, counting down.
GATTAAGGAGAATCCTAAGGCATTCTATTCATATGTTAGGAACAAAAGAGTTGTCAGGGAGAAAATCGGACCTCTCAGGGACAAAGGAGGGGAATTATGCTTAGAACCCAAGGGAATAGGGGAGATCCTAAATGAATACTTTGCATCGGTATTCACGAAGGAGAGTGTCTCGGAGGGAGGTGTTGACCCGTTAGAGAAAATCTCCATTACAAGAGAGGAAGTGTTAGGTTTTTTAGGGAACATTAAAACTGACAAAGCCCCAGGACCTGATGGCATCTATCCTCGACTGCTCAGGGAGACGAGAGATGAAATTGCTGGGCCTCTGACGGAAATCTTTGTCGCTTCTTTGGACACGGGTGAGGTCCCTGAGGATTGGAGGATAGCGAATGTGGTCCCGTTGTTTAAGAAGGGTAGCAGGGATAACCCAGGAAATTATAGGCCAGTGAGCTTGACGTCCGTGGTAGGGAAGTTGTTGGAGAGGATTCTTAGAGACAGGATGTATGTGCATTTAGAACGGAACAATCTCATTAGTGACAGACAGCATGGTTTAGTAAGAGGGAGGTCGTGCCTTACAAATTTAGAACATAGAACATAGAACATAGAAAGCCACAGCACAAACAGGCCCTTCGGCCCACAAGTTGCGCTGATCATATCCCTACCTCTAGGCCTATCTATAGCCCTCAATCCCATTTGGTGGAGTTTTTTGAGGAAGTGACAAAAACGGTTGATGAAGGAAGGGCCGTGGATGTCATCTATATGGATTTCAGTAAGGCATTTGACAAAGTCCCACATGGCAGGTTGGTTAAGAAGGTTAAGGCTCATGGAATACAAGGAGAAGTGGCTAGATGGGTGGAGAACTGGCTTGGCCATAGGAGACAGAGGGTAGTGGTCGAAGGGTCTTTTTCCGGCTGGAGGTCTGTGACCAGTGGTGTTCCGCAGGGCTCTGTACTGGGACCTCTGCTATTTGTGATATATATAAATGATTTGGAAGAAGGTGTAACTGGTGTAATCAGCAAGTTTGCGGATGACACGAAGATGGCTGGAATTGCGGATAGAGAAGAGCATTGTCGGGCAATGCAGCAGGATATAGATAGGCTGGAAAATTGTGCGGAGAGGTGGCAGATGGAGTTTAATCTGGATAAATGCGAAGTGATGCATTTTGGAAGAAATAATGTAGGGAGGAGTTATACAATAAATGGCAGAGTCATCAGGAGCATAGAAACACAGAGGGACCTGGGTGTGCAAGTCCACAAATCCTTGAAGGTGGCAACACAGGTGGAGAAGGTGGTGAAGAAGGCATATGGTATGCTTGCCTTTATAGGACGGGGTATAGAGTATAAAAGCTGGAGTCTGATGATGCAGCTGTATAGAACGCTGGTTAGGCCACATTTGGAGTACTGCGTCCAGTTCTGGTCGCCGCACTACCAGAAGGACGTGGAGGCGTTAGAGAGAGTGCAGAGAAGGTTTACCAGGATGTTGCCTGGTATGGAGGGTCTTAGCTATGAGGAGAGATTGGGTAGACTGGGGTTGTTCTCCTTGGAAAGACGGAGAATGAGGGGAGATCTAATAGAGGGATACAAGATTATGAAGGGTATAGATAGGGTGAACAGTGGGAAGCTTTTTCCCAGGTCGGAGGTGACGATCACGAGGGGTCTCGGGCTCAAGCTGAGAGGGGCGAAGTATAACTCAGACATCAGAGGGACGTTTTTTACACAGAGGGTGGTGGGGGCCTGGAATGCGCTGCCAAGTAGGGTGGTGGAGGCAGGCACGCTGACATCGTTTAAGACTTACCTGGATAGTCACATAGAACATAGAAAGCCACAGCACAAACAGGCCCTTCGGCCCACAAGTTGCGCTGATCATATCCCTACCTCTAGGCCTATCTATAGCCCTCAATCCCATTAAATCCCATGTACTCATCCAGAAGTCTCTTAAAAGACCCCAACGAGTTTGCCTCCACCACCACCGACGTCAGCCGATTCCACTCACCCACCACCCTCTGAGTGAAAAACTTACCCCTGACATCTCCTCTGTACCTACCCCCCAGCACCTTAAACCTGTGTCCTCTCGTAGCAACCATTTCAGCCCTTGGAAATAGCCTCTGAGAGTCTACCCTATCCAGACCTCTCAACATCTTGTAAACCTCTATCAGGTCACCTCTCATCCTTCGTCTCTCCAGGGAGAAGAGACCAAGCTCCCTCAACCTATCCTCATAAGGCATGCCCCCCAATCCAGGCAACATCCTTGTAAATCTCCTCTGCACCCTTTCAATGGCTTCAACATCTTTCCTGTAATGAGGTGACCAGAACTGCGCGCAGTACTCCAAGTGGGGTCTAACCAGGGTCCTATAAAGCTGCAGCATTATCTCCCGACTCCTGAACTCAATCCCTCGATTAATGAAGGCTAGTACGCCGTACGCCTTCTTAACCGCATCCTCCACCTGCGAGGCCGATTTAAGAGTCCTATGGACCCGGACCCCAAGGTCCTTCTGATCCTCTACACTGCTAAGAATGGTACCCTTCATATTATACTGCTGCTTCATCCCATTGGATCTGCCAAAATGGATCACTACACACTTATCCGGGTTGAAGTCCATCTGCCACTTCTCCGCCCAGTCTTGCATTCTATCTATGTCTCGCTGCAACTTCTGACATCCCTCCAAACTATCCACAACACCACCTACCTTGGTGTCGTCAGCAAACTTACCAACCCATCCTTCCACTTCCTCATGAGCAGCCTGGGAATGGAGGGATACAAACGATTGGTCTAGTTGGACCAAGGAGCGGCACAGGCTTGGAGGGCCGAAGGGCCTGTTTCCTGTGCTGTACTGTTCTTTGTTCTTTGTCACAGAAGACAGAGGGTGGTAGTGGAAGGGTCTTTTTCTGGCTGGAGGCCTGTGACTAGTGGTGTTCCGCAGGGCTCTGTATTGGGACCTCTGCTGTTTGTGATTTATATAAACGATCTGGAAGAAGGTGTAACTGGGGTGATCAGTAAGTTTGCAGACGACACGAAACTGGCTGGACTTGCAGATAGTGAGGAACATTGTCAGAGGCTACAGAAGGATATAGATAGGCTGGAAATTTTGGCAAAGAAATGGCAGTTGGAGTTCAAGCCAGATAAATGCGAAGTGATGCATTTTGGTAGAGCTAATGCAGGGGGGAGCTATACGATAAATGGCAGAACCATAAAGGGTTAACCATATCTCTCATTGATATCAGCTCTCTTCCAGTTGGAATTTTCACCCTCTCTTTCTGTAATTGTATTAGAGTCACAGAGGTTTACAGCACAGCCCTTCGGCCCAACTTGTCCATGCTGCCCAGTTTTTACCACTAAGCGAGTCCCAATTGCCCGCAGTTGACCCATATCCCTCTATACCCATCTTACCCATGTAACTGTCCAAACGCTTTTTAAAAAACAAAATTGTACCCGCCTCTACTACTACCTCTGGCAGCTTGTTCCAGACACTCACCCCTCAAAGAACAAACAAAGAACAATACAGCACAGGAACAGGCCCTTCGGCCCTCCAAGCCCGTGCCGCTCCCTGGTCCAAACTAGACCATTCTTTTGTATCCCTCCATTCCCACTCCGTTCATATGGCTATCTAGATAAGTCTTAAACGTTCCCAGTGTGTCCGCCTCCACCACCTTGCCTGGCAGCGCATTCCAGGCCCCCACCACCCTCTGTGTAAAATATGTCCTTCTGATATCTGTGTTAAACCTCCCCTCCTTCACCTTGAACCTATGACCCCTCGTGAACGTCACCACCGACCTGGGGAAAAGCTTCCCACCATTCATCCTATCTTTGCCTTTCATAATTTTATACACCTCTATTAAGTCTCCCCTCATCCTCCGTCTTTCCAGGGAGAACAACCCCAGTTTACCCAATCTCTCCTCATAACTAAGCCCCTCCATACAAAGAACAAAGAACAGTACAGCACAGGAAACAGGCCCTTCGGCCCTCCAAGCCTGTGCCGCTCCTTGGTCCAACTAGACCAATCGTTTGTATCCCTCCATTCCCAGGTTGCTCATGTGACTATCCAGGTAAGTCTTAAACGATGTCAGCGTGCCTGCCTCCACCACCCTACTTGGCAGCGCATTCCAGGCCCCCACCACCCTCTGTGTAAAAAACGTCCCTCTGATGTCTGAGTTATACTTCGCCCCTCTCAGCTTGAGCCCGTGACCCCTCGTGATCGTCACCTCCGACCTGGGAAAAAGCTTCCCACTGTTCACCCTATCTATACCCTTCATAATCTTGTATACCTCTATTAGATCTCCCCTCATTCTCCGTCTTTCCAAGGAGAACAACCCCAGTCTACCCAATCTCTCCTCATAGCTAAGACCCTCCATACCAGGCAACATCCTGGTAAACCTTCTCTGCACTCTCTCCAATGCCTCCATGTCCTTCTGGTAGTGCGGCGACCAGAACTGGACGCAGTACTCCAAATGTGGCCTAACCAGCGTTCTATACAGCTGCATCATCAGACTCCAGCTTTTATACTCTATACCCCGTCCTACAAAGGCAAGCATACCATATGCCTTCTTCACCACCTTCTCCACCTGTGTTGCCACCTTCAAGGATTTGTGGACTTGCACACCTCGGTCCCTCTGTGTTTCTATACTCCTGATGACTCTGCCATTTATTGTATAACTCCTCCCTACATTATTTCTTCCAAAATGCATCACTTCGCATTTATCCGGATTAAATTCCATCTGCCACCTCTCCGCCCAATTTTCCAGCCTATCTATATCCTGCTGTATTGCCCGACAATGCTCTTCGCTATCCGCAATTCCAGCCATCTTCGTGTCATCCGCAAACTTGCTGATTACACCAGTTACACCTTCTTCCAAATCATTTATATATATCACAAATAGCAGAGGTCCCAGTACAGAGCCCTGCGGAACACCACTGGTCACAGACCTCCAGCCGGAAAAAGACCCTTCGACCACTACCCTCTGTCTCCTATGGCCAAGCCAGTTCTCCACCCATCGAGCCACTTCTCCTTGTATCCCATGAGCCTTAACCTTCTTAACCAACCTGCCATGTGGGACTTTGTCAAATGCCTTACTGAAATCCATATAGACGACATCCACGGCCCTTCCTTCATCAACCGTTTTTGTCACTTCCTCAAAAAACTCCACCAAATTTGTAAGGCACGACCTCCCTCTTACAAAACCATGCTGTCTGTCACTAATGAGATTGTTCCGTTCTAAATGCACATACATCCTGTCTCTAAGAATCCTCTCCAACAACTTCCCTACCACGGACGTCAAGCTCACCGGCCTATAATTTCCTGGGTTATCCCTGCAACCCTTCTTAAACAACGGGACCACATTCGCTGTCCTCCAATCCTCAGGGACCTCACCCGTGTCCAAAGAAGCGACAAAGATTTCCGTCAGAGGCCCAGCAATTTCATCTCTCGTCTCCCTGAGCAGTCGAGGATAGATGCCATCAGGCCCTGGGGCTTTGTCAGTTTTAATGTTTTAACCAGGCAACATCCTGGTAAACCTCCTCTGCACTCTCTCCAAAGCCTCCACGTCCTTCTGGTAGTGTGGCGACCAGAACTGGACGCAGTATTCCAAATGCGGCCGAACCAACGTTCTATACATCTGCAACATCATCAGACCCCAACTTTTATACTCTATGCCCCGTCCTATAAAGGCAAGCATGCCATATGCCTTCTTCACCACCTTCTCCACCTGTGTTGCCACCTTCACGGATTTGTGGACTTGCACACCTCGGTCCCTCTGTGTTTCTATACTCCTGATGACTCTGCCATTTATTGTATAACTCCTCCCTACATTATTTCTTCCAAAATGCATCACTTCGCATTTATCCGGATTAAATTCCATCTGCCACCTCTCCGCCCAATTTTCCAGCCTATCTATATCCTGCTGTATTGCCCGACAATGCTCTTCGCTATCCGCAATTCCAGCCATCTTCGTGTCATCCGCAAACTTGCTGATTACACCAGTTACACCTTCTTCCAAATCATTTATATATATCACAAATAGCAGAGGTCCCAGTACAGAGCCCTGCGGAACACCACTGGTCACAGACCTCCAGCCGGAAAAAGACCCTTCGACCACTACCCTCTGTCTCCTATGGCCAAGCCAGTTCTCCACCCATCGAGCCACTTCTCCTTGTATCCCATGAGCCTTAACCTTCTTAACCAACCTGCCATGTGGGACTTTGTCAAATGCCTTACTGAAATCCATATAGACGACATCCACGGCCCTTCCTTCATCAACCGTTTTTGTCACTTCCTCAAAAAACTCCACCAAATTTGTAAGGCACGACCTCCCTCTTACAAAACCATGCTGTCTGTCACTAATGAGATTGTTCCGTTCTAAATGCACATACATCCTGTCTCTAAGAATCCTCTCCAACAACTTCCCTACCACGGACGTCAAGCTCACCGGCCTATAATTTCCTGGGTTATCCCTGCAACCCTTCTTAAACAACGGGACCACATTCGCTGTCCTCCAATCCTCAGGGACCTCACCCGTGTCCAAAGAAGCGACAAAGATTTCCGTCAGAGGCCCAGCAATTTCATCTCTCGTCTCCCTGAGCAGTCGAGGATAGATGCCATCAGGCCCTGGGGCTTTGTCAGTTTTAATGTTTTAACCAGGCAACATCCTGGTAAACCTCCTCTGCACTCTCTCCAAAGCCTCCACGTCCTTCTGGTAGTGTGGCGACCAGAACTGGACGCAGTATTCCAAATGCGGCCGAACCAACGTTCTATACATCTGCAACATCATCAGACCCCAACTTTTATACTCTATGCCCCGTCCTATAAAGGCAAGCATGCCATATGCCTTCTTCACCACCTTCTCCACCTGTGTTGCCACCTTCACGGATTTGTGGACTTGCACACCTCGGTCCCTCTGTGTTTCTATACTCCTGATGACTCTGCCATTTATTGTATAACTCCTCCCTACATTATTTCTTCCAAAATGCATCACTTCGCATTTATCCGGATTAAATTCCATCTGCCACCTCTCCGCCCAATTTTCCAGCCTATCTATATCCTGCTGTATTGCCCGACAATGCTCTTCGCTATCCGCAATTCCAGCCATCTTCGTGTCATCCGCAAACTTGCTGATTACACCAGTTACACCTTCTTCCAAATCATTTATATATATCACAAATAGCAGAGGTCCCAGTACAGAGCCCTGCGGAACACCACTGGTCACAGACCTCCAGCCGGAAAAAGACCCTTCGACCACTACCCTCTGTCTCCTATGGCCAAGCCAGTTCTCCACCCATCGAGCCACTTCTCCTTGTATCCCATGAGCCTTAACCTTCTTAACCAACCTGCCATGTGGGACTTTGTCAAATGCCTTACTGAAATCCATATAGACGACATCCACGGCCCTTCCTTCATCAACCGTTTTTGTCACTTCCTCAAAAAACTCCACCAAATTTGTAAGGCACGACCTCCCTCTCACAAAACCATGCTGTCTGTCACTAATGAGATTGTTCCGTTCTAAATGCACATACATCCTGTCTCTAAGAATCCTCTCCAACAACTTCCCTACCACGGACGTCAAGCTCACCGGCCTATAATTTCCTGGGTTATCCCTGCAACCCTTCTTAAACAACGGGACCACATTCGCTGTCCTCCAATCCTCAGGGACCTCACCCGTGTCCAAAGAAGCGACAAAGATTTCCGTCAGAGGCCCAGCAATTTCATCTCTCGTCTCCCTGAGCAGTCGAGGATAGATGCCATCAGGCCCTGGGGCTTTGTCAGTTTTAATGTTTTAACCAGGCAACATCCTGGTAAACCTCCTCTGCACTCTCTCCAAAGCCTCCACGTCCTTCTGGTAGTGTGGCGACCAGAACTGGACGCAGTATTCCAAATGCGGCCGAACCAACGTTCTATACATCTGCAACATCATCAGACCCCAACTTTTATACTCTATGCCCCGTCCTATAAAGGCAAGCATGCCATATGCCTTCTTCACCACCTTCTCCACCTGTGACGTCACCTTCAAGGATCTGTGGACTTGCACACCCAGGTCCCTCTGCGTATCTAGCTAGGGCTAGGCCCAGTGCCCAAAATGCCACCAGCTGTCAATACCGCCGCCCGCCCCCCCCTTCCTCCATACCCGCCATGTCCTTTTTGTGTCTCCGTAGGACAAGATAGCCCACAACAGGAGGGAGAGACAGAAGACAGGCGGAGGCATGCCCGAGAAACGTGCCTCACCCTTTTTAAGGAGCGGGTGCTTGAAACCGCAGTGGAGGCCCCTGAGTGAGATGTGACAGAATGCAAGGTCAGAATGCCCTGAGGAAGTGAGAGTCCAGTGCATCTTTATCCTCATAACCAATCTCAAGTGAGTCTATCATTTTTCTTACCCATGATATTCCCAAAAGCTGATCTCATGTCCATTCTCTTCCAGGATCTCCATCAGATGTGGCTGGGCCATCTGGGGTCATACCGCCCCCCCACTTCCCGTACAGCCCATCAGAGCACCCCGTTCACCAGCACCATCCTCCAGTGCAGAGGCACTCACCCCAGTTTGATATGGTAGCAGACAGGCTTCTGGGGCACTTTCTGGTGCTTCTGAACATTGGTTGGAGGTAGGAACTTCCAAGTGAGCCGGCATTCAGAGCCCTGCTGTCTTCCAGGGAACAGCTGCCCTCAAACCAGATACCAGGCCTCTGGAAAAGGCCAACCCATCACTGTTCACAATGCAAAAGCATAGCCAGGCCTTAGAGGAGGGGTTGTCAGCTACATTCCAACAACTGCAAGGCCACCTGAAGGAGTCTGAAACCCTTCTTTTGGAGAAGATGGTGCTAGTATTGCGTGATACCCAGGCCAACACAACAAGAATGGCGCTCGCAGTGGAAAGCCTGGGGTAAGATGTCCGAGGCATGTCTGATGATGTCCAAGGCTTGACTCACTCTGTGATGTCCATGGCAGAGGTGCAGGACAGCAGGCTCCAGTTACACAGGGACATGTCGCAGGCTCAGGTAGACTTTGCTGTGGCACTCCAGAGTTTGGCCCAGTCACACAGGACTATAGCTGAGGGCAATACCAGCATGGCCCAATCACTGAGGGACATGTCCCAGTTGCAGAGGATCATGGCTGATGGCTTCAAGAACATGACCCAATCACTGAGGGACATGGCTGAGGGCATCTCTGCATGGCTCAGATATCAACGGGCCTCCAGAACGGCATTGCCAGATGACATTGAGGCATCCGGAGCTCACTCCAGCTTCCCCTCCATCCCATGGAGTGACCTGGGGACCAGCGAGCACCCCAAGACAGCAGGCAATGCTGGTGCCCATCTCAGGGCCTTCTGCAGCCCTTCTAATCCCCCATCTCCTGACATCGACGCATCTCCAGGGAAGTGGGCAGAACAGGGTGACCTGTGAAACCCGAACACCTGCTGGGTCCATCCAGGCCAGACCCTCCAGAGGATACCTGGCACAGAAAGCAGCAGATTGCTCTATAGCCTCACCCAGAGGTGGGAGGCCATGAGAGCACCAGCCTTAGACATTCTAGTTTGATAGCTTCACCAGTCGGTGAGCCTGAACTCTCTCCCATCCCAACCCTTTCTCCCCCCCACCTCAGCTGTGGCCCAGATGAAAGTGCCCCCATCGTACCTTCAGGAATGAGCCGGGAGGTCAGTGGAGTGTTATAGGAAAGACAGGAGTCAAACGCAGGCCATTCGTCACCTTGCGGATGTGCCTTTGTGCGGATAATTACGAGATTCCATACAGGTCCCCACTCGAGCCTTGGAATGCTCCAATGGCGAAGGAGTTCAAGGCAACCATGAATTTCACACCCACTGCCAGCGGTTGTCCTTCCAGGTTCCAGGTGGACAAGAACCTGGCACAGGTGCTGCACTTGTATTCCTGTAGTCACCAGCGGAATATGTTGTCTGACAGCTCGTGCTGTGGCCTACAGTATCATTGCCTTCTTACTCTCGCCTCGGCCTGATGGGCAGCTGGCCCTGAACCTTTGTGGCAGCCCCCTGATGTTCCAGAGCCAAATGCTGTGGTGCTGGGTCATTCAAAGAACAAAGAAAATTACAGCACAGGAACAGGCCCTTCGGCCCTCCAAGCCTGCACCGACCATGCTGCCCGACTGAACTAAAACCCCCTACCCTTCCGGGGACCGTATCCCTCTATTCCCATCCTATTCATGTATTTGTCAAGACGCCGATTAAAGATCACGATCGTATCCGCTTCCACTACCTCCCCCAGCAATGAGTTCTCGGCACCCACCACCCTCTGTGTAAAAAACCTGCCTCGGACATCTCCTTTAAACCTTGCCCTTCGCACCTTAAACTATGCCCCTTAATAATTGACTCTTCCACCCTGGGAAAAAGCTTCTGACTATCTACTTAGTCTGACGGGTCCTACTTAGTCCTTGGCGGGTCGGATCAAGGAAAACCCCAAGGCTTTTTACTCTTATGTGAGGAATAAAGGAATGACCAGTGTGAGGTTAGGGCCGGTCAAGGACAGTCGTGGGAACTTGTGTATGGAGTCAGTAGAGATAGGCGAGGTGATGAAGGAATACTTTTCTTCAGTGTTCACCAAGGAGAGGGGCCATGTTTTTGAGGAAGAGAAGGTGTTACATGCTCATAGGCTGGAGGAACTGGATGTTCGGAGGGAGGATGTCCTGGCAGTTTTGAATAAACTGAAGGTCGGTAAGTCCCCTGGGCCTGATGAAATATATCCTAGGATTCTTTGGGAGGCAAGGGATGAGATTGCAGAGCCTTTGGCTTTGATCTTTGGGTCCTCGCTGTCCACGGGGATGGTGCCAGAGGACTGGAGAATGGCGAATGTTGTTCCTCTGTTTAAGAAAGGGAATAGAAATGACCCTGGTAATTATAGACCGGTTAGTCTTACTTCGGTGGTTGGTAAATTGATGGAAAAGGTCCTTAGGGATGGGATTTACGACCATTTAGAAAGATGCGGATTAATCCGGGATAGTCAGCACGGATTCGTGAAGGGCAAGTCGTGCCTCACAAATTTGATAGAATTTTTTGAGGAGGTAACTAAGTGTGTTGATGAAGGTAGGACAGTTGATGTCATATACATGGATTTTAGTAAGGCGTTTGATAAGGTCCCCCATGGTCGGTTTATGATGAAAGTGAGGAGGTGTGGAATAGAGGGAAAGTTGGCCGATTGGATAGGTAACTGGCTATCTGATCGAAGACAGAGGGTGGTGGTGGATGGAAAATTTACGGATTGGAGGCAGGTTGCTAGCGCAGTGCCACAGGGATCAGTGCTTGGTCCTCTGCTCTTTGTGATTTTTATTAATGACTTGGAGGAGGGGGCTGAAGGGTGGATCAGTAAATTTGCTGATGATACCAAGATTGGTGGAGTAGTGGATGAGGTGGAGGGCTGTTGTAGGCTGCAAAGAGACATAGGATGCAAAGCTGGGCTGAAAAATGGCAAATGGAGTTTAACCCTGATAAATGTGAGGTGATTCATTTTGGTAGGACTAATTTAAATGTGGATTACAGGGTCAAAGGTAGGGTTCTGAAGACTGTGGAGGAACAGAGAGATCTTGGGGTCCATATCCACAGATCTCTAAAGGTTGCCACTCAAGTAGATAGAGCTGTGAAGAAGGCCTATAGTGTGTTAGCTTTTATTAACAGGGGGTTGGAGTTTAAGAGCCGTGGGGTTATGCTGCAACTGTACAGGACCTTGATGAGACCACATTTGGAATATTGTGTGCAGTTCTGGTCACCTCACTATAAGAAGGATGTGGAAGCGCTGGAAAGAGTGCAGAGGAGATTTACCAGGATGCTGCCTGGTTTGGAGGGTAGGTCTTATGAGGAAAGGTTGAGGGAGCTCGGGCTGTTCTCTCTGGAGCGGAGGAGGCTGAGGGGAGACTTAAATGAGGTTTATAAAATGATGAAGGGGATAGATAGAGTGAACGTTCAAAGACTATTTCCTCAGGTGGATGGAGCTATTACAAGGGGGCATAACTATAGGGTTCGTGGTGGGAGATATAGGAAGGATATCAGAGGTAGGTTCTTTATGCAGAGAGTGGTTGGGGTGTGGAATGGACTGCCTGCAGTGATAGTGGAGTCAGACACTTTAGGAACATTTAAGCGGTTATTGGATAGGCACATGGAGCACACCAGGATGATAGGGAGTGGGATAGCTTGATCTTGGTTTCAGATAAAGCTCGGCACAACATCGTGGGCCGAAGGGCCTGTTCTGTGCTGTACTGTTCTATGTACTCTGTCCATGCTGGAGAGGGACAGTGTTGTTGAGGGGAGTACTGAGATGCAGGCTGTTGGACTGGACGGGATTGAGGTTCATAAGGAGGAGGTGTTAGCAATTCTGGAAAGGGTAAAAATAGATAAGTCCCCTGGGCCAGATGGGATTTATCCTAGGATTCTCTGGGAGGCTAGAGAGGAGATTGCAGAGCCTTTGGCTTTGATCTTTGGGTTGTCATTGTCTACAGGAACAGTGCCAGAAGACTGGAGGATGGCAAATGTGGTCCCCTTGTTCAAGAAGGGGAGTAGAGACAACCCTGGTAATTATAGACCAGTGAGCCTTACTTCTGTTGTGGGCAAAGTTTTGGAAAGGATTATAAGAGAAAGGATTTATAATCACCTCGAAAGGAAATATTTGATCAGGGATAGTCAGCACGGTTTTGTGAAGAGTAGGTCGTGCCTCACAAACCTTATTGAGTTCTTTGAGAAGGTGACCAAAGAGGTGGATGAGGGTAAAGTGGTTGATGTGGTGTATATGGATTTCAGCAAAGCGTTTGATAAGGTTCCCCATGGTAAGCTTTTGCAGAAAATACGGACACATGGGATTGAGGGTGATTTAGTGGTTTGGATCAGGAATTGGCTAGCTGGAAGAAAACAGAGGGTGGTGGTTGATGGGAAATATTCATCCTGGAGTTCAGTTACTAGTGGTGTACCGCAAGGATCTGTTTTGGGGCCACTGCTGTTTGCCATTTTTATTAATGACCTGGATGAGGGCATAGAAGGATGGGTTAGTAAATTTGCGGATGACACTAAAGTCGGTGGAGTCGCAGACAGTGCGGAGGGAAGTGGCACGTTACAGAGGGACATAGATAAGCTGCAGAGCTGGGCTGAGAGGTGGCAAATGGAGTTTAATGCAGAAAAGTGCAATGTGATTCACTTTGGAAGGAGTAACAGGAATACAGAGCACTGGGCTAATGGTAAGATACTTGGTAGTGTGGATGAACAGAGGGATCTGGGTGTCCATGTGCATAGATCCCTGAAAGTTGGCACCCAGGTTGATAGGGTTGTTAAGAAGGTGTACGGTGTATTAGCTTTTATTGGTAGAGGGATTGAGTGTCGGAGCCAGGAGGTCATGTTGCAACTGTACAAAACTCTGGTGCGACCGCACTTGGAGTATTGCATACAGTTCTGGTCGCCGCATTATTGGAAGGATGTGGAAGTGTTGGAAAGGGTGCAGAGGAGATTTACCAGGATGTTGCCTGGTATGGTGGGAAAATCGTACGAGGGAAGGCTGAGGGACTTGAGGTTGTTTTCGTTAGAGAGAAGAAGGTTAAGAGGTGACTTAATAGAGGCATACAAGATGATCAGAGGATTAGATAGGGTGGACAGTGAGAGCCTTTTTCCTCGGATAGTGATGGCTAACACGAGGGGACATAGCTTTAAATTGAGGGGTGATAGATATAGGACAGATGATAGAGGTAGAACATAGAACATAGAAAGCCACAGCACAAACAGGCCCTTCGGCCCACAAGTTGCGCCGATCACATCCCCACCTCTAGGCCTATCTATAGCCCTCAATCCCATTAAATCCCATGTACTCATCCAGAAGTCTCTTAAAAGACCCCAACGAGTTTGCCTCCACCACCACCGACGTCAGCCGATTCCACTCACCCACCACCCTCTGAGTGAAAAACTTACCCCTGACATCTCCTCTGTACCTACCCCCCAGCACCTTAAACCTGTGTCCTCTCGTAGCAACCATTTCAGCCCTTGGAAATAGCCTCTGAGAGTCTACCCTATCCAGACCTCTCAACATCTTGTAAACCTCTATCAGGTCACCTCTCATCCTTCGTCTCTCCAGGGAGAAGAGACCAAGCTCCCTCAACCTATCCTCATAAGGCATGCCCCCCAATCCAGGCAACATCCTTGTAAATCTCCTCTGCACCCTTTCAATGGCTTCAACATCTTTCCTGTAATGAGGTGACCAGAACTGCGCGCAGTACTCCAAGTGGGGTCTAACCAGGGTCCTATAAAGCTGCAGCATTATCTCCCGACTCCTAAACTCAATCCCTCGATTAATGAAGGCCAGTACGCCGTACGCCTTCTTGACCGCATCCTCCACCTGCGAGGCCGATTTAAGAGTCCTATGGACCCGGACCCCAAGGTCCTTCTGATCCTCTACACTGCTAAGAATGGTACCCTTCATATTATACTGCTGCTTCATCCCATTGGATCTGCCAAAATGGATCACCACACACTTATCCGGGTTGAAGTCCATCTGCCACTTCTCCGCCCAGTCTTGCATTCTATCTATGTCTCGCTGCAACTTCTGACATCCCTCCAAACTATCCACAACACCACCTACCTTGGTGTCGTCAGCAAACTTACCAACCCATCCCTCCACTTCCTCATCCAGGTCATTTATGAAAATGACAAACAGCAAGGTAGGTTCTTTACTCAGAGAGTAGTAGGGGTGTGGAATGCGCTACCTGCAGCAGCAGTGGACTCGTCAACATTAAGAGCATTCAAATGGTTATTGGATAAACATATGGATGATATTGGAATAGTGTAGGTTAGATGGGGTTTAGATTGGTTTCATTGGTCAGCGCAACATCGAGGGCCGAAGGGCCTGTACTGCGCTGCAATGTTCTATGATCTATGTTCTATGCCTCTCATAATCTTAGAAACATAGAAACATAGAAAAACTACAGCACATCACAGGCCCTTCGGCCCCACAAGTTGTGCCGAACATATCCCTACCTTTTAGGCCTACCAATAACCCCCCATCCTATTAAGTCCCATGTACTCATCCAGGAGTCTCTTAAAAGACCCTATTGAGTTTGCCTCCACCACCACTGACGGCAGCCGATTCCACTCGCCCACCACCCTCTGTGTGAAAAACTTACCCCCAAACATTTCCCCTGTACCTACCTCCCAGCACCTTAAACCAGTGCCCTCTCGTAGCAGCCATTTCCACCCTGGGAAAAAGCCTCTGAGAGTCCACCCAATCTATGCCTCTCAACATCTTATATACCTCTATTATGTCTCCTCTCATCCTACGTCTCTCCAAGGAGAAAAGACCGAGCTCCCTCAGCCTATCCTCATAAGGCATGCCACTCAATCCAGGCAACATACTTGTAAATCTCCTCTGCACCCTTTCAATCTTTTCCACATCCTTCCTGTAATGAGGCGACCAGAACTGAGCACAGTACTCCAAGTGGGGTCTGACGAGGGTCTTATATAGCTGCATCATTATCCCCGGACTCCGAAACTCAATCCCTCGATTGATAAAGGCCAGCACACCATACGCCTTCTTAACCACCTCCTTCACCTGCGGGGCCGATTTTAGAGTCCTATGGACCCGGACCCCAAGGTCCTTCTGATCCTCTACAGTACTACGAGTCTTTCCCTTTATATTGTACTCCTTCATCCCATTTGACCTGCCAAAATGGACCACTACACATTTATCTGGGTTGAAGTCCATCTGCCACTTCTCCGCCCAGTCTTGCATCCTATCTATGTCCCTCTGTAACTTCTGACATCCCTCCAGACTATCCACAACCCCACCAACCTTCGTGACGTCAGCAAACTTACCAACCCATCCCTCCACTTCCTCATCCAGGTCATTTATGAAACAGACAAACAGCAAGGGTCCCAGAACAGATTCCTGGGGCACACCACTGGTGACCGACCTCCATTTAGAAAAAGACACATCTATATCTATAGGATGAGACATGAAGGAATAGGGCCTATAAAAGGTGAAGGCGGGAAAATCAGTACGGAACCAGTCGAAATGGCAGAGGTGCTTAATCAGTATTTTGCCTTGGCTTTCACAGAGGAGAAGGACATGGGAGGATGTACTGTGGGCTTGCGGTGGACTGAAAAGAGGTTGTGCTGGAATCTTTGAATGGCATCAAGATAGATAAGTCGCCGGGTCCGGATGGGATGTACCCCAGGTTACTGTGGGAGGCGAGGGAGGAGATTGCAGAGCCTCTGGCAATGATCTTTGCTTCGTCGATGGAGACAGGAGAGGTGCCGGAGGATTGCGGATGTGGTTCCTATTTTCAAGAAGGGGAACAGGGATAGCCCAGGAAATTACCGACTGGTGAGTCTAACCTCAGTGGTTGGTAAGCTGATGGAGAAGATCCTGAGGGATAAGATTTATGAGCATTGAGAGAGCATTAGTATGCTCAAGAATACTCAGCACGGCTTTGTCAAAGGCAGATCATGCCTTACGAGCCTGGTGGAGTTCTTCGAAAATGTGACTAAACACATTGACGAAGGGAAAGCGGTAGATGTGGTTTATATGGATTTTAGCAAGGCGTTCGATAAGGTCCCCCATGCAAGGCTTCTAGAAAAAGTGAGAGGGCATGGGATCCAAGGGGCTGCTGCCCTGTGGATCCCGAACTGGCTTGCCCAAAGGAGGCAGAGAGTGTGTATAGATGGGTCTTTTTCTAATTGGAGGTCGGTCACCAGTGGTGTGCCCCAGGGATCTGTTCTGGGACCCTTGCTGTTTGTCATTTTCATAAATGACCTGGATGAAGAAGTGGAGGGATGAGTTGGTAAGATTGCTGACGACACGAAGGTTGGTGGGGTTGTGGATAGTCTGGAGGGATGTCAGAAGTTACAGAGGGACATAGATAGGATGCAAGACTGGGCGGAGAAGTGGCAGATGGACGTCAAACCAGATAAATGCGTCGTGGTCCAATTTGGCAGGTCAAATGGGATGAAGGAGTACAATATGAAGGGAAAGACTCTTAGTACTGTAGAGGATCAGAAGGACCTTGGGGTCCGGGTCCAGAGGACTCTAAAATCGGCCCTGCAGGTGGAGGAGGTGGTTAAGAAGGCGTATGGTGTGCTGGCCTTTATCAATCGAGGGATTGACGTTAGGAGTCTGGGGATAATGATGCAGCTATATAAGACCCTCGTCAGACCCCACTTGGAGTACTGTGCTCAGTTCTGGTCGCCTCATTACAGGAAGGATGTGGAAAAGACTGAAAGGGTGCAGAGGAGATTTACAAGGATGTTGCCTGGATTGAGTGGCATACCTTATGAGGATAGGCTGAGGGAGCTCGGTCTTTTCTCCTTGGGGAGACGTAGGATGACAGGAGACCTAATAGAGGTATATAAGATGTTGCGAGGCATAGATCGGGTGGACTCTCAGAGGCTTTTTCCCAGGGTGGAAATGGCTGCTACGAGAGGACACAGGTTTAAGGTGCTGGGGGGTAGGTACAGGGGAGATGTTAGGGGGACGTTTTTCACACAGAGGGTGGTGGGCGAGTGGAATCGGCTGCCGTCAGTGGTGGTGGAGGCAAACTCAATAGGGTCTTTTAAAAGGCTCCTGGATGAGTACATGGAACTTAATAGGATGGAGGGTTATTGGTAGGCCTAGAAGGTAGGGATATGTTCGGCACAACTTGTGGGGCCAAAGGGCCTGTTTTTGTGCTGTAGTTTTTTTTGTTTCTATGTTTCTATGTTATCCACTCTCTGCCTCCTTTGGGCAAGCCAGTTCTGGATCCACAGGGCAGCAGCCCCTTGGATTCCATGCCCTCTCACCTTTTCTAGAAGCCTTGCATGGGGGACCTTATCGAACGCCTTGCTAAAATCCATATAAACCACATCTACCGCTTTCCCTTCGTCAATGTGTTTAGTCACATTTTCGAAGAACTCCACCAGGCTCGTAAGGCACGATCTGCCCTTGACAAAGCCATGCTGAGTATTCTTGAGCATACTTAACCTGTCTAAATGCTCATAAATCCTGTCCCTCAGGATCTTCTCCATCAGCTTACCAACCACTGAGGTTAGACTCACCGGTCGGTAATTTCCTGGGCTATCTCTACTCCCCTTCTTGAAAATAGGAACCACATCCACAATCCTCCAATCCTCCGGCACCTCTCCCATCTCCATCGACGACGCAAAGATCATCGCCAGAGGCTCTGCAATCTCTTCCCTCGCCTCCCACAGTAACCTGGGGTATATCCCATCCAGACCCGGCGACTTATCTATCTTGATGCCATTCAAAGATTCCAGCACAACCTCTTTCTTAAAGTCCACATACTCAATCTTTTCAGTCCACCGCAAGCCCGCAGTACATCCACCCAGGTCCTTCTCCTCTGTGAAAACCGAGGCAAAATACTCATTGAGCACCTCTGCCATTTCTACTGGTTCCGTACAGACTTTCCCGCCTTCACCTTTTATAGGCCCTATTCCTTCATGTCTCATCCTTTTACTCTTCACATATTTATAGAACGCCTTAGGGTTTTCCTTAATCCTACCTGCCAAGGCCTTCTTGTGACCCCTTCTGGCTCTCCTAATTTCCTTCCTTAGTCCCTTCCTACAAGCCGTATACTCATCTAGATCCCTATCTTCGCCAAGCTCTCTGAACCTTTTGTACACTTTCCTTTTCTTCTCGACTCGGTCCCGCACAGCTTTCGTGCACCACGGTTCCTTTAACCTACCAACACCTCCTTGTCTGCTTGGAACGTTGTCCTGTCGAACTCTAGACAGACATTCCTTGAAAAACTGCCACCTCTCTTCAGTACATTTCCCCGAGAATACCTCCTTCCTATTTACTCCTCTAATTTGCTGCCTTATGTCTTCATATTTCCCCTTACTCCATATAAACGCTTTCCTAGCTTGCCTGATCCTCTCTTTTTCTAATGCAAGCATAAAGGAGATAGAGTTATGATCGCTATCCCCAAGATGCTCTCCCACTGAGAGATCTGACACCTGTCCAGGTTCATTGGTCAGTATCAGATCAAGTACAGCCTCTCCTCTTGTAGGCTTGTCCACATGCTGTGTCAGGAAACCCTCCTGAACACACCTAATGAACTCCTCCCCATCCAATTCCCTTACCCTCGGGATATTCCAATCTATATCTGGGAAATTAAAGTCTCCCATCACAACAACTCTACTATTACTGCATCTCTGCAGGATCTGTTTCCCTATCTGCTCCTCCACCTCCCTGTTACTATTGGGCGGCCTACAGAAAACTCCCAGCAAAGTGATTGACCCCTTCCCACTCCGAACTTCCACCCACAGAGACTCTGTGGACAATCCCTCCACAGCATACACCTTCTCTACAGCTGTGACACTATCCCTGTTCAGCAGTGCCACTCCACCCCCTCTCTTGTCTCCCTCCCTGTCCTTCCTGAAACATCTGAATCCCGGCAGCTGGAGTATCCAGTCCTGTCCCTGAGACATCCAAGTCTCCGTAATGGCCACCACATCACACTTCCAGGCATCGATCCACGCTCTGAGCTCATCCCCTTTATTCACTGTACTCCTGGCATTAAAGTAAACACATCTCAATCCTTTGGTCTGAGCTCTCCCCTTCTCTATCCCCCGTCCATCCTCCCTCTTGCACTGTCTATAACCTTTCTCTGTTTGCGAGCTAACTTCCTCGCTCCCAGTCACCTCGTCTCGATCCCCTCCCCCCAACCTATCTAGTTTAAACTCTCCCCAGTAGCCTTAGCCAACCTTCCCGCCAGAATATTGGTCCCCCTGGGATTCAAGTGCCACCCGTTTTTTGTGTACAGGTCACACCTGCCCCTAAAGAGGTCCCAATGGTCCAGGAACCTGAATCCCTGCCCCCTGCACCAGTCCCTCAGCCACACATTCATCCTCTACCTCACTCCATTCCTGCCCTCACCTTCCCGTGGCACAGGCAGCAATCCTGAGATTACTACCTTTGCTCTCCTTCTTCTCAGCTGTCTCCCTAATCCCTATACTCTCTTTTCATGTCCCCTTCCCCCTTCCTTGTAGACTTCTATCAGGTCTTCCCTCAACCTCCGTGGTTCCAGTGAGAACAAACCAAGTTTCTCCAGCCTCTCCTCATAGCCAATGCCCTCCACACCAGGCAACATCCTGGTAAATCTTTTCTGTACCCTCTCCAAAGCCTCCACATTCTTCTGGTAGGGTAGCGACCAGAATTGAACACTATATCCCAAGTGCGGCCTAACTAAGGTTCTGTAAAGCTGCAACATGATTTGCCAGTTTTTAAACTCAATGCCCCGGCCGATGAAGGCAAGCGTGCCGTATGCCTTCTTGACTACCTTCTCCACCTGCATTGCCACTTTCAGTGACCTGTGTACCTGTACACCCAGATCCCTCTGCCTATCAATACTCTTCAGGGTTCTGCCATTTACTGTATATTTCCTATCTGTATTCGACCTTCCAAAAAGCATTACCTCACATTGTCCGGATTAAACTCCATCTGCCATCTCTCTGCACAGGTCCCCAACTAATCTATATCCTGCTGTATCCTCTGATGGTCTTCATCACTATCCGCAAATACACCAACCTTTGTGTCGTCCGCAAACTTACTAATCAAACCAGTTACATTTTCCTCCAAATCATTTATATATATTACAAACAGCAAAGGTCCCAGCACTGATCCCTGAGGAACACCACTTGTCACAGCCCTCCATTCAGAAACGCACCCTTCCACTGCTACCCTCTGTCTTCTTTGACCGAGCCAGTTTTGTATCCACCTTGCTAGCTCATCTCTGATCCCACGCAATTTCATCTGCTGCACCAGTCTGCCATGAGGGACCTGGTCAAAGGCCTTACTGAAGTCCATGTAGACAACATCCACTGCCCTACCCTCATCAATCATCTTCGTCACTTCCTGGAAAAACTCGATCTCGTTCGTGAGACCTCCCCTTCACAAAACCTCTCACTGATACGCCCACTTAATTCCAAGTCAGAATAAATCTTGTCTCGAAGAATCCTCTCCAATAATTTCCCTACCACTGATCTAAGGCTCACCAGCCTGTAATTACCTGGATTATTCTTGCTACCCTTCTTAAACAAAGGAACAACATTGGCTATTCTTCAATCCTCTGTGACCTCCCCTGTAGCCGGTGAGGATACAAAGATTTCTCTGAAGGTCCCAGCAATTTCCTCCCTTGCCTCTCTCAGTATTCTGGGGTATATCCCATCAGGCCCTGGGGACTTGTCTACCTTAATGTTTCTCAAGAACCCCAATGCCTCCTCCTTTTTGATCTCAACATGACTCAAACTGTCTGCACATACTTTCCCAGACTCATCATCCACCTCGATTCCCTCCCTCGTCCTTGAGTGGGACAACCATCTCCCTGGCTACTCTCTTGCTCTTTATATATGTATAAAAAGCCTTGGGATTTTCCTTAATCCTGCTGGCCAATACTTTTTCGTGGCCCCTTTTAGCCCTCCTTAGTCCTTGCTTAAGTTTCTTTTTACTTTCTTTGTATTCCACACTTGCTTCATGTGTTCCCAGCCTCCTAGCTTTGACAAATGCCTCCTTTTTCTCTTTGACTAGGCTCACAATATCTCGTGTTATCCAAGGTTCCCAAAACTTGCCATACTTATCCTTCATCCTTCCAGGAATGTGCCGGTCCTGAATCCCTATCAACTTACACTTGAAAGCTTTCCACATGCCAGATGTTGATTTGCCCTCAAACATCTGCCCCCAATCTACATTCTTCAGTTCCTGCCTAATATTGTTGTAATTAGCCTTCCCCCAATTTAGCACCTTCACTTGAGGACTACACTTATCTTTATCCATCACTACCTTAAAACTTACTGAATTGTGGTCACTGTTCCCGAACTGCTCTCCTACTGAAACATCGACCACCTGGCCGGGCTCATTCCCCAATACCAGGTCCAGTATGGCCCCTTCCCTAGTTGGACTATCTACATACTGTTTCAAGAAGTGCGCCTGGATACTCCTTACGAACTCTGCCCCATCCACGTCCCTAGCACTAAGTGAGTCCCAGTCAATATCGGGGAAGTTAAAATCTCCCACCACAACAACCCTGTCACTTTTACACCTTGCCAAAATCTGCCTACATATTTGTTCCTCTATCTCCCGCTGGCAGTTTTCGTGGCCTATAGTAAACACCCAACATTGTGACGACACCCTTCCTATTCCTGAGCTCTACCCATATTGCCTCACTGTATGAGCCCTCCAAGGTGTCCTCCTGCAGTACATTCCTGGGCTGGTCCTGGCCCTGGCACTCTTGCCACTGCTGATTTGCTCAGTGATAGTCACCAGGATTAATGCAAGCTGGCATGGCTCGAATCCAAAAATCATCTTGAATCTCAGGAGGTGGAAACGAGAGAGAGTCAGCAATGTTATCCATCCTTTGACCCTCAAGTCCTCCTTAATCCCATTATAATCCAGTGTCTGAAAGCGACCAACCCTCACCATTCCTGATGCCCAGTGCAGCCTTGAGGAGCTGCTGCCCGCACCAGCTATCTTGCATGGTCATGGAAACTGACTCATAGCCTCTCATCTTGGTCCATGGCCTCTGGCCTGGATCATCCTTCCCTTCAATTCATCAGTTATGGTGCACATCATGTTCTCTATGGCCCCATGGCCTTGAGTCTCAGGCCCTGCCTGTGACTGCCGCTTCCCCTGAGCCTTAGTGAGGTTTAGCGCCTGGGGGGAATCACAGAATTACTGAGAATGATGGAGAGTTGATAGGAGGATCAGGGCTAGCATGAACATGAGAGGGCACAGCTACTCTCTGAGGTCAAGAGGAATGCCTGGTGGAACCTCCTGAGTGACCATCACACCATCTTCTTCCAGGCAAGTAGCCAGACTCCAAAGAACTGGGCAGCGACACAATGACCTGATACGTAAGGGTTGAATGAGGGCCACGATCCCACACCCCCACAAAATTCCCCGGCACCTTCCAGGACATTGGTTTGACCACAGCCATGTATCATTCAGGGAGTTGCCAGCTCCAGTTGGTGAGAAAGGCTACAGTCCTTACAATGCTTCCTGCACACACGAGGAGCCTGTCGGCACAACATTGGGTGTTTACGATAGACCCTTCTCATAGGAACATAGGAATTAAGAACAGAAGTAGGCAAATACAGCCCTTCCAACCTGCTCCGCCATTCAATCAGATCATGGCCGATCTCTCCCTGGTCTCAAACCCACCTCCCCACCTCTTCCCCATTTCCCTCTTTCCCTTTTTTATTAGAACCATTACTATCTCCCTCTTGAAATCATTCAATGATTCAGACTCCACTGCACTATGGGGCAGCGAGTTCCACAAATTCACCACCCTGTGTGAGAAGTAGTTTCCCCTCATCTCAGTTTTAAATCAACCACTCTGTTCACTCTGCACTGTAACCTGTTCACCGTGCACTGTAACCTGTTCACTCTGCACTGTAACCTGCTCACTCTGCACTGTAACCTGTTCACTCTGCACTGTAACCTGTTCACTCTGCACTGTAACCTGTTCACTCTGCACTGTAACCTGTTCACTCTGCACAGTAACCTGCTCACTCTGCACAGTAACCTGTTCACTCTGCACTGTAACCTGCTCACTCTGCACTGTAACCTGTTCACTCTGCACTGTAACCTGCTCACTCTGCACAGTAACCTGTTCACTCTGCACTGTAACCTGCTCACTCTGCACTGTAACCTGCTCACTCTGCACTGTAACCTGCTCACTCTGCACTGTAACCTGCTCACTCTGCACTGTAACCTGTTGTAACCTGCTCACTCTGCACTGTAACCTGTTGTAACCTGCTCACTCTGCACTGTAACCTGTTCACTCTGCACTGTAACCTGCTCACTCTGCACTGTAACCTGCTCACTCTGCACTGTAACCTGCTCACTCTGCACTGTAACCTGCTCACTCTGCACTGTAACCTGTTGTAACCTGCTCACTCTGCACTGTAACCTGTTCACTCTGCACAGTAACCTGCTCACTCTGCACTGTAACCTGTTCACTCTGCACTGTAACCTGCTCACTCTGCACTGTAACCTGTTCACGCTGCACTGTAACCTGTCACTCTGCACTGTAACCTGTTCACTCTGCACTGTAACCTGTTGTAACCTGCTCACTCTGCACTGTAACCTGTTCACTCTGCACAGTAACCTGCTCACTCTGCACTGTAACCTGTTCACTCTGCACTGTAACCTGCTCACTCTGCACTGTAACCTGTTCACTCTGCACAGTAACCTGTTCACTCTGCACTGTAACCTGCTCACTCTGCACTGTAACCTGTTCACTCTGCACTGTAACCTGCTCACTCTGCACTGTAACCTGTCACTCTGCACTGTAACCTGTTCACTCGGCACTGTAACCTGTTCACTCTGCACTGTAACCTGTTCACTCTGCACTGTAACCTGTTCACTCTGCACTGTAACCTGTTCACTCTGCACTGTAACCTGTTCACTCTGCACAGTAACCTGCTCACTCTGCACTGTAACCTGTTCACTCTGCACTGTAACCTGCTCACTCTGCACTGTAACCTGTTCACTCTGCACAGTAACCTGCTCACTCTGCACTGTAACCTGTTCACTCTGCACTGTAATCTGCTCACTCTGCACTGTAACCTGCTCACTCTGCACTGTAACCTGTTCACTCTGCACAGTAACCTGTTCACTCTGCACTGTAACCTGTTCACTCTGCACTGTAACCTGCTCACTCTGCACTGTAACCTGTTCACTCTGCACTGTAACCTGCTCACTCTGCACTGTAACCTGTTCACTCTGCACTGTAACCTGCTCACTCTGCACTGTAACCTGTTCACTCTGCACTGTAACCTGTTCACTCTGCACTGTAACCTGTTCACTCTGCACTGTAACCTGTTCACTCTGCACTGTAACCTGTTCACTCTGCACAGTAACCTGTTCACTCTGCACAGTAACCTGCTCACTCTGCACAGTAACCTGTTCACTCTGCACTGTAACCAGTCACCGTGCACTGTAACCTGTTCACTCTGCACTGTAACCTGTTCACTCTGCACTGTAACCTGTTCACTCTGCACTGTAACCTGTTCACTCTGCACAGTAACCTGTTCACTCTGCACTGTAACCTGCTCACTCTGCACTGTAACCTGTTCACTCTGCACTGTAACCTGTTCACTCTGCACTGTAACCTGTTCACTCTGCACTGTAACCTGTTCACTCTGCACTGTAACCTGTTCACTCTGCACTGTAACCTGTTCACTCTGCACTGTAACCTGTTCACTCTGCACTGTAACCTGCTCACTCTGCACTGTAACCTGTTCACTCTGCACAGTAACCTGTTCACTCTGCACAGTAACCTGCTCACTCTGCACTGTAACCTGCTCACTCTGCACTGTAACCTGTTCACTCTGCACTGTAACCAGTCACCGTGCACTGTAACCTGTTCACTCTGCACTGTAACCTGTTCACTCTGCACTGTAACCTGTTCACTCTGCACTGTAACCTGTTCACTCTGCACAGTAACCTGCTCACTCTGCACTGTAACCTGCTCACTCTGCACTGTAACCTGTTCACTCTGCACTGTAACCTGTTCACTCTGCACTGTAACCTGTTCACTCTGCACTGTAACCTGTTCACTCTGCACTGTAACCTGTTCACTCTGCACTGTAACCTGTTCACTCTGCACTGTAACCTGTTCACTCTGCACTGTAACCTGTTCACTCTGCACTGTAACCTGTTCACTCTGCACTGTAACCTGTTCACTCTGCACTGTAACCTGTTCACTCTGCACTGTAACCTGTTCACTCTGCACAGTAACCTGCTCACTCTGCACTGTAACCTGCTCACTCTGCACTGTAACCTGTTCACTCTGCACTGTAACCTGTTCACTCTGCACAGTAACCTGTTCACTCTGCACAGTAACCTGCTCACTCTGCACTGTAACCTGTTCACTCTGCACAGTAACCTGTTCACTCTGCACAGTAACCTGCTCACTCTGCACTGTAACCTGTTCACTCTGCACTGTAACCTGTTCACTCTGCACTGTAACCTGTTCACTCTGCACAGTAACCTGCTCACTCTGCACTGTAACCTGCTCACTCTGCACTGTAACCTGTTCACTCTGCACTGTAACCTGTTCACTCTGCACAGTAACCTGTTCACTCTGCACAGTAACCTGCTCACTCTGCACTGTAACCTGTTCACTCTGCACAGTAACCTGTTCACTCTGCACAGTAACCTGCTCACTCTGCACTGTAACCTGTTCACTCTGCACTGTAACCTGTTCACTCTGCACTGTAACCTGTTCACTCTGCACAGTAACCTGCTCACTCTGCACAGTAACCTGCTCACTCTGCACTGTAACCTGTTCACTCTGCACAGTAACCTGTTCACTCTGCACAGTAACCTGTTCACTCTGCACAGTAACCTGCTCACTCTGCACTGTAACCTGTTCACTCTGCACTGTAACCTGTTCACTCTGCACAGTAACCTGTTCACTCTGCACAGTAACCTGTTCACTCTGCACTGTAACCAGTCACCGTGCACTGTAACCTGTTCACTCTGCACTGTAACCTGTTCACTCTGCACTGTAACCTGTTCACTCTGCACAGTAACCTGTTCACTCTGCACAGTAACCTGCTCACTCTGCACTGTAACCTGTTCACTCTGCACTGTAACCTGTTCACTCTGCACTGTAACCTGTTCACTCTGCACAGTAACCTGTTCACTCTGCACTGTAACCAGTCACCGTGCACTGTAACCTGTTCACTCTGCACTGTAACCTGTTCACTCTGCACTGTAACCTGTTCACTCTGCACTGTAACCTGCTCACTCTGCACAGTAACCTGTTCACTCTGCACTGTAACCTGTTCACTCTGCACAGTAACCTGTTCACTCTGCACAGTAACCTGTTCACTCTGCACAGTAACCTGCTCACTCTGCACTGTAACCTGCTCACTCTGCACTGTAACCTGTTCACTCTGCACTGTAACCAGTCACCGTGCACTGTAACCTGTTCACTCTGCACTGTAACCTGTTCACTCTGCACTGTAACCTGTTCACTCTGCACTGTAACCTGTTCACTCTGCACTGTAACCTGTTCACTCTGCACAGTAACCTGCTCACTCTGCACTGTAACCTGCTCACTCTGCACTGTAACCTGTTCACTCTGCACTGTAACCTGTTCACTCTGCACAGTAACCTGCTCACTCTGCACTGTAACCTGCTCACTCTGCACTGTAACCTGCTCACTCTGCACTGTAACCTGTTCACTCTGCACAGTAACCTGTTCACTCTGCACTGTAACCTGTTCACTCTGCACTGTAACCTGCTCACTCTGCACTGTAACCTGCTCACTCTGCACTGTAACCTGTTCACTCTGCACAGTAACCTGTTCACTCTGCACAGTAACCTGTTCACTCTGCACTGTAACCTGTTCACTCTGCACTGTAACCTGTTCACTCTGCACAGTAACCTGTTCACTCTGCACTGTAACCTGCTCACTCTGCACTGTAACCTGTTCACTCTGCACAGTAACCTGTTCACTCTGCACTGTAACCTGCTCACTCTGCACTGTAACCTGTTCACTCTGCACAGTAACCTGCTCACTCTGCACTGTAACCTGTTCACTCTGCACTGTAACCTGCTCACTCTGCACTGTAACCTGTTCACTCTGCACTGTAACCTGCTCACTCTGCACTGTAACCTGTTCACTCTGCACTGTAACCTGTTCACTCTGCACTGTAACCTGTTCACTCTGCACTGTAACCTGTTCACTCTGCACTGTAACCTGTTCACTCTGCACTGTAACCTGTTCACTCTGCACTGTAACCTGTTCACTCTGCACAGTAACCTGTTCACTCTGCACTGTAACCTGTTCACTCTGCACAGTAACCTGTTCACTCTGCACTGTAACCTGTTCACTCTGCACTGTAACCTGTTCACTCTGCACAGTAACCTGTTCACTCTGCACTGTAACCTGTTCACTCTGCACAGTAACCTGTTCACTCTGCACTGTAACCTGTTCACTCTGCACAGTAACCTGTTCACTCTGCACAGTAACCTGTTCACTCTGCACTGTAACCTGTTCACTCTGCACTGTAACCTGTTCACTCTGCACTGTAACCTGCTCACTCTGCACTGTAACCTGCTCACTCTGCACTGTAACCTGCTCACTCTGCACAGTAACCTGCTCACTCTGCACTGTAACCTGCTCACTCTGCACTGTAACCTGTTCACTCTGCACTGTAACCTGTTCACTCTGCACTGTAACCTGTTCACTCTGCACAGTAACCTGTTCACTCTGCACAGTAACCTGTTCACTCTGCACAGTAACCTGTTCACTCTGCACAGTAACCTGTTCACTCTGCACAGTAACCTGCTCACTCTGCACTGTAACCTGCTCACTCTGCACTGTAACCTGTTCACTCTGCACAGTAACCTGTTCACTCTGCACTGTAACCTGTTCACTCTGCACTGTAACCTGCTCACTCTGCACAGTAACCTGTTCACTCTGCACTGTAACCTGTTCACTCTGCACTGTAACCTGCTCACTCTGCACAGTAACCTGCTCACTCTGCACTGTAACCTGCTCACTCTGCACTGTAACCAGTCACCGTGCACTGTAACCTGTTCACTCTGCACAGTAACCTGTTCACTCTGCACAGTAACCTGTTCACTCTGCACAGTAACCTGTTCACTCTGCACAGTAACCTGTTCACTGCACTGTAACCTGCTCACTCTGCACTGTAACCTGTTCACTCTGCACTGTAACCTGTTCACTCTGCACTGTAACCTGCTCACTCTGCACTGTAACCTGTTCACTCTGCACTGTAACCTGTTCACTCTGCACTGTAACCTGCTCACTCTGCACTGTAACCTGCTCACTCTGCACTGTAACCTGCTCACTCTGCACTGTAACCTGTTCACTCTGCACTGTAACCTGCTCACTCTGCACTGTAACCTGTTCACTCTGCACTGTAACCTGTTCACTCTGCACTGTAACCTGTTCACTCTGCACTGTAACCTGTTCACTCTGCACTGTAACCTGTTCACTCTGCACTGTAACCTGCTCACTCTGCACTGTAACCTGTTCACTCTGCACTGTAACCTGTTCACTCTGCACTGTAACCTGTTCACTCTGCACTGTAACCTGCTCACTCTGCACTGTAACCTGTTCACTCTGCACTGTAACCTGTTCACTCTGCACTGTAACCTGTTCACTCTGCACTGTAACCTGTTCACTCTGCACTGTAACCTGCTCACTCTGCACAGTAACCTGCTCACTCTGCACTGTAACCTGTTCACTCTGCACTGTAACCTGTTCACTCTGCACTGTAACCTGTTCACTGCACTGTAACCTGTTCACTCTGCACAGTAACCTGCTCACTCTGCACAGTAACCTGTTCACTCTGCACTGTAACCTGTTCACTCTGCACTGTAACCTGTTCACTGCACTGTAACCTGTTCACTCTGCACTGTAACCTGTTCACTCTGCACTGTAACCTGTTCACTCTGCACTGTAACCTGTTCACTCTGCACTGTAACCTGTTCACTCTGCACTGTAACCTGTTCACTCTGCACTGTAACCTGTTCACTCTGCACTGTAACCTGCTCACTCTGCACTGTAACCTGTTCACTCTGCACAGTAACCTGTTCACTCTGCACAGTAACCTGTTCACTGCACTGTAACCTGCTCACTCTGCACTGTAACCTGTTCACTCTGCACTGTAACCAGTCACCGTGCACTGTAACCTGTTCACTCTGCACTGTAACCTGTTCACTCTGCACTGTAACCTGTTCACTCTGCACTGTAACCTGTTCACTCTGCACTGTAACCAGTCACCGTGCACTGTAACCTGTTCACTCTGCACTGTAACCTGTTCACTCTGCACAGTAACCTGTTCACTCTGCACAGTAACCTGTTCACTGCACTGTAACCTGCTCACTCTGCACTGTAACCTGTTCACTCTGCACTGTAACCAGTCACCGTGCACTGTAACCTGTTCACTCTGCACAGTAACCTGTTCACTCTGCACAGTAACCTGTTCACTCTGCACTGTAACCTGTTCACTCTGCACTGTAACCTGTTCACTCTGCACTGTAACCTGTTCACTCTGCACTGTAACCTGTTCACTCTGCACTGTAACCTGTTCACTCTGCACTGTAACCTGTTCACTCTGCACTGTAACCTGTTCACTCTGCACTGTAACCTGTTCACTCTGCACTGTAACCTGTTCACTCTGCACTGTAACCTGTTCACTCTGCACTGTAACCTGTTCACTCTGCACTGTAACCTGTTCACTCTGCACTGTAACCTGTTCACTCTGCACTGTAACCTGTTCACTCTGCACTGTAACCTGTTCACTCTGCACTGTAACCTGCTCACTCTGCACTGTAACCTGCTCACTCTGCACTGTAACCTGCTCACTCTGCACTGTAACCTGTTCACTCTGCACTGTAACCTGTTCACTCTGCACAGTAACCTGTTCACTCTGCACTGTAACCTGCTCACTCTGCACTGTAACCTGTTCACTCTGCACAGTAACCTGCTCACTCTGCACTGTAACCTGTTCACTCTGCACTGTAACCTGCTCACTCTGCACTGTAACCTGTTCACTCTGCACTGTAACCTGTTCACTCTGCACTGTAAGCTGCTCACTCTGCACTGTAACCTGTTCACTCTGCACTGTAACCTGTTCACTCTGCACTGTAACCTGTTCACTCTGCACTGTAACCTGTTCACTCTGCACAGTAACCTGCTCACTCTGCACTGTAACCTGTTCACTCTGCACTGTAACCTGTTCACTCTGCACTGTAACCTGCTCACTCTGCACTGTAACCTGTTCACTCTGCACTGTAACCAGTCACCGTGCACTGTAACCTGTTCACTCTGCACAGTAACCTGCTCACTCTGCACTGTAACCAGTCACCGTGCACTGTAACCTGTTCACTCTGCACTGTAACCTGTTCACTCTGCACTGTAACCAGTCACCGTGCACTGTAACCTGTTCACTCTGCACAGTAACCTGCTCACTCTGCACTGTAACCTGTTCACTCTGCACTGTAACCAGTCACCGTGCACTGTAACCTGTTCACTCTGCACAGTAACCTGCTCACTCTGCACTGTAACCTGTTCACTCTGCACTGTAACCTGTTCACTCTGCACTGTAACCTGCTCACTCTGCACTGTAACCTGTTCACTCTGCACTGTAACCTGTTCACTCTGCACTGTAACCTGTTCACTCTGCACTGTAACCTGCTCACTCTGCACTGTAACCTGTTCACTCTGCACTGTAACCTGTTCACTCTGCACTGTAACCTGTTCACTCTGCACTGTAACCTGTTCACTCTGCACTGTAACCTGTTCACTCTGCACTGTAACCTGCTCACTCTGCACTGTAACCTGTTCACTCTGCACTGTAACCTGTTCACTCTGCACTGTAACCTGCTCACTCTGCACTGTAACCTGTTCACTCTGCACTGTAACCTGTTCACTCTGCACTGTAACCTGCTCACTCTGCACTGTAACCTGTTCACTCTGCACTGTAACCTGTTCACTCTGCACTGTAACCTGCTCACTCTGCACTGTAACCTGTTCACTCTGCACTGTAACCTGTTCACTCTGCACTGTAACCTGTTCACTCTGCACTGTAACCTGCTCACTCTGCACTGTAACCTGTTCACTCTGCACTGTAACCTGTTCACTCTGCACTGTAACCTGCTCACTCTGCACTGTAACCTGCTCACTCTGCACAGTAACCTGCTCACTCTGCACAGTAACCTGCTCACTCTGCACTGTAACCTGCTCACTCTGCACTGTAACCTGCTCACTCTGCACAGTAACCTGCTCACTCTGCACTGTAACCTGTTCACTCTGCACAGTAACCTGCTCACTCTGCACTGTAACCTGCTCACTCTGCACTGTAACCTGCTCACTCTGCACTGTAACCTGTTCACTCTGCACAGTAACCTGCTCACTCTGCACTGTAACCTGTTCACTCTGCACTGTAACCTGCTCACTCTGCACTGTAACCTGTTCACTCTGCACTGTAACCTGTTCACTCTGCACTGTAACCTGTTCACTCTGCACTGTAACCTGTTCACTCTGCACTGTAACCTGCTCACTCTGCACTGTAACCTGCTCACTCTGCACTGTAACCTGTTCACTCTGCACAGTAACCTGCTCACTCTGCACTGTAACCTGTTCACTCTGCACTGTAACCTGTTCACTCTGCACTGTAACCTGTTCACTCTGCACTGTAACCTGTTCACTCTGCACTGTAACCTGCTCACTCTGCACTGTAACCTGTTCACTCTGCACTGTAACCAGTCACCGTGCACTGTAACCTGTTCACTGCACTGTAATCTGTCACTCTGCAGAGTAACCTGTCACTCTGCACTGTAACCAGTCACCGTGCACTGTAACCAGTCACCGTGCACTGTAACCAGTCACCGTGCACTGTAACCAGTCACCGTGCACTGTAACCAGTCACCGTGCACTGTAACCAGTCACCGTGCACTGTAATCTGTCACTCTGCACTGTAACCTGCTCACTCTGCACAATAACCTGTCACTCTGCACTGTAACCTGTCACTGCACAGTCCACCCTAAACACGTTAAAGAAGTCATCCCCTACGGACAAGCCCTCCGAATACACAGGATCTGCTCGGATGAGGAGGATCACAACAGACACCTCCAGACGCTGAAGGATGCCCTCTTAAGAACAGGATATGGCGCTAGACTCATTGATTGACAGTTCCGACGCGTCACAACGAAAAACCGCATCGACCTCCTCAGAAGATAAACACGGGACACGGTGGACAGAGTACCCTTCGTCGTCCAGTACTTCCCTGGAGCGGAGAAGCTACAAAAATTAGTGGTGGGGTCACCTGTGGTTGTGCCCCTCCAAAACAGGTATATTGTTTTGGATAGTGTGGAGGAGGATGATTCTCCAGGGGTAAGCCACAGTGACCAGGTCACTGGCACACAGTCAGGCTCTGTGGTCCGGAAAGGAAAGAGAGGGATTAGGGGAGCAATAGTGGTGGGGGATGCATCGGTTAGAGGCACGGACAGGCGATTCTGTGGGTGCGAATGGGACTCCAGGATGGTAGTCTGCCTACCTGGGGCTGGGGTACTGGATGTCTCCGAGCGGATAGGAGGCATATTAAAAGGAGAGGATAAAGAAACGGATGTCATTGTACACATTGGTGCAAATGACGTAGATAGGAAGAGCAGGGGGATCCTACGAGAGCAATTCAGGGAGTTGGGAAATAGGCTAAAAAGTAGGGCCTCCAGGGTGGCCGTCTCTGCGCTTCTCCCAATGCCTCGTGCCAGTGAGGCTAGGAATAGGGAGATAGTACAATTGAACGCTTGGCTAAAGGACTGGTCCAGGAGGGAGGGCTTCATATTCCTGGATCACTGGGAAGTTTTCAAGAGAGGAGGGCACATGTGCAAGGACGGGTCACAACTAAATTGGAAGGGCACGAATATCCTGGCTGGGAGTTTTGCTAGTGCAGTTCGGGGGGGTTTAAACTAGTATGGCAGGGGGGTGGGGATCAAACAATTAGGTCCACAAGTGTAGAGGCTGGGGACGAGCTTGGGGCCAGGACAAGGCTGGCAAAGAAGAAGAGCACTCTGGGGGAGGATGACCTCACTGGGCCTGGAGGTCTGGAGTGCATCTACTTCAATGCAAGGAGCGTAGCAGGTAAGACAGACGAACTTAGGGCCTTAATGCTTACGAGGAATTTGCATGTGGTTGTGGTGACAGAGACTTGGTTGAAAGAGGGACAGGACTGGCAGCTGAATATTCCGGGGTACAAGTGTTTTAGGCGAGACAGAGGAGGGGCCAAAAGAGGTGGGGGAGTAGCAGTATTATTTAGCGAGCATATTACAGCGGTGCAGAGGGAGGACAATTCAGAGGGGTCGTGTAACGAGTCACTGTGGGTGGAGCTCAGAAACAGGAAGGGCGCAGTCACTATGTTGGGGGTATACTACAGGCCCCCCAACAGCCCAAGGGAAGTGGAAGAACGGATATGTCAGGAGATAAGAACATAAGAACATAAGAAATAGGAGCAGGAGTAGGCCATCTAGCCCCTCGAGCCTGCCCCGCCATTCAATAAGATCATGGCTGATCTGACGTGGATCAGTACCACTTACCCGCCTGATCCCCATAACCCTTAATTCCCTTACCGATCAGGAATCCATCCATCCGTGCTTTAAACATATTCAGCGAGGTAGCCTCCACCACCTCAGTGGGCAGAGAATTCCAGAGATTCACCACCCTCTGGGAGAAGAAGTTCCTCCTCAACTCTGTCTTAAACCGACCCCCCTTTATTTTGAGGCTGTGTCCTCTAGTTTTAACTTGGATAGGTGCAGGAAAAATAGGGTTGTTGTAGTGGGAGGCTTCAATTTCCCTGGTATAGACTGGAAATCGCGTAGGGCTGGGAGTCTGAATGGGGAGGCATTTATAAAATGCGTACAGGAAGGTTCTTTGGAACAATATGTAGATAGCCCGACTAGAGAGGGGGCTATACTGGACCTAGTACTGGGGAATGAGCCCGGTCAGGTCTTCAAAGTTTCGGTAGGGGAACATGTGGCAAATAGTGACCACAATTCTGTTAGCTTTAGGATAGTGATGGAAAAGGATGAGTGGTGTCCCAAGGGTAAGGTGTTGGATTAGGGGAAGGCTAACTTTAGTGGGAATAGGCAGAATTTGGCAGCTGTTGATTGGGAGAGGCTGTTTGAGGGTAAATCCACATCTGGCATGTGGGAGTCTTTTAATGAACAGTTGTTAGGGCTGCAGGATAGGCATGTGCCTGTAAAAAAGGATAGGAAGGGTAGGATTCGAGAACCGTGGATAACCAGGGAAATTGAGGGATTGGTCAAAAAGGAAAGAGAGGCGTACGTTAGGTCCAGGCAGCTAAAAACGGAGAGAGCTCTGGAGGAATACAAAGAAAGTAGGAAAGAACTCAAACGAGGAATTAGAAGGGCAAAAAGGGGTCACGAAATGTCCTTGGCAGACAGGATTAAGGAGAATCCCAAGGCATTTTATTCATACGTTAGGAGCAAAAGGGGTGTCAGGGAGAAAATCGGACCTCTCAGGGACAAAAGTGGGGAATTATGCTTAGAGCCCAAAGAAGTAGGGGAGATCCTAAATGAATACTTTGCGTCGGTATTCACAAAGGAGAGGGATGTGTTGACTAGGAGTGTCTCGGAGGGGAGTGTTGACCCGTTGGAGAAAATCTCCATTACAAGGGAGGAAGTGTTAGGTTTTTTTAGGGAATATAAAGACTGACAAATCCCCAGGGCCTGATGGAATCTATCCCAGGCTGCTCAGGGAGACGAGAGATGAAATCACTGGGCCTCTGACGCAAATCTTTGTCTCGTCACTGGACACAGGTGAGGTCCCAGAGGATTGGAGGACAGCTAATGTGGTCCCGTTATTTAAGAAGGGTAGGAAGGATAACCCGGGAAATTATAGGCCGGTGAGCTTGACGTCTGTGGTTGGGAAGTTGTCGGAGAGGATTCTTAGAGATAGGATATATGCGCATTTAGAAAGGAATAAACTCATTAACGATAGTCAGCATGGTTTTGTGAGAGGGAGGTCATGCCTCACTAACCTGGTGGAGTTTTTTGAAGAAGTGACGAGAATGGTTGACGAGGGAAGGGCCGTGGATGTCGTCTATATGGACATTAGTACAGGGAGCATTGGGAGCGGGCAGCGAAGTGAGAGGGAGCTGAGTGAGAACTGAGGGGCTTTGGCTCATCGGGCTTAGGCAGAAAGGGCGAGCAGGGGTGAGTTTCTTATTTTTTTATTTATTTATAATTTACTTTTCTCTGTGTACCTTGGAAGAAAGGGTGAAATATGAGTGTGAAGCCAGTGTGGTGCTCGCAGTGCAGTATGTGGGAGGTCCTGGAGCCACCTGGCCTCCCGGACATCCACATCTGTGAGGGGTGTGTCGAGCTGCGGTTCCTGAGGGACCGTGTTAGGGAGCTGGAACTGCAGCTTGAGGATCTTAGGCAGGTGAGGGAGAATGAGGAGGTGATAGACAAGAGCTATCATCAGGTGGTCACACCAGGGCCACGGGAGGAGGCCAAGTGGGTGACGGCCAGGAAGGGTAAAACACGGGTGATTGAGAGCACCCCGGTGGAAGTGCCCCTACATAACAAGTACTCCTGTCTGACTACTGTTGGGGGGGACAGCCCATCTGGGGGAAGCAGCAGTGGCCGTGTCTCCGGGGTGGAGTCCGGCCCTGTAATTCAGAGGGCAAAGGAAAGGAGGAGGAAGGCGGTATTAATCGGGGACTCGACAGTCAGGGGGACGGACAGGCGATTTTGCGGAGGCAGGCGGGAGTCTCGCATGGTGGTCTGCCTCCCTGGGGCTGGGATCCAGGATGTCGCTGGGCGAGTCCCAGAAATCCTGAGGTGGGAGGGAGAGGAGCCGGAGGTAGCGGTACATATTGGTACCGCTGATGTGGGTAAGAAGGGGGAAGAGAACATGAAAAAAGAGTATAGGGAATTAGGGAGACAGCTGAGAAGTAGGAAAGCAAAGGTAGTAATCTCGGGATTGCTGCCTGTGCCACGGGAAGGTGAGGAAAGGAATGGAGTGAGGTGGAGGATGAATGTGTGGCTGAGGGAATGGTGCAGGGGGCAGGGATTCAGGTTCCTGGACCATTGGGACCTCTTTAGGGGCAGGTGTGACCTGTATACTAAAAACGGGTGGCACTTGAATCCCAGTGGGACCAATATCCTGGCAGGAAGGTTGGCTAAGGCTACTGGGGAGAGTTTAAACTAGATAGGTTGGGGGGAGGGGATCAAAGCGACGTGACTGAGAGTGAGGAAGGTAGCTCGCAAACAGAGAAGGGTTATAGGCAGTGCAAGAGGGCAGGTGGACTGGGAACAGAGAAGGGGAGAGGTCAGACCATAGGATTGAGAGGTGTCTACTCTAATGCCAGGAGTATAGTGAATAAACAACTGGCTAAAGGAGGAGAGGGCTTGGGAGACGTTAGTAGCGCTACAACAAACCGGGAGCAGATAAAGACACTTTGCCTGAATGCACGAAGCATGCGAAACAAAGTAAATGAGTTGATGGCACAAATCAGTACAAATGAATATGATCTAGTGTCCATCACAGAAACGTGGTTGCAGGGTGACCGGGACTGGGAACTGAATATACAGGGTTATCAGGCATTTAGGAAGGATAGACAGGTAGAAAAAGGAGGTGGGGTAACTTTGTTAATAAAGGATAATATCAGGACGGTAGTGAGAGATGACATAGGCTCTAAGGAGCAAAACGTGGAATCGTTGTGGGTGGAGATAAGGAATAGTAGGGGGAGAATGACACTGGTAGGCGTGGTCTATAGGCCCCCAAATAATAACTTAGAGGTGGGGAGGGCTATAAACAAGCAAATAATGGATGCGTGCAAAAGTGGAACGGCAATAATCATGGGGGATTTTAACCTGCATATTGATTGATCGACTCAAATTGGACGTGGAGGGCTTGAGGAAGAGTTCTTGGAATGCTGTCGGGATTGTTTCATTGAACAGTATGTTACAGAACCTACGAGAGAGCGAGCTATCTTGGATCTGGTTCTGTGCAATGAGACAGGTAGGATTAAGGATCTTCTTGTGAAGGATCCTCTTGGGATGAGTGATCATAATATGGTGGAATTTCTGATACAGATGGAGGGTGAGAAAGTAGGGTCCCAAACCAGTGTCCTCTGCCTGAACAGAGGGGAGTACGATAGGATGAGGGTGGAATTGGCTAATGTAGACTGGGCGAGCAGACTGGTAGGTAGGACAGCTGAGGAACAGTGGAGGATTTTTAAGGAGATTTTTTTAAGTACTCAGCAAAAATATATTCCGGTGATAAAGAAGGACTGTAAGAAAAAGGATAACCGGACGTGGATAACGAAGGAAATAAAGGAGAGTATTAAAATAAAATCAGATGCGTACAGAGTGGACAAAAATAGTGGAGAATTAGTGGATTGGGAAGGCTTTAAAGAAAAACAAAGAACGACTAAGAAAGCGATTAAGAAAGGAAAGATAGATTATGAAACTAAACTAGCTCAAAATATAAAAAATGATAGTAAAAGTCTTTACAAGTATATAAAAAGGAATAGAGTGGCTAGAGTGAATGTTGGACCCTTGGAAGATGAGAGGGGGGATTTAATAGTGGAAAACAAGGAAATGGCTGAGACTTTAAATAAGTTCTTTGTGTCGGTCTTCACGGTGGAAGACACAAATAGTTTGCCAAATATTAGAGATCGAGAGTTGGTGGGAGGGGAGGTCCTTAATACAATTACTGTTACTAAGGAGGTGGTGCTTGGTAGACTAATAGGACTGAAAGTAGACAAGTCCCCAGGCCCGGATGGAATGCATCCCAGGGTACTGAAAGAAATGGCTGAGGTAATAGCAGATGCGTTAGGAGTAATTTATCAAAATTCGCTGGACTCTGGGGTAGTGCCGGCTGACTGGAAAACAGCTACTGTTACGCCGCTGTTTAAAAAAGGAAGTAGACAAAAGGCGGGTAACTACAGGCCGGTTAGCTTAACGTCCGTAGTTGGGAAGATGCTAGAGTCCATTATTAAAGAGGAAATAACAGAGCACCTGAATAAGAATGGTTCGATCAAGCAGACGCAGCATGGATTCATGAAGGGAAAGTCGTGTTTGACGAATCTACTGGACTTTTATGAAGATGTCACTAGTGCGG
Source organism: Mustelus asterias (assembly GCF_964213995.1). NCBI lineage: Eukaryota > Metazoa > Chordata > Chondrichthyes > Carcharhiniformes > Triakidae > Mustelus > Mustelus asterias. The sequence goes on along the minus strand of NC_135806.1, from coordinate 147,012,146 downwards.
TTGACAGAGGGGAACTGGTGGATGTGGTGTTTTTAGATTTCCAGAAGGCGTTCGATAAGGTGCCTCACAAAAGGTTGCTGCAGAAGATTGGGGTACACGGAGTTAGGGGTAAGGTGTTGGCGTGGATTGGGGATTGGCTATCTAACAGGAAGCAGAGAGTTGGGATAAATGGGTGCTTTTCTGGTTGGCAGTTGGTGACCAGTGGCGTGCCGCAGGGATCGATGCTGGGGCCTCAATTGTTTACCATTTACATAGATGATCTGGAGGAGGGGACTGAATGTAGGGTATTCAAGTTTGCTGATGACACGAAGGTGAGTGGGAAAGCGAATTGCGTGGAGGACGCGGAAAGTCTGCATTGAGATTTGGATAGGCTGAGCGAGTGGGCGAGGATCTGGCAGATGGAATATAACGTTAGCAAATGTGAGGTTATCCACTTTGGAAGAAATAATAGTAAATTGGAATATTATTTAAATGGAGAAAAATTACATCGTGCGACTGTGCAGAGGGACCTGGGGGTCCTTGTGCACGAATCGCAAAAACTCAGTCTGCAGGTGCAGCAGGTGATCAAGAAGGCGAATGGAATGTTGGCCTTTATCGCGAGGGGGATAGAATATAAAAACAGGGAGGTCTTGCTGCAACTGTACAAGGCACTGGTGAGGCTGCAACTGGAGTACTGTGTGCAGTTTTGGTCCCATTATTTGCGAAAGGATGTATTGGCCTTGGAGGGAGTGCAGAGAAGGTTCACCAGGTTGATACCGGAGATGAGGGGTGTAGCTTATGAGGAGAGATTAAACAGATTGGGTCTGTACTCGTTGGAGTTTAGAAGGATGAGGGGGTGATCTTATAGAGACATATAAGATAATGAAGGGGCTGGATAGGGTAGAGGTGGAGAGATTCTTTCCACTTAGAAGGGAAACCAGAACTAGAGGGCACAGCCTCAAAATAAGGGGGGGCCGGTTCAGAACAGAGTTGAGGGGGAACTTCTTCTCTCAGAGGGTAGTGAATCTCTGGAATTTCTGCCCATTGAAGTGGTGGAGGCTTCCTCGTTGAATATGTTTAAATCACGGGTAGATAGTTTTCTGATCGATAAGGGAATTAGGGGATATGGGGAGCAGGCGGGTAAGTGGAACTGATTCGCTTCAGATCAGCCATGATCTTGTTGAATGGCGGGGCAGGCTCGAAGGGCCAGATGGCCTACTCCTGCTCCTATTTCTTATGTTCTTATGTTCTTAGTAAAGCGTTTGACAAAGTCCCTCATGGTAGGTTGGTGCAAAAGGTTGGATCTCATGGGATAAAGGGGGAGGTGGCTAGATGGGTGGAGAACTGGCTTGGCCACAGAAGACAGAGGGTGGTAGTGGAAGGGTCTTTTTCCGGCTGGATGCCTGTGACTAGTGGTGTTCCGCAGGGCTCTGTATTGGGACCTCTGCTGTTTGTGATTTATATAAATGATCTGGAAGAAGGTGTAACTGGGGTGATCAGTAAGTTTGCGGACGACACGAAAATGGCAGGACTTGCAGATAGTGAGGAGCATTGTCAGAGGCTACAGAAGGATATAGATAGGCTGGAAATTTGGGCAAAGAAATGGCAGATGGAGTTCAATCCAGATAAATGCGAAGTGATGCATTTTGGGAGAACTAACGTCGGGGGGAGCTATACGATAAATGGCAGAACCATAAAGGGTGTAGATACGTAGAGGGACCTGGGTGTGCAAGTCCACAGATCCTTGAAGGTGACGTCACAGGTGGAGAAGGTAGTGAAGAAGGCAGATGGCATGCTTGCCTTTATAGGACGGGGCATAGAGTATAAAAGTTGGGGTCTGATGTTGCAGATGTAGAGAACGTTGGTTCGGCCGCATTTGGAATACTGCGCCCAGTTCTGGTCACCACACTACCAGAAGGACGTGAAGGCTTTAGAGAGAGTGCAGAGGAGGTTTACCAGGATGTTGCCTGGTATGGAAGGGCTTAGTTATGAGGAGAGATTGGGTAAACTGGGGTTGTACTCACTGGAAAGACGGAGGATGAGGGGTGACCTAATAGAGGTATATAAAATTATGAAAGGCATAGATAGGGTGAACAGTGGGAAGCTTTTTCCCAGGTCGGTGGTGACGTTCACGAGGGGTCATAGGTTCAAGGTGAGGGGAGGGGGGGGAGGTTTAACACGGATATCAGAAGGACATATTTTACACAGAGGGTGGTGGGGGCCTGGAATGCGCTGCCGGGCAAGGTGGTGGAGGCGGACACACTGGGAACGTTTAAGACTTATCTAGATAGCCACATGAACGGAGTGGGAATGGAGGGATACAAAAGAATGGTCTACTTTGGACTAGGGAGCGGCGCGGGCCGCTGCCTGGTTCAAACAGAGACACACACACACACACATCACAGAGATACACACCCACAGATACATCACAGAGATACACACACACACATCACAGAGATACACACACACACACACACATCACAGAGATACACACACACACACACATCACAGAGATATACACACACACACACATCACAGAGATACACACCCACAGACACATCACAGAGATACACACACACATCACAGAGATATACACACACACACATCACAGAGATACACACACATCAGAGATACACACACACACACACACATCACAGAGATACACACACACACACACATCACAGAGATATACACACACACACATCACCGAGATATATACACACACACACTTCACAGAGATACACACACACACATCACAGAGATACACACACACACATCACAGAGATACACACACACACATCACAGAGATATATACACACACACATCACAGAGATACACACACACACACATCACAGAGATACACACACACACACATCACAGAGATACACACACACATCATAGAGATACACACACACACACATCACAGAGATACACACACACACACATCACAGAGATACACACACACACACCTCACAGAGATACACACACACACACGTCACAGAGATACACACGCTCACACATCACAGAGATACACACACACACACATCACAGAGATACACACACACACACCTCACAGAGATATACACACACACACACATCACAGAGATATACACACACACACACATCACAGAGATACACACACACACACCTCACAGAGATACACACACACACACGTCACAGAGATACACACGCTCACACATCACAGAGATATACACACACACACACACACATCACAGAGATAAATACACACACACACATCACAGAGATACACACACACACACATCACAGAGACATACGCACACACACACACGTCACAGAGATACACACACACACACATCACAGAGACATACGCACACACACACACATCACAGAGATACACACACACACACATCACAGAGATACACACACACACACATCACAGAGACATACGCACACACACACACGTCACAGAGATATATACACACGCACACACATCACAGAGATACACACCCACAGACACAACACAGATACACACACATATATCACAGAGAGATACACACACACACACATCACAGAGATACACACACACACATCACAGAGATACACACACACACACACATCACAGAGATATACACACACACACACACATCACAGAGACATACGCACACACACACACGTCACAGAGATATATACACACGCACACACATCACAGAGATACACACCCACAGACACAACACAGATACACACACACATATCACAGAGAGATACACACACACACACATCACAGAGATACACACACATCACAGAGATACACACACACACACACATCACAGAGATATACACACACACACACATCACAGAG